>NC_142442.1:100840000-101465000 GCF_059453495.1 Arachis ipaensis | reverse complement strand
ATGGGATAAATAATCCCAGCCTCTAGTAATTTGGTGACCTCTTTCTGCACCACTTCCTTCATGGCTGGATTTAGCCGCCTCTGTGGTTGAACCACTGGTTTGGCATTATCCTCCAATAGGATTTTGTGCATGCATCTAGCTGGGCTTATGCCCTTAAGGTCACCTATGGACCACCCAAGAGCTGTCTTGTGTGTCCTTAGCACTTGAATAAGTGCTTCCTCTTCCTGTGAATTTAAAGCAGAGCTTACGATCACTGGAAAGGTGTCACCTTCTCCTAGAAATACATATTTCAAGGATGGTGGCAGTGGCTTGAGCTCTGGTTTAGGAGGTTTTTCCTCTTTTAGAAGAAAGTTCAGAGGCTCTTTCATGTCCCCTGAATCCTCCAAATCAGGCTGAACATCTTTAAAGATGTCTTCCAACTCTGATTCGAGACTCTCAGCCATGTTGATCTCTTCTACCAAAGAGTCAATAAGGTCAACTTTCATGCAGTCTGTTGATGTGTCTGGATGCTGCATGGCTTTGACAGCGTTCAACTTGAACTCATCATCGTTGACTCTCAGGGTTATTTCCCCCTGTTGGACGTCAATGAGGGATCGTCCAGTCGCTAGGAAGGGTCTTCCTAGAATGAGAGTGGCACTCTTGTGCTCCTCCATTTCCAGCACAACAAAGTCAGTGGGAAAGGCGAATGGCCCAACTCTGACAATCATGTCCTCAATCACGCCTGATGGGTATTTAGTGGAACCATCAGCAAGTTGGAGACATATCCGGGTTGGTTTAACTTCTTCAGTTAAGCCAAGCTTCCTGATAGTGGATGCAGGTATTAGGTTGATGCTTGCCCCAAGATCGCATAAGGCTGTCTTGGTGCAATCACCTTCCAATATACATGGTATCAGAAAACTCACAGGGTCTTTAAGCTTTTCAGGAAAGCTTTTCAGAATGACTGCACTGCATTCTTCAGTGAGGAGAACTCTTTCTGTTTCTCTCCACTCCTTTTTATGACTCAAGATCTCTTTCATGAACTTGGCATAAGAAGGTATTTGCTCAAGTGCCTCTGCAAAAGGAATCTTTATTTCAAGAGTCCTTAGATAATCTGCAAAGCGAGCAAATTGCTTATCCTGCTCCTCTTTCTGGAGTTTTTGAGGATAAGGTATCTTGGCTTTATATTCCTAAACCTTAGTGGTTAAAGAAGCCTTTTTAGAGGGGTTGTTATCAGCACTTGTGTGTGTCTGATCCCTCACTGGCAATTGAGTACCAGAGTCAGAAGCTGGAGTGACGTTAGACGCCAACTCACTGTCTGTTCCTGGCGCCTGAACACCAGAAATGTGCCCATTTTGGGCGTTCAACGCTGGAGTATGCCCCATTTGGGCGTTCAACGCCAAATTCTTGCCCATATCTGGCGTTGAACGCCAGTCCTGCCTTGTTTCTGGCGCTGAACGCCAGTTTTGGGCATGGTCTGGGCGTTCAGCGCCAGCCTTCCACCCATTTTCTGGCGTTTTAGTGCCAGAATCATTTTTCCCTGGGCTCTTACTGTCCTCAGGTGAATCTTTGGTGGGTCGCTCATTTCTTGAATTTTTGATGCCTTGAGGTGGGGTATTTAGTGTTTTCCCACTTCTTAATTGAACTGCTTGGCATTCTTCTGCTATTTGCCTTGATAGCTGCTGCTTTGTTTGCTTAAACTGTTCGTCCATATGTATATTAGCTATCCTTGTCTCCTGTAGCCTATCTTTGAATTCAGCTAGCTGTTTTGTTAGAAAATCCAATTGCTGATTGAATTCAGCAGCTTGTTTTACAGTACTGAATTCAGCAGTTACTGTTTTAACCTCTTCATTCATGGAAGGGTTGCTGCTTAGATACAGATGCTGATTCCTGGCAACTGTATCAATGAGCTCTTGAGCCTCTTTAATTGTCTTTCTCATATGGATAGATCCACCAGCTGAGTAATCTAAAGACATCTGAGCTCCTTCTGCAAGCCCACAGTAGAAGATGTCTAACTGAACCCACTCTGAAAACATTTCAGAGGGGCATTTTCGTAGCATCTCTCTGTATCTCTCCCAGGCATCATAAAGAGATTCATTATCTCCTTGTTTAAAGCCTTGGATGTCCAGCCTTAGCTGTGTCATCCTTTTTGGAGGAAAATACTGATTCAGGAATTTTTCTGTCAGCTGTTTTCATGTTCTTATGCTGGCCTTAGGTTGGTTATTTAACCACCTCTTAGCTTGATCTTTTACAGCAAATGGAAACAGTAATAGTCTGTAGACATCCTGATCTATTTCCTTATCATGTACTGTGTCAGCAATTTGTAAAAATTGTGCCAGAAACTCTGTAGGTTCTTCCTGTGGAAGACCGGAATACTGGCAACTTTGCTGCACCATGATAATGAGCTGAGGATTCAACTCAAAGCTACTAACTCCAATGGAGGGTATGCATATGCTACTCCCATATGAAGCAGTAGAGGGGTTAGAATATGACCCCAAAGTCCTCCTGGACTGTCCATCTCCACTTATGTCCATGATGGATATATGGATATAACTTGGACTGATTTATCTTTTTATTTATTTTATTTTATAAGAAGTAAATACTTAAATAAAATAAAATAACTAAAAAGAATTTGAATTTTAAAAAAATTTTTTTTCCTTTTTTTTTCGTAAAAGAAAATAAAAATTAATTAGTTAAAAAAAAGAAATTTTTGAAAAAGAGGGAAGATATTTTCGAAAATTAGAGAGAGAGAGAGAGTTAGTTAGGTAGTTTTGAAAAAGTTAAGAAACAAACAAAAAGTTAGTTGGTTAGTTGAAACAAATTTTGAAAAGATAAGAAGTTAGGAAGTTAGAAGAGATATTTTGAAAAGATATTTTTGAATTTAGTGAGGAGAGAGAAAAACAATAAGATGGTACAAGATTTAAAATTTTTAGATCTAATGCTCCTTGTTTTTGAAAATTTTGGAGGGAAAACACCAAGGAACACCAAACTTAAAAATTTTAAGATCAAGACACAAGGAACTCAAGAACACTTTGAAGACTCACAAGAACACAAGAACATGAAGGAAGAACACCAAACTTAAAATTTTTAGAAAGCCAAACCAAAATTTTTGAAAACCAAGGGGAAATCAACAAGAAAACACCAAACTTAAAGTTTGGCACAAGATTTAATAGAAAAAATATTTTTGAAAAAGGTTTTAAAAAAATATGATAGCCAATTATTATGAACATAAACACCACGTTCTAATTAACAAAGGATAAATAATGAAAGACTCTAAACCAAAAAAGAAAGATTTTTCCTAATCTAAGCAACAGAATAATCCGTCAGTTGTTCAAACACGAACAATCCCCGGCAACGGTGCCAAAAACTTGGTGCACAAAATTGTTACTCTCTTACAATTTCGCACACATGACCAGCAAGTGCACTGGGTCGTCCAAGTAATACCTTACGTGAGTAAGGGTCGAATCCCACGGAGATTGTTGGTTTGAAGCAATCTATGGTTATCTTGTAAATCTTAGTCAGGATGTCAATTATGTTTATCAATTGAATTGTGAGTAACCAGTAGAGCATAAATTAAAAGTTACTTGTTGTGCAGTAATGGAGAATATGTTGGAGTTTTGGAGATGCTTTGTCTTCTGAATCTCTGCTTTCCTCTGTCTTCTTGTTCACGCACGCACGTCCCCCTATGGCAAGCTGTGTGTTGGTGGATAACCGTTGTCAATGGCTACCTTCCATCCTTCCAGTGAAAACTACGCTCACGCGCTCTGTCACAGCACGGCTAATCACCGGTTGGTTCTCGATCCGGTTGGAATAGGATTTACTATCCTTTTGCGTCTGTCACTAACGCCCAGCCTTCAAGAGTTTGAAGCTCGTCACAGTCATTCAATCTTTGAATCCTACTCGGAATACCACAGACAAGGTTTAGACTTTCCGGATTCTCATGAATGCTGCCATCAGTTCTAGCTTATACCACGGAGATTCTGATTAAGGAATCTAAGAGATACTCATTCAATCGTATATAGAACGGAGGTGGTTGTCAGGTACACGTTCATGATTTGAGGAGGGTGATGAGTGTCACAGCTCATCACCTCCATCACAGTTAAGCGCGAATGAACATCTTAGATAGGAACAAGCGTGTTTGAATGGAAAACAGAAATACTTGCATTAATTCATCGAGACACAGCAGAGCTCCTCACCCCCAACAATGGGGTTTAGAGACTCATGCCGTCAGAGAATACAAAGTTTAGATCTGAAAATGTCATGAGATACAAAATAAGTCTCTAAAAGTTGTTTAAATACTAAACTAGTAGCCTAGGGTTACAAAATATGAGTAGACTATGATGGATGATGCAGAGATCCACTTCTGGGGCCCACTTGGTGTGCTGGGGCCCACTTGGTGTGTGCTGGGGCTGAGACTTTAAGCAATTCACGTGCGGAGGCCATTTGTGGAGTTGAACGCCAGTTTTTATGCCAGTTTGGGCGTTCAACTCCAGTTTTTGATCCTTTTCTGGCGCTGGACACCAGAATTGGGCAGAGAACTGGCGTTGAACGCCACTTTACGTCCTCTGTCCTTATGCAAAGTATGGACTATTATATATTTCTGGAAAGCCTTGGATGTCTACTTTCCAACGCAATTGGAAGCATGCCATTTCGAGTTCTGTAGCTCCAGAAAATCCACTTTGAGTGCAGGGAGGTCAGAATCCAACAGCATCAGCAGTCCTTTTTCAGCCTGAATCAGAATTTTGCTCAGCTCCTTCAATTTCAGCCAGAAAAATACCTGAAATTACAGAAAAACACACAACTCATAGTAAAGTCCAGAAATATGAATTTTTCCTAAAAACTACTAGGAATAGACTAAAAACTAACTAAAACATACTCTAAACTATATGAAATTATCCCTAAAAAGCGTATAAAATATCCGCTCATCACAACACCAAACTTAAACTGTTGCTTGTCCTCAAGCAACTAGACAAATAAAATAGAAGACTAATAGGTTGAGAAGCAATAATATCTCAGAGTTTTTGATTGGAGCTCAGATTCTAATTAGATGAGCGGGACTAGTAGCTTTTTGCTTCTGAACAGTTTTGGCATCTCACTTTATCCATTGAAGCTCAGAGTGATTGGCATCTATAGAAACTCAGAATCCAGATAGTGTTATTGATTCTCTTTTTATTTAATTAATTCATTTAGTTTTCAAATTTTATTTTATTTCTTCTCTTAATTTTTGAATACTAACTAATAATTAAAATAAAAACAAAAATATTTTCCTTTTATTTTAATTTAAAATTTTAATTCTCTCTCTCTCTCATCTCTTTCTATTTATTTATTTATTTACTAACACTTCTCTTCTTCTTATAATTCGAACCATTTCTCCCTCTCTGTGTTCGAATTCTTCATCTTTTCTCTTCTTCATTCTACTCTTCTATGCTTCTACTCACATAAAGAAATCTCTATACTGTGACATAGAGGATTCTTATTCTTTTCTGTTATCTTCTTTTTCATATGAGCAGGAGCAAGGATAAGAACATTCTTGTTGAAGCTAATCCAGAACCTGAAAGGACTCTAAAGAGGAAGCTAAGAGAAGCTAAAGCACAAAACTCTGGAGAGGACTTGACAGAATTTTTCAAAAAAGAAGAAGAGATGGCCGAACCCAATAACAATGGTGGAGATGCAAGAAAGATGCTTGGTGACTTTATTGCACCCTCTTCTGATTTCTATGGAAGGAGCATCTCAATTCCTGCAATTGGAGCAAACAACTTTGAGCTTAAGCCTCAATTAGTTTCTCTGATGCAGCAGAATTGCAAGTTTCATGGACTTCCATTGGAAGATCCTCATCAGTTCTTAGCTGAATTCCTACAAATCTGTGACACTATTAAGACCAATGAGGTTAATCTTGAGGTCTACAGACTTATGCTTTTCCCCTTTGCTGTAAGAGTTAGAGCTAGGACATGGTTGGACTCACAACCTAAAGAAAGCCTGAACTCTTGGGAAAAGTTGGTCAATGCTTTCTTGGCCAAATTCTTTCCACCTCAAAAATTGAGCAAGCTTAGAGTGGAAGTCCAAACCTTCAGATAGAAGGAAGGTGAATCCCTCTATGAAACTTGGGAAAGATACAAGCAATTGATCAGAAGGTGTCCTTCTGACATGTTTTCAAAATGGAGCATCATATGTATATTCTATGATGGTCTATCTGAATTGTCCAAGATGTCATTGGACCACTTTGCTGGAGGATCTCTTCATCTGAAGAAGACGCCTGCAGAAGCCTAGGAACTCATTGAAATGGTTGCAAATAACCAGTTCATGTACACTTCTATAAGGAATCCTGTGAATAATCAGATAACTCAGAAGAAAGGAGTTCTTGAGATTGATACTCTGAATGCAATATTAGCTCAGAACAAAATATTAACTCAGCAAGTCAATATGATTTCTCAGAGTCTGTCTGGAATGCAAGCTGCAACAGGTAGTACTAAGGAAGCTTCCTCTGAAGAAGAAGCCTATGACCCTGAGAATCCTGCAATGGCAGAGGTGAATTACATGGGAGAATCCTACGGAAACACCTATAATCCTTTATAGAGGAATCATCCAAATTTCTCATGGAAGAATCAACAGAAGCCTAATCAAGGCTTCAATAACAATAATGGTGGGTGAAATAGGTTTGGCAATAGCAAACCTTTTCCAACTTCTTCTCAGTAATAGACAGAGAATTCTAAGCAGAGCCACTCTGACTTAGCAACTGTAGTCTCTGATCTATCTAAGACCACTCTCAGTTTCATGACTGAAGCAATGTCCTTCATTAGAAATTTGGAGGCACAAGTGGGTCAGCTGAGTAAAAGAGTTACTGAAATTCCTCCAAGTACTCTCCCAAGCAATATAGAAGAGAATCCAAAAAGAGAGTGCAAGGCCATAAATATAACCAACATGGCCGAACCTAGTGAGGAGGGAAAGGCAGTGATTTCCAGTGAGGAAGACCTCAATGGACGTCCACTGGCCTCCAAGGAGTTCCCTAATGAGGAACCCAAGGAATCTGAGGCTCATATAGAGACCATAGAGATTCCACTCAACTTACTGTTGCCATTCATGAGCTCTGATGAGTATTCTTCCTCTGGAGAGGATGAAGACATTATCGAAGAGCAAGTTGCTCAATATCTAGGAGCAATCATGAAGCTGAATGCCAAGTTATTTTCTAATGAGACTTGGGAGGATGAACCCCCCATTGCTCATTAATGAACTAAATGATTTGGTTCAACTGAAATTACCTCAGAAGAAACAAGATCCTGGAAAGTTCTTAATACCTTGTACCATAGGCACCATGACCTTTGAAAAGGCTCTGTGTGACCTGGTGTCAGGGATAAACCTCATGCCCCTCTCTGTAATGGAGAAACTAGGGATCTTTGAAGTACAAGCTGCAAGAATCTCACTAGAGATGGTATACAATTCAAGGAAACAAGTTTATGGACTTGTAGAGGATGTCTTGGTGAAGGTTGAAGGCCTGTACATCCTTGCTGATTTTATAATCCTAGATACTGGGAAGGATGAGGATGAATCCATCATCCTAGGAAGACCTTTCCTAGCCACAGCAAGAGCTGTGATTGATGTGGACAGAGGAGAGTTAGTCCTTCAATTGAATGAGGACTACCTTGTGTTTAAGGCTCAAGGATCTTCTTCTGCAACCATGGAGAGGAAGCATGAAAAGCTTCTCTCAATACAGAGTTAAACAGAGCCCCCACACTCAACTTCTAAGTTTGGTGTTGGGAGGCTAACATCAAGCTCTGAGTCTCTGCGAAGCTCTCTAAGAGCTCACTGTCAAACTATTGACATTAAAGAAGCGCTTGTTGGGAGGCAACCCAATGTTATTTAATTATATTTATTTATTTTCCATTATATTTTATGTTTTCTTTAAGTTGATGATCCTGTGAAGTCACAAAAACAACAAAAAAAATTCAAAATCAGAATGAAAAATAGCATTAAAAACAACACACCCTGGAGGACAGGCTTACTGCATTTAAACGCCAGTAAGGATAGTAGAATGGGCGTTTAACGCCCAGCTTGGCAGCATTCTGGGCGTTAAACGCCAGAATGGGCAGCACTCTGGGCGTTTAACGCCAGAAATGGGCATCTGACTGGCATTTAACGCCAGAAATGGGCAGCAGAGTGGCGTTTAACACCATGAAAGGTAGTAGAGCTGGCGTTAAATGCCAAATTTGGCACAGAATGGGCGTTTGAATGCCATAATGGTGCAGGGACTCAAATTTCTTGACACCTCAGGATCTGTGGACCCCATAGGATCCCCACCTACCCCACCTCTTCTTCTCTCCTCTTCACACCTTTCCATAATACTCTTCCCCAAACACCCCTCACCTATCAAATCCTACCCTCTTTCCCATATTCTCTTCACCACTCACACACATCTATCATTAAACCCCACCTACCTCACTGGTGCACGAAATTGTGATCTCCAGGCTTGAACAAATCCTGGTAATGGCTCCAAAGCTTGGTGCTCTGATCTTAATTCATAATTGTCACAACTTCGATACAACTAACCAGCAAGTGCACTGGGTCGTCCAAATAATACCTTACGTGAGTAAGGGTCGAATCCCACGGAGATTGTTGGTATGAAGCAAGCTATGGTCACCTTGTAAATCTTAGTCAGGCAGATATAAAGTGATAATGGTGTTTTTGAATTTAATATAATAAAATAGGGATAGAGATACTTATGTAAATCATTGGTAGGAATTTCAGATAAGCGAATGGAGATGCCTTTCGTTCCTCTGAACCTCTGCTTTCCTGCTATCTTCATCCAATCAGTCTTACTCCTTTCCATGGCTGGCTTTATGCAAGGGCATCACCGTTGTCAGTGGCTACATCCCCTCCTCTCAGTGAATAATATGCTCACGCACCCTGTCACGGCACGGCTATTCATCTGTCGGTTCCCGATCATGCTGGAATAGGATTCACCCTCCTTTTGCGTCTGTCATTAACGCCCAGCACTCGCGAGTTTGAAGCTCGTCACAGTCATTCAATCATTGAATCCTACTCAGAATACCACAGACAAGGTTTAGACCTTCCGGATTCTCTTGAATGCCGCCATCATTCTAGCTTACGCCACGAAGATTCTGGTTAGGAGATCTAAGAGATATTCATTCTAGCTTATTTCATGTAGAACAGAAGTGTTTGTCAGGCACGCATTCATAAAGGAGAAGGATGATGAGCGTCACACATAATCATCACCTTCATCACGTTCTTGGGTGCGAATGGATATCTTAGAAGAGAAATAAGAAGAATTGAATAGAAAACAGTAGTACTTTGCATTAATCTTTGAGGAACAGCAGAGCTCCACACCTTAATCTATGGAGTGTAGAAACTCTACCGTTAAAAATACATAAGTGAAAGGTCCAGGCATGGCCGAGATGGCCAGCCCCCTAAAACGTGATCAAAGGATCATAAGGTAATCCAAAGATGCCTAATACAATAGTAAGAGGTCCTATTTATAATAAACTAGCTACTAGGGTTTACATGAGTAAGTATTTGATGTATAAATCCACTTCCGGGGCCCACTTGGTGTGTGTTTGGGCTGAGCTTAAGTGTAGCATGTGCAGAGGCCATTTGTGGAGCTGAATGCCAGTATTTGTGCCAGTTTGGGCGTTCAACTCTGGTTTTGGATCCTTTTATGGCGCTGGACGCCAGATTTGGGCAGAAGGCTGGAGTTGAACGCCAGTTTACGTCGTCAATTCTTGGCCAAAGTATGGACTATTATATATTGCTGGAAAGCCCTGAATGTCTACTTTCCAACGCTATTGGAAGCGCGCCATTTCAAGTTCTGTAGCTCCAGAAAATCCACTTTGAGTGCAGGGAGGTCAGAATCCAACAGCATCAGTAGTCCTTTTTCAACCTCTGAATCTGATTTCTGCTCAAGTCCCTCAATTTCAGTCAGAAAATACCTGAAATCACAGAAAAACACACAAACTCATAGTAAAATCCAGAAATGTGAATTTAACATAAAAACTAATGAAAACATCCCTAAAAGTAACTAGATCCTACTAAAAACATACTAAAAACAATGTCAAAAAGCGTATAAATTATCCGCTCATCACAACAGCAAACTTAAATTGTTGCTTGTCCCCAAGCAACTGAAAATAAAATAGGATAAAAAGAAGAGAATATACTATAAATTCCAAACTATCAATGAAACATAGCTCCAATCATATGAGCGGGACTTATAGCTTTTTGCCTCTTGAATAGTTTTGGCATCTCACTTTATCCATTGAGGTTCAGAATGATTGGCATCTATAGGAACTTCAGATTTCGAATAGTGTTATTGACTCTCCTAGTTCAGTATGATGATTCTTGAACACAGCTTCTTTATGAGTCTTGGCCGTGGCCCTAAGCACTTTGTTTTCCAGTATTACCACCGGATACATAAATGCCACAGACACATAATTGGGTGAACCTTTTCAGATTGTGACTCAGCTTTGCTAAAGTCCCCAATTAGAGGTGTCTAGGGTTCTTAAGCACACTCTTTATTTTTGCTTTGGACCTTGACTTTAACCGCTCAGTCTCAAGTTTTCACTTGACACCTACACGCCACAAGCACATGGTTAGGGACAGCTTGGTTTAGCCGCTTAGACCAGGATTTTATTCCTTTAGGCCCTCCTATCCACTGATGCTCAAAGCCTTGGGATCCTTTTTATTTCCCTTGCCTTTTGGTTTTAAGGGTTATTGGCTTTTTGCTCTTGCCTCTTGGTTTTAAGAGCTTTGGCTTTTTTTGCTTGCTTTTTCTTTTTCTTTCTATATTTTTTTTCGCCTATTTTTTTTTTCTGCAAGCTTTGTTCTTTGCTGCTTTTTCTTGCTTCAAGAATCATTTTTATGATTTTTCAGATTATCAAATAACATGTCTCCTAGGCATCATTCTTTCAAGAGCCAACATATTTAACATTCTTAATCAACAACTTCAAAAGACATATGCACTGTTCAAGCATACATTCAGAAAACAAGAAGCATTGTCACCACATCAATATAATTAGGCTAAGTTCAAGGATAAATTCGAAACTCATGTACTTCTTGTTCTTTTGAATTAAAACATTTTTCATTTAAGAGAGGTGATGGATTCATAGGACATTTATAACTTTAAGACATAGTTACTAACTACTAATGATCATGTAATGAAGACACAAACACAGATAAGCACATAACACAGAAAATGAAAAACAGAAGAAATAAGAACAAGGAATGAATCCACCTTAGTAATGGTGGCGTTTCCTTCTTGAGGAACTAATGATGTCCTTGAGCTCTTCTCTGTCTCTTCCTTGTCTTTGTTGCTCCTCCCTCATTGCTTTTAGATCTTCTCTGATTTCATGAAGGATGATGGAGTGCTCTTGATGTTCCACCCTTAGTTGCTTCCAATAATTGTGTGGAAGAAAATGTATCCCCTGAGGTATCTCAGGGATCTCTTGATTTGCAGTCAAATGTTCTACCACTGAGCTATAGACCCTTGATGGAAGCTTTTGTCTTCCCTTTCCTCTTTCTAGAGGTTTCTCTGGCCTTAGGTGCCATCAATGGTTATGGAAAAAACAAAAAAGCTATGCTTTTACCACACCAAACTTAGAATGTTGCTCACCCTCGAGCAAAAGAAGAAAGAATAGAAGAAGAAGAGGATATGGAGGAGATGGATGGCTGTGTGTATTCGGCCATATGGGTGGGATTGGGTGGGGAAGAGATGTTGAATTTTTGAAGGTAAGTGGGTGTGTGGGTGTGAGTGGTAAATGGAAGACAGAAGGGATGAGTGTTTATTGGGAATAGAGGATGATTGAGAAGAGAGAAGAGAGTGAGTGAAGGTAGGTGGGGATCCTGTGGGGTCCACAGATCTTGGGGTGTCAAGGCATTTAGATCCCTGCACCAATTTAGGCATGCAAAATGCCCTTGCACACAACTCTGGGCGTTCAGCGCCAGGTTAGTGCCCATTTTGGGCGTTCAACGCCCCTTTGCTGCCATTTCTGGCGTTGAACGCCAGAACCATGCTTGTTCTGGGCGTTCAGCGCCAGGATGCTCCCATTCTGGGCGTTCAGCGCCAGAACTATGCTCTGTTCTGGCGTTTGAACGCCAGACAGATGCTCCTCCAGGGTGTGATTTTTCTTCTGCTGTTTTTGATTCCGTTTTTGATTTTTTTGTTTATTTTGTGACTCCACATGATCATGAACCTAAGAAAACATGAAAAACAATAAAAATAAGAATTAGATAAACATTGGGTTGCCTCCCAACAAGCGCTTCTTTAATGTCAATAGCTTGACAGTGGGCTCTCATGGAGCCTCACAGGTGTGCAGAGCTTTGTTGAGACTCTCCAATACCAAACTTAGAGTTTGGATATGGGAGTTCAACACCAAACTTAGAGTTTGGTTGTGGCCTCCCAACACCAAACTTAGAGTTTGACTGTGGGGGCTCTGGTTGACTCTGCTTGGAGAGAAGCTTTTTCTGCTTCCTCTCCATGGTTGCAGAGGGAGATCCTTGAGTTTTAAACACAAGGGAGTTCTCATTCCATTGAAGGAATATTTCACCTCTGTCAACATCAATCACAGCTCTTGCTGTGGCCAGGAAAGGTCTTCCTAGGATGATGGATTCATCCTCTTTCTTTCCAATATCCAGGACTATGAAATCAGCAGGGATGTAAAGGCCTTCAACCTTTACTAACACGTCCTCTTCTTGTCCATAAGCCTTTTTCTTGAGCTGTCTGCCATCTCTAGTGAGATTTTAGCAGCTTGCACCCGATAGATTCCCAGTTTCTCTATTACAGAGAGGGGCATGAGGTTTATCCCTGAACCAAGGTCACACAGAGCTTTAAAGATCATGGTGCCTATGGTGCATTGGTATTATGAACTTTCCAGGATCCTGTCTCTTCTGAGGCAATGTCAGTTGATCCAGATCACTTAGTTCATTGATGAACAAGGGAGGTTCAAATTCCCAAGCATCAATGCCAAATAATTTGGCATTCAGCTTCATGATTGCACCAAGAAACTTGGCAGTTTGCTCTTCAGTGACATCCTCATTCTCTTCAGAAGAGGAATACTTATCAGAGCTCATGAAGGGCATAAGGAGGTTCAATGGGATCTCTATAGTCTCTAGATGAGCCTCAGAGTCCTTTGATTCCCCAGAGGGAAGCTCCTTATTGACCACTGGACGTCCCAGGAGGTCTTCCTCCTTGGGATTCACGTCCTCTCCTTTCCTCACAGGTTCGGCCATGGCACTTATGTCAATGGCCTTGCACTCTCCTTTTGGGTTCTCTTCTGTATTGCTTGGGAGAGTACTAGGAGGGATTTCAGTGATCCTTTTACTCAGCTGGCCCACTTGTGCTTCCAAATTTCTAATGGAAGACCTTGTTTCATTCATGAAACTTACAGTGGCCTTAGATAGATCAGAGACTAGATTTGCTAAATTAGAAGCGTTTTGTCCAGAGTTCTCTGTCTATTGCTGAGTTGATGATGGAAAAGGTTTGCTATTGCTAAACCTGTTTCTTCCACCATTGTTAAAGCCTTGTTGAGGCTTCTGATCCTTCCATGAGAAATTTGGATGATTTCTCCATGTTGAGTTATAGGTGTTTCCATAAGGTTCACCTAAGTAATTTACCTCTGCTATTGTAGGGTTCTCAGGATCATAGGCTTCTTCTTCAGAAGATGCCTCTTGAGTACTGTTGGATGCAGCTTGCATTCCATGCAGACTCTGAGAAATCATATTGACTTGCTGAGTCAATATTTTATTCTGAGCCAATATGGCATTCAGAGTATCAACTTCAAGAACTCTCTTCTTCATAGGCGTCCCATTACTCACAGGATTCCTTTCAGAAGTGTACATGAACTGGTTATTAGCAACCATGTCAATGAGTTCTTGAGCTTCTGCAGGCGTTTTCTTTAGGTGAATGGATCCACCTGCAGAGGTGTCCAGTAACATCTTTGATAGCTCAGATAAACCATCATAGAATATATCCAGGATGGTCCATTCTGAAAGCATGTCAGAAGGACACTTTTTGGTCAACTGTTTGTATCTTTCCCAAGCTTCATAGAGGGATTCACCTTCTTTCTGTCTGAAGGTTTGAACATCAGCTCTAAGCTTGCTCAGCTTTTGAGGAGGAAAGTACTTGGCTAAGAAAGCCGTGACCAGCTTATCCCAAGAGTTCAGGCTGTCTTTAGGTTGAGAATCCAACCATAATCTAGCTCTGTCTCTTACAGCAAAAGGGAAAAGCATGAGCCTGTAGACTTTAGGATCTACTCCATTAGTCTTAACAGTATCACATATCTGCAAGAATTCAGTTAAGAACTGAAAAGGATCTTCAGATGGAAGTCCATGAAACTTGCAGTTCTACTGCATCAGAGAAACTAATTGAGGTTTCAGCTCAAAGTTGTTTGCTCCAATGGCAGGAATGGAGATGCTTCTTCCATGTAAATTGGAATTAGGTGCAGTAAAGTCACCAAGCATCCTCCTTGCATTATTATTATTTTCGGCTGCCATCTCCTCTGCCTGTTCAAAAATTTCTGAAAGGTTATCTCTGGATTGTTGTATTTTAGCTTCTCTTAATTTTCTCTTCAGAGTCCTTTCAGGTTCTGGATCTGCTTCCACAAGAATGTTCTTATCCTTGCTCCTGCTCATATGACAAGGAAGAATGGACAGAAAAATGATAATAATAATAGAGATCCTTTATACCACAGTATAGGGATCCCTTTGTGAGTGGAAGAGAAGGGGGAGACAAAGAATGCGATGTAAGGGAAGAAATGCAACTGTACGAATGGAAGAGATGTGAGATGAGATGTTAGGATATGAATGAATAAATAGAATAGGATGAGAGAGAGAGAGGGAATTTTCGAAAATTATTTTTGAAAAGGAGTTAGTGATTTTTGAAAATTGGTTTTTGAAAATGTGTTAGTAATTTTCGAAAATTAAGATTTAAAAATTAAAACAATTAATAAATTAAAAAGAAATTTTGAAAAAGGGGAGAGATATTTTCGAAAAATGAGAGAGAGAGAGTTAGTTAGGTGGTTTTGAAAAAGTTAAGAAACAAACAAAAAGTTAGTTAGTTAGTTGAAACAAATTTTGAAAAGATAAGAAGTTAGGAAGTTAGAAAAGATATTTTGAAAAGATATTTTTGAAAAAGATAAGATAAGAAGATATTTTTGAAAAGATATGATAGAAATTAGTTTTGAAAAAGATTTGATTTTTAAAATCTCAATTAATGACTTGATTCATAAGAAATCACAAGATATGATTCTAGAACTTAAAGTTTGAATCTTTCTTAACAAGCAAGTAACAAACTTCAAATTTTTGAATCAAAACATTAATTGATTATGTTATTTTCGAAAATTTGATATAAAAATAAGAAAAAGATTTTTAAAAAATATTTTTGGAATTTTCGAAAATAACTAAGAATTTTGAAAAAGATTTGATTTTTGAAAAAGATTTTGAAAAAGATAAGATTTTCAAATTGAAAATTTGATTTGACTCATTGGCAACAATTTGATTTTAAAAATTTTTGAAAAAGTCAACTCAAATTTTCGGATTTGATGAGAGAAAAAGGGAAAGATATTTTTTTTTTATTTTTTGAATTTTTATGAAAACATGAAAAATATGCAATGCATGAAATTTTTAGATCAAAACAATGAATGCATGCAAGAATGCTATGAATGTCAAGATGAACACCAAGAACACTTTGAATGTCATGATGAACATCAAGAACATATTTTTGAAAAATTTTTAATGCAAAGAAAACATGCAAGACACCAAACTTAGAATTCTTTAATGCTTAGACACTAAGAATTCAAGAATGCATATGATAAACATGAAAAGACACAAAACAAAAAATCATCAAGATCAAACAAGAAGACTTACCAAGAACAACTTGAAGATCATGAAGAACACTATGAATGCATGATATTTTCGAAAAAATGCAAGATGCATATGCAAGTGACACCAAACTTATGATATGACTCAAGACTCAAACAAGAAACAGAAAATATTTTTGATTTTTATGATTTTCTAATTTTTTTTGGATTTTTATTTTATATTTTTCGAAAAATTATATGAAAAAGAAAATAAGTATTCCAAAATTTTTAATATGAATTCCAGGAATCTTGCCATGTTAGTCTAAAGCTTCAGTCCAGGAATTAGACATGGCTCACTAGCCAGCCAAGCTTTCAATGAAAGCTCCAGTCCAAAACACTAGACATGGCCAATGGCCAGCCAAGCTTTAGTCTTTAACACGAGAGTATATTGCTCTTTATAGCAAATTGCAAGCCTCAGTCCAAATAAATTTAGACATGGCTTTACAGCCAGCCAGGCTTTACATGCTTCATGAAACACTAGAATTCATTCTTAAAAATCTTGAATAAGATTTTTGAAAACATTTTTATTTATTTTTTTTTTCGAAAACATATGAGAGATTTTTGAAAATATTTTTTGAAAAATTTTTGAAAATAAAGTAAAAAGAAAATTACCTAATCTGAGCAACAAGATGAACCGTCAGTTGTCCAAACTCAAACAATCCCCGGCAACGGCGCCAAAAACTTGGTGCACGAAATTGTGATCTCCAGGCTCGAACAAATCCTGGTAATGGCTCCAAAGCTTGGTGCTCTGATCTTAATTCATAATTGTCACAACTTCGATACAACTAACCAGCAAGTGCACTGGGTCGTCCAAGTAATACCTTACGTGAGTAAGGGTCGAATCCCACGGAGATTGTTGGTATGAAGCAAGCTATGGTCACCTTGTAAATCTCAGTCAGGCAGATATAAAGTGATAATGGTGTTTTCGAATTTAATATAATAAAATAGGGATAGAGATACTTATGTAAATCATTGGTAGGAATTTCAGATAAGCGAATGGAGATGCCTTTCGTTCCTTTGAACCTCTGCTTTCCTGCTATCTTCATCCAATCAGTCTTACTCCTTTCCATGGCTGGCTTTATGCAAGGGCATCACCGTTGTCAGTGGCTACATCCCCTCCTCTCAGTGAATAATATGCTCACGCACCCTGTCACGGCACGGCTATTCATCTGTCGGTTCCCGATCATGCTGGAATAGGATTCACCCTCCTTTTGCGTCTGTCACTAACGCCCAGCACTCGCGAGTTTGAAGCTCGTCACAGTCATTCAATCATTGAATCCTACTCAGAATACCATAGACAAGGTTTAGACCTTCCGGATTCTCTTGAATGCCGCCATCATTCTAGCTTACGCCACGAAGATTCTGGTTAGGAGATCTAAGAGATATTCATTCTAGCTTATTTCATGTAGAACAGAAGTGTTTGTCAGGCACGCGTTCATAAAGGAGAAGGATGATAAGCGTCACACATAATCATCACCTTCATCACGTTCTTGGGTGCGAATGGATATCTTAGAAGAGAAATAAGAAGAATTGAATAGAAAACAGTAGTACTTTGCATTAATCTTTGAGGAACAGCAGAGCTCCACACCTTAATCTATGGAGTGTAGAAACTCTACCGTTAAAAATACATAAGTGAAAGGTCCAGGCATGGCCGAGATGGCCAGCCCCCTAAAACGTGATAAAAGGATCATAAGGTAATCCAAAGATGCCTAATACAATAGTAAGAGGTCCTATTTATAATAAACTAGCTACTAGGGTTTACATGAGTAAGTATTTGATGTATAAATCCACTTCCGGGGCCCACTTGGTGTGTGTTTGGGCTGAGCTTAAGTGTAGCACGTGCAGAGGCCATTTGTGGAGCTGAATGCCAGTATTTGTGCCAGTTTGGGCGTTCAACTCTGGTTTTGGATCCTTTTCTGGCGCTGGACGCCAGATTTGGGCAGAAGGCTGGTGTTGAACGCCAGTTTACGTCGTCAATTCTTGGCCAAAGTATGGACTATTATATATTGCTGGAAAGCCCTGGATGTCGAATTTTCAACGCAATTGGAAGCGCGCCATTTCGAGTTCTATAGTTCCAGAAAATCCACTTTGAGTACAGGGAGGTCAGAATCCAACAGCATCAGTAGTCCTTTTTCAACCTCTGAATCTGATTTCTGCTCAAGTCCCTCAATTTCAGTCAGAAAATACCTGAAATCACAGAAAAACACACAAACTCATAGTAAAGTCTAGAAATATGAATTTAACATAAAAACTAATGAAAACATCCCTAAAAGTAACTAGATCCTACTAAAAACATACTAAAAACAATGTCAAAAAGCATATAAATTATCCGCTCATCACTCACCATTCAAATTCAAACCATTTCCCTCCCAAACCCACCCACACATGGCCAAATACCCTCTCTCCCTTACCCTATAAATACCCCTCCTTACCACCTTCATCTTCACACATCATACACAATACACCCCCTTGGCTGAACCTTCTCCTCACCTCCATCTCCTCTATTTCTTCTTCTTCTACTCCTTTCTTTCCTCTTTTTTGCCCGAGGATGAGCAACCATTCTAAGTTTGGTGTGAGAAAAGCTAAAGCTTTTTGTTTTCCATAACCACTAATGGCACCTAAGGCTGGAGAAACCTCTAGAAAGAGGAAAGGAAAGACAATTTCTTCCAGCTCCGAGTCATGGAAGATGGAGAGATTCATCTCAAAGGTCCATCAAGACCACTTTTATGAAGTTATGGCCAAGAAAAAGGTGATCCCCGAGGTCCCTTTCAAGCTCAAAAAGAGTGAATATCCGGAGATCCGACATGAGATTCGAAGAAGAGGTTGGGAAATTCTTACCAACCCCATTCAACAAGTCGGGATCTTAATGGTTCAAGAGTTCTATGCCAATGCATGGATCACTAAGAACCATGACCAAAGTGTGAACCTGAAACCAAAGAATTGGCTCACAATGGTTCAGGGAAAATACTTGGATTTTAGTCCAAAAAATGTGAGGTTAGCATTCAACTTGCCAATGATACAAGGAGATCCTCACCCTTTCACTAGAAGGGTCAACTTTGATCAAAGGTTGGACCAAGTCCTCATGGACATTTGTGTGGAAGGCACACAATGGAAGAGAGATTCAAGAGGCAAGCCGGTTCAACTAAGAAGGCTTGACCTCAAACCCGTGGCTAGGGGATGGTTGGAGTTCATCCAACTCTCTATCATTCCTACTAGCAACCGGTCTGAAGTTACAGTAAACCGGGCTATCATGATCCATAGTATCATGAATGGAGAGGAAGTAGAAGTTCATGAGATCATCTCCCTAAAACTCTACAAGGTGGCGGATAAGCCCTCTACTTTGGCAAGGTTAGCCTTCCTTCATCTCATTTGTCACCTATGCAATTCAGCCGGAGTTGTCATAGAGGAAGACATCCTCATTGAAGAGGATAAGCCCATCACTAAGAAAAGGATGGAGCAAACAAGAGAGCCCACTCATGGACCTCAACAAGAGCATGAGGAAATTCCTCATCATGAAATCCCTGAGATGCCTCAAGGGATGCATTTTCCTCCACAAAACTATTGGGAGCAAATCAACACCTCCCTAGGAGAATTGAGTTCCAACATTGGACAACTAAGGATGGAGCACCAAGAGCATTCCATCCTCCTCCATGAAATTAGAGAAGTCCAAAGAGCCATGAGGGAGGAGCAACAAAGGCAAGGAAGAGACATAGAGGAGCTCAAGCACTCCATAAAATCTTCAAGAGGAAGAACTAGCCGCCATCACTAAGGTGGACCCGTTTTTTAATTTCCTTGTTCTTATTTTTGCTGTTTTTTCTATTTTTCGAAAATTATGCTTGATGTTTTATCCACATTTGTGTCTTTATGATCATTAGTGTCTAGTGTCTATGTCTTAAAGTTATGAATGTCCTATGAATCCTTCACCCTTCTTAAAATGAAAAATGTTTTTAATTACAAAGGAACAAGAAGTACATGATTTCGAATTATATCTTAAAATTAGTTTAATTATTTTGATGTGGTGGCAATACTTTTTGTTTTCTAAATGAATGCTTGAACAGTGCATATTTTTGAATTTGTTGTTTATGAATGTTAAAATTATTAGCTCTTGAAAGAATAATGAGAAAAGAGAAATGTTATTGATAATCTGAAAAATTATAAAATTGATTCTTGAAGCAAGAAAAAGAAGTGAATAATTAAAAGCTTGCAAAAAAAAAGAGAAAAAAATGCGAAAAAAAATAAAGAAAAAAAAAGAGAAAGAAAAAGAAAAAGCAAGCAGAAAAAGCCAATAACCCTTTAAACCAAAAGGCAAGGGTAAAAAGGATCCAAGGCTTTGAGCATTAATGGATAGGAGGGTCCACAGGAATAAAATCCTGGCCTAAGCGGCTAAATCAAGCTGTCCCTAACCATGTGCTTGTGGCGTGAAGGTGTTGATGCACGGAAACTTGTCTCTCAACAATTTTCCCTCGGCAAGTATACCGAATTGTCGTAAAGTAAAAACTCACAATAGAGTGAGGTCGAATCCCACAGGGATTGATTGGTCAAGCAACTTTAATTGGAGGAATGTTCTAGTTGAGCTAAGCAGAATTTGATTGGAGAATTGTAGGAAATTAAATGGCGGAAAGTAAATGGCAGGAAATGTAATTACTGGAAATAAAGGACTGAATGTAAATGACGAAAAGTAAATTGCATTATCTTAAATGGGGAATGGGGAAGATGAACATAAAAGTAAATGGCAGAAAGTAAAGAGAATGGGTAAGATCAGAAATGGGGCGTTCATTGGGCTCAGGAGATGTTGTATTCTCCGGATCAAGTTCATTTTCATCTCTTCCTCAATCAATGCATTCATTGATCTCCTTGGAAATCTTAAGTGATTGAATTCCAATTCCTTGGTAATTCAATCTCTCAAATCTTGATCAATAGCCAATTCCTTGGTCTAATTGCTCATGAGAAGAGATGAAATGTGGTAACTGATTATACCACATGTATTCCCAAATCAAAATGTTGGTAGGATTATATGTCACTATATCCATCCAAACCCCAATTTGGTCCAACATGAGAAAGCATTTCTAGCATGATCTCTTCATTCCTCTTCCAAGGTTCCGAAGAGATCCAAGTATGAATAGCTTCTTTTCCAAGACAACTACCCAATTGGATGAAGATTGAAAGCTTTCTAGTAAAATCAAGAGAAAAGAAAGAAGAAGAATAATGGAAACTATTATTGATCCATCAAATTACAACAGAGCTCCCTAACCCAATGAAAGGGGTTTAGTTGTTCATAGCTCTGGGAATGGAAAGCAAAGATGGAAAATACATTTTCAAAGTAAAACTAAAAGTTGCAGAGAAAGTAAAATTACACAGAGAGTAGTTCTTTGATAAACCCATATTTTATGATATATTTTGTGCTTAATTTAAGTGATTTATTCAATCATTCACTCACTTATTCATGTTAATTGCATGGTTTTACTTTCCCTTCCTTATTATGTGATGTATGTGAAAAACATGTTTCTTATGCTTTAAAAATAATTATTTTAATTACCCTTTATTTCCATTCGATGCCGTGATTCGTGTGTTGAGTAGTTTCAGATCTTCTAAGGCAGGAATGACTTAAAGGATGGAAAGAAAACATACAAAAATGGAAGGAAAGCACAAAACAGAGTTTTTGGAGAAACTGGCAGTGATGCGATCGCATGGACGACGCGGCCGCATGCCAGCGCGAAATAGCAGTGACGCGACCGCATGATTGACGCGATCGCGCGCCTTAAGCGAAACGCATATGACGTGGATGCATGGCCGAAGCGACCGTGTGATAAAGAAAACTCCAGATGACGCGACTGCATGACGCATGCGGACGCATGACAGAGGCCACGCACCAGAAATTACAGAAAATGCTCCTAGCGATTTCTGAAGCCCTTTTTGGCCCAGATCCAAGTCCAGAAAGCACAGATCAGAGGTTATGAAGTGGGGAAATGCATCCATTCAAAAGGAGAGTCTCCAATTATTCACTTTTCATGATTTAGATGTAGTTTTGAGGGAGAGGTTCTCTCCTCTCTCTTTTAGGATTTAGAATTAGGATTTCTTTTGCTTTCAGGATTATCTCTTTTTATTAGGTTCAATATTCCCTTTTAATTAATTATTTTCTCAATTTAATTTATGAATTCTTCTCTGTTACAGATAATTCCTTTGATTAATGTTATTTGAGGTATTTCAGTTTATGATTGCTTTCTTTTATTTACATTATTGTTATTTCCAATATGAAGACATTTTTATTCCAGCAGATTTACTTTTTCCCTTTTTGGTCTTGGTTAAGAAATTAGTAACTCAGGAGTTATCAAACTCAACATGATTGATAATTGTTATCTTGCTAATTGAATTGAACTTCAATAATCCCAATCTTTCCTTAGGGATTAACTAGGATTAGATCAAACTAATTAGTCACTTGACCTTTCTTTGCTTTAAGTAAAGGCTAACTAAGTGGAATTAAGATTCAATCTTTATCATCATTGATAAGGATAACTAGGATAGGACTTCCAATTTCTCATACCTTGCCAAAAGTTTATTTTACAGTTATTTATTTATTTTACCTACCATTTAAATTACTTGTTCCTCATCTTCAAAACCCCAATTTACAATCCTCATAACCAATAATAAGAACATACTTCCCTGCAGTTCCTTGAGAAGACGACCTGAGGTTTAAATACTTCGGTTATCAATTTTTAAGGGGTTTGTTACTTATGACAACCAAAACGTTTGTAAGAAAGGTTGATTGCTTGGTTTAGTAACTATACTTGCAATGAGAGTTTACTATAACTTCTAAACCATCAATCTCCAGTTCTTCAAAATGGCGCCGTTGCCGGGGAGCTGCAATCGTGTGCCTTATTATTGGTTATTGTAAATATTTTTCTTTTACTTGTTTATTTGTCTTTAATTTCTCCTTTTATTTCCATTAGCTACTAAGAATTCTCACCCCTCTCGCTTTGAGTTTGGTTATAATATTGTTGAAAGGAGTGAAAGTTATAACAGGAACATGCATCAAGGTCAGAGCAATCAACGATGGATGGAGCTAATAGGATCTGATCAACCCTTTAGGCAACAACACCCTCCAAGATATCATGGGCAAAGACCATTCTACAATGCATACCAAGCCAATAGACATGGTGGACAACCTTGTAGTTACCAACAAGCCCCACACTGTGCTTATAGGCCATCCTCTCAACGTAACTTCGAACCACCACACTCACAAGCTCCTTTTCACCATTCACCACCATATGATCCTCACTTACCCCAATTCCAATCTAATTACTCCCAAACACCACCACTTCCCCACATACCACGTCCAAATCCATCACCCCAAGAATCAGAGGTTTGCCTCAAGGAAACAGTAGATCAACTTCAAACAACCCTTCATCAACTGGAGCAAGCAGTAAGTCAATTATCTTCTAGACGTTCGAACATTCAAGGACCTCCCACAGCCCCATGTGGACAATCTAATGAAGAGCGTAGTATGAAGGAGATACTAGAAACTCCAGTGGACAGAACAGGGCATGACTTCGTACTGGAACAAGTAGAGGAAGCTGTCATTGTAAAAGAAGAAGAGTTGGTTGAAGACTTAGGGGAAGCTGAACTTCCATGGGAATCCAGAATTGTGGAAAATTCTGTCAAGGACGTTACAATTGATGCTAAGGAGGATAGTGCACAACTCCCAAAGCAAGTCTTTTATGAAGAACTAGATGGAATAATCCAAGAAGCAAGTTTCCTTGATGATGATAATCTCAAGTCAAGTTCTCCTAGTAGTGAACTTGCATCCGCAAGTGAATTCTCTGAGATCGAAGAATCTTCCCCAAGTGAATACGAAGATGATGTGGAGGTAGATATCTCTCAACCTCCCGTTTTTGACTTAAGCGACGAGGAAGACATAGAAGGCTTTGATCAGGACATGGATGCATTTGAAGAAGTCTGCAAGGAAGTAGAGGAATTCACAGACGATCACAAGGGAGTAGGGCTTACAGAACCACTGGAAACACCTATCCCAAGGCCATTACCACCTAATACAAGCTTCAAGTGGGTACAATCTTTAACCTTTATCTTTACTTTTCCACTTGAATATGGTTTACTTGAAACAGATGGCCAGCTTAGAGCTCTCTGCGGCTTTAAAAGTAAGAGGGAAATGGCTCGTACTCAGAGCTGGTGCACAAGGTTCAATAAGGTTCCACGCTTTAACTCGAAGTGCACGGATTGGCATCATGTTCAACCGAATGGATCTCGGAAAACGTTTGGTCATCTTGGTGAGAATCTACTTTCTAAACCGCACGGATGGAAAAATATAGATCAAGATGGAGGCGGATTTAAAAGTAAAGTTTGGGATCCTGGAATCTATTCTGACATTCGTCACCCCGGGAGCCTGAGAATCTGTTTGAAGCTGCTCAGAAGCTTTACATGCCTAGTTTGGGACCCCGGAGGCTATTGGCATTCCAAGCATTGTTGGAAATTTCTGGATGAATTTAAACATAAGCCGCCATAACAGGAAGCTCATCCAATGTCCAACTTAAGGACTTTAACTAAAAGTGCTAGGTGGGAGACAACCCACCATGGTATGGTCGTTTCTTTTTCAGTTTTATTTCGTGTTATTTATTTTTATTTCCTTTTCAATTAAACCTGAATATTATTCACTCGCATTGCATACTGCATAATTGCATACCTGCATAAAAAAAAAAAAGAAGAAAGGGCGCGCGACGCGACCGCATCACTCATGCGATCGCGTCGGTTGTGAAAAACACTTTCCACGCGCCCGCGTCATTCACGCGGCCGTGTGATCTGAAAATCGGTGTAAGGATCCAACGCATAGAAAGTTGGGCTGGAATCATGCGGCTATTATGCGTTTCGCACAAAACGACCCACGCGGTCGCGTCCCTGACGCGATCGCATCCCTGACGCGATCGCGTCACATGCACAACACCCATCCCATGCGAAAGTGTGAATGACGCGATCGCGTCGCGTGAATTGCACAACACCCCAAAGGAGACAGAGAGTTGCGCTGAAACGACGCTGGAATTGTGCGTTTAGCACAATTTCCAGCGACGCAGTCGCATGCCTCACGCGACCGCGTCATTCATCCTTTTACCCATTCCATGCGATCGCACCACCTATGCGATCGCGTCAACCCCCATTTCACCCCAGCCACGCGACCGCGTGCCCCACGCGATCGCGTGGATTCGAATTCGATAACACCCAGCCACGCAAAACCCTACCCACTTGCAGAGAAAGTGTGAAGTAGGTATGGACTTTAGCTAGGACTTTAGTGGCGTTAACGTTAAGTGAAAATGTGGGTTCGAGAACGTTAGTGACAATCACCTTTTTCACTAACGTTCCTAGCCCAAGACGGTTCACGTTAACTTCAACGTTATTGGTGTTTACCTTTGCCAATAACGTTGCTCTTAGCCCCCCTTTCTCACGTTAGAGTCCACGTTAGTATAACTAACGTGGCTCTTAACGTGGGCATGCCTTAGCCTCGAGAGCGTTAGTGACACTTACATTTGTCACTAACGCTCCAAACGCCCCTTCTCACGTTAGTGCCTCACGTTAATTGTCTTAACGTGGCCACTAACGTGGTGGTGATTGCCATCTCCAACGTTAGTGACAATGGTGAGTGTCACTAACATTGGCTCATCAATTCTTTCCTCCACGTTAGCTTCCACGTTAATGCAATTAACATGGCAACTAACGTGGCTCATAGTGGCTTGGTCCAACGTTAGTGACAATGGTGAGTGTCACTAACGTTGGCGATTCCTTGCTCCTCCTACGTTGGAGTTCACGTTAATGTAGTTAACGTGACTCTTAACGTGGCTAATTGGGCTTAGTCCAACGTTAGTGACAAAGGTGAGTGTCACTAACGTTGGCATTGTCTTCCCTTTCCACGTTAGAGTTCACGTTAACTGATTTAATGTGACTCTTAACGTGGCCAATTGCCAATTTGGAGCGTTAATGATATTCACTTTTACCACTAACGCTGGAGCTCCCTTTCTCTCCACGTTAACTACCACATTAATGTAGTTAACGTGGCAATTAACGTGGGCCATGATGGTTTCGAAGGCGTTATTGGCAATCGCTTTTCTCATTAACGTTACAAGTTTATTCCCATTCCACGTTAGTGGTCACGTTAATTAGATTAACGTGGCTGCTAATGTGGCTCTTCCTTGCTTCCTTTCTCCTGAAACCAAGCAAATAAAGTGCATCAAAGCTCTAATCCAAGTTATGAGACATGCATTATCCAATTTGTCATTTAATTCATGCATAATTCTCATAAAATCACATGAAATTCACAATGTTTGCTTGAATCAAGATGTAAGTAATTATCTACCCAAAACTTGCTTATTAACTAAGAAAATGCATGAAACTACCCTAAAACAGTAAAGAAAAGGTCAGTGAAACTGGCCAAAATGTCCTGGCATCACAACACCAAACTTAAAGCTTGCTTGTCCCTAAGTAAGTACTGAAACATGAGAATGATGAATGAAATGACAAGAGAAATGAGTCATTATTGTGGAAGTCATGTCCTCGGTTTTATGGGGTTTCATGCATAGCAACTTAGGTTCATTCCTTCATTGGCTTTCAGACCTTTACCATGCCTTGGAATACTCAATTGATTGCACCCTATGATACTTTTATTCATTGATCCCTTTGTCTTGTCAGGGTTTGATTATGTTCTTTAGACTAGGTGCTCTGTAAGGGGCGACTCTTTAAGATAAGCTTTTAGCCAGCACTCCCGAACCAGTTGGTTCAAGGTGCTAGGTGTTAAGACACCCCTAAGGACTTACTCCCTCAAGTCTCTTTCC
Source organism: Arachis ipaensis (assembly GCF_059453495.1). Lineage (NCBI taxonomy): Eukaryota > Viridiplantae > Streptophyta > Magnoliopsida > Fabales > Fabaceae > Arachis > Arachis ipaensis. Next base: position 101,438,338 of record NC_142442.1, on the reverse strand, counting down.
CCCATACATTCACACCACAGGCACATGGTTTGTTATTTTTCTTCTTGAGACCTTGGTGTCCAGCACCTCTTTGGGTTACTAAGTGCTCTGTAGCAAGGGTTACTCTTGATAGTGGACTTTCAGCTGATAATCCCAGGTTAGTTAACCCAAGTTACCAAGTGATAAGGCACCCGTGAGAGCTTATTCATCCAAGTATATCCTTTGCACAAGAGCACCACAGACACATGCCTTAAGATTCAACCCTTGGTGCCTAGCCTTAGTTCTTACTCTTTTTCTTTATTTCTCAACTTTCATTTTCTTTCCCCTTTTCTTATTAGGATCTTGTTATTTAGCTAGTCTCATGGGGTGTGTTTCAAGCATATGATTCAGGACAGATAGTTACCTTCCTACCTTGTTGGTGAACCAACTTAGCTAAGTAATTACTACACCACAAGCTTAAGAACTTACTCCACAATATGAACCTCACTTTGGTCTTTCATAACATCTCTTTTTATTTGACTTAAAGGACAAGCATACAAGTAAGCAAGGTGAAAATGCAATAGTGACATTAGACTAGCAAGCATAGACCTAAGCAATGAAAACTTAAAGGCAGAATTTAAAATCCTAAACTACCATGGAAACATGTTCTATTTCATACATGATTTTCCTTATTTAAAACTTGAAAAAGATGGAACAAAGAGGGAACTCCACAACCTTTTACTCACGGGGGTGCCCATGCTCTCCCTCTTGTTTATCCTCTTCGTGTCTTTCTTGAGTGCTTGAACCCCCATTTCCCTTGCTTTTTCCAATCAACTTTTTCCAGAAGCCAGTATCTTCCATCTTCTTTTTCAATGTTTCCTTCTGCTGTTTCACCTTCCTTTCTTCTTGTTCTGTTAGATCTTTTTAGACTGTATCATACCTAGGGATTGCAAAGTGCAAATTATGCATATGCCCAGACATATAGTTCAACTTGGCTTGAGTGTTTATGTTGAACTCTTCCCTATGTAGTTGTCGTCCTTCATTGAGCATGCTGAACTCATTGAATGCTTTTGTTTGAGCTAGCTGACGTTTGTTGAGTTCTTGAAGGCGTTTATCTTGACGCTTGACAAACCCCAATTTGACGGTTTGTTTTGCCTTGAATTTAGAACATTTTGATAACCTTTGTCACATTTAGCCTAAGAATTAGCATGGTTTTGTTATCTCTTCCATGATTGTGCTTAAGTGTAAAAACATGCTTTTAAGCCTCATTTTGATGAATTCTAGTTCCTCTTTGATTCCATAAGATGCCTTGATGTGTTTGCTAGTAATTCCAGGATTGAAATAGGCTAGGCATGGATCAAAGAAAGCAAGGAAGGAAGCATACAAGTGGAAAGAAGCATAAAAAGTCAAAGAAGCAAAGTCAGCCATGCACGCGCACGCGCACAAGGCGCTCACGCGCACATTGCAGAATCGACCAGGGACGCGCACGCGTACCATGCGCGCACGCGCCAATGATGGCACATGACCTCATTAATGCAACACGTGCCTGGCGATTTGAGAGGGTTTCTGAACCCATTTTGGCGCCAAATTGCTGAGGGAAAGGAATACAAGGATGAAGGATTAAGGGATGAACATTCATTCATTCATCACTTAGGAATGTTAGTTACCAATTAGTTGAGTTTTGAGCTTTGTAGTTAGAGTTAGAGAGAGAAGCTCTCCCTTCTCTCTAGAATTAGGATTAGGAATTAGGGTTAGATTAGGATCTCATAGTTCTAGGTTTAATTCAAGTCTCCTTCTACTTCTACCTTCAATTGATGATTGCTACACTTTAGTTCTTCTCTCTATCCCTATTCTCTTGTTGTAATTTCTCTTATTTTGTTTCTAGGTTTTGTAATTGAGATACTTTTGTTCTCTTTATTTTCTTTCAATAATGCAATTTGAGGTAATTCATGATAATTGTGATTTCCTTGATTGTTGTTGTTAATTCCTTTCAATAATTGTTGATTAGACTTCATTCTTGTTGTTGATTTACTATACTTTCCTTTTGTGCCTTCCAAGTGTTTGATGAAATGCTTGGTTGGATTTTAGTGTAGATTTTGTTCCTCTTGGCCTAGGTAGAGTAATTAGTGACACTTGAGTTATCTAATTCCTTTGTTGATTGGTAGTTGGAGAGATTGCTAATTAGTTTGGAGTGCACTAAAGCTAGTCTTTCCTTGGGAGTTGGCTAGGACTTGTGGCTCAAGTCAATTCATCCACTTGACTTTCCCTTAATTAGTAAGGGTTAACTAAGTGGTAGCAATGAACAACTCTCATCACAATTGAAAAGGATAACTAGGATAGAATTTCTAGTTCTCACACCTTACCAAGAGCCTTTTATAGTTGTTAGTTTATTTTCATTGCCATTTACTTTTCATGCTTCTTATCCAAAACCCCAAAATAACTCATAACCAAGAACGAGACACTTCATTGTACGTCCTAGGGAGAACGACCCGAGGTTTAAATACTTCGGTTTATAAATTTTAGGGGTTTGTACTTGTGACAAACAACTTTTTGTATGAAAGGATTAGTGATTGGTTTAGAAACTATACTTGCAACGAGATTTCATTTGTGAAATTCTAAACCGTCAAAAATCCAATCGTCAAAATGGCGCCGTTGCCGGGGATGAGCAATGGTGTTATGTTATTGGTTATTGTACATATGTGAAAAGTGTAAATAGTTTGTCTTTTGCTTGTTTACTAGATTTTGTTAGTTTTATTTAGTTTTTTCCATAATGAATTCTCACTTTGGCTTTGAGTTTGGTTCTAAGTGTGTTGTAGGAAATGTGGACTTAGAGTTACGCCATTTCTGGGCTGGCTCTAGGCCCCAGACCCAACCCCATCTGCGCGAGCGCGCGCGTCGCGCCTGCGCGCCATTTCACGACTTCGTCAATGCACGCGGACGCGCACCTGCCGCGCGCGCGTCCTTGCGCGATGCCACCAAACTAGGCCATGGACCAGAGAGTTGGGCGTGCCTCAAGGATTTTTGACGGTTTAGAATTTCACAAATGAAATCTCGTTGCAAGTATAGTTTCTAAACCAATCACTAATCCTCTCATACAAAAAGTTGTTTGTCACAAGTACAAACCCCTAAAATTTATAAACCGAAGTATTTAAACCTCGGGTCGTTCTCCCTAGGACGTACAATGAAGTGACTCGTTATTGGTTGTGAGTTATTTTGGGGTTTTGGATAAGAAGCATGAAAAGTAAATGGCAATGAAAATAAACTAACAACTATAAAAGGCTCTTGGTAAGGTGTGAGAACTAGAAATCCTATCCTAGTTATCCTTTTCAATTGTGATGAGAGTTGTTCATTGCTACCACTTAGTTAACCCTTACTAATTAAGGGAAAGTCAAGTGGATGAATTGACTTGAGCCACAAGTCCTAGCCAACTCCCAAGGAAAGACTAGCTTTAGTGCACTCCAAACTAATTAGCAATCTCTCCAACTACCAATCAACAAAGGAATTAGATAACTCAAGTGTCACTAATTACTCTACCTAGGCCAAGAGAAACAAAATCTACACTAAAATCCAACCAAGCATTTCATCAAACACTTGGAAGGCACAAAAGGAAAGTATAGTAAATCAACAACAAGAATGAAGTCTAATCAACAATTATTGAAAGGAATTAACAACAACAATCAAGGAAATCACAATTATCATGAATTACCTCAAATTGCATTATTGAAAGAAAATAAAGAGAACAAAAGTATCTCAATTACAAAACCTAGAAACAAAATAAGAGAAATTACAACAAGAGAATAGGGATAGAGAGAAGAACTAAAGTGTAGCAATCATCAATTGAAGGTAGAAGTAGAAGGAGACTTGAATTAAACCTAGAACTATGAGATCCTAATCTAACCCTAATTCCTAATCCTAATTCTAGAGAGAAGGGAGAGCTTCTCTCTCTAACTCTAACTACAAAGCTCAAAACTCAACTAATTGGTAACTAACATTCCTAAGTGATGAATGAATGAATGCTCATCCCTTAATCCTTCATCATTTTATTCCTTTCCCTCAGCAATTTGGCGCCAAAATGGGTTCAGAAACCCTCTCAAATCGCCAGGCACGTGTTGCATTAATGAGGTCATGTGCCATCATTGGCGTGTGCGCGCATGGTACGCGTGCGCGTCCCTGGTCGATTCCGCAATGTGCGCGTGAGCGCCTTGTGCGCGTGCGCGTGCATGGCTGACTTTGCTTCTTTGACTTTTTATGCTTCTTTCCACATGTATGCTTCCTTCCTTGCTTTCTTTGATCCATGCCTAGCCTATTTCAATCCTGGAATTACTAGCAAACACATCAAGGCATCTTTTGGAATCAAAGAGGAACTAGAATTCATCAAAATAAGGCTTAAAAGCATGTTTTTACACTTAAGCACAATCATGGAAGAGATAACAAAACCATGCTAATTCTTAGGCTAAATGTGACAAAGGTTATCAAAATGTTCTAAATTCAAGGCAAAACAAACCGTCAAATTGGGGTTTGTCAACCTCCCCACACTTGAGCCTTAGCATGTCCTCATGCTAAAATAAGAAGGAACTAAGGGGTATGGCATTTATTGAATGCAACTAAACTATATGAGTCCTATCTAAATGCAACTATCTAAGGCAATTGGAAATGCTTAGTTCAAACAAATCAAGTCCCAAGAGAGCATGTGTAAGTACAAGAGCTAAGTAATAAGGACCAAGTCCAAACCACAATTGTATTGAATTGTTAAAAGGAGTTCAAACTTGCAAGAATATAGATAATATAGGTGAAATGCATGTAATTGAACTTTTGAACCCTCACCGGATGTGTATCCGCTCTATTCACTCAAGTGTTTAAGGGTTAATCCACTCAATTCTCTTCTAATCATGTTTTCCAAGATTTGATTTTCTTCTAACAATCAACATTTATTCAATGCGTGCGTACATTCATCATGAGGTCTTTCATTTAGGTTGTAATGGGGTTAGGGCCAAGGTAGGGTCATTTATGGTCAAGTGGACTAGGATTTAAATCTTTGATTAGCATAGACTTTCCCACCTAACCTATTTAATGACCTATACAAATGCAAGCTATTCTAACTACCCATTCTTCACTTTTTCTTACATACTCATGCATTCGTATTTGATTCACAACACCTATGCATTGATTCCTTTTTATTGACTTCACTTTGGGGCATTTTGTCCCTTTTTTTTTTCTCTTTTTTTTTTCTTTTATTTTATTTTTCTTTTCATCATTTCATATATTTTTTTTTTCAAACTAAATACAAGAACATCAATGCATAAGGTCTCTACATTTGATTAATACATGAATATGTGCCCAATTCCTAAACAGAAAAGTGTATTGTTCCCTTTACCCTATCCCACGTTCCCAAGCCTCACCAACTTTGAATAATACACACTCTCACTAGCCTAGGCTATTCAAAGATCCAAACAAGGACTTCTCATTGGTTTTCCGCCTTGGTCTTGTAATGAGCTAAAATAAGAATGAGTTGGTTAAGCATAGGCTCAAAATTGGCTAACAATGGAGAGTAAAAGGTTGGCTATTTGGGTAAGTGGCAAATGAGATAATGGCCTCAATCATATAAATGCACAAACACAAGAAATAAGTGGACATATAGAATCAAGCAAATTAAGGATCACAATCATGGAAAGAGAACAATTTCACACAAGAATGGAAAATAAGTGGTTATAAAATGTAACCACATCAATAAGCTCAAGTCTCACAAGCTTGTGTTATCAATTCAATACATGCTTCAAAAGGTATGAATTTCAAGCAAGTTTCAAAAATTTTCTTTCAATCAATTGGGTTAATGCCCTATATTTAAACTTTCTTGAAAAACCTCAATGTTTGACTAAGCATTGTTGTGATTGAAAAATTCAAAAATTTTCCTTAGTTCACCCTTTTCTTTTTTTCACTCAAAACCAATTTCTTATGCAAAAAGGGTGACTAAGTTTTACTTAAAAACATGATTTCTAATCACAGCCACAAACTAAAAGGAGAATATACAAAAGGAGATATGCAAAAATGTATAAGGGAAAATCAAACTAAAATATGGAATCTATCATCCAAAATATCTAAAAGTATCCAAAAGCATCAAAATATCTAAAATCCAAAATAAGCAATAAAAGTATCCAAAGAAAACTAGAAATGCATCAAAATATATACAAAAAAATGTGCAAAATGAGATAACTAGGCCGAAAAAGAGTTCACCGGTTCCCAAATAATGCTACCGGTGCCCTCCCCACACTTAAAATCAAGCATCGTCCTCGATGCTAAACCGGAGGATCAGTGGGAGGTGCAACGATAGGCTCTGGCTTTGTCTGTGGCTATGGGACCGGCTGAGGAACAGGCTGAGGAACAGGCTCCTCCTGAGTCTGAGGTGGTGCCTCCATATATGCCGGCTCTGTAGTGTCCGGGGCATCCTGCTGAGCTGGTGCCTCCGCGTCCTCCTCCTGATGATCCTGCTCATCGGAGGCCGGAGAATCGGGAAGCGGAGGTAGCTCAGCGCCCAGAGAGATAAGGGCCTGGTCCATCCGATCCAAATGGCGTCTGACATGGCGTCGCTCTCGCTCTAGGAACCGGAAGAGACGCTGGACCAGGAGATAAGTAGGCTCAGGTGCTGCCGGAGGGTCTGTAGATGGTGGAGGAGTTACGGCTGTAGAAGATGATGGGCCAGCTGCAGGGGCTGGTGGTGAAGGTATCCCTATGACAGCCCTAGCCCGAGAGCGGCGGCTAGCAGGTGGCCGCTCGTGCACCCAAACACCCCAGGGGATAGTAATCTCCCTGTCGTCGGCATCAGCTGGTGGTGGTCGCACATCATCATCTGACCATGGGACATCAGCTAAGGCCGCCATACTCGTGACTAATGTAGGAAATGGAAGCAGGCCACGAATATGCGCCCGCCACATGCACTGCCGGATAAGTCTAGGGAAGGAGACATCCTTCCCCTCCATAACACACCCTATCAGCAAAAGCATCTCCATGAGGACCTCAGAAAAATGGGTGGTAGGCAGGACGTAGTGGGCGAAGATCATCTGCCAAGTCGTGGCCTCCCTGGTCAAAGGAGTGAATAACATCCCCTTCGGCTTGGTGTTGCCCGCATCCATAACCCATGAAGCCTCCGGTATCCCAATCACGCGCCGAAGCGCCTCATAATCAAATGTCATGGTATGGATGGCTATCTCAGCCTGATGGTGGGCACACTGGTCAAGCGGAATGTGACGGCAATGTAATGCCTCCCCAATGGCGGCCTCGGTGAGCAGAATCTCTCTACCCCTCACCTGAACTGAATCCAAGGTCGGACGGAAGAAGTTGCAGTAGAATTCCTTCACCCAAGAGATATTGATGTTACCCAAGTCCCGGTCAACAAAATCAATACCTAACTCAAGGATCCGGCCATTAATGCGCCGTCTCACATCATTAGGGAGGAGCAACTTCTTCTCAATATTCAGCTTCGTGGTCCGATATCTAGAGAACCAAAGCTCACAGTAGAGATTGGGGAATTTGCCCGGGTTGGTAGAAGGTAACAGCTGATTCTCCTTATCCTCGTCCTGTAATGGATTCCTAGCATAGTTCTTGTAGATGGAAGGAGTGGAGGGGGTAGAGTGTTTTCTCTTTTTGGAGGTGGTGGCTACGGCTTTGCCTTTATCCGACATCCTGAAAAGAATATGATAGAATATATGAAACATTTAGCATGTAACAAAGAAGACATGTTCAGGATATCATTATCAAAGAGCAATCATGATGTTGCACTGAATATGTAAAATTGAACAAGTAAGCATAAGTGACCGAACCAAAACCATAAGGTAACACCTCATACGCAAAAGGCACTAATATCATCATAGTCATGAAAGAATTGTTAAAGAGGGTTAAAAGTGAGGGTAAGTAAAATGGTGAAAGAAATTAGTGAGTTAGGAAAAGTGGATTAGTGATATGATGATATATAGGCTCAATTGAACTAGAGATTATGGTTCATGTTCACAATGATTGTGCAAATCCGGGAGGTCAAAAGGAAACGGAAAGTCGCCCAAAACTGAAATAAAGATCAAAATGAAACTAATTCCTTGAAAAATCGGGCAGCATTCCGGCTTAGAATTGGACGGTCCCGGATAACAGAATAGCACAAACAGTAAGAAGGCAGCATCAATGAAGCACAGCAACAGTGGTATAGCAATCAGGCAACAAGAAGTGCATAAAAAGCAAGCCAAAACCAGCATACAACATTCAAACAGATAAACAGCAAGTAAGCAGATACGGAGCACTTATCAGGCCTAGAATCCTCTATCCAGCCCTAGCTACCTAACCGCAATTATTTCTAACTAAACCTAACATGCAAAATTGGAATTTAGCTAATTAACAGGCAACTCTAGGAACTAACATAATTGAATCAAAGAAAAAGGGAAAATAGAAACAGAGATGGCAGAAATGGAGCAGGAACCTGGGAGCCGGGAAGAACTGAAAACGGAAGAGGGGGAAATGACGATAGGGCAGCAGAAACAGATCAGTACCGCCGTGAGCGGTGGCGTGGTGGTTTGAGCAGCGGAAGGGTGGAGGGACGGCGGTGGTGACGGGGTGAGTCGGTTAGAGGAGTAGAAGAGAAGGGGAGAGAGAGGGAGGAAGGTGGTGATGGTGGGGGAAAGAGTCGCCGGCGGTGAAGACGGCGCGGCGCCGAGGATGGTGGCGCGGTACCGAGAGGAGGAAGAGAGGGTGAGAGGGAGAGAGAATGGGTGGCGGTGAGAGGGGAGGGGAAAGCGAGCAGTGATGGCGGCGGCGGGGGTGACGGAGTGCTCGCCGGAGCTTGGTCGGGAGGGGAGGAAGGTGAGGGATGGGAGAAGAAGAAGATGGAGGTTGAGAGGGGTGGTTTTGCGCGACTGCGCAGTGGCTTCGTGAGCTAGGGTTATCCCTGTTTTTGAATTCGCGCGCGCGCGCACCCTGCGCGTCCGCGCCCTTGGATAGAATGTGGACCCTACGCGTGCGCGTACAATGCGCTTAAGCGTGGATGAGCAAAATAGGGAGGGACGCGTGCGCGTACCGTCCGCGCACGCGTGCATGGAGTTGGGCCAGGGGCTTAGAGTTGGCCCAACTCAGGCCTAACTCTCTGGAGACTGGCCTGGGAGTCGCGCTACTAGACCTGCGCGCACGCGGCAAGTGCGCGTCCGCGTGCATTGAGGGGAATGGAGAACTGCGCGTGAGCGTACAGTGCGCGCACGCGTACCTGAGATTGGGCCTTAGGCTTAGAATGGGCTTGAGGCACGCCCAACTCTCTGGTCCATGGCCTAGTTTGGTGGCATCGCGCAAGGACGCGCGCGCGGCAGGTGCGCGTCCGCGTGCATTGACGAAGTCGTGAAATGGCGCGCAGGCGCGACGCGCGCGCTCGCGCAGATGGGGTTGGGCCTGGGGCCTAGAGCCAGCCCAGAAATGGCGTAACTCTCTGGAATTTGGCCCAAGCAGTTGCCGCAGCAGATCGGCGCGGGCGCGGCAGATGCGCGTCCGCGCGAACTTTCAGGATCTAATAGTTGGCGCGCCCGCATGTAGTGCGCGTCTGCGCCCCCTCCTTTTTTTTTTTTTTCTGGGTGTTCCCCTTAGTGTTCACAACTCTTATTCACTCAATCATCATAGAATTCACAAAGAAATGCAAGTTTTGGTATTATTCATCTACTACTAAACACAACATGCATGTGACTAAGCTAACAATTAAATTGTACAAACAAATTTGTATGAAGCATCTACCTACAATGGTAACTCAAATCACTTATTAGGCAAATTTAAAAAGGGAATGAAAAGAGTTTACCATGGTGGGGTGTCTCCCACCTAACACTTTTAGTTTAAGTCCTTAAGTTGGACATTTGAGATGCTTATTGTCATGGTGGCTTATGTTTGTACTCATCCTTGAATCTCCAAGGATCCTTGCTTCTCAATTGGTTGACAGAATTTCCAACCATATTCATCAAACTTGGGCAAAGTTCTACCCAAGATATGAGTCCCCATAGTTGGTCTTCATTTAGCGAACCGGGATCCCATATCTTGTCTTCACACCCATCCGTTAGTTGAGTTTCATGGTTTTGTCGGATGAGCGGTTGACATAGAGGGGATTGACTCATAGAATTCTCTTTACTCCACCAATGCTTCCTCCTAGATCCATATAAAGTAATTCTTGTCCCACCATCATCCTTATACCTTGAAGCTTTGACCTCAATGAGCCTAATTCCTAACTTGCAACCACTACACAACTCATTCTTACTTTTAATTCCACAAAGAGCTCTAAGTTGTCCATCCGTTTCAATCAAACCATATTCAAGCGAGAAGATGAAGCTTATGGATAAGAATGTTACCCACTTGAAAGTTGTGTTGGATGGTAATTTGGGGAGAGAGGCTTCCCCACACTTAGACAATGCAAGGTCTACTTCCTTGTGCTCTTCCTTGTGTATTTCCACCTCTTGACGAATTTCTTCACTTTCAACCTCATCCTCTTTGTTACGTGGCTTGGTGTTATCTTCAAGAACTTCATCTTGTTTAATGAGAGGCGATTCAATTTTGGATAGAAATTCATTGATGAACGAGGTCATCTCTTGATCAACCTCTTCATATTCTTCAATTTCAATATACACCATGCCAACGTTTTCCTCTTGGTAGCTCTCTTTCTCATTGCTCACCAAGGGTATGGGAGATTGTGCACACTCTTTTATACTTTCAACTCCACGTCCAATGGGAGAGGATTCCATTGTAGAGAGAAATTCATCCATGATTGAATCCATCTCTTGATAGGCCTCTTCCAAGTCTCCAACGATGATATGCCTTGGAGATTGCGCACCTTCTTCAACATCAATATCAAGCTTCTTGGAAGAGTGCTCCATGATGCTACATTCCCTTGAACTTTCAACATCTCCTAAATCTTCGACCACCTCTTCCTTTTCTTCAATGATCATAGGCTCCTCCAATCGTTCCAACACAAAATTGCCTCCCTTATTTTCCACCGGGTTTTCCAATCTCTCCTTCATGCTATGATCTTCAATGGATTCTTCACATGTGGCCACAGAAGCACCTTGAGTGTTCAAACATTTGTAGGCTAAAGTATGCACTACCTTGGTCAAGTTAGTCACAAACTCTAAGGTGTCCCTTTGCATATCCGCTTGTCCTTGAAGTAGCAAGGTAAGAGAATCATCTATTGGGGCTTGGGGTGGATAGGAAGGTTCATTATTTTGGAGAGAGGGTTCATGGTAGGAAGGTGGTTCTTCTTGGTAAGGGTATTGATGAGCGGATAATTTATACGCTTTTTGACATTGTTTTTAGTATGTTTTTAGTAGGATCTAGTTACTTTTAGGGATGTTTTTAATAGATTTTGTGTTAAATTCACATTTCTGGACTTTACTATGAGTTTGTGTGTTTTTCTGTGATTTCAGGTATTTTCTGGCTGAAATTGAGGGACTTGAGCAGAAATCAGATTCAGAGGTTGAAAAAGGACTGCTGATGCTGTTGGATTCTGACCTCCCTTTACTCAAAGTGGATTTTCTGGAGCTACAGAACTCGAAATGGTGCGCTTCCAATTGCGTTGGAAAGTAGACATCCAGGGCGTTCCAGAAATATATAATAGTCCATACTTTGGCCAAGAATTGACGACGTAAAATTGCGTTCAACACCAGCCTTCTGCCCAAATCTGGCGTCCAGCGCCAGAAAAGGATCCAAAACCAGAGTTGAACGCCCAAACTGGCACAAAAACTGGCGTTCAACTCCACAATTGGCCTCTGCACGTGCAACACTTAAGCTCAGCCCAAACACACACCAAGTGGGCCCCGGAAGTGGATTTATACATCAAATACTTACTCATGTAAACCCTAGTAGCTAGTTTATTATAAATAGGACCTCTTACTATTGTATTAGGCATCTTTGGACGCCTGGTTCTTAGATCAGAGGGGCTGGCCATCTCGGCCATGCCTGGACCTTCACTTATGTATTTTCAACGGTAGAGTTTCTACACTCCATAGATTAAGGTGTGGAGCTCTGCTATTCCTCAAAGATTAATGCAAAGTACTACTGTTTTCTATTCAATTCTTCTTATTTCTCTTCTAAGATATCTATTCGCACCCAAGAACATGATGAAGGTGATGATTATGTGTGACGCTCATCATCCTTCTCCCTTATGAACGCGTGCCTGACAAACACTTCTGTTCTACATGAATTAAGCTAGAATGAGTATCTCTTAGATCTCCTAACTAGAATCTTCGTGGCGTAAGCTAGAATGATGGCGGCATTCAAGAGAATCCGGAAGTTCTAAACCTTGTCTGTGGTATTCTGAGTAGGATTCAATGATTGAATGACTGTGACGAGCTTCAAACTTGCGAGTGTTGGGCGTTAGTGACAGACGCAAAAGGAGGGTGAATCCTATTCCAGCATGATCGAGAACCGACAGATGAATAGCCGTGCCGTGACAGGGTGCGTGAGCATATGATTCACTGAGAGGAGGGGATGTAGCCACTGACAACGGTGATGCCCTTGCATACAGCCAGCCATGGAAAGGAGTAAGACTGATTGGATGAAGATAGCAGGAAAGCAGAGGTTCAGAGGAACGAAAAGCATCTCCATTCGCTTATCTGAAATCCCTGCCAATGAATCTACATAAGTATCTCTATCCCTTTTATTGTTTATTTTAATCTAATAAAGTATCATGTTTAAATCCGCCTGACTGAGATTTACAAGGTGACCATAGCTTGCTTCAAGCCAACAAACTCACGTAAGGTTTATTACTTGGACGACCCAGTACACTTGCTGGTTAGTTGAACGGAGTTGTGTCCACACATAGTAAAGAGCCATAATAATGATTCCATACAATAACAAAGAGTACTACATTAATGTGATCACAATTTCGTGCACCAAGTTTTTGGCGCCGTTGCCGGGGATTGTTCGAGTTTGGACAACTGACGGTTCATCTTGTTGCTCAGATTAGGTAATTTTCTTTTTGTTTTATTTTCAAAAATTTTTCAAAAATATTTCAAAAATCTTCTCACCTGTTTTCGAAAAAAAAAATGTTTTCAAAAATATATTTTTCTTCAAAAATTTTAAGAATGAATTCTAGTGTTTCATATAACATGTTTTAGCTTGACTGGCCATAAAGCCATGTCTAATTCCCAGGATTTTGATTGAGGACTATGAATTCATTACTTCCTTTTTCCCAATTGTTTTCAAAAAAATTATACAAAAATCCAAAAAAAATTAGAAAATCATAAAAATAAAAAAAAATATTTTTTGTGTTCTTGTTTGAGTCTTGAGTCATGTTATAAGTTTGGTGTCAATTGCATGTGCATCTTGCATTTTTTTTGAAAATTTCATGCATTCATGGTGTTCTTCATGATCTTCAAGTTGTTCTTGGTAAGTCTTCTTGTTTGATCTTGATGATTTTTTGTTTTGTGTCTTTTCATGTTTATCATATGCATTTTTGAATTCTTAGTGCCTAAGCATTAAAGAATTCTAAGTTTGGTGTCTTGCATGTTTTCTTTGCATTAAAAGTTTTTCAAAATTGTGTCTATGATGTTCATCTTGGCATTCAAAGTGTTCTTGGTGTTCATCTTGACATTCATAGCATTCTTGCATGCATCACATGTTTTGATCTAAAAATTTCATGCATTGCATAATTTTCATGTTTTTTCATAAAAATTTAAAAAATAAAAAAATATCTTTCCTTTTTTTTCTCTCATCAAATTCGAAAAATTGGATTGACTTTTTCAAAAATTTTTAAAATCAAATTGTTTCTCATAAGTCAAATCAAATTTTCAATTTGAAAATCTTATCTTTTTCAAAATCTTTTTCAAAAATCAAATCTTTTTCAAATTTCTTAGTTATTTTCGAAAATTCCAAAAATATTTTTCAAAAATCTTTTTCTTATTTTTAGACCAAATTTTCGAAAATAACATAATCAATTAATGTTTTGATTCAAAAATTTGAAGTTTGTTACTTGCTTGTTAAGAAAGATTCAAACTTTAAGTTCTAGAATCATATCTTGTGATTTCTTATGAATCAAGTCATTAATTGAGATTTTAAAAATCAAATCTTTTTCAAAACTAATTTCAATCATGTCTTTCCAAAAATATCTTCTTATCTTATCTTTTTCAAAAATATCTTTTCAAAATATCTTTTCTAACTTCCTAACCTCTTATCTTTTCAAAAATTTGTTTCAACTAACTAACTAACTTTTTGTTTGTTTCTTAACTTTTTCAAAACCACCTAACTAACTCTCTCTCTCATTTTTCGAAAATATCTCCCCCTTTTTTCAAAAATTTCTTTTTAATTAACTAATTATTTTATTTTTATTTTTATTTCAAAAAAAAAAAAATTTCAAAAAAATACTAACAATTTTCAAAAACTATTTTCAAAAATCACTAAATCCTTTTCAAAAATAATTTTCGAAAATTATACCTCCCCCATCCTATTCTATTTATTCATTCATATCCTAACATCTCATTTCATCTCTCTTCCATCCTCACAATTGTGTTTCGTCCATTATATTACATTCCTTGTCTCCCCCTCTTCTTCTACTCACACAGGGATCCCTATACTGTGGTATAAAGGATCTCTATTATTATTATCATTTTTCTGGCCATTCTTCCTTGTCATATGAGCAGGAGCAAGGATAAGAACATTCTTGTGGAAGCAGATCCAGAACCTGAAAGGACTCTGAAGAGAAAATTAAGAGAAGCTAAAATACAACAATCCAGAGATAACCTTTCAGAAATTTTTGAACAGGCAGAGGAGATGGCAGCCGAAAATAATAATAATGCAAGGAGGATGCTTGGTGACTTTACTGCACCTAATTCCAATTTACATGGAAGAAGCATCTCCATTCCTGCCATTGGAGCAAACAACTTTGAGCTGAAACCTCAATTAGTTTCTCTGATGCAGTAGAACTGCAAGTTTCATGGACTTTCATCTGAAGATCCTTTTCAGTTCTTAACTGAATTCTTGGAGATATGTGATACTGTTAAGACTAATGGAGTAGATCCTGAAGTCTACAGGCTCATGCTTTTCCCTTTTGCTGTAAGAGACAGAGCTAGATTATGGTTGGATTCTCAACCCAAAGACAGCCTGAACTCTTGGGATAAGCTGGTCACGGCTTTCTTAGCCAAGTACTTTCCTCCTCAAAAGCTGAGCAAGCTTAGAGCTGATGTTCAAACCTTCAAACAGAAAGAAGGTGAATCCCTCTATGAAGCTTGGGAAAGATACAAACAGTTGACCATAAAGTGTCCTTCTGACATGCTTTCAGAATGGACCATCCTGGATATATTCTATGATGGTCTGTCTGAGTTATCTAAGATGTCATTGGACACTTCTGCAGGTGGATCCATTCACCTAAAGAAAACGCCTGCAGAAGCTCAAGAACTCATTGACATGGTTGCTAATAACCAGTTCATGTACACTTCTGAAAGGAATCCTGTAATCAATGGGACGCCTATGAAGAAGGGAGTTCTTGAGGTTGATACTCTGAATGCCATATTGGCTCAGAACAAAATATTGACTCAGCAAGTCAATATAATCTCTCAGAGTCTGCATGGAATGCAAGCTGCATCCAACAGTACTCAAGAGGCATCTTCTGAAGAGGAAGCCTATGATCCTGAGAACCCTGCAATAGCAGAGGTAAATTATTTAGGTGAACCTTATGGAAACACCTATAACTCATCATGGAGAAATCATCCAAATTTCTCATGGAAGGATCAAAAGCCCCAACAAGGCTTTAATAATGGTGGAAGAAACAGGTTTAGCAATAGCAAGCCTTTTCCATCATCAACTCAGCAACAGACAGAGAACTCTGAACAAAATGCTTCTAATTTAGCAAATCTAGTCTCTGATCTATCTAAGGCCACTGTAAGTTTCATGAATGAAACAAGGTCTTCCATTAGAAATCTGGAAGCACAAGTGGGCCAGCTAAGTAAAAGGATCACTGAAATCCCTCCTAGTACTCTCCCAAGCAATACAGAAGAGAACCCAAAAGGAGAGTGCAAGGCCATTGACATAAGCGCCATGGCCGAACCTGTGAGGAGAGGAGAGGACGTGAATCCCAAGGAGGAAGACCTCCAGGGACGTCCAGTGATCAATAAGGAGTTTCCCTCTGGGGAATCAAAGGACTCTGAGGCCCATCTAGAGACCATAGAGATCCCATTGAACCTCCTTATGCCCTTCATGAGCTCTGATGAGTATTCCTCTTCTGAAGAGAATGAGGATGTTACTGAAGAGCAAACTGCCAAGTTTCTTGGTGCAATCATGAAGCTGAATGCCAAATTATTTGGAATTGATGCTTGGGAAGTTGAACCTCCCTTGTTCATCAATGAACTAAGTTATCTGGATCAACTGACATTGCCTCAGAAGAGACAGGATCCTGGAAAGTTCATATTACCTTGTACCATAGGCACCATGATCTTTAAAGCTCTGTGTGACCTTGGTTCAGGAATAAACCTCATGCCCCTCTCTTTAATAGAGAAACTGGAAATCTATGAGGTGCAAGCTGCTAAAATCTCATTAGAGATGGCAGACAGCTCAAGAAGACAGGCTTATGGACAAGTAGAGGACGTGTTAGTAAAGGTTGAGGCCCTTTACATCCCTGCTGATTTCATAGTCCTGGATACTGGAAAGGAAGAGGATGAATCCATCATCCTAGGAAGACCTTTCCTGGCCACAGCAAGAGCTGTGAATGATGTTGACAGAGGTGAAATATTCCTTCAATGGAATGAGAACTCCCTTGTGTTTAAAACTCAAGGATCTCCCTCTGCAACCATGGAGAGGAAGCTTGAAAAGCTTCTCTCAAAGCAGAGTCAACCAGAGCCCCCACAGTCAAACTCTAAGTTTGGTGTTGGGAGGCCACAACCAAACTCTAAGTTTGGTGTTGAACTCCCATATCCAAACTCTAAGTTTGGTGTTGGAGAGTCTCAACAAAGCTCTGCACATCTGTGAGGCTCCATGAGAGCCCACTGTCAAGCTATTGACATTAAAGAAGCGCTTGTTGGGAGGCAACCCAATGTTTATCTAATTCTTATTTTTATTGTTTTTCATGTTTTCTTAGGTTCATGATCATGTGGAGTCACAAAATAAACAAAAAATTCAAAAACGGAATCAAAAACAGCAGAAGAAAAATCACACCCTGGAAGAGCATCTGTCTGGCGTTCAAACGCCAGAACAGAGCATAGTTCTGGCGCTGAACGCCCAGAATGGGAGCATCCTGGCGCTGAACGCCCAGAACAAGCATGGTTCTGGCGTTCAACGCCAGAAATGGCAGCAAATGGGCGTTGAACGCCCAAAATGGGCACCAACCTGGCGCTGAACGCCCAGAGTTGTGTGCAAGGGCATTTTGCATGCCTAAATTGGTGCAGGGATGTAAATGCCTTGACACCTCAAGATCTGTGGACCTCACAGGATCACCTCAGGATCTGTGGACCCCACAGGATCCCCACCTACCTCCACTCACTCTCTTCTCTCTTCTCAATCATCCTCTATTCCCAATAAACACTCTTCCATTCACCACTCACATCCATACACCCACTACCTTCAAAATTCAACATCTCTCTCCCACCCAATCCCACCCATATGGCCGAATACACACAGCCATCCATCTCCTCCATATCCTCTTCTTCTTCTATTCTTTCTTCTTTTGCTCGAGGGCGAGCAACATTCTAAGTTTGGTGTGGTAAAAAGCATAGTTTTTTTTGTTTTTTCCATAACCATTGATGGCACCTAAGGCCAGAGAAGCCTCTAGAAAGAGGAAAGGGAAGACAAAAGCTTCCATCAAGGGTCTATAGCTCAGTGGTAGAACATTTGACTGCAAATCAAGAGATCCCTGAGATACCTCAGGGGATACATTTTCTTCCACACAATTATTGGAAGCAACTAAGGGTGGAACATCAAGAGCACTCCATCATCCTTCATGAAATAAGAGAAGATCTAAAAGCAATGAAGGAGGAGCAGCAAAGACAAGGAAGAGACATAGAAGAGCTCAAGGACATCACTAAGGTGGAATCATTCCTTGTTCTTGCCTTCTCTGTTTTTCGTTTTCTATGATTATGTGCTTATCTGTGTTTGTGTCTTCACTACATGATCATTAGTAGTTAGTAACTTTGTCTTAAAGTTATGAATGTCCTATGAATCCATCACCTCTCTTAAATAAAAAATGTTTTAATTCAAAAGAACAAGAAGTACATGAGTTTCGAATTTATCCTTGAACTTAGCTTAATTATATTGATGTGGTGACAATGCTTCTTGTTTTCTGAATGTATGCTTGAACAGTGCATATGTCTTTTGAAGTTGTTGTTTAAGAATGTTAAATATGTTGGCTCTTGAAAGAATGATGACTAGGAGACATGTTATTCGATAATCTGAAAAATCATAAAAATGATTCTTGAAGCAAGAAAAAGCAGCAAAGAACAAAGCTTGCAGAAAAAAAAAAAAGAAGAAAAAAATAGGCGAAAAAAAAAATAATAGAAAGAAGAAGAAAAAGCAAGCAGAAAAAGCCAATAACCCTTAAAACCAAAAGGCAAGGGCAAATAAAAAGGATCCCAAGGCTTTGAGCATCAGTGGATAGGAGGGCCTAAAGGAATAAAATCCTGGTCTAAGCGGCTAAACCAAGCTGTCCCTAACCATGTGCTTGTGGCGTGTAGGTGTCAAGTGAAAACTTGAGACTGAGCGGTTAAAGTCAAGGTCCAAAGCAAAAAAAAAAAGAGTGTGCTTAAGAATCCTGGACACCTCTAATTGGGGACTTTAGCAAAGCTGAGTCACAATCTGAAAGGGTTCACCCAATTATGTGTCTGTGGCATTTATGTATCCGGTGGTAATACTGGAAAACAAAGTGCTTAGGGCCACGGCCAAGACTCATAAAGAAGCTGTGTTCAAGAATCATCATACTGAACTAAGAGAGTCAATAACACTATTCGAAATCTGAAGTTCCTATAGATGCCAATCATTCTGAACCTCAATAGATAAAGTGAGATGCCAAAACTATTCAAGAGGCAAAAAGTTATAAGTCCCGCTCATATGATTGAAGCTCTGTTTCATTGATAGTTTGGAATTTATAGTATATTCTATTCTTTTTATCCTATTTTTATTTTCAGTTGCTTGGGGACAAGCAACAATTTAAGTTTGGTGTTGTGATGAGCGGATAATTTATACGCTTTTTGACATTGTTTTTAGTATGTTTTTAGTAGGATCTAGTTACTTTTAGGGATGTTTTTAATAGATTTTGTGTTAAATTCACATTTCTGGACTTTACTATGAGTTTGTGTGTTTTTCTGTGATTTCAGGTATTTTCTGGCTGAAATTGAGGGACTTGAGCAGAAATCAGATTCAGAGGTTGAAAAAGGACTGCTGATGCTGTTGGATTCTGACCTCCCTGCACTCAAAGTGGATATTCTGGAGCTAAAGAACTCGAAATGGTGCGCTTCCAATTGCGTTGGAAAGTAGACATCCAGGGCTTTCCAGCAATATATAATAGTCCATACTTTGGCCAAGAATTGACGACGTAAACTGGCGTTCAACGCCAGCCTTCTGCCCAAATCTGGCGTCCAGCGCCAGAACAGGATCCAAAACCAGAGTTGAACGCCCAAACTGGCACAAAAACTGGCGTTCAACTCCACAATTGGCCTCTGCACGTGCAACACTTAAGCTCAGCCCAAACACACACCAAGTGGGCCCCGGAAGTGGATTTATACATCAAATACTTACTCATGTAAACCCTAGTAGCTAGTTTATTATAAATAGGACCTCTTACTATTGTATTAGGCATCTTTGGACGCCTGGTTCTTAGATCAAAGGGGCTGGCCATCTCGGCCATGCCTGGACCTTCACTTATGTATTTTCAACGGTAGAGTTTCTACACTCCATAGATTAAGGTGTGGAGCTCTGCTGTTCCTCAAAGATTAATGCAAAGTACTACTGTTTTCTATTCAATTCTTCTTATTTCTCTTCTAAGATATCTCTTCGCACCCAAGAACATGATGAAGGTGATGATTATGTGTGACGCTCATCATCCTTCTCCCTTATGAACGCGTGCCTGACAAACACTTCTGTTCTACATGAATTAAGCTAGAATGAGTATCTCTTAGATCTCCTAACCAGAATCTTCGTGGCGTAAGCTAGAATGATGGCGGCATTCAAGAGAATCCGGAAGGTCTAAACCTTGTCTGTGGTATTCTGAGTAGGATTCAATGATTGAATGACTGTGACGAGCTTCAAACTTGCGAGTGTTGGGCGTTAGTGACAGACGCAAAAGGAGGGTGAATCCTATTCCAGCATGATCGAGAACCGACAGATGAATAGCCGTGCCGTGACAGGGTGCGTGAGCATATGATTCACTGAGAGGAGGGGATGTAGCCACTGACAACGGTGATGCCCTTGCATACAGCCAGCCATGGAAAGGAGTAAGACTGATTGGATGAAGATAGCAGGAAAGCAGAGGTTCAGAGGAACGAAAAGCATCTCCATTCGCTTATCTGAAATCCCTGCCAATGAATCTACATAAGTATCTCTATCCCTTTTATTGTTTATTTTAATCTAATAAAGTATCATGTTTAAATCCGCCTGACTGAGATTTACAAGGTGACCATAGCTTGCTTCAAGCCAACAATCTCTGTGGGATCGACCCTTACTCACGTAAGGTTTATTACTTGGACGACCCAGTACACTTGCTGGTTAGTTGAACGGAGTTGTGTCCACACATAGTAAAGAGCCATAATAATGATTCCATACAATAACAAAGAGTACTACATTAATGTGATCACAATTTCGTGCACCAGGTATGGGGATGGTAAGTATTGAGATGGTTCATGGTAGTAATCTTGATAGGGTTGTGGTGGTTCTAAGGTTTCTTGCTCATAATGGTCATGAGAATATGGCATGGGTGATTGGTCATATGGTGGATATGGATCATAGGGTGGTGCTTGGTGATGAAAGGCTTGTGAGAATGGTTGAGGTTCATGTTGAGGGTGAGATTCATAGGCATATGATGGTGGTTGTTGAGTGTCACAAAAAGAATCATCATAGCCGCTAAGGTGGCATGCATTAGGATGGAAATTATACCTATAAGTATCCGGAGGTTGTTGCCAATAGGAGTGATCAATTCCTTGAGGCTCTTCCCATCTTTGTTGGTTCCATCCATGGTACATGTTGCCATTAAAGTCCACATTTCCTACAACACACTTAGAAGTTCCTGCTCCATTTCTGCCATCTCTGTTTCTATTTTCCCTTTTTCTTTGATTCAATTATGTTAGTTCCTAGAGTTGCCTGTTAATTAGCTAAATTCCAATTTTGCATGTTAGGTTTAGTTAGAAATAATTGCGGTTAGGTAGCTAGGGCTGGATAGAGGATTCTAGGCCTGATAAGTGCTCCGTATCTGCTTACTTGCTGTTTATCTATTTGAATGTTGTATGCTGGTTTTGGCTTGCTTTTTATGCACTTCTTGTTGCCTGATTGCTATACCACTGTTGCTGTGCTTCATTGATGCTGCCTTCTTACTGTTTGTGCTATTCTGTTATCCGGGACCGTCCAATTCTAAGCCGGAATGCTGCCCGATTTTTCAAGGAATTAGTTTCATTTTGATCTTTATTTCAGTTTTGGGCGACTTTCCGTTTCCTTTTGACCTCCCGAATTTGCACAATCATTGTGAACATGAACCACAATCTCTAGTTCAATTGAGCCTATATATCATCATATCACTAATCCACTTTTCCTAACTCACTAATTTCTTTCACCATTTTACTTACCCTCACTTTTAACCCTCTTTAACAATTCTTTCATGACTATGATGATATTAGTGCCTTTTGCGTATGAGGTGTTACCTTATGGTTTTGGTCCGGTCACTTATGCTTACTTGTTCAATTTTACATATTCAGTGCAACATCATGATTGCTCTTTGATAATGATATCCTGAACATGTCTTCTTTGTTACATGCTAAATGTTTCATATATTCTATCATATTCTTTTCAGGATGTCGGATAAAGGCAAAGCCGTAGCCACCACCTCCAAAAAGAGAAAACACTCTACCCCCTCCACTCCTTCCATCTACAAGAACTATGCTAGGAATCCATTACAGGACGAGGATAAGGAGAATCAGCTGTTACCTTCTACCAACCCGGGCAAATTCCCCAATCTCTACTGTGAGCTTCGGTTCTCTAGATATCGGACCACGAAGCTGAATATTGAGAAGAAGTTGCTCCTCCCTAATGATGTGAGACGGCGCATTAATGGCCGGATCCTTGAGTTAGGTATTGATTTTGTTGACCGGGACTTGGGTGACATCAATATCTCTTGGGTGAAGGAATTCTACTGTAACTTCTTCCGTCCGACCTTGGATTCAGTTCAGGTGAGGGGTAGAGAGATTCTGCTCATCGAGGCCGCCATTGGGGAGGCATTACATTGCCGTCACATTCCGCTTGACCAGTGTGCCCACCATCAGGCTGAGATAGCCATCCATACCATGACATTTGATTATGAGGCGCTTCGGCGCGTGATTGGGATACCGGAGGCTTCATGGGTTATGGATGCGGGCAACACCAAGCCGAAGGGGATGTTATTCACTCATTTGACCAGGGAGGCCAAGACTTGGCAGATGATCTTCGCCCACTACGTCCTGCCTACCACCCATTTTTCTGAGGTCCCCATGGAGATGCTTTTGCTGATAGGGTGTGTTATGGAGGGGAAGGATGTCTCCTTCCCTAGACTTATCCGGCAGTGCATGTGGCGGGCGCATATTCGTGGCCTGCTTCCATTTCCTACATTGGTCACGAGTATGGCGGCCTTAGCTAATGTCCCATGGTCAGATGATGATGTGCGACCACCACCAGCTGATGCCGACGACAGGGAGATTACTATCCCCTGGGGTGTTTGGGTGCACGAGCGGCCACCTGCTAGCCGCCGCTCTCGGGCTAGGGCTGTCATAGGGACACCTTCACCACCAGCCCCTGCAGCTGGCCCATCATCTTCTACAGCCGTAGCTCCTCTACCATCTACAGACCCTCCGGCAGCACCTGAGCCTACTTATCTCCTGGTCCAGCGTCTCTTCCGGTTCCTAGAGCGAGAGCGACGCCATGTCAGACGCCGTTTGGATCGGATGGACCAGGCCCTTATCTCTCTGGGCGCCGAGCTACCTCCGCTTCCCGATTCTCCGGCCTCCGATGAGCAGGATCATCAGGAGGAGGACGCGGAGGCACCAGCTCAGCAGGATGCCCCGGACACTACAGAGCCGGCACATATGGAGGCACCACCTCAGACTCAGGAGGAGCCTGTTCCTCAGCCGGTCCCACAGCCACAGACAGAGCCAGAGCCTATCGTTGCACCTCCCACTGATCCTCCGGTTTAACATCGAGGACGATGCTTGATTTTAAGTGTGGGGAGGGCACCGGTAGCATTATTTGGGAACCGGTGAACTCTTTTTCGGCCTAGTTATCTCATTTTGCACATTTTTTTGTATATATTTTGATGCATTTCTAGTTTGCTTTGGATACTTTTATTGCTTATTTTGGATTTTAGATATTTTGATGCTTTTGGATACTTTTAGATATTTTGGATGATAGATTCCATATTTTAGTTTGATTTTCCCTTATACATTTTTGCATATCTCCTTTTGTATATTCTCCTTTTAGTTTGTGGTTGTGATTAGAAATCATGTTTTTAAGTAAAACTTAGTCACCCTTTTTGCATAAGAAATTGGTTTCGAGTGAAAAAAAGAAAAGGGTGAACTAAGGAAAATTTTTGAATTTTTCAATCACAACAATGATTAGTCAAACATTGAGGTTTTTCAAGAAAGTTTAAATATAGGGCATTAACCCAATTGATTGAAAGAAAATTTTTGAAACTTGCTTGAAATTCATACCTTTTGAAGCATGTATTGAATTGAGAACACAAGCTTGTGAGACTTGAGCTTATTGATGTGGTTACATTTTATAACCACTTATTTTCCATTCTTGTGTGAAATTGTTCTCTTTCCCTGATTGTGATCCTTAATTTGCTTGATTCTATATGTCCACTTATTTCTTGTGTTTGTGCATTTATATGATTGAGGCCATTATCTCATTTGCCACTTACCCAAATAGCCAACCTTTTACTCTCCATTGTTAGCCAATTTTGAGCCTATGCTTAACCAACTCATTCTTATTTTAGCTCATTACAAGCCCAAGGCGAAAAACCAATGAGAAGTCCTTGTTTGGATCTTTGAATAGCCTAGGCTAGTGAGAGTGTGTATTATTCAAAGTTGGTGAGGCTTGGGAACGTGGGATAGGGTAAAGGGGACAATACACTTTTCTGTTTAGAAATTGGGCACATATTCATGTATTAATCAAATGTAGAGACCTTATGCATTGATGTTCTTGTATTTAGTTTGAAAAAAAAATATATATATGAAATGATGAAAAGAAAAATAAAATGAAAGAAAAAAAAAGAGAAAAAAAAAAATAAAAAGGGACAAAATGCCCCAAAGTGAAGTCAATAAAAAGGAATCAATGCATAGGTGTTGTGAATCAAATACGAATGCATGAGTATGTAAGAAAAAGTGAAGAATGGGTAGTTAGAATAGCTTGCATTTGTATAGGTCATTAAATAGGTTAGGTGGGAAAGTCTATGCTAATCAAAGATTCAAATCCTAGTCCACTTGACCATAAATGACCCTACCTTGGCCCTAACCCCATTACAACCTAAATGAAAGACCTCATGATGAATGTACGCACCCATTGAATAAATGTTGATTGTTAGAAGAAAATCAAATCTTGGAAAACATGATTAGAAGAGAATTGAGTGGATTAACCCTTAAACACTTGAGTGAATAGAGCGGATACACATCCGGTGAGGGTTCAAAAGTTCAATTACATGCATTTCACCTATATTATCTATATTCTTGCAAGTTTGAACTCCTTTTAACAATTCAATACAATTGTGGTTTGGACTTGGTCCTTATTACTTAGCTCTTGTACTTACACATGCTCTCTTGGGACTTGATTTGTTTGAACTAAGCATTTCCAATTGCCTTAGATAGTTGCATTTAGATAGGACTCATATAGTTTAGTTGCATTCAATAAATGCCATACCCCTTAGTTCCTTCTTATTTTAGCATGAGGACATGCTAAGGCTCAAGTGTGGGGAGGTTGACAAACCCCAATTTGACGGTTTATTTTGCCTTGAATTTAGAACATTTTGATAACCTTTGTCACATTTAGCCTAAGAATTAGCATGGTTTTGTTATCTCTTCCATGATTGTGCTTAAGTGTAAAAACATGCTTTTAAGCCTTATTTTGATGAATTCTAGTTCCTCTTTGATTCCATAAGATGCCTTGATGTGTTTGCTAGTAATTCCAGGATTGAAATAGGCTAGGCATGGATCAAAGAAAGCAAGGAAGGAAGCATACAAGTGGAAAGAAGCATAAAAAGTCAAAGAAGCAAAGTCAGCCATGCACGCGCACGCGCACAAGGCGCTCACGCGCACATTGCGGAATCGACCAGGGACGCGCATGCGTACCATGCGCGCACACGCCAATGATGGCACATGACCTCATTAATGCAACACGTGCCTGGCGATTTGAGAGGGTTTCTGAACCCATTTTGGCGCCAAATTGCTGAGGGAAAGGAATAAAAGGATGAAGGATTAAGGGATGAGCATTCATTCATTCATCACTTAGGAATGTTAGTTACCAATTAGTTGAGTTTTGAGCTTTGTAGTTAGAGTTAGAGAGAGAAGCTCTCCCTTCTCTCTAGAATTAGGATTAGGAATTAGGGTTAGATTAGGATCTCATAGTTCTAGGTTTAATTCAAGTCTCCTTCTACTTCTACCTTCAATTGATGATTGCTACACTTTAGTTCTTCTCTCTATCCCTATTCTCTTGTTGTAATTTCTCTTATTTTGTTTCTAGGTTTTGTAATTGAGATACTTTTGTTCTCTTTATTTTCTTTCAATAATGCAATTTGAGGTAATTCATGATAATTGTGATTTCCTTGATTGTTGTTGTTAATTCCTTTCAATAATTGTTGATTAGACTTCATTCTTGTTGTTGATTTACTATACTTTCCTTTTGTGCCTTCCAAGTGTTTGATGAAATGCTTGGTTGGATTTTAGTGTAGATTTTGTTCCTCTTGGCCTAGGTAGAGTAATTAGTGACACTTGAGTTATCTAATTCCTTTGTTGATTGGTAGTTGGAGAGATTGCTAATTAGTTTGGAGTGCACTAAAGCTAGTCTTTCCTTGGGAGTTGGCTAGGACTTGTGGCTCAAGTCAATTCATCCACTTGACTTTCCCTTAATTAGTAAGGGTTAACTAAGTGGTAGCAATGAACAACTCTCATCACAATTGAAAAGGATAACTAGGATAGGATTTCTAGTTCTCACACCTTACCAAGAGCCTTTTATAGTTGTTAGTTTATTTTCATTGCCATTTACTTTTCATGCTTCTTATCCAAAACCCCAAAATAACTCATAACCAATAACGAGACACTTCATTGTACGTCCTAGGGAGAACGACCCGAGGTTTAAATACTTCGGTTTATAAATTTTAGGGGTTTGTACTTGTGACAAACAACTTTTTGTATGAAAGGATTAGTGATTGGTTTAGAAACTATACTTGCAACGAGATTTCATTTGTGAAATTCTAAACCGTCAAAAATCCAATCGTCAACGCTCTTGCCTTTCAGTCACTTGATTGATGGCTTGAGTGAGCTGGGAGTATTGCTCCTGTTGCTACTCCATTTGTTGCTTCTGCCACTCTGATAAACCACTATTTTATGGTTTATAATGTGTTTAATTGTGTGGTTTTATCATGATCTTTACCCACTTATTCATATGATTAGCATGCATTTATATTTCCTTCCTAAAATTATTACATGATTGAAAACTTACTTCCTAGAGACTTTTAATTATGTATTTTAATTCTCCTTTATTCCATTCGATACCGTGATCTGTGTGTTAAGTGTTTCAGGCTCTATAGGGCATGAATGAGTTGGAGATTGGAAAGGAAGCTTGCAAAAATGGAAGGAACACAAGAAATTAAGGAGATGACCAGCGAGAAGTGACGCGGCCGCATGGCTCACGCGACCGCGCGGATTGGAATAGCATAAGTGACGCGGAGGCGTGGACGACGCACCCGCGTGGCAAAGCAAAACGCCACATGACGCGTCTACATGAATGACGCGATCGCGTGACATGCGCGATCTGCATAATCTGCAGAATTCGCTGGGGGCGATTTTGGGCCCTGTTTTGACCCAGTTTTTGGCCCAGAAAAGCAGACTAGAGCCAGAGAACATGCAGAAACCAAAAACAACATTCATTCTACACATTTTTATTTTTTTTGATCTAGTTTTACTCCTCCTCTAGGTTTTCTCTCTACACATTCATAGTTCTTAGGATTTTTATTTTCT
Source organism: Arachis ipaensis (assembly GCF_059453495.1). Lineage (NCBI taxonomy): Eukaryota > Viridiplantae > Streptophyta > Magnoliopsida > Fabales > Fabaceae > Arachis > Arachis ipaensis. Next base: position 101,411,003 of record NC_142442.1, on the reverse strand, counting down.
ATTGTTCTTTGCATTGGGATATCGAGAAGAGTTATTACCTCATCAAGACTTCGTCATTCTAGTTCGTTTTCTTTACTTGGCTTTACTCTTCCATGTCCTTTAATTTACTCAATTTTATTATTGGATTATTTTAGAATTTATTAATACAAGAGTTACTTTTATTTTTAATTGATTCCTTTGAGTTTTATTTATCATGTCTTTCTTTAATTCCTTTTCCTATGTTATGAGTTCTACATTCAAAATGAGCGAGTAGTTCCCTTACTTGATGGAGAGTTGATTGAAAGGAACCCTTGAGTTGGAGTATTCAAAGGAGAAATTATAATTGGGTTCATTGTTGGATGGCTCTCTAGTCACTAACGCCAATCCTTCCAAGTAAGCGGATTGGGACTTGTGAGTAGAAACATCATTCCAACTTGTTTGACTTTCCCTTATTTAGTAAGGGATAACTAAACAGAACGACCTTCAATTATCAATTAATCTTGAGAGTACTGCAACAAGAATAGGGCTTCCAACTAATCTACTCCCAGTCAAGGCTTTTATTCAAATTACTTAATTTCTCCAATTTAATTTCCTGTTTATTCAACTCAAACTCTTTCTGAAAATATCTGATTAATAAAATAGCACACCTTTCTGCAACTCGTTGGGAGACGACCTGGGATTCATACTCCCAGTATTTTAATTTTTGTGACAACCTTTCTAAATTGATAAGCGGATTTCTGGTTGGTTAAGAACTATACTTGCAACGCACAACTTATATTAATTCTTAATTAGCCAATTTTCGCCACATCAATTTTTGGCGCCGTTGACGGGGAGTTGCAATAGAGTGCTAAAGTTATTAATTGGATTTTATTTATTTGCATTTTATTTTATCTTGCTACCATGAGCTACTTGTTTCTTTCGTTAGATGACGCGTTCACTTCCTGATCCAAGCTTGCTAGTATTCGATCCTGAGATTGAAAGAACTATTTCACGAATAAGGCAAGCTCGGTGTCGGTTAGTCCTCTCTGAGGGCGTATCTGAAACGTCACTTGAGAAAGAAACTAGCCCCCGTTCTACTGATTTGGTTGATTTACGTGCAGGTAACATGGCAGCAGCTAGGAGAGTTACTATCCAGGAGGCTGGAGCCCCTGATTTTACAATGCAACCATTTCAAGCGCATCACCCAGCGGTGGCTACAAACTTTGAAATAAAGACCGCACTGCTCAATTTGATGCCCAAGTTTCATGGTTTGCCTGCTCAAGAGCCTATCAAGCACCTGAGAGATTTTCAAGCAGCCGGTTCTACTGTCAGGCGTGATGGTGCAGATGAAACTTCAATTTTGCTGAAAGCTTTCCCGTTTTCTCTTGCGGAATCTGTGCTGATTATAGCCACTATACTGATGAGTATCCGCAGCTCCAACAAGAAGACAACACCGTAGCAGCCACTCATAACTTCTATGACCGCCCCAACCAAGGGTACAATCAAGGTGGTAACTACAACCATGGATGGTAGGACAATTATAACCAGAATTGGAGGGACAACAACAACAACAGAGGTGGTAGAGACAATCAGGGAAATCAGAGGTGGAATAATAACAACAACAGGTAGCAGAACCAGAACCAGCCTTACAGAGCACCTCACCTAAGACAATCCCAAGGACCACAGAATACCCAACAGCAGACCTCTCAAGTTACTTATCCTTCCTCATCTTCTAATGATGATTTACTACAATCCATTGATCGGAGACAACAGACCATGGAAAATAACATTAATGCCACTCTAAATAGTCTGAACGCTACTCTGCAAGCTCTTGTCTCACAGATTGGATCAATGAATAACTCCAATAACCAGCCTTTGAGCTCCAGTGGAATCCCCTCTCAACCATTACCCAATCCCAAGGGTGGCATTAATGCCATCACCCTACGGTCTGGAAGCACACTGCAGGAGAGGAATCAGGAGGAGCCAAGCCTACCAGAACACGCCTCAGCTGAAGAGGTAGTGGAAATAGAAGATGCTGAAGAGGAAGAGGACATACAGGACATAGCTGAAAAAGAAGAAGTTCAACCACAGGAGGAAGCACCACAGGGCGCAGATACCACAGAAGACACCACTCCTATCCCATTTCCACAACTTGCAAGGAAGCCCAGGAAGCAGCTGGAACCTGATCCCAAAATGATAGAGATATTCAAAAAGGTTGAGATAACTGTTCCTCTTTTTTATGTTATTCAACAGGTACCTAAATATGCAAAGTTTCTAAAAGATTTATGTATACATAAAGACAAAATTAATGAATTAGAAACTATTCCTTTAGGTAGTTCCATATCTGCTTTAATGGGAGGTTTACCTGAAAAGTGTAGTGACCTAGGTCCTTGTATAGTTAATTGTACTATTGGTGGTGTGATAATTTCTGACTGCATGTGTGATTTAGGAGCATGTGTGAGTATAATGCCTTTGTCTATATATGATATTTTGAGGCTCCCTCCCTTAAAAAGGTCGGCAGCTCATTTTGTGTTAGCAGATAAAAGCATTATTACAGTGGTTGGAGTTGCTGAAGATGTATTAGTGGGCATTAAGGGACTCACATTCCCCACTGATTTTTATATTCTGGAGATGCCCCAAAATGACTCAGAGAAGCCATCATCAATCCTACTTGGAAGACCTTTCCTGAAGACATCAAAGTTCAAATTGGATGCTTTTTCAGGAACATACTCTTTTGAAATAGATGGCCGATTAGTAAGTTTCATCCTGAATGGAGTTATGAAGCACCCTCCAGAAGATCATTCTATCTTCCAGTGTGACATCATAGATGAAACTGTAGTTGAAGTTCACCAGGAGGAATTAGAGGAGAAGCACACAGGACAAGGTCCAAGTGTGGGGACATTCTCAGAGGACAATGCTAGTGCTTTACCATTGTTACCAGCTCCAGACAACCCAGAGCCTGACCATGATCAGAAGTTAGACTTGAAACCCCTTCCTCCACACCTCAAATATGCTTACCTTGAGGACAAGCAACAGTGTCCAGTTATCATTGCAAGGGAACTCACTTCTCAACAAGAAGAGCAGTTACTTAGTGTGCTGAGGAAGCACAAGAAGGCAATTGGGTGGAGTTTGGCAGATATAGTAGGCATCAACCCTCAAGTATGTGAGCACAGAATATTTTTAGAAGAGGGAGCAAGGCCCGTTCGTCAACCCCAAAGAAGACTGAACCCCACTATCTTAGAGGTTGTCAAAAAGGAAGTGACCAGACTACTGGAGGCAGATATCATCTATCCCATCTTAGACAGTGAATGGGTAAGCCCAGTACAAGTAGTGCCAAAGAAGTCTGGAGTCACTACAGTGAAAAATGAGCATGGAGAGCTCATAGCAACCAGAGTACAGAACGCTTGGAGGGTCTGCATTGACTACAAACGCCTCAACCAAGCAACCCGTAAGGATCACTATCCTCTTCCATTCATTGATCAAATGCTGGATCGCCTGTCAGGTAAATCACATTATTATTTTTTAGATGGTTACAGAGGTTATTTCCAGATTCATATAGCTCCTGAGGATCAGGAAAAGACTACTTTTACATGTCCTTTTGGGACTTATGCTTACAAGAGAATGCTCTTTGGCTTGTGCAATGCACCAGCTACCTTCCAAAGGTGCATGATTAGTCTTTTCTCTGATCTTCTTGAGGACTGTATGGAAGTTTTTATGGATGATTTTAGTGTTTATGGCGATTCCTTTAGCCTTTGCTTAGATGGATTATCTAGAGTATTAGGTAGATGTGTCAGTACAAACCTTGTATTAAATTTTGAAAAATGTCACTTTATGGTTAAACAAGGGATTGTACTCAGACATGTTGTGTCTAATACTGGCATTTCTGTAGATCCAGCAAAGGTGGATGTTATTTCTAGTTTACCTTACCCCTCTTCTGTGAGGGAAGTCCGCTCGTTCCTTGGCCATACAGGTTTTTACAGGAGATTCATTAAGGACTTCAGTAAGGTAGCCCTCCCCTTATCCAGACTACTGCAGAAGGATATTGAGTTCGAGTTCAGTGAAGATTGCAAACGAGCATTTGATAAGCTGAAAACCGCCCTGACTCAAGCTCCAATTGTGAGAGGACCAGGCTGGAGCCAGCCATTCGAAATAATGTGCGACGCTTCCAACCATGCAGTAGGAGCAGCATTGGCTCAACGTGAAGGCAAGAATCCTTTTGTTATTGCTTATGCGTCTAAAACTCTAGATGCAACACAGTCCAATTACACTACTACTGAGAAAGAGCTTCTTGCGATTATTTTTGCTCTGGATAAATTCCGAGCCTATTTACTTGGTACGAAGGTAGTAGTGTACTCAGACCACGCAGCTCTAAAGTATCTATTAGCTAAAAAGAAGTCCAAACCAAGGCTTATACGTTGGATACTGCTATTACAAAAATTTGATTTAGAAATTAAGGATAGGAGTGGTAACTAGAATTTAGTGGCAGACCACTTGAGTCACCTTGAACACATTTCAGATGACCCCACTCTTATAGCTGATAATTTCCCATTTGATAACCTGCAAGCAGTATCCGAGGTAGTCCCTTGGTATGCACCTGTAGCTAATTATCTAGTTAGCCGCACTTTTTCTCCAAACTTTTCCAAGCATCAAAGAGACAAGCTGAAAAGTGAGTCTAAATATTATATGGGATGACCCATATTTATGGAGATGTGGCGTTGACCAGGTAATTAGACGGTGTGTGCCTCAATCAGAATTCCAGCCCATCTTAGAGGCATGTCACTCATCTGAGAGTGGAGGACATTTTGGCCCTCAAAGAACAGCTAGAAAAATCTTAGACTGTGGATTCTGGTGGCCTACACTTTTTAGAGACACTGCTGAATTTTGTAGATCTTGTTTTCCATGCCAAAAATTTGGTAATATATCCAGGAGGGATGAGATGCCCCAACAAATTATGCTTTTCTGTGAAATTTTTGACGTTTGGGTGACGTTAGGATTTTTGCCAGTAAAGAATTTTATAAAAATAGTCGCGTTGTAGATATAGTCTCTAAACCAACAGAAATCCCTTCGTACAAACATTTTGGTTGTCACAAGTAACAAACCCCTTTTTAAAATTGATAACCGAGTATTTAAACCTCGGGTCGCTTCTCAAGGAATTGCAGGGAGGTATGTTCTTATTATTGGTTATGAGTTTGTAAATTGGGGTTCTGGAGTTTGGGCAATGGGCACAGGTATATTTTCAAAGCAATAAAAATAAATAAATAACTGTAAAATAAACTCTTGGCAAGGTATGAGAACTGGAAGTCCTATCCTGGTTATCCTTATCAATTGTAATGAGAATTGGATTTTTCTCCCACTTTGTTAACCTCTAACTATGAAGGTAAGTTAAGTAGATGAATTAATTTTTATTCCTCAGGTCCTAGTCTTTCCTTGGGAAAGGCTAGAGTTATTGGAACTTGAATTAATGAAATGAAGAAATCCAATTTTCAATCAACAATGAGTTTGATAACTCAAGTGTCTCCAATGACTCAACCAAAGCCAAAAGGGAAAAAAAGTCTACTTGAATGAAAATAATTTGGATAAACAAAGAGCATTAATAAATTAAAGAGAGCAATCATAAGTCTGAAATACCTTAAATTATATTAATAAAAGCAATCCAATCTAACATGAAAGATTTATGAATCAAATGGGCAACATAAGTATTTAACAAATAAAAGTATTAGAGTATCTAAAAGTAGAAGAGAAATATAAATTGAAGAACATTGAACCTGGGATTGAGAGTCACTCCTAAAACTAAGAGAAATCCTAAATCCTAATCCTAAGAGAGAGGAGAGAATCTCTCTCTAAAAACTACATCTACTCCTAATTGTGAATGTGAAAAGCTTCTTTATGAATGGATGCATTTCCTCACTTTATAGCCTCTAATCTGTATTTTTTGGGCCGCAAACTAGGTCGAAAACAGCCCAGAAATCACTGGAGAAGAAATCTGCCACGCTGATTTTTTGCCACTGCGATGCATCCGCGTGGATCACGTGACTGCGTCGCCTAGCATCAGGAAAACTATGGCATATTATATATCAAATCGAAGCCTCGGACGTTAGCTTTTCAAAGCAACTGGAACCGCATTGTTTGGATCTCTGTAGCTAAAGTTATAGCCGTTTGAGTGCGAAGAGGTCAGGCTGGACAGCTTAGCAATTTCTCCAACTTCTTGTATTCCTTCTACTTTTGCATGCTTCCTTTCCATCCTCTGAGCCATTCCTGCCCTGTAATCTCTGAAATCACTTAACACACATATCAAGGCATCTAATGGTAATAAGATAGGATTAAACATAGGGAACTTAAGGCCAAAGAAGCATGTTTTCAATCAAAGCACATAATTAGGAAGGCAAATGTAAAACCATGCAAATAGTATGAATAAATGGGTAAAGAGTTGATAAAAACCACTCAATTGAGCACAAGATAAACCATGAAATAGTGGTTTATCAATCACAAAGAGCTAGAGGTTTTCCTCTTAGAAGACCCACCAACAGAAGCAGAATGAGCCTGAAGAACGTCCAACTTAAGGACGTAAAAACAAAGTGCTAGGTGGGAGACAACCCACCATGGTATGATCGTTCCGTTTCAGTCTTAGTTTTATTTTACTTTATTATATTTTTATTTTTGTCAATGAGTCTTCTCATAATCTCTGCATATAGCTACATATAGCCTGCATATGCATTTACATACTGCATATATAAAAAAAAAGGGGTGCACGCGACGCGCAAGTGTCGCTGACGCGTCCGCGTCATAGATGCCCTCGATACGAGAAGAAAAGAAGCAGAGAGTCACGCGAAAGCGTGGTTGGAGGCGTGCCTTAGGCACAAACATGCCCACGCAAACGCATCGCTGACGTGCCCGTGTCACTGACGCGCCCGCGTTATTTTGGAAAATAGCCTCCCCACGCGTGCACGTCACCCACGCGCACGCGTGGCCCTGCAAACTCGACGTAAATGGGTATATGGCAGAGAGTTATGATGGAGTGGGGCTGGAATGATGCTGGAAACACAAACCCTATCACGCGAACGCGTGCCCCACGTGTCCGCGTCGTTTTTCGAAATATGGCCATTCACGCGATCGCGTCACCCACGCGCACGTGTCACCCAAATTTTTGGTAAAATGTGTATAAAATAGAGAGTTGTGCGTACGCGAGGCTGCACTCGCGCCAATAGCACAAATCAGGTCACGCGATCGCGTGACCCACGCGTCCGCGTCACCTGAACTTATCACACACCACGCGATCGCGTGCTCCACGCGTCCGCGTCACATGCGACGCACATCTTATCCAGATCAGCGCCAAATATCTTATCTTTTCTTCCCCAAATCTAAATATTTTCTTTCCCATCTTCTTTCTTTCTTCTCTCTTCTTCCTTCTTTATTCTTTCTCACTTATTACTTTCTCCTCCCTTATTTTTCACATCCATTATCAAGGTTTTCTTCTTTCTTTCTTTACTTTTTACTTTTCCTTTATTATTTTTATTAATGTTTTATTCTTCTTTTTCTTTTTTACTTTCATTATCTATATTTTCTTTTCCCTTTCTTTTTCTTTATTTCTTTAATTGGTGTTAGAAATTTAATTGGGTGATTATTTTCTTTTATATTTTACTTATGAGTTGTTGTGGAATTGTTTGACAATTTATATTACTTCTTAAAGGGTTGCTTGCATGTTCAATTTCATACTTTCAATAACATATTCACCATGCATGCTATGTATTTGTGAAAAAGCCCGTATGGCATTGTGCATTATTTTTATATCACTCTATTCTACTACTCTAATACCTATTTTTCACAAAACCCCTTTTGACATTTTATTGATTAAATATAATTGTCAATAAAAATAGATTGTTAGTTTGAAAGAGTTGATAATCTAACTTAGACATTTAATGCTTGATCTATGCTACTCATGCCTTTGCTAGCATGCCAATAAACATCTTGCATTTAATAGCCATCACACGCACTTGCTATATTTCTATTGATGAACTTTTCACATGTTGTCGTGACCATGTGTTAACGATATCCTTCTTTATCATGCATTGATTATCACCCATACCATCCTCTTCCTTGCTCGAACCCTTAGCTTTACATATACTTACTTTTTCCCTTTTCAGGATGGCCACCAAAAAGGGAAAAGAGAAAGCTACTTTCAATCCACTGGCAAGGAAAGGAATAAAAAGAGCACTAGTGGCAAAGCCATCTTCAACAGCAGTAAAGCCCTCAACAAAATGAATCAAGAGGATCATCAAGGTCAATGAAAAAGAGAAAGCTTTTCCAGCAAGGGACACTACGCGGTTCACTAACCGCTACTGTGAGCAGATGTTCCCTATCCTGGCCGAGAGAAACTATAACAATGAGCACCTTCTCATTCTCCTGACCCACATTGTTGAAATTGTTGAGCCCCGCATTGAAAGAAGACATTGGGGATTCCTACAGAGATAGTCACGGTAGGTTAACCTTTCATGGGTAGTTGAATTCTACTCCAATTTTCACATGCCAACCATGCATTCTATCTATGTCCATCAGAAGCAAGTTCCCATAACTGAAGAGGCCATTCAACGAGCTTTAGATCTTCCCCCTGCACCAGAAGGATTGGACGCATTCCAAGAAGCCTCATTCAAACGCCAGACATATTAATTTGACTGGGACGCCGATCTCAGAGTTATAGCACAACCTGTCAGCAGATGGATCTATGGATACCATCGATCTCGACCTAAGAGCATATTGGCTTCAGCACTCACCTTGGAGGCTCGAATATGGGCACAGATCATGTCCCATTACATCTTTCTAAGCACTCACGAGTCCTCCTTCACTGCAGACATGGCTGTTCTACTCTGGTGTATCCTTACCGACCAGCAACTCAATTTACCAAGACACATTCGGCATGCTATGGGACACGTACAGATTGCGGGCAATCTATCTTTTCCATCCTTAGTTTCAGATCTAGTCTCAGCAGTCGGAGTCTCTTACAGAGCTGGGGACACCAAGGCCGTGCTTCCACGGGATAATCAGTACGTCCCTAACGGGAAGTATATCTGGCCTCCAGCAGCCACTACCAACCGGAGCACAAAACCAGTGGAATATATCCCTTCTCCTACCACATCACAAACACCCTCAACAAACCAACTACTCCATCAGATACTTGAGAGATTGGACCGGCTTGACCGGCAAGGAAAGCAAAGAGAGCGCCGTAACAAGCACAGATTTACATACCTCAAGGAGCTACTTGTTGGTAACCACCCACTTGAAGAAAACATAGACACCCCAGACTCTACTTCATTTACCAGCACAGGGAGCCATGACGGTCCCAATTGTGGAGATGCTGCTACCAGCCCCCCTTTGTTCCTGACTGTTGGCACCGAGGATGATGCCAAGCTTTAAGTGTGGGGAGGTCGGTCAGTATATGACTTCCAGAGGTAATTTCTCTTTTATCAACACCAATAAATAAGTTATTTTTCTTTTATTAGGATAGGATAGATAGCATAGTAATAGGTAATTGCATGCATGTTCTATTTGGTTGAAAAATAATAAGTTTCTTTTTAAGACCCTATTTGTGAAAATTTCACTAATTTAAATCAAAACTTTTCTTTAAAACTTGTTTGGAAGTTGTATTTGGAATATAGTTTAAAGCTAAAGAACACACAACCCAGTGAGATTTGAGTTAAATTACATGGTTACACTATTAACCATAAAAATTTTATTCTTGTGTGTTTGCTTCTCTATGATTGTAATCTTTATTTTGTTCCATCCTATATGTCCAATGTTTAATGTGTTATATGCATGCATATGATCGAGGCCATTAATTGATTATTAACTCACTTATCCCAAATAGCCTACCCTTCCATTTACCTTTGTTAGCCACTTTGAGCCTTTTTAAATCCCCTTTGTTCTATATTTTACCACATTACTAGCCTTAAGCGGAAAAACAAGTAATACCCCAAATTGAATCTTTGGTTAGCTTAAGATAGAAATTGTGTGTCAATAAAGTGTGGGAAAATTGTGGGAACATGGGTTAATAAGGGAATGTATCATGATAAAATATTGGAAATTTGGATACCTACTCATGTGAAACAAGAAAAATTAAAAATCCATGTGCATTGGCAATGTTATGTTTATTTTTATGCTTCAAAAAAAATCCAAAAATATTCAAGTAATTAAGTGATTAAATAAATGAATAAGGGGACAAAATTACCCCAATGTTAAGTTTAATGAAAAAATCAAGGCATGTGTGATACAAAGTTAAGAGAAAAGTTGACGCATGAGTATGTAATACAAAAAAGTGGGAAAATTTTGGGTAACTAGGCATGAATTTAAAAGTATAAAGTGTGTTTGTGTTTAGGTGAGAACTTAGGTTGATCAAAAATTCAATTTATAGCTCACCTAGCCATATATATATATATATATATATATATATATATATATATATATATATATATATATCCTCACCTTTACCTTGGCCCCATTACAACCTTGAAAAGACCTCATGATGTTTGCATTGGTACATTAAATACTTGTTGATTGGTTAGGTGAAGAACAAGGTTTAGAAAGCATGATTAGAGAAGAACAGAGTGATTACCCTATACACTAGAGTGACTAGAGTGCATATACACCATCAGTGAGGGTTCAATGCTTAATTCTATGTTCCCTGCTTTCATGAGCTGTCTTCTTACAAGTTTGCTTGTTTTTGCTGTATAGTTTTAATTAGTGATATTTGATTTAAATTTGTCTTGAAGAACTTATTTACTTTTTAACCAAGTAGGAAAAATCATTTTAGCATATAGTTGCATTCATATACATAGGTTGCATTGCATTGCATGAGTCTTACTTTTCCCTACTCATTTACTTTATCTCCTTATGCTAAGCATGAGGACATGATAATGTTTAAGTGTGGGGAGGTTGATAAACCACTATTTTATGGTTTTTCTTGTGTTTAATTGAGTGGTTTTTATTAAGTCTTCACCCACTTATTCATATGATTTGCATGATTTTATAATCCCTTCCTAATATTGTTTTATGATTGAAAATTTACTTCCTAGAGATCTTTAATTTGTATATTTTAATTCCCCTTTATACCATTTGATGCTGTGATCCATGTGTTAAGTGTTTCAGACTTTATAGGGCAAGAATGGATTAGAGAATGGAGAGAAAGCTTGCAAAAATGGAAAGAACACAAGAAACTAAGGAGATGACCAGTGAACACCGACGCGCACGCATGGCTCACGCGAGCACGCGGAATGGAGAAAATTGCAGTGACGCATACGCATGCCTGACGCGTACGCGCGGATTGGAGTCTACACAAATGACGCGCACGCATGGACGACGCGTACGCGTGACAAGGAAAAACGCCAAATAACGCGCACACGTGACTGGCGCATACGCATGACCTGCGCGATCTGCAAAATTAACAGAAAATACTGGGGGCGATTTCGGGCCGTGTTTTGGCCCAGTTTTCGGCCCAAAAACACAGAATAAAGCCAAGGAACACACAGAGAATCAAGACATAGAGAGATACACATTCACATATTCTCATTAGGATAGTTTTTAGGTTTTTAGATCTGAATCTAGAGAGAGAATTACTTTTCCTCTAGGTTCTCTTTACATTCCTAGTTTATTGCTTTTGCTTTTGGATACTGAAGAGTCATCACCTCTGTTGAAGATACAATTCTAGTTTGTTTACTTACTCTTTTATTTATTTATTCCATATTTATTCCATATTCTTAATTCTTGTTTGGAATGGTAATTGGAATATTTTCATGGATTGTTAGTGAAAAGGATTACTTTTATCTTTAATTAATTTTAAAAGCTTTATTTTATTTAATTTATCATGTCTTCTTTTTATATTTCTACAAGCGTTATATTCATGTCAATGGAGTAGATTCCCTACTTGACATGGGGGTTGATTAGGAGGAGACACTTGGGTTGGAAGGCTTAAGTAATGGTTAAATTGGAAGTTGTTGGCTAGTTCTGTATTTACTAACGCTAGACCTTCCCAAGGGAGAGGACTAGGATTTGCGAATAAGAGTTAGCTTAATCACTTGACTTTCCTTTATTTAGTAAAGGTTAACTAAGTGAAAACAACAACCTTTTTGATACTACACTTAGGAGATCCCAACAAGGATAGAACTTCCGATTAATCATTCCCTCAGTCAAGGCTTTTTATTTATAAGATTACAAATCTCATTTAATTTTTACTGCTTTAATTTACAATTATTTAATTTCTCATTATTCAACTCTCAAATTCTCTTGGAAACTCCTGATTAATAAATTAGCATCCCTTCTAGCAGCTCGTTGGGAGACGACCTGGGACTCATACTCCCAGTATTTTTATTCTAAACTTTTTGTGATAATCTTTCTAAATTGATGAGGCAGATTTTTGCTGGATAAGAGCTATACTCGCAACGCTATTCTATTATATTATAATCTCTTAATTAGTTAAACTTCTGCCGCTCGTCAATCATGCTTGGTGAGTTTCTAGAGAGAGAAGCTCTCTCTTCTCTCTAGAATTAGGTTAGATGTAGATTAGGATTTCTTAGATCTAGGTTTAATTCATGCTTTGATTTACTTTTCCTTTCCAATTCCTTGTTCTTCTACCTTTGCTTTCTTAGTTTAGCATTTTAATCCTTGTAATTGTTTACTTTGTTGTTGATGCACTATTCTTTCTTCTACTTCTTTTTAATGCAATTTATGTTTGGTTTCTTTTATTGTTGATTTGCTTTATTGTTGTTAATTCCTTGCTTTTGGTAGTTATAGATTTAAATTCCTTGCAATTTTATCTTGCTTTTCTTTTGTGCCTTCCAAGTGTTTGACAAAATGCTTAGAAGGATGTTAGAGTAGATTTTTCTCCTCTTGGCTTGGATTGAGTAATTGGAGACTCTTGAGTTATCAAACTCTTTTGTTGATTGATAATTGGAAATCGCTAATTGATTTGAATGACACTAACTCTAGTCTTTCCTTAGGATTTGATTAGGACTTGTGGACTTAATTTGATTATCACTACTTGACTTTCCTTCATAGTTAGAGGTTGACTAAGTGGAGCAATGGACAATTCTCATCACAGTTGATGATGATAATGAGGATAGGACTTCTAGTTCTCATTCCTTGTCAAGAGCTTTCTTAGTTATTAGTTTACTTCTTTTGCTATTTACATTTCTTGTCCCTTATTCAAAACCCCAAAATACTTATCCCATAACCAATAACAAGAACACTTCCCTGCAATTCCGTTGAGAGTCGACCCGATGTTTAAATACTTCGGTTATTTTTATTGGGGTTTGTACTTGTGACAAACAATTTTTTGCATGAGAGGATTATTTGTTGGTTTAGAAACTATACTTGCAACGAGATTTCATTTGTGAAATTTTATACCATCAAAAATCCGTTCATGAAAACTTTGATCATGCTTGGGCTAGTTTATAGAGAGAGAATCTCTCTCTTCTCTCTAGAATTAGGTTAGATGTAGATTAGGATTTCTTAAATCTAGGTTTAATTCATGCTTTGATTTACTTTTCCTTTCCAATTCCTTGTTCTTCTACCTTTGCTTTCTTAGTTTAGCATTTTAATCCTTGAAATTATTTATTTTGTTGTTGATGCACTCTTCTTTCTTCTACTTCTCTTTAATGCAATTTATGTTTGATTTCTTTTATTGTTGATTTGCTTTATTGTTGTTAATTCCTTGCTTTTGGTAGTTATAGATTTAAATTCCTTGCAATTTTATCTTGCTTTTCTTTTGTGCCTTCCAAGTGTTTGAAAAATGCTTGGAAGGATGTTAGAGTATATTTTTCTCCTCTTGGCTTGGATTGAGTAATTTGAGACTCTTGAGTTATCAAACTCTTTTGTTGATTGACAATTGGAAATTGCTAATTGATTTTAATGACACTAACTCTAGTCTTTCCTTAGGATTTGATTAGGACTTGTGGACTTAAGTTGATTATCTCTACTTGCCTTTCCTTCATAGTTAGAGGTTGACTAAGTAGAGCAATGGACAATTCTCATCACAATTGATGATGATAATGAGGATAGGACTTCAGGTTCTCATTCCTTGTCAAGAGCTTTCTTAGTTATTAGTTTACTTCTTTTGCTATTTACATTTCTTGTCCCTTATTCAAAACCCTAAAATACTTGTCTCATAACCAATAACAAGAACACTTCCTTGCAATTCCTTTGAAAGACGACCCGAGGTTTAAATACTTCAGTTATTTTTATTGGGGTTTGTACTTGTGACAAATAATTTTTTTGCATGAGAGGATTATTTGTTGGTTTAGAAACTATACTTGCAACGAGATTTCGTTTGTGAAATTCTATACCATCAAAAATTCATTCATCATGCCTTAGCCGAGAGTTCTTTTCCTTCCCTTTATTAGTTAAATGTCATTTACTTTTTTGTTATTTACTTTCCTTGTCAATTACCAAATCAAACCCCCTTTTGTTCCTTCATAGCCAATAATTGAGCATTTCATTGTAATTCCTTGTGAGACGACCCGAGGTTTAAATACTTTGGTTTATTTTAATTGGGGTTTGTACATGTGACAACCATATTAAGACTTTGATTGAGTGTTGTTTGTTGGTTGGGAACTATACTAGCAACGGAATTATTTTGTGAAAATTCCTAACCGACGATAATACTCTTTCATGTTTTTGGTGCCGTTGTCGGGGAGGTTTGATAAACAAAATTTTATGGTTTATCTTATGTTGAATTTAGGAGATTTTATCAATTTTTCTCACATTTATTCAATGAAATATCATGGTTTTGTGAATTTCTCTTAATTTGTGCTTAAGAGTGAAAACATGCTTTTTAGGCCCAAAAATTGATAAATTTAATTCCCTTTAATTCTATTCGATGCATTGATATGTTTGTTAAGTGATTTCAGGATTAGAAGGCAAAGATTGGATTGAAGGAATGAAGAAAAAGCATGCAAAAATGGAGAATTCATGAAGAAATAAGGATTTGCTGAACTCGAGGCCACATGCACGCGTCACCAATGCGTACGCGTGAAAAGGAGATTCGCCGGCGACGCGCACGCATCACCCACGCATAGGCGTGAAGAGGAATTTTGCTAGTGACGCATATGCGTGACCCATGCGTACGCGTGACAAGCGGCACGTGACCTCACTAAACTCAATACCCTGGGGCGATTTTTGAGCTGAAGGAGGCCTAAATCCAACTCATTTCTGATGCTTTTGAACCCAAGGATTGCAAGGGAATGAGGGCGAAAGTAGTCATAGTGTAGTTTTTTCATCATGTTTTAGATTAGAATTCTAGAGAGAGAAGCTCTCCCTTCTCTCTAGAATTTAGGATAGTTTAGGTCAAATTTCCTTAGATCCAAGTCTTAATTCTTGTTTTTAGTTCAACTGTCTTTATATTTTATTGTTCTATTGTCTTAATCTTCTTAGTTTTTCTTATTAATTTCCTTATTTTGCCATTTTTATGTTCATGAACCCTCATTGGATTTTTATTTCCTTTTAATGCAATTTCATGTTTTCATGTATTTTTATGTTTATCTTAATTGCTATTGTTGATTTCTTGCTTATGTTAGTTATAGCTTTTATTAATTCTTGCATTTTGTGATGTTTACTTTTATTGCACTTTAGGTGTTTGATAAAATGTTTCCACTAGTATTAGAGTAGTTTTTATACTCTTGGCCTAGGCTAATTGTGGGACCTTGAGTCATTGGGTTTCATTGAATTGGTGATTTGAGAACCCTTAGTGATCAATTTGATACCCATTAACGCTAGCCTACTACTAAGTCAATTAGTAGCTAGGTTGGGACTTATAGGTTAATATTGATCAAGCCTATTTGACGTACTTCAAGTATAGAAGTAGACCTGATGGGTTGGTCTCTCATAATTGTCAATACATGGTTTGTACGTGAACTCAATTTTCATGCCTTAGCCAAGAGTTCTTTTCCTTCCCTTTATTAGTTAAATGTCATTTACTTTCTTATTATTTACTTTCCTTGTCAATTGCCAAATCAAACCTACTTTTGTTCCTTCGTAGCCAATAATTGAGCATTTTATTGCGATTCCTTGTGAGACGACCCGAGGTTTAAATACTTCTGTTTATTTTCATTGGGGTTTGCACATGTGACAACCATATTAAAACTTTGATTGAGTGTTGTTTGTTGGTTGGGAACTATACTAGCAACGGAATTATTTTGTGAAAATTTCTAACCGACGATAATACTCTTTCAAATATAAAACTCGCACATCAATCAATATCACAATTAAGATTTGATCGAGTCACCTAGTTGACATAAAAGGAAGAAACATGGATGCTGTTACTTAGTGAAAAAGAGATATAAGTTAAAATCAATCACATACCAAGCATCGTCCACATAGCTTGAAAAGTGCAAAAAAAAAATTGTCACTAGGTAAGTTTACAATCCAATTTCACAATTCCACAATTTCAGTGCATAAACTTGGTGATGTATATAAAAATCAACATAAGCATGCATCACCTAACAACAAATGCATCAATTAGAAGCTTTTGCCTAATGATAGATAAGGAAATCAAATCACATGGTAGCTGCCTGCAACATATATTTAGAAATCCAAAAGAATTCTTAAAAGCAATGTCATAAGCACTTGGTATGCACAAATGTCGAGCATGCAAAATTTATTACCAAACAACACATTATAATCTCCATCTCAATCCAATAATCAATATTAAGAATAACAATGTTAAAATAGCATCATGCCAGTAATCAACAATAATTCTCAGTAGAATAAGTAAATCAGTTCAATAATCCAACACTTTTCACCTAAACTAATCTATCCAAACCACCTAATCTACTAAAATAGAAAATTAAACTAAGTAACTAACTATAATCAAACTAAGGTATTAAATCTACCAAAATAAAAATTGCAAGAAAAATGGTAACTGCTCTGCAGAAATAGAAAACAGAGAAAAGATGAGAGGAGTGATACGACACTATGATGCTGCCAAAGCTAGAAGCGGTGGACGTAAGTTTTTGGAGATGGGATGGAGATGGTAGGAGTAGAAGGTGGGTGATGTTGAGGTAAGAGAGAAGAGGAGAAGAAAAGGAGGGGAAAAAAGAGCGGAGAAGAAAGAAGAAGGAGATAAGGTTGCATGCACGGCTACCCACACACTCAAAGGCATTCATGTGTACGCACACACGACCGTGCGCACGCACAAAAAGCTGAAACAGGGAAGGTGCGTATGCAAACTATTGTGCGTGGGCACGCACGAGAGGGTTTTGAATTAGGGGTGCGTACACACAAAAGAATTGTTTTTTTTTTTAAAAAAAAGACCTCATGAGTGTGTGCTCAAAATTGGGTGCGTATGCACACACCAAAGCGATTTATTTTTAGGATGCATACTCATGAAATAGTGAAAATACAGGGTGGTGCATACGTACAACAGATTGCGTATGCACAAGTCAGAGGCTATTTTTCAAACTATTTTTTTGCACCAAAATAATGGTGCACGAATTGTGAACTCGCACAACTTAACCAGCAAGTGCACCAGGTCATCCAAGTAATACCTCAGGTGAGTGAGGGTCGATCCCACGAGGATTGTCAGACTGAGCAACTAATAGTTATCCTGTTAGACTTAGTCAGGCAAATAGTAAAAAGAGTTGTTGTTGTTGTAAACGCATAAACAATAAACAGGAGAAATAAAGAAAGCAATAAGAGTTTGGTGTAAAAAGAGTATGAGGAAACAGTTAAGGTCTTGGAGATGTTTATCTTTTCCAGGTTAAAACTTCTTACTAACTATTTTAGCAACGAATGTTTCATTCCATGGAAAATCACTAGTGATTAAACCCTAATCTCTTAGCAATTTAATTTCTCCTAACCTTCATTAACCGCCACTCTCATGGTCACTTAACTCAGGTCAGAGGGTGAAGTTCGAAAATCCAGTTTACACCACAATCCCAGCTGAATAGATGTTGCTTATCCTCAGAAGGTTGTGTGATTAGCCGTTTAGGAGGAGTGTTTTCAAGCTGTAGTTCAAGTGAGATAACTCTCTCGAGAATCACAAGAACTCATGTAGAAAAGGGTCATACTCATGTTCCACCCAGTTCACAAGATTAAGAATGAAAATAACACCTTAGAATTGAATCAAACATATATTAAAATAGAAGAATAATAATCTTAAGCCATAGAAATAAATAGAGCTCCTAACCTTAACCAGGAGGTTTAATTGCCTATAACTTACACAGAAAACAGGTTTCTAAATAGTGCGGAAGGAAGAAGATCCTAAACCTAAGTGATCTTTTCCTTTAATTACTAACCTAATAATAAATGCTAGACCTAAAAGATATTATCTTCTAAATAAAAATCACAAAAAGAAAATAAAATAAAACTAAGAAGTGCTAAATCCACTTGGAGGCCCAAAGAGGTGTGAAACGGGCTACTGCTGGCGTTTAACTTCAGGAATGGGCATTAAACGCCAAGAGGGGAAGTGTGCGTCTCTATTTTGTGCCCCCTGCTGGTGTTAAATGCCGGGTGGGCATTTAGCGCCCAGGGGAGGTGCTGCCAGTCTCAAATGGGTCACGACTTTAAGTGTTCAGTTTCAAAGGTTACTTGACACTTTCATACCACAAGCATATGGTTAGGGAACACCACTCTTTTGAGCTTTAGATCAGTTTTGACCCTCCTAACCATTGATGCTCAAAGCTTTGGACCTTTTCGTTTGATTTTTCTTTTTATTTCTTTTTTTTTGCTTTTTGTTTTGCTTTAAGAATCAATTTTTTTCTTGTTTCAGAGAATCCATAATACTTTTCTAAGTTCCCGTTCCTCAAGAACCAATATACTCAACTCCAATATCAAATCTGCACAGTTAATTCATACATTCAGAAATAGAGATAGGGCTACCACATCAAAGCAACTAGAATAACTCATAATATAACTCAAGATCTCATGCATTTTACTACTTCTTTTTCAATTGATTTTTCTTTTTAAGCTTGATGTGTAGTACATAAGACATCTTGAAAAATTTTTAGAAATAAACTACTAAACAAGAAAGCAAAGAAATCCTAAGGGTGATCATGCAAACTTAGATAAGAAAACAGAAAATAGAATAAAATACTCAAAACAAACTTAAGATAAGGAAAAGGGAGAATAAAACTCAACCACGTCAGTGATGTTGGCTGCTGCTCCCTCCGAAGAATCCTTTGGAGCATTTGTGCTCCTCAATGTCACGCCCCTATCTCCTCTGCTCCTCCATTATCCTCCATTGATCTTCCATCATCTGATGGAAGAGAGCATACTAATCCTGATGCTACAGCCTCAGCTGATCAACTGATGACGTCAGCTCCCCTAGAGATGTGGTCAACTGATCCCAATAATCACGGGGAGGGAAGTACATCCCCTGAAGAATCATCAGAAGATCCTGTGGAGGCAGTAAAACCAGCTCCTACTGCGGTCCTTGCACGGTTTCCCTAGCGTGCTCCATACCCTTCTTGGTGATCGACCTCTCCTCGTCGATCGAGGTATCTCCCTCTATGTGAGCTCCAGCTGCTGCACATAAGCGGTAAATGTGATGAGAGAACGCCAGTCTCACAGTGGTGGAGGACTTGTCAGCTACTCTGTAAAACTCTTGAGGGATCATCTCATGTACCTTCACCTCATTGCCGAGCCTAATGCAGTAAATCATCACTGCTTGCTCGACTGTAACCTCAGAGCGGTTACTCATAGGGATGATAGAGCGTTGGATGAACTCCAACCATCCTCTAGCTACTGGCCTAAGGTCATGCCTACCTAGCTGGTAAGGCCGACCTTGAGCATCTGACGAGTTGATTTCTACCGGTAAAGAATTTTTATTAAAATAATCACGTTGTAAGTATAGTTTCTAAACCAACAAAGAATCCTTTCGTACAAAAACTTTGGTTATCACAAGTAACAAAATCCAATAAAATTTATAACCGAAGTATTTAAACATCGGCTCATCTCTCAAGGAATTGCAGGGAGGTATGATTTATTATTGGTTATGAGAAAAAGTGTATTTTTGGGGATTTTTTGAAATAGGGAACAGGAAAATAAATTGGCAATAAAGTAAATTAATTATCATGAAAACCATTGCAAGGTATAAGAACTGGAAATCCCATCCTAGTTATCCTTATCAGGTGTGATGAGAATTGTTTATTGCTCCCACTTAGTTAACCCTTACTAAATAAAGGAAAGTCAAGTGGACTAATCAATTTGATTCCTCAAGTCCTAGTCAACTCCTATGGAAAGACTAGCTTTAGAAGAATCCAAATCAATCATCAAATTCCAATTTTCAATCAATTGCTGAGTTTGATAACTCAAGTGTCACCAATTACTCAACCAAAGCAAAGGGGGAAAAATCTAAATTATTTATATCATAAATAGAAGAAAGCAACCATAAATCTGAAATACCTCGAATTGTATTAAATAGAAATTCAAATCTAACATGAAGAGTTCATAAGCCAATTTGGCAACATAAGTAATTAACAAGTGAAAGCACTAGAATAAATAAAAGTAGAAGAGAAACTAAATTAAAGGAACATTGAACCTGGATTGAAGAAACAACCATACATTAAGAGAAATCCTAATTCTAAAACCTAAGAGAGAGGAGAGAGCCTCTCTCTCTAGGAAACTACATCTAAACGCTAAAATTGTGAATATGAAAGTTGTGTCAATGAATTAATGGATTCCCCCACTTTATAGCCTCTAATATGTGTTTTCTGGGCCGAAAAATGGGTCAGAAACAGCCTAGAAATCGCCCCCAGCAATTTCTGATACGTCCAGCACGCGGCAAAGTCATGCGTGAGCGTCGTCCACGCGTGAGCGTGGATTGGATTTTTGCCAGGTCACGCGTGCGCATGATCCACGCGTGTGTGTCGCCTATCTTTGAGGAAGCTATGAAAAATTATAAATCGTTGTGAAGCCCTGGATGTTAACTTTCCAACACAACTAGAACGGCGTCATTTGGACCTCTATAACTCAAGTTATGGTCGACTTAGTACGAAGAGTTCAGGCTAGACAGCTTTAGCAATTCCTTCAGTTTCTTGTATTCCTTCCACTTTTGCATGCTTCCTTTCCATCCTCTAAGCCATTCCTGCCCTGTAAACCCTGAAATCACTTAACACACATATCACGTCATCAAATGGTAATGAGAGGGAATTAAACACAACAAATTTAAGGCCAGAGAAGCATGTTTTCAATCATAGCACAAAATCAAGAAGGAAAATGTAAAACCATGCAAATTGTATGAATAAGTGTGAGAATGATGGATAAAATTCACTAGATTAAGCATAGGATAATCCATAAAATAGTAGTTTATCAACCTCCCCACACTTAAACATTAGCATGTCCTCATGCTAAGCTTAAGAGAAACTATAAGAGTGAAGAGGAATGGTAGAAAGTATGAAATGCAACCTATCTATATGAATGCAACTACATACAAAATGTTTCTACCTACTTGGTTAAAAGTAAACAAATTCTCCAAGACAAACATAAACTGGATTCCACTAATTCAAATCACAAAACAAAGTACAAGTAAACTTGCAAAAGAAAATAGCTTGTGAAATCCGGGAACAAGGAATCGAGCATCGAACCCTCACCGAAAGTGTATACACTCTAATCACTCAAGTGTTTAAGGTTCGACTCTCTCAATTCTCTACTAACCTTGCTTTCTAAGGCTTGCTCTTCTTCTTCCAATCAACAAAAATTTAATACATAAATACACATATCAAGAGGTCTTTTAAGGGTTGTAATGGGGTTAAGGTCAAGGTAGGATTGTATTTGGTCAAGTGGACTAAAATCTGAATCCTTAATTAACCTAAACTTCTCCCACCTAACTTAAGACAATCCATGTAATTACAATACAAAATCTAACTACCCATTTACTATGTTTACCATATATTCATGCATCCTAATTCGAGTATAATACATATGCATTACTATTACCATTTACTTTAGGGCATTTTGTCCCCTTTTATTATTTGCTCTTTTTCTTTTCTTTTTCTCCTTTGTTTTTTTTCTTTTTTATTTTATTTTTATATTAGTTTTCTTTTTTATATTATTATTTTTTTCTCAATGCATATGATTAAATTATTGAATGCATGAACATGTCCTAAATATTCTTTCACATCTTCATAAAGATATATAACACACAATACTTAAACAAACCGTTTCCAAACTCACTTTCCCCACACTTAATTCATGAGCACTCTCACTAGTCTAAGCTAACTGGTGCACGAAATTGTGATCATCAATGGAACCAACAACTTGGTACGCACAATTGTAATCTCAACTCTTTGTCACAACTTCGCACAACTAACCAGCAAGTGCACTGGGTCGTCCAAGTAATAAACCTTATGTGAGTAAGGGTCGATCCCACGGAGATTGTCGGCTTGAAGCAAGCTATGGTCATCTTGTAAATCTCGGACATGCGGATTCAAATGGTTATGGAGTTTAAGATAATTAAAATATGAATAAAACATAAAATAAGATAGAGATACTTATGTAATTCATTGGTGAGAATTTCAGATAAGCGTATGAAGATGCTTTGTTCCTCCTGGACTTCTGCTTTCCTATTGTCTTCTTCCAATCATTCATACTCCTTTCCATGACAAGCTTTATGTTGGGTTTCACTGTTGCAATGGCTACCTCCCGTCCTCTCAGTGAAAATGGTCCAAATGTGCTGTCACCGCACGGCTAATCATCTGTCGGTTCTCGATCATGTTGGAATAGGATCCATTGATCCTTTTGCGTCTGTCACTACACCCAACACTCGCGAGTTTGAAGCTCGTGACAGTCATCCCTTCCCAGATCCTACTCGGAATACCACAGACAAGGTTTAGACTTTCTGGATCTCAAGAATGACCGCCAATAATTCTAGCCTATACCACGAAGGTTCTAATCTTAGATTAGAAACCCAAGAGATACACATTCAAGCTTGTTTGCATGTAGAACGGAAGTGGTTGTCAAGCACGCGTTCAAAGGTGAGAATGATGATGAGTGTCACGGATCATCACATTCATCAAGTTGAAGAACGAGTGTATATCTTAGAGAAAAAGTAGGCGTGAATTGAATAGAAAACAGTAGTACTTTGCATTAATTCATAAAGAACAGCAGAGCTCCACACCTTAATCTATGGTGTGTAGAAACTCCACCATTGAAAATACATAAGAACAAAAGGGTCTAGGCATGACCGAATGGCCAGCCTCCCAAAGATGAAAAGTATTTCAAGATCAAAAGTATGTGAAAAAGTCTCTCAAAATACAATAGCAAAAGGTGCTATTTATAGAGAACTAGTAGCCTGGGGTTTACAGAAATGAGTAAATGATGCGGAAATCCACTTTCAGGCCCACTTGGTGTGTGCTTGGGCTGAGCGTTGAAGCTTTCATATGTAGAGACTTTTCCTGGAGTTGAACACCAACTTTTGTGCCAGTTTGGGCGTTTAACTCCAGCTTTTATGCCAGTTCTGGCGTTTTGACGCCAGAATTTTTATGCTGACTTGGAATGCCAGTTTGGGCCATCAAATCTCGAGAAAAGTTTGGATTATTATATATTGCTGGAAAGCCCAGGATGTCTACTTTCCAACGCAATTGAGAGCGCGCCAATTGGGCTTCTGTAGCTCCTGAAAATCCACTTCGAGTGCAAGGAGGTCAGAATCCAACAGCATCTACAATCCTTTTTCAGCCTCTGAATCAGATTTTTGCTCAGGTCCCTCAATTTCAGCTAGAAAATACCTGAAATCACAGAAAAATACACAAACTCATAGTAAAGTCAAGAAATGTGATTTTTATTTAAAAACTAATAAAAATATAATAAAAACTAACTAAAATATACTAAAAACATACTAAAAATAATGCCAAAAAGCGTATAAATTATCTGCTCATCACAACACCAAACTTAAATTGTTGCTTGTCCCCAAGCAACTAAAAATCAAATAGGATAAAAAGAAGAGAATATACAATGAATTCCAAAAACATCTATGAAGATTAGTCTTAATTAGATGAGCGGGGCTATTAGCTTTTTTCTTCTGAACAGTTTTGGCATCTCACTTCATCCTTTGAAGTTTAGAATGATTGGCATCTGTAGGAACTTAGAATTTAGATAGTGTTATTGATTCTCCTAGTTTAGTATATTGATTCTTGAACACAGTTACTTTATGAGTCTTGGCCGTGACCCTAAGCATTTTGTTTTCCAGTATTACCACCGGATACATAAATGCCACAGACACATAACTGGGTGAACCTTTTCAGATTGTGACTCAGCTTTGCTAGAGTCCCCAATTAGAGGTGTTCAGAGCTCTTAAGCACACTCTTTTGCTTTGGACCATGACTTTAACCACTCAGTCTCAAGCTTTTCACTTGACACCTTCACGCCACAAGCACATGGTTAGGGACAGCTTGATCTAGCCGCTTAGGCCAGGATTTTATTCCTGTGGGCCCTCCTATCCACTGATGCTCAAAGCCTTCGATCCTTTCTATTTTACCCTTGCCTTTTGGATTAAAGGGCTATTGTCTTTTTCTACTTGCTTTTTCTTTTCTTCTCTTTTTTTTCGCCATATTTATTTTTTTTGCAAGCTTTGTATTCACTGCTTTTTCTTGCTTCAAGAATCATTTTTTTGATTTTTCAGATTACCAATAACATTTCTCCTTTTTCATCATTCTTTCAAGAGCCAACAATTTTAATATTCATAAACAACAAATTAAAAAATATGCACTGTTCAAGCATTCATTCAGAAAATAAAAAGTATCGCCACCACATCAAAATAATTAATCTATTTTAAAATTCAAAATTCATGTACTTCTTTTTCTTTTTGCAATTAAAAACACTTTTTATTTAAGAAAGGTGATGGATTCTTAGGACATTCATAGCTTTAAGGCATAGACACTAAGACACTAATGACCATGTAATAAAGACAAAAACATAGATAAACATAAAGCATAAAAATTCGAAAAACAGGATATAAAGAACAAGGAAATTAAAGAATGGGTCCACCTTAGTGATGGCGGCTTGTTCTTCTTTTTGAAGATCTTATGGAGTGCTTGAGCTCCTCAATGTCTCTTCCTTGCCTTTGTTGCTCCTCCCTCATGACTTTTTGGTCTTTTCTAATTTCATGGAGGAGGATGGAATGCTCTTGGTGCTCCACTCTTAGTTGTCACATGTTGGAACTTAATTCTCCTAGGGATGTGTTGATTTGCTCCCAATAGTTTTGTGGAGGAAAATGCATCCCTTGAGGCATCTCAGGAATTTCATGATGAGGAATTTCCTCATGCTCTTGTCCATGAGTCGGATCTCTTGTTTGCTCCATCCTTTTCTTAGTGATGGGCTTGTCCTCATCAATGAGGATGTCTTCCTCTATGTCAATTCCAGATGAATTGCAGAGGTGACAAATGAGATGAGGGAAGGCTAACCTTGCCAAAGTAGAGGACTTGTCCGCTACCTTGTAGAGTTCTAGGGATATAACCTCATAAATTTCTACTTCCTCTCCAATCATGATGCTATGGATCATGATAACTTTAGACCGGTTGCTAGTAGAAATGATTGAGCGTTGGATGAACTCCAACCATCCCCTAGCCACAGGCTTGAGGTCATGCCTTCTTAGTTGAACCGGCTTCCCTCTTGAATCTTTCTTCCATTGAGCACCCTCTTTACAAATATCTATGAGGATTTAGTCCAACCTTTGATCAAAGTTGACCCTTCTAGTGTAGGGGCGTGCATCTCCTTGTATCATGGCCAAGTTAAATGCACACCTTACATTTTCCGGACTGAAATCTAAGCATTTCCCTCGTACCATTGTAAGCCAATTCTTTGGGTCCGGGTTCACACTTTGATCATGGTTCTTGGTGATCCATGCATTGGCATAGAACTCTTGAACCATTAAGATTCTGACTTATTGAATGGGGTTGGTGAGAACTTCCCAACCTCTTCTTCAAATCTCATGTCGGATCTCCGGATATTCACCCTTTTTGAGTTTGAAAGGGACCTCGAGGATCACCTTCTTCTTGGCCACAACTTCATAAAAGTGTCTTGATGGATCTTTGAGATGAATCTCTCCATCTCCCATGACTTGGAGGTGGAAGCTTTTGCCTTCCCTTTCCTCTTTCTTGAGGTTTCTCCGGCCTTTGGTGCCATAAATGGTTATGAAAAAACAAAAAGAAACGCTTTTACCACACCAAACTTAGAAGGTTTGCTCGTCCTCGAGCAAAAAAAGAAGGAAAGGAGTAGAAGAAGAAGAAAATGGAGGAGATAGAGAAGTGGAAGTGATTCGGCCAAGGGGGGAATAAGTGTTTGTGATGTGTGAAAATGAAGATGGGATGAAGGGTTTATATAAGAGTGAGGAGAGGGGTAGGGTTCGGCCATGTATGGGTGGGTTTAGGAGGGAAAGTGGTTTGAATTTGAATGGTGAGGTAGGTGGGGTTTTATGATGGATGGATGTGGATTGGTGAAGAGATTATGGAGCAAAGGGTAGGATTTGATAGGTGAGAAGTTTTTAGGGAAGAGGTATTGTGGTGAATGGTGAAGGGTATTTAGGGAAGGGTGTTATGGAAGGGTGTGAAAAAGAGAGAGAGATTAGGTAGGTGGGGATCCTGTGGGATCCACAGATCCTGAGGTGTCAAGAATTTTTCATCCCTGCACCATGTTGGCGTGTAAACGCCCCTTCCTGTGCCAATCCTGGCATTAAACGCCAGGTTGCTGCCCATTTCTGGCATTTAACGCCAGCTTTTCTCCCCTTTCTGGCGTTTAACGCCAGCTCTGTGCCCTTTTCTGGCGTTAAACACCAGCTCTGTGCCCATTTCTGGTGTTAAACGCCCAGAATGGTGCCAGACTGGGCGTATAACGCCCATTCTGCTACCCTTACTGGCGTTTAAACGCCAGTAAGCTTCTCCCCCAGGGTGTGCTGTTTTTAATACTGTTTTTCATTCTGTTTTTGCTTTTTCAGTTATTTTTGTGACTTCACATGATCATCAACCTACAGAAAACATAAAATAACAAAGGAAAATAAATAGATATGATTAAATAAAATTGGGTTGCCTCCCAACAAGCGCTTCTTTAATGGCCTCCCAACACCAAATTTAGAGTTTGGTTGTGGCCTCCTAACACCAAACTTAGAGTTTGGTTGTGGCCTCTCAACACCAAACTTGGAGTTTGAATGTGGGGGTTTTGTTTAACTATATATTGAGAGAAGCTTTTCATGCTTCCTCTCCATTGTTACAGAGGGAGATCCTTGAGCTTTAAATACAAGGGAGTCCTCATTCACTTGAAGGACCAATTCTCCTCTATCAACATCAATCACAGCTTTTGCTGTGGCTAGGAAGGGTCTGCCAAGGATGATGGATTCATCCATACACTTCCTAGTGTCTAAGATTATGAAATCAACAGGGATGTAGTGGTCTTTAACTTTTACCAAGACATCCTCTACAAGTCCATAAGCCTGTTTCTTTGAATTGTCTGCCATCTCTAGTGAGATTCTTGCAGCTTGTACCTCAAGGATCCCTAGCTTCTCCATTATAGAGAGAAGCATGAGGTTTATACTTGACCCCAGGTCACACAGAGCCTTCTCAAAGGTCATGGTACCTATGGTACAAGGTATTGAGAACTTTCCAGGATCCTGTCTCTTCTGAGGTAATCTCTGCCTAGTCAAGTCATCCAATTCTTTGGTGAGCAAGGGGGGTTCATCCTCCCAAGTCTCATTACCAAATAACTTGGCATTTAGCTTCATGATTGCTCCAAGGTACTTAGCAACTTGCTCTTCAGTAACATCTTCATCTTCTTCAGAAGAAGAATACTCATCAGAGCTCATGAATGGCAGAAGTAAAGTCAATGGAATCTCTATGGTCTCAGTGTGAGCCTCAGATTCCCATGGTTCCTCATTAGGGAACTCCTTCGAGGCCAGTGGACATCTATTGAGGTCTTCCTCAGTGGAAATCACTGCCTTTCCCTCCTCTATGCATTCGACCATGTGGGACGTGTTTATGGCCTTGCATTCTCTCTTTGGGTTCTCTTCTGTATTGCTTGGGAGAGTACTAGGAGGGAGTTCAGTAATCCTCTTACTCAGCTGACCCACTTGTGCCTCTAAATTTCTAATGGAGGACCTTGTTTCAGTCATGAAACTTTGAGTGGTTTTAGTTAGATCAGAGACTATGGTTGCTAAGTCAGAGTGGCTCTACTTAGAATCCTCTGTTTGTTGCTGAGAAGATGATGGAAAAGGCTTGCTATTGCTAAACCTATTTCTTCCACCATTACTGTTGTTGAAGCCTTGTTGAGGCCTCTGTTGGTCCTTCCATGAGAGATTTGGGTGATTTCTCCATGAAGGATTATAGGTGTTTCCATAGGGTTCTCCCATGTAATTCACCTCTTCCATTGCTGGGTTCTCAGGATCATAAGCTTCTTTTTTAGATGAAGCTTCCTTGGTACTGCCTGTTGCTGCTTGCATGCCAGATAGACTCTGAGAAATCATATTGACATGCTGAGTCAATATTTTGTTCTGAGCCAATATGGCATTCAGAGTATCAATTTCAAGAACTCCTTTCTTCTGACTTGTCCCATTATTCACAGGATTCCTTTTAGAGGTGTACATAAATTGGTTATTTGCAACCATTTCAATGAGTTCCTGAGCTTCTGCAGGCATCTTCTTCAGATGAAGAGATCCTCCAGCAGAGCTGTCCAATGACATCTTGGACAGTTCAGACAAACCATCATAGAAGATACCTATGATGCTCCATTCTAAAAGCATGTCAGAAGAACACCTTCTGATCAATTGCTTGTATCTTTCCCAAGCTTCATAGAGGGATTCACCTTCCTTCTGTCTGAAGGTTTAGACTTTCACTCTAAGCTTGCTCAATTTTTGAGGTGGAAAGAACTTTGCCAAGAAGGCATTGACTAGCTTTTCACAAGAGTTCAGGCTTTCTTTAGGTTGTGAATCCAACCATGTTCTAGCTCTGTCTCTTACAGCAAAGGGAAAGAGCATAAGCTTGTAGACCTCGGGATCAACCCCATTGGTCTTGACAGTGTCACAGATTTGCAAGAATTCAGCTAAGAACTGATGAAGATCTTCCAATGGAAGTCCATGAAACTTGCAATTCTGTTGCATCAGAGAAACTAATTGAGGCTTAAGCTCAAAGTTGTTTGCTCCAATGGCAGGGATTGAGATGCTTCTCCCATAGAAGTCGGGAGAAGGTGCAGTAAAGTCACCAAGCACCTTCCTTGCATTGTTGGCATTGTTGTTGTTTTCGGCTGCCATGGCTTCTTCTTGTTTGAAAGTTTCTGTTAGGTCCTCTATAGAGAGTTGTACTTTAGCTTCTTTTAGCTTTCTCTTCAAGGTCCTTTCAAGTTCAGGATCAGCTTCAACAAGAATGTCCTTGTCCTTGCTCCTGCTCATATAAAAAGAGAGGAGAAGAAAATATGAAATCCTCTATGTCACAGTATAGAGATTCCTTGAGGTGTCAGAGGAAAATAAAAATAGAAGGATGAGGTAGAGAAGAGAGAATTCGAACTTATCAAGAGGGACAGAGTTCGAATTGGTGATAATGGAGAAGTGTTAGTCCTTTAAATAGAAGGATTTGGGAAGAGGGGAAGAATTTTCGAAATTAAAGTAGAAGATTTTAAAATAATTAAAAGAAATTTTGAAAATTTGGTAAATGATTTTCGAAAACTAAGATTGGGAAAGAAATTAAGTGATTTTTGGAAAAGATTTTGAAAATAGAAATAAAAAAGATATGATTGAAAATTAATTTTGAAAAATATGTGATTGAAAAGATATGATTGAGAAGATATGATTGAGAATCAAATTAAAAAGAGAAATTTTTAAAATTAAAGTTGATTACTTGACTAACAGGAAATTAAAAGATATGATTCTATAATTAAAATTTGATCCTTTCTTAATAGGCAAGTAACAACTTGAAAATGTTGAGTTAAATCATTAATTATAGCAAGGAATTTTGAAAATAATAATAATTTAAAAAATGGAAAGAAATTGATTTTGAAAAGATATGATTGAAGAGATATGATTTGAAAAAGATTTGATTTTGAAAAATTATGAATATTTGAAAAAGATTTGAATTAAAAACAAAATCTTCCCTCTAGTGTCCTCCTGGCGTTAAACGCCCAGAATAGCATCCATTCTGGCGTTTAACGCCCAAAATGCTACCTTTTTGGGTGTTTAACGCCAGTTTTCCTTCCTCATTGGGCGTTTTGAACGCCCAGCTTTTTCTCTGTAATTCCTCTGCTGCATGTTCTGAATCTTCAATTCTCTGTATTATTGACTTGAAAATACATGGTTGGAAAACTAAGATTAAACAAATAATGCATGCAGGACACCAAACTTAGAAGTTTGTATACTAAGGACTATAACAATTTGAAAATGCATATGAGAAACAACAAAAGACACAAAACAAGAGAATTTAAAGATCAGAGCAAGGAAATCATCAAGAACAACTTGAAGATCAATGAAGAACATAATGCATGTATTTTTGAAAATTAGAAGAATGCAATTGACACCAAACTTAAGATTAGACACTAGACTCAAACAAGAAACATAAAATATTTTTTATTTTAAGATTTTATAAATTTTTTGTAAAATTCTTAATGAGAATTCCAGGAATCATGCAATGTTAGTCTAAAACTTTCGTCCAGGAATTAGACATGGCTTACTAGCGAGCCAAGCTTTCAGTGAAAGCTTCGGTCTAAAATACTAGACATGGCCAATGGCCAGCCAAGCTTTAGTAAATCATTACGTTCAACAGCAAGATTGATAGAAATCAACAAGCCCTTGTGATGATAAGTTGAAACCTCGGTCCAAAAGATTAGATATGGCTTCTCAGCCAGCTAGACTTCAACAAATCATCATGAAACTCTAGAAGTCATTCTTAAAAGTTCTGAAGAACAAAATAGAAATACAATTTTTTTTTTGAAATTTTTCGAAAATTAAAAGGTAAAAAGCATAAACATAAAATAAAATTACCTAATCTGAGCAACAAGATGAACCGTCAGTTGTCCAAACTCGAATAATCCCCGGCAACGGCGCCAAAAACTTGGTGATGACAACTCATCTTAGCCTAGTTTCACTAGTCTTTTTCCTTTGTTTTCATTTAGTTTTATGCACTTTCTTAAGCCATAAGTAAGCAAATTGGGTTGAATTTCATATTTCCTTTGATTCAATCAACCATGGATAAATTGATGCATTTTCATGAGTTTTTGTGCCATAATTGCTCATGTGACAAGAAGAAGAACAACTCTCATGATTATGGCATAGCTTTGATACAATTGTTGATTGATGATAGGTGGAATAAAGCTTGGAAGAAGGTTGCAAGAATGGGCTTGAAAAGAGGGATTCACGTTTGAGCTAACGTTTGCCTCAAACGTTAACTCAAACGTGAGAAGCAGATGAAGAACACCCTGGAGAAGAGCCAACGTTTGCGCCAACGTTTGCCTCAAACGTGAGGTCAAACGTTGGCGCCAAAAAGAATGAAAAAGAGCATCCAGGGGAAGCCAACGTTTGCGCCAATGTTTGCCTCAAACGTGAGGTCAAACGTGAGGTCAAACGTTGGCCACATATTAGCAAGGAGGAGCACTATGTTTAATGCCTTGGAAAAGCCAACGTTTGCGCCAACGTTTGCCTCAAACGTTAGGCCAAATGTTGGCCAAAAGAAATGAATGGGAGGAGCCACGTTTGAGCTCACGTTTGACCTCAAATGTTGAGCCAAACATGGATGACAGCAAATGGGCATCTGCATAATACCTCACACAAGGGACGTTTGAGTCAACGTTTGCCTCAAACGTTGACTCAAACGTGAATGGTTCATGGCTCGGTTCACAAGTGGATTTCTTCCCTACACCAAGAGCAATCAACGGAGGCTATTGTCAACCCAATTCTATCAAGACTAAAGGCCCAATTCAAGGCTTAATGATCATTTGAAGAAAGTGTATAAATAGCTTAGGATTTGAAGTTTTAAGAGAGCTTTTGCTTTTAGTTTTGCTGAGTAGTTTTTGGAGAGCTTTTGGTTTTGAGTTGTTTTGAGTTTCTAAGTCTCGGGGAAGGAGAATTGAATTCTCTTCCTCTTAGTTTTCTTATTTTCAATTTCATTTACTCTTTGTTTGAATCTTGGGATTTGGAGTATTGAAGGAATTCTGTTTCAATCTCACCCTGAGATCTCTCTGTTTTCTTTACTGCACTTTTTGAGAAATCAATATTTGAATTCCTTTCTTCTACTACTTGATCTTTAATTTTCTTGCAATTGAATTCTAAATTTGGATCTAGGAAGGCATTGAGATCTAGACTTGGTTATCTAGTCTCTTGGGTCCTGAGATCTACATCTTTCAATTTCAATTTCCTTGTTTCGTTGCTACACCAAGCTTATTGTTATTGTCATTTGAGATCCGGTTTAATTGAATCCATCTTTTATATTTCTGTTTGTTGAATTTTACCTTGCCTTGTTTAAATTCTGCAAATCCACTTCCCAATTCCCTTTATAATTCAAGTAATTTACATTTCTTGTACTTTAAGATTTTGCAATTTACATTTCTTGTGTTCTAAGTTTCTGTCATTTAATTTCTTGTTCTTTAAGATTCAGTACTTTTATATTTTTTGTTCACTTTAATTTCCTGCGAATCACCCACTCCCCTTTACATTCTATGCAATTTAATTCCTGCCAACACAATTTCACACAATCAACACTTGTTTGCTTGACTAATTCAACCACTAAACTAAAGTTGCTCAATCCTTCAATCCTTGTGGGATCGACCTCACTCCCGTGAGTTTTATTACTTGATGCGACCCGGTGCACTTGCCGGTGAGTTTAGTGTCGGATCGTTTTCCGCACATCAAGTTTTTGGCGCCATTGTCGGGGATTTAATAGATTGACAATGATTAAGTGAGGTGGCAGTTTAGATCAAGCACTTTTTCTTTAATTTTTGACTAACCCACTAACTGTTTGAAGTTTTGTCTCAACTGACTACACTCAATTTTCAAGAGTACCACTGTGTGTTCCGTTCGTTGATTTATATGTCACAGGAAAGAAGAGAGGCCAGAGGGAAGGATATCATTGAAGAAGGAGTTTCTGAGAAAGAAGAATACCACAACATGAAGCCGCAACTCATTACATTAATCAAGAACAATTGTTCCTATGGTGGAAATCCATTGGAGGATCTAAACAGCACATATCCATTTTTCTGAGGACTTGTGGTGCTGTCAATCTCGATGGTGTAAATCATGATACCTATAAGCTCTTGTTATTTCCTTTCTCACTGAGGGATGAAGCGGCACAATGGCTTGAAACCTTTCCCCAAGGAAGTATCACTAGTTGGGATGATTTGGTTGCCAAGTTTCTAGCCAAATTCTTCTCATCCCAACAAAACATCAAGATGAAAGAGGGAATACATCCATTCATACTAGGAGAGGAAGAACCATTATTCAAAGCATGGGAAAGATACAAGAAAGCAAGTGACAAAGTGGGTTTCCAAGCGTTCTATGAAGGATTAACCTCAGAAATAAGAAGAGCGGTGGATTACTTCTCAGATGGCCTACTTAAAGCAACAGCAACCGGCCAAGGAACTGCAGAATTCAATGACAAAAGAGCCAATAACCAACACCCATTTGAGAAACCACTGAATGCAATTTCAGAAAAGGAAGTAATGAATCTTGAAGGAGTAAAGGCAGTCATGAATCAAAATAAACAGCTACACCAGCAAACTCAGCAACAATTGGAGTCAATAGCTAGACAAATTGATTTTCTACATTCTACTACAGTAAATGCACAATTTCCACCATGGAAGCCACATTCTTATCTAAAAATGGGGGAATATCAACATCAGGAACAAAGGGACTTCAACTACAACAACCCCAATTTCCCAAACCTGCAAAAACACCACCATACCAACAACAATCACTACATATCACCACACTACCCACCCTTCTAACCCCCAACACCCCACAACCAACCAATCTCACAAGACTCTCAGAGGATCACCAATCTGGAGGTCTTAATAGAGAGAATGATGAAACACCAAGAGGTGACAATGAAGAACCAGGAAGCCTCAGTCAGAAGAATTGAGAAGCAAATGCAACAACTGGCTAAGAACCTCGCAGAAATGGGTGAGAAGAGGGCTAAAGGAAAAGAATCACTCATCCAGGATGAGCATCATAGAGCAAAGCCTCACTTAGGAGGACAATGGGACAAGGAGAAGGAAGCCCAGAATCTGAGCTGAGCAAGCATAGAGGATGTCAAGCTAATGACAATAAAGAAGCGCTTGTTGGGAGGCAACCCAACCTGAGGTAGTTCTCTTTTCATAGCTATTTTAATAAAAAGGTTAATTAACTTCATCTATATTGCAAGAAGCTAAGTTTGGTGTTACACACCAAAACAATATAAAGGAGAATGAAGGGTTCTAAGTTTGGTGTTCCACCAAAATTTTATCATAAAATATATTCTCACCTGCTGCATAATGCTAGCTTCAAGCATCTAGACGAACTAGTTAACTATTCTGCTGTTTCCTAGTTTTTAGTTCTACTGCTTTTGGAAAAGAAAAAGAGTTTCACACATGGTTAATCTGATGCATGAGAACCATTGGCAATGTACTAAGTTTGGTGTTCCCACACCAAAGTAAGTTCAAAGGCCCACAAATAATTCATGCATGCTAACCATTTTTCGAGTGCATGGAGAACAAGCAACTCTCAATATCACTGCAGAGCACCATACAAACTTTTGGAAGATTTAGCATCATCAATCAAAGAGGTGAAAGAGGAATGTGAAGACCAGCAATGATGATAAGGAAGAGGACATCAAGTAAACTCCAAAAGGTTGTATTGTTCATTATCAGATATTGCTGTGATTGAAAGTGATATTATACCCCTATCTGTCCTTCTGTCTAGTATAGTTTTTCTGTAATTCAATAATCAAGATGCTTGATCATTTACAACACCATACTCTCCAAACTTGTTTGCACTCAATATTTCAAAAATGCATCACATGAAAGTTCTTTGAAAAGAAGGATTGAGGAATTAAACAATTTTGAGACAAGCAAAAGATTAGGAAAAGTGGTGGTTCTAGTTGTATGATTATGTATTGAGGTTGCATGCTTATGAAAACTTGCATGGGAGCTCATAGGCGGGACATAGAGTTCAAAGAAGTATTTTGGCGATTCTCAAACATTTATTGATCCAAGAAGCAGCAAAAAAAAAAAAAAATTGGCCCAAGGCTCTGAGCATCAATTACTAGGCAGAAAAGAAAAAAAAGAAACAAGAACTCAAAGAGTTATTATCCTAGTAAATGCTTGTGGTCGAATTATGTCAAAGAGAGAGGCTTGAGTAAGTAAATCCTTAGGGGTGCTTTAACACCTAATACCTTAAAACCAACTGGTTTAGGAGTATTGATTGAAAGCTTATCTAAAGAGCCGATTTGAGACATGACACTTAGAGTCAAGGCCAAAGCACAGCAACTATAAGCTGCTTCAAGGTGATTACCTATAGAGAGATCTCCATGATATCATTTGGGTGAAAATCCTAGGACCTAAGACTTCCAATATGTAAGGACTAGTAAGCACTGAAACCCTTGCATGAACATATAATTTAGAGTTCACCCCACTGTCACTTAATCACTTCATTCACAGGACATTACAAGTTATTCTTCAATCCATCTTAGTCGAAGGAACCTTTGAACATAATTCTGTTCTTGCTTGGGGACAAGCAAGCTTTAAGTTTGGTGTTGTGATGACAAGTCATCTTAGCCTAGTTTCACTAGTCTTTTTCCTTTGTTTTCATTTAGTTTTATGCACTTTCTTAAGCCATAAGTAAGCCAATTGGGTTGAATTTCATATTTCCTTTGATTCAATCAACCATGGATAAATTGATGCATTTTCATGAGTTTTTGTGCCATAATTGCTCATGTGACAAGAAGAAGAACAACTCTCATGATTATGGCATAGCTTTGATACAATTGTTGATTGATGATAGGTGGAATAAAGCTTGGAAGAAGGTTGCAAGAATGGGCTTGAAAAGAGGGATTCACGTTTGAGCTAAAGTTTGCCTCAAACGTTAACTCAAACGTGAGAAGCAGATGAAGAACACCCTGGAGAAGAGCCAACGTTTGCGCCAACGTTTGCCTCAAACGTTGAGACAAACGTTGGCTGAAGAAGAAGTATGGTAAGGCAACGTTTGCGCCAACGTTTGCCTCAAACGTGAGGTCAAACGTTGGCGCCAAAAAGAATGAAAAAGAGCATCCAGGGGAAGCCAACGTTTGCGCCAACGTTTGCCTCAAACGTGAGGTCAAACGTTGGCCACATATTAGCAAGGAGGAGCACTATGTTTAATGCCTTGGAAAAGCCAACGTTTGCGCCAACGTTTGCCTCAAACGTTGGGCCAAACGTTGGCCAAAAGAAATGCATGGGAGGAGCCACGTTTGAGCTCATGTTTGACCTCAAACGTTGAGCCAAACGTGGATGACAGCAAATGGGCATCTGCATAATACCTCACACAAGGGACGCTTGAGTCAACGTTTGCCTCAAACGTTGACTCAAACGTGAATGGTTCATGGCCCGGTTCACAAGTGGATTTCTTCCCTACACCAAGAGCAATCAACGGAGGCTATTGTCAACCCAATTCCATCAAGACTAAAAGCCCAATTCAAGGCTTAATGATCATTTGAAGAAAGTGTATAAATAGCTTAGGATTTGAAGTTTTAAGAGAGCTTTTCCTTTTAGTTTTGCTGAGTAGTTTTTGGAGAGCTTTTGGTTTTGAGTTGTTTTGAGTTTCTGAGTCTCGGGGAAGGAGAATTGAATTCTCTTCCTCTTAGTTTTCTTATTTTCAATTTCATTTACTCTTTGTTTGAATCTTGGGTGTTGGAGTATTGAAGGAATTCTGTTTCAATCTCACCCTGAGATCTCTCTGTTTCCTTTACTGCACTTTTTGAGAAATCAATATTTGAATTCCTTTCTTCTACTGCTTGATCTTTACTTTTCTTGCAATTGAATTCTAAATTTGGATCTAGGAAGGCATTGAGATCTAGACTTGGTTATCTAGTCTCTTGGGTCCTGAGATCTACATCTTTCAATTTCAATTTCCTTGTTTCATTGCTACACCAAGCTTATTGTTATTGTCATTTGAGATCCGGTTTAATTGAATCCATCTTTTATATTTCTGTTTGTTGAATTTTACCTTGCCTTGTTTAAATTCTGCAAATCCACTTCCCAATTCCCTTTATAATTCAAGTAATTTACATTTCTTGCACTTTAAGATTCTGCAATTTACATTTCTTGCGTTCTAAGTTTCTGTCATTTAATTTCTTGTTCTCTAAGATTCAGCACTTTTATATTTTTTGTTCACTTTAATTTCCTGCGAATCACCCACTCCCCTTTACATTCTATGCAATTTAATTCCTGCCAACACAATTTCACACAATCAACACTTGTTTGCTTGACTAATTCAACCACTAAACTAAAGTTTCTCAATCCTTCAATCCTTGTGGGATCGACCTCACTCCCGTGAGTTTTATTACTTGATGCGACCCGGTGCACTTGCCGGTGAGTTTTGTGTCGGATCATTTTCCGCACATCACTTGGTGCACAAAATTGTGATCATCAATGGCGCCAACAACTTGGTACGCACAATTGTAATCTCAAATCTTTGTCACAACTTCGCACAACTAACCAGCAAGTGCACTGGGTCATCCAAGTAATAAACCTTACGTGAGTAAGGGTCGATCCCACGAAGATTGTCGGCTTGAAGCAAGCTATGGTCATCTTGTAAATCTCAGTTAGGCGGATTCAAATGGTTATGGAGTTTAAGATAATTGAAATATGAATAAAACATAAAATAAGATAGAGATACTTATGTAATTCATTGGTGAGAATTTCAGATAAGCGTATGAAGATGCTTTATTCCTCCTGGACTTCTGCTTTCCTATTGTCTTCTTCCAATCATTCATACTCCTTTCCATGGCAAGCTTTATGTTGGGTTTCACCGTTGTCAATGGCTACCTCCCGTCCTCTCAGTGAAAATGGTCCAAATGCGCTGTCACCGCACGGCTAATCATCTGTCGGTTCTCGATCATGTTGGAATAGGATCCATTGATCCTTTTGCGTCTGTCACTATGCCCAACACTCGCGAGTTTGAAGCTCGTCATAGTCATCCCTTCCCAGATCCTACTTGGAATACCACAAACAAGGTTTAGACTTTTCGGATCTCAAGAATGACCGCCAATAATTCTAGCCTATACCACGAATGTTCTAATCTTAGATTAGAAACCCAAGAGATACACATTCAAGCTTGTTTGCATGTAGAACGGAAGTGGTTGTCAGGCACGCGTTCATAGGTGAGAATGATGATGAGTGTCATGGATCATCACATTCATCAAGTTGAAGAACGAGTGTATATCTTAGAGAAGAAGTATGCGTGAATTGAATAGAAAATAGTAGTACTTTGCATTAATTCATGAAGAACAGCAGAGCTCCACACCTTAATCTATGGTGTGTAGAAACTCCACCGTTGAAAATACATAAGAACAAAAGGGTCTAGGCATGGCCGAATGGCCAGCCTCCCAAAGATGAAAAGTATTTCAAGATCAAAAGTATGTGAAAAAGTCTCTCAAAATACAATAGCAAAAGGCCCTATTTATAGAGAACTAGTAGCCTAGGGTTTACAGAAATGAGTAAATGATGCAGAAATCTACTTTCGGGCCCACTTGGTGTGTGCTAGGGCTGAGCGTTGAAGCTTTCACGTGTAGAGACTTTTTCTGGAGTTGAACGCCAACTTTTGTGCCAGTTTGGGCGTTTAACTCCAGCTTTTATGCCAGTTTTGGCGTTTTGACGCCAGAATTTTTATGCTGACTTGGAATGCCGGTTTTTGCCATCAAATCTCAGACAAAGTATGAACTATTATATATTGCTGGAAATCTCAGGATGTCTACTTTCCAACGCAATTGAGAGCGCACCAATTGGGCTTCTGTAGCTCCAGAAAATTCACTTCGAGTGCAAGGAGATCAGAATCCAACAGCATCTGCAGTCCTTTTTCAGCCTCTGAATCAGATTTTTGCTTAGGTCCCTCAATTTCAGCCAGAAAATACCTGAAATCATAGAAAAAATACACAAACTCATAGTAAAGTCCAGAAATGTTATTTTTATTTAGAAACTAATAAAAATATAATAAAAACTAACTAAAATATACTAAAAATATACTAAAAACAATGCCAAAACGCATATAAATTATCCGCTCATCACTAACCAAGGATTCAAATTAAGGACATTATTGTTTTCTACTTAGAGTTAATGATGTGCTAAAGTAAAGAACAAAGGGGTATAATAGGCTCAACATTGGTTTTTAATGGATAATGAAAGGGTAAGGCCATATGGGTATGTAAGCTCAGTGAAAAAAAGGCTCAATCATGTAAGTGCATGCATACATCAAACCATGGAAATATAGAATTAAGCAAGACAAAGATCACAATTTTAGAGAGAATAACACACACCAAAAAAATAAAATATTGGTTGATAGAATGCAACCAATTCAAATAAGCTCAAAATCTCACAGGTTTTGTGTGTTCGAGCTCAAAACCATGTTCCAGTATAATATTTCTTCAAACAAGTTTTTCAAAAAGTTTAATTCAAATTAGTGAAATGTTATAAAAAGTTTCTTGAAAAAGAAAATATTACTTCAACCAAGTGGTAAAATATGCACAAAATTAAACAAATATGCAATCAATCATGCAAATGCAACAATGAACAAACAAAGAAAATTTAAACATTGGTGTTGAGACAGGAAGGTACTAACCCTCAGAGATCGGTATCGACCTCCCCACACTTAAAGATTGCACCGTCCTCGGTGCATGCTAAGATGTGCAAGTGGACGGGCTGCTACAACTGATGCTTTTTCTTTAGTAGATTATACAGATGAACTTGTCTGTTGCCCCACATAGAAGTTTCTCCCTTTTTCTTTCTTCGGTGGCCAGCCTGAAAGAAGAGAAAAAGAAGAACAGGAACCCAAAAACAATGATAGAAAACAAATAAAATATGAGTGGGTAATTCCAAGTAATAAGAGTCTCAATTACATGGTAGCTACAACATGCAAGTGAGAAAACAGTAGAAGCAAATGGCATAGCAATAGTGCAAAAATTGCAACAAAGGGGAAGAGTTAGTAGGTAATGAAAGACAGTGTGAGTGCATGTAAATACAAAGGAATACAAGTGTCATAAAAGATTGGCATTGGCAGATAATTAATATCATCTCACAGTGTAAAATAAGTCACTAAGCACCAAAATAATACCAGAAATGATACAACAGTTGAAAAAGAAAATTTAACACCAATGGAAAAAATAATAAATTCAGAAAAGAAAATAAAAATATGCACAAAATTAAAATTCAATGAATGAAAGTATCCAAATGTGATAAAGAAAATAGAATGAAAGAGAATAAGGATGAGAAGTTAAAGAGATGAAGAAGGAGTAAGAGAGGAAGAAGAAAGAAATAAGAAGGGAAAAGAAAAAATTAGGATTAGGGAAGAAAAGATAGTAATGCTGGCGCTGATCTGGATAAACTGTGCGTCGCATGCGATGTGGACGCGTAGAGCACGCATTCGCATGGTTGGCGCTATTTTCAAGTGACGCGTATACGTGGGTGACGCGCACGCGTGACCTGATTTGTGCTATTGGCGCGAGTGCAGCCTCGCGCACGCACAACTCTCTGTTTCATACATACATTGCCAAAATTTTGGGTGACGCGTGCGCGTAGGGGACTCGTACGCGTGAATGGCCTAATTTTGAAAAATGACGCGTACGCGTGGTGAGGTTTGTGCTTCCAGCACCATTCCAGCCCCACTCCATCATAACTCTCTGCCATACATCTTTTTACGTCGATTTTGTAGGGTCACGCATGCGCGTGGGTGACGCGCACGCATGGGAAGCTGATTTTTCAAGTGACGCGGACGCGTCAGGGACGCGTACGCGTGGGCGTATTTTTTGCTAAGGCACGCCTCCATCCATGCTCCCGCGTGACTCTCTGCTTCTTTTTTTCTTTGTTTCGAATGCACATATGACGCGTACGCGTCAGCGACGCTTGCACGTCGCGTGTATTTATTTATTTATTTAGTATTTTTTTATGCAGTATGGAGAATGCAAAATGCAGATGCAAACTATATGCAGAGATTATAGGAAGAGTCATTAAGAAAAATAGAATAAAATAATACTAAGAATAAAACAAAACAAAATAAAACTAACATTGAAAAGGAATGACCATACCATGGTGGGTTGTCTCCCACCTAGCACTTTTAGTTAAAGTCCTTAAGTTGGACATTTGGTGAGTCCCTTGTTATGGTGGCTTGTGCTTGAACTCATCCAAGAATCCCCACCAATGTTTGTAATTCCGATAGCCTCCGGGATCCCACACTAGTTGCACAAGGTCTTCAAGTAAGTTAAAGCAAGTGACAAGGCTCCAGGAGTGTGAATTGTTAGAATGAATTCCGGGCTCCCAAACCTTGCTTTTGCACCCGTCTTCTTGTTGATCATCATATTTTCACTTGGGTGGTGAGCAATCGGAATTCTCATGGAGATATCTAAACAACCGCCTAGACCCATTCAATTGAGACTGATTCCAACCATTGTACTTAGATTTGGAGCGTGCAACTATATTGAACCTTGCATGACAATTCCTACCACTAACCGTCTCCCTCTTACTCGTATAGCCACAAAGAGCTCGAAGTTGACCATCTGTCTCAAGTAAACCATATTCAAGTGGAATGAGAAAGCTAAGAGATATGAATTTTATGCACTTGAATGTTGTGAAGGATGATGGTGACTTAAGGAGAGAGGTCTCCAACAACTTTGGCAAGGTGATCTCCAGCTCCATTCCCTTGGGCTCTTTTTTGACAACTTCCACCTCTTTGTAAGCTTCTTCAATATCAACCTCTTCCTCTTGGTAGCTTTCTTCCAATTCGATCTCTTCTTCATTGTTCACCAAGGGCATGGGAGGTTGTGCTTCTTCTTCTTTAATCTCCATGTCAAGTCCAATGGGAGATGATTCAAATATAGATAAGAATTCATCAATGATTGAATCCATCTCTTGATCATCCCTTTCAAAGTCTTCAGCCATGATATGCCTTGGAGGTTGTACACCCTCCTCAACAACAAATTCAAACTCCTTAGAAGGGGGTTCTATGACTGGGCTTTCCCATGGACGTTCTGCATCTCCTAAGTCTTCGACCACTTCTTCCTCTTTAACGATTACGGCTTCCTCCAATTGTTCCAATACAAAGTCATGCTGCTCACTGTCCATCGGAGTTTCTAGTGTCTCCTTCATGCTACGTTCTTCATTTGATTCTCCACATGAAGCCATGGGGGTTCCTTGTGTGTCTGAACGTCGGGAAGCTAATTGATTTATTGCTTGTTCTAGTTGATGAAGTGTTGCATGAAATTGATCTACTGTTTGCTTGAGGCGAGCATGTGATTCTTGGGTCGATGGATATGGACATGGTGCATATAGAAGTGGTGATTCTTGAGGGTAACTGGATTGGAATTAGGGTGGATAAGGGTTAGGGTCATATGGAGGTGAATGGTTGTAGGTGGCTTGTGAGTATGGTGGTTCAAAGCTATGTTGAGGAGGTGGTTCATTGACATATGATGGAGCTTGCTGGTAACTACAAGGAGGTCCACCATATCTATCATCTTGGTACGCACCTCGGAATGGCTCTTGACCATAGTAAATTGGTGGAGGTTGGTTGTCACGAAAAGGTCCACCATAACTATTGTCTTGGCATGCATTGTAAGATGGTCGTTGTCCATGGTACCTCGGAAGGTGTTGTTGCCAAAAGGGTTGATCAGATCCTCGTGGCTCCTTCCATCTTTGATTATTTCGACCTTGATGCATGTTCCTGTTATAGCTTCCATTCCTTTCAACAACATTAGAACCAAACTCAAAGCGACGGGGGTGATAACTCATAGTAACTAATAAAAATTAAAAACAAAAATAAAAACAAATAAACAAGCAAAATAAAATATTTACAGTAACCAATAATAAGGCACACGTTTGCAATTCCCCGGCAACGGCGCCATTTTGATGAGCTGATTTCTACCGGTAAAGAATTTTTATTAAAATAATCACGTTGTAAGTATAGTTTCTAAACCAACAAAGAATCCTTTCGTACAAAAACTTTGGTTGTCACAAGTAACAAAACCCAATAAAATTTATAACCGAAGAAATTTAAACCTCGACTCGTCTCTCAAGGAATTGTAGGGAGGTATGATTTATTATTGGTTATGAGAAAAAGTGTATTTTGGGGGTTTTTTGAAATAGGGAACAGGAAAATAAATTGGCAATAAAGTAAATTAATTATCATGAAAACCATTGCAAGGTATAAGAACTGGAAATCCCATCCTAGTTATCCTTATCAGGTGCGATGAGAATTGTTTATTGCTCTCACTTAGTTAACCCTTACTAAATAAAGGAAAGTCAAATGGACTAATCAATTTGATTCCTCAAGTCCTAGTCAACTCCTACGGAAAGACTAGCTTTAGAGGAATCCAATTCAATCAGCAAATTCCAATTTTCAATCAACTGCTGAGTTTGATAACTCAAGTGTCACCAATTACTCAACCAAAGAAAAGTGGGAAAAATCTAAATTATTTATATCATAAATAGAAGAAAGCAACCATAAATCTGAAATACCTCGAATTGTATTAAATAGAAATTCAAATCTAACATGAAGAGCTCATAAGCCAATTTAGCAACATAAGTAATAAACAAGTGAAAGCACTAGAATAAATAAAAGTAGAAGAGAAACTAAATTAAAGGAACATTGAACCTGGATTAAAGAAACAACCATACTCTAAGAGAAATCCTAATTCTAAAATCTAAGAGAGAGGAGAGAGCCTCTCTCTCTAGAAAACTATATCTAAAACCTAAAATTATGAATATGAAAGTTGTATCAATGAATTAATGGATTCCCCCACTTTATAGCCTCTAATCTGTGTTTTTTGGGCCGAAAACTGGGTTAGAAACAGCCCAGAAATTTCCTCCAGTGATTTCTGATACGTCCAGCACGCGGCAAAGTCACGCGTGAGCGTCGTCCACACGTGAGTGTGGATTGGATTTTTGCCAGGTCACACGTGCACGTGATCCACACGTGTGCATTGCCTATCTTCAAGGAAGCTATGCTAAATTATATATCGTTGCAAAGCCCCAGATGTTAGCTTTCAAACGCAACTAGAACTGCGTCATTTGGACTTCTGTAGCTCAAGTTATGCTCGATTTAGTATGAAGAGGTCAGGCTGGACAGCTTTAGCAATTCCTTCAATTTCTTGTATTCCTTCCACTTTTGCATGCTTCCTTTCCATCCTCTAAGCCATTCCTGCCCTGTAAACCCTGAAATCACTTAACACACATATCACGGCATCAAATGGTAATGAGAGGGAATTAAACACAGCAAATTTAAGGCTAGAGAAGCATGTTTTCAATCATAGCACAAAATCAAGAAGGAAAATGTAAAACCATGCAAATTGTATGAATAAGTGTGAGAATAATGGATAAA
Organism: Arachis ipaensis; assembly: GCF_059453495.1. Lineage (NCBI taxonomy): Eukaryota > Viridiplantae > Streptophyta > Magnoliopsida > Fabales > Fabaceae > Arachis > Arachis ipaensis. The sequence goes on along the minus strand of NC_142442.1, from coordinate 101,366,578 downwards.
ATCCACTAGATTAAGCATAGGATAAACCATAAAATAGTGGTTTATCAACCTCCCCGAACTTAAACATTAGCATGTCCTCATGCTAAGCTCAAGAGAAACTATAAGAGTGAAGAGGAATGGTAGAAAGTATGAAATGCAACCTATCAGCATCCCTCCTCCACTGAGCTCTAGGTACGCAGATGTCAGCAAGGACTTGATCCAACTGCTAGTTAGTGTTGACCCTGTGAGTGTATGAATTAGGGTCCCTTCGTGGCTCTGGCGATTGTAGCGCCACCCTTACACTCTCAGGTCTAAAATCCATGATGTGTCCTCTAAACCATTGTGCGCCAATTCTTCGGCTCCGGGTTCACGCTTCGATCATGTTTGCTTGTCACCCATGTGTTGGCGTAGAACTCTCACACCATAAATAATCCAACCTCGGTCACGGGATTGGCCAGAACTTCCTAACCCCATCTCAGAATCTGATATGAGATCTCCGGGTATTCATCATCTTTCAGCTTGAAGGGGACCTCGGGAGTCACCTTCTTCTTCCTCACCACATCATAAAAATGGTCTTGATGGGTCTTGGAAAGTAATCCTGTAAAATCCCATGGCTCGGAAGTGAGGGCTTTCTCCTTTCTTTTCCTTGAGGACACTCCGGTGTTTGGTACCATGGAGGTAAGAACGAAGAAGCAAAAATCGGAGCGCCTGATGAGCGGATATTTTATACGCTTTTTGGCATCATTTTCATATAGTTTTTAGTATCTTTTGTTTAGTTTTCATTAAGTTTTTATAGGTTTTAGTGTTAAAATCATATTTTTGGATTCTACTATGAGTTTTTGTGTTTTTGTGCAATTTTAGGTATTTTCTGGCTGAAATTGAGGAGCTGGAGCAGAGTCTGATTTAGAGACAGAGAAAGCACTGCAGATGCTGTCCGGATCTGACCTCCTTGCACTCGGAAGAGCTTTTCTAAAGCTATAGAAATCAAAATGGAGCATTCTCAACGGCTATGGAAAGCTGATGTCTAGATATTTCCAGAATTATATAATAGTCTATACTTTGCTTCAGATTATAAGGCCCAAAACTGGCATCCAACGCCAGCTTCCTGCCCCCTTCTAGGCGTCCAACACCAACAGAGCACAATCCAGCGTCCAAATGCTCAGAAAGGACCCCCTAGTCAGTGTTCAATGCCCTAGGAGTCTCATAGCACGTGAATCTCATCAAATGCTCAACCCAAACACTCACCAAGTGGGCCCCAGAAGTGAATTTTAGCACTAGATATACTATTTTACCCTTACTAGTCATTTATATAGTATTTAAGACTTATTTTAACTTATTTTAACCAGGTTTTTCATGACCGCGTTATCGAGCTTGTCTCGAAAAAGGTTCTAACTTAAAGATGACATAATGACAATGAGGATTGAGATACTTGATGATATATCAAAGGTTTTCCGCTTACTGATCTTCCGGAGAAATCCGTACTTTCAGAAAAGATTTCGCGTTCTCGAAAACCGGGGTTGTTACAATTTACCACTTTACATGTTTACATTGTATTTCTTTTCAGTATGAGTTTCTAAACCTCCTAGGTTCAAGAGAGGAGCCTTGCTGAGTCCTATGAATTAATAAAAGTATTATTGTTTCTTCTTCGAATCGTGTTTGATTAATTCTAAGATGTATATTCGTACTTCAACGTGGTGGATAGGATGATCAGTGACAATCAGCTCTGTTCATCACATTAAGAAGAACGTGCCTGACAAACACCCGCGTCTACTTGGGTTCGTGTGAATACTTCAGTGGAAAGCACGGCTAATCCACGACTTTGTTGGGGACTTCTGGAGACACCAGTTCAGCTGATTTACGGGGAGATTAGGGACACTGTGGTAGAGGCTAGAACCCAAAGATGCAGCATTCTCTGATCCAGAAGATCCGACCTTGTCTGTGGCATTTTGAGTAGGATCATTAAGGAGAACGAACTATACGCGCTTCACCCTCAAGCAGAGATGGATCCACACTAACCCTGGGGTTCAGATCTAGAGGAGTATTGACGACCTCTCAATAAAGCCACCAATCACTTACATCCTGCCATTGAAGAGATCACTCACAAGTAAAGAAGACAGTAATGCCAGAGTTAATTCAGAAAGGCAAAGTAACTCTAATCCTTTACCTTTTTCCTACTACTGATTTCAATAATCCTAAACTCCATAATCCAACAACTTCTGATTCGCCTGACTAAGACCTGCAAGATAACTATAGCTTGCTTCAAACCAACAATTCTCGTGGGATCGACCCTGACACGCTCAGGTATTACTTGGATGACTGATGAGCGGATATTTTATACGCTTTTTGGGGTTAATTTCATATAGTTTTTAGTGTGTTTTAGTTAGTTTTTAGTTTATTTTCAGTAGTTTTTAGGCAAAATTCATATTTCTGGACTTTACTATGAGTTTGTGTATTTTTCTGTGATTTCAAGTATTTTCTGGCTGAAATCGAGGGAGCTGAGCAAAAATCTGATTCAGGCTGAAAAAGGACTGCTGATGCAGTTGGATTCTGACCTCCCTGCACTCAAAGTGGATTTTCTGGAGCTACAAAACTCCAAATGGTGCGCTTCCAATTGCGTTGGAAATTAGACATCCAGGGCTTTTCAGAAATATATAATAGTCCATACTTTGTATAAGGATAGATGACGTAAACTGGCGTTCAACGCCAGTTCCATGCTGCTGTCTAGCGTCCAGCGCCAGAAACAAGTTAGGAGTTGGAGTTCAACGCTAGAATTGGATCCAAAGCTGGCGTTGAACGCCCAAAACAGCCCTATGCACGTGATTAGCTTAAGTCTTAGCCCCAGCACACACCAAGTGGGCCCCAGAAGTGGATTTCTACACCATCTATCATAGTTTGTTCATTTTCTGTAAACCTAGGTTACTAGTTAAGTATTTAAACAACTTTTAGAGGTTTATTTTCGCAACTCATGACATTTTAGATCTTAACTTTGTACCTTTTGACGGCATGAGTCTGTAAACTCCATTGTTGGGGGTGAGGAGCTCTGCTGTGTCTCAATGAATTAATGCAAGTAATTCTGTTTTCCATTCAAACATGCGTGTTCCTATCTAAGATATCCATTCGCACTTCAATGTGAATCTGATAAACGTGACAATCATCATCATTCCCCCACGAACGCGTGCCTGACAACCACTTCCGTTCCACTATAAAATGAATGAATATCTCTTGGATCTCTTAATCAGAATCCTCGTGGTATAAGCTAGATTGATGGCAGCATTCAAGAGAATCTGGAAAGTCTAAACCTTGTCTGTGGTATTCCGAGTAGGATTCAGGGATTGAATGACTGTGACGAGCTTCAAACTCGAGAGTGCTGGGCGTAGTGACAGACGCAAAAGGATAGTAAATCCTATTCCGGTACGATTGAGAACCTGCAGATGATTAGCCGTGCGGTGACAGCGCATTTGGACCCTTATCACTGGAAAGATGGATGGTAGCCATTGACAACGGTGATCCACCAACACATAGTTTGCCATAGGAGGACGTGTGTGCGTGAATCAGAAAATAGAGGAAAGCAGAATTCCAGAAGACAAAGCATCTCCAAAACTCCAACATATTCTCCACCAGTGCATACAAGTATAATTTGTGTTCTGCCCCCTTTTATTCCTTGCAATCAAAATTGATAAGTGAATTATTTTATTGGTTTCCTGACTAAGAGTTACAAGATAACCATAGATTGCTTAAAGCCAACAATCTCCGTGGGATCGACCCTTACTCACGTAAGGTATTACTTGGACGACCCAGTGCACTTGCTGGTTAGTGGTACGAGTTGTAAAAAGTGTGATTTACAATTCGTGCACCAACGACCCAGTGCACTTGCTGGTACAACAGTTCGAATGTGTGAGGATTCATGCTACCAAGTTTTTGGTGCCATTGCTGGGGTTTGTTCGAGTTTGGACAAACTGACAGATTGTCTTGCTCCCTAGATCAGGTAATTTATTTTATTTTAATTTGTTTGAGTCTTTTATTTTTATTTTCTTCTTCTCTATTTTTTGAAAGAAATCAAAAAATCTTTTCAAAAATTTTTTTATTTCCTTTGTTTAATCTTTGTTCTTAGTTTGAGTCTTTTGTTTATGTTCTTGATTAAAATTTTCGTCTCCTATAAGTCCTTCTTTCTCAAAATTTTCAAAAGTAGTTTTCTTTGGTTAAATCTTGTGTCAAGTTTCTAAGTTTGGTGTCTTCTTGTATATTTTCTTTTAATTTTCGAAAATTTATTTTTGGTTTTCTAAAAATTTTAAGTTTGGTGTCCTTTTTATGTTCTTGTGTTCTTTGAGTCTTTGATTTTTGTTCTTTGTGTTCTTGTTAATCTTCAAAGTGTTCTTGAGTTTTCTGTATTTTGATCTTAAAATTTTTAAGTTTCGTGTCCCTTTGTATTTCCCTCCGAAATTCTCGAAACTTAGGGATGCTAGATCTAAAAATTTTAAGTCTTGTGTCTTTTACTTGTTTTTCTCTTTAATCATTAAATTCAAAAATAAAAAAAATATCTTTTCTATCATATCTTTTAAGTAATTTTTGAAAATTTTAAATTAAAAATTCAAATTTTAATTTCAATTTTTTTTTCTTATCTTATCTTAGTTTTCAAATTTTCAAAAATCAAATCTTTTCAAAATTAAAAATCTTATCTTTTTCAAAATATTATCTTTTCAAATTTCAAATTTTAAAAATCATATCTTTTTCAAAATCAAATTTCAAAATCACATCTTTTTAAATCTTTTTCAAATCTTTTTTGTTTCTTATCTTATCTTTTCTAACTCCAAATTTTAAAATCAAATCTTTTCAAAACTTTTTTATTTCTTATCTTATCTTTTCTTATTTCTTTTAATTTCAAATTTCAATTTCAAATTTTTCTTATCTTATCTCTTATCTTATTTTAAATTCAAATCTTTTCTTAACCACTTCTCCTCCCTCTCTCTCTTCTTTTTCAAAACTTCCTAACTAACTCTTCTCTCTCTCAATTTGAAGACTTCTCCTTCTTCTCTCCTATTTTCGAAAATTCACTAATTAATTTTCAATTCCTTTTTAAATTATTAACTTAATTTTTGAAAATAATAAATAAATAAAATAAAAACAAAAATATTTTAATTCTTATTTATCTTTTCTATTTATACTTCTTCTTTTCACTTCTATTATTTGAACTCTATTCCTCTCTCATCCTCCATGCTCACTTTTCTATCTTCTTCTTCTTTCTTCACATCTCACTGGAAGCTCTTTGGTCCAAGTGGTACAAAAACCTTTCTTCCCTTCTTTCTTTTTTTCTTTTCTTGTTTATGACCAGGATAAGGACAAAGTACACCTCTTGACTCCTGATCCTGAATCTGAGAAAACTCTAATGAGGCATTTACAACTAGCTAAAGCACAACACTCCGGAAGAGATCTTTCAGAAAGTTTTGAACAAGAAAGGGAAGACATGGCCAAACCTCAAGAGGAGCCAAGAAAGGTTCTTGGTGACTTCACCATGCCTACCTCTGACTTTTATGGCGGAAGTATCTCTGTACCTGCCATTAGAGCTAACAATTTTGAGTTTAAGCCTTAGTTAGTCTCTTTTTTGCAGCAGAACTTCAAATTTCATGGACTTCCAATGATAGAGCAACATCAATTTTTAGCTGAGTTCTTACAAATCTGTGATACTATAAAGATTAATGGAGTAGATCCTGAAGTCTACAAGCTTATGCTCTTTCCCTTTGCTGTAAGAGACATAGCTAAGATATGGTTGAATTCCTAACCTAGAGAGAGTCTTAACTCTTGGAAAAAGTTGGTTAATGCTTTTTTGGCTAAATTATATCCCCCTCAAAGGATGAGCAAAATTAGAGTGGAAGTTTAAACCTTCAGACGAAGAGAAGGTGAATCCCTCTATGAAGCTTGGGAAAGATACAAACAATGGATCAGGAGGTGTCCTCCTGACATGTTGTTAGAATAGTCTATCATAGGCGTGTTCTATGATGGTCTATCTGAGATGTTCAAAATTTCATTGGACAGCTCTGCAGGTGGATCACTCCACATGAAGAAAACACCTGCAAAAGCAAGAGAACTCATTGAGATGGTTGCAAACAACCAATTCATGTATACTTCTGAAAGGAATCCTATAAATCATGGGATCTCTCAGAAGAAAGGAGTTTATGAAGTTGATACTCTGAATGCCATATTGGCTCAGAACAGGATCTTGACCCAACAGGTCAATATGATCTCCCAGCATCTGACTGGAATGCAAACTGCAGCTGGCAGTGCTCAGGATGCTTCTTCTAAAGTAGAGGCTTATGATCCTGATCAACCCATCATGGAGGAGGTGAATTACATGGAAGAACCCTATGCCCCTTATGGAAGGATCAACAGAAACCTCAGTAAGGTTTCAATTATCAAGGTGGTAGGAACCAGAATAGGTTCAACAACAACCCATCATTCCCATCTTCTCAAGGGAATATGAAAACCTCTAAGTAGAGCCTCTCTAACTTAGTAACTCGAGTTTTCAACCTCTCTAAGACCACTCATAGTTTCATTAATGAAACAAGGTCCTCCATTAGAAACGTGGAGGTGCAAGTTGGTCAACTAAGCAAGAGAATCCCTGATATTCCTCCTGAAACTCTTCGTAGTAATACTGAGGTAAATCCTAGAGAATAATGCAAGGCCATAACTATGGAGGTAGAGGCCAAATCAGAGAAGATTAGGAAGGCATTAAACGCCAATAAAGTAGCCTTCACTGGGCGTTCAACGCCCTCAATGGCAGCAAGCCTGGCGCTGAACGCAACTAAGGAACCCCTCACTGGGCGTTCAACGCCCATCTTGGCATCAGAGCTGGCGTTGAACGCCAGCCAGGGAGCACTGGCTAGGCGATCAACGCGCAAACATACAAGCTTTCTAGCGCTGAACGCCAGTAAAGAGCCCCTTACTGGGCGTTCAACGCCCAACCAGGTAGGTTTTCTGGCACTAAACGCAAGTGAGGAACCCCTCACTAGGCGTTCAATGCCCAAAGATACAGCCATTATGGAGCTGAACGCCAGTGAGGAACCCTTCACTGGGCGTTCAACGCTCATACACTCAGGGAAGCTGGCATTGAACGCCAGCAAGGACATCCCTGCAAGGCGTTCAACGCCCAAAATGCTAGAGGGATTGGCGTTTAACGCCAGTAAGGGTGGACAGCAAGGGCGTTCAACGTCCAAAGAGCTATCAAAGCTGGCGTTGAACGCCAGTGAAAACACACCCTTTGAGTGCTTAAATCCCACTCAAGAACCCTCTAGCCCAAAACCAAAGGAAACCATAAAAAATATAGAGGTTCCTTTGAATGCACTTCTGCAGTGCATGAGTTCTGATGATTACTCATCCTTGGATGAGGATGAGGACACTAGGGAAGAGCAAGTTTCTCGGTACCTAGGAGCTCTTATGAAGCTGAATGCCAAGTTATTTAGTACAAAGCCTCTGGAGGAAGAACTTCCACTGCTTTGAAAAGAACTCCATTCTTTGGTTCAATAGAGGCTACCTCAGAAGCTTTTAGATCCTGGATGCTTTCTGATTCCTTGCACCATAGGCACTATGACCTTTAAGAAGACTCTGTGTGACCTAGGGTTAAGCATGAACCTCATGCCACTCTCTGTAATGTAGAAGCTGGGAATCCTTAAGGAACAAGCTGTAAACATCTCATTAGAGATGGCAGACAAGACAATGAAGAAGCCACATGGCTTAGTAGAGGATGTCTTGGTAAAAGTTGAAAACCACTACATTCCTGCAAACTTCATAGTCTTGGATATTGGAGAGGATGAGGATGACTCTGTCATCCTTGAAAGACCTTTCCTAGCCACTGCCAATGCTATCATTGATGTGGCTAAGGGAGAACTGACCCTATAATTAGGGGGGGATCACATCTTATTCAAGATGCCTCATCCCAATTCTCCCTCTAAAAGAGAGATAACAGCGCAAAGCTTTACAAAGCCCCCAGACATCAATTCTAAGTTTGGTGTTGGGTAGCCCTCAACAAGCTCTAAGCACAAAGGTACTAAGAAGAAAGTACCTAAAGGCTGGAAGGACAAGAAAGTCCCAACAGAAGGCCTCTCACCTTGAGGTGCTAAAAAGCCAGCCTTACCACATACAGTGAGTCATATCTTGTCTCTAGAGCATGTGGAGCTCATTCATGAGAGGACAGAAGAAAGTTCACTGTAAGGGGCAAAAATCTAAGCCCATACTCACCTCCGTAAGGAGCTAACCATCAAGCTAGCGACGTTAAAGGAGCGCTTGTTGGGAGACAACGCAACCTTAATTAATTATTTTCATTTTGATTTTCTTTCAGTTAATTTAGAGTCATGATCATATGCAGCAGTCAGAATAGAGATAGAATTTCACAGCAGTAAAAACAGAACACTCTGGATGGAGTGTTAAAGTTGAACGTTAGCCAGGGTATCCCTGCTGGGCGTTCAACACCCCTCATGGGCAGCATTGCTAGCGTTGAATGCAAGCTAGGGAGTAGCCCCTGGGCATTCAAACGGCAATGCAAAGAAGCAGGGAATCTGGATTCCCTAGCCTCTCAGGACCAATGGGTCTCACAACATCTTTCACCTACCCCACTTATTCCTACCTACTTTCACACTTCCCCATACACACTTCCCTATAAACCCTAGCCCAATCACATCCATACCACTTCCCCAAAACCATCATAACTCCCACCAACCCCAACCCACTTCAAAATCAAATTTCTCCCCCAAAACCCACCCTATGGCCGAACCATACCCTTCCCCACTCCTATAAATATCCCTCTTCATAACCCTTCATACACACACCTCGCTTACCCTTATACACCCCACAAGGCCAAGCCCTCTCTCTCCCTCTAGCTTCTTCTATTTTCTTCTTCTTCTACTCCTTTCTTTTCTTTTCTTTATTTTTGCTCAAGGACGAGCAAAGTTTTAAGTTTGGTGTTGGAAAAGCATAGCTTTTTTCTTTCCATTACCATTCATGGAATCCAAGTTTGGAGACTCCTCTAGAAAGAGGAAAGGAAAGACAGTAGCCACTCCCTCTGAATCTTGGGAGATGGAGAAATTCATCACCAAAGCCTATCAAGACCACTTCTATGAAGTAGTGGCAGAGAAGAAAGTGATCCCGGAGGTCCCTTTCATGCTCAAGAAGAATGAGTATCCAAAAATCCGAAGAGAGATCTAGAGAAGAGGTTGGGAATTCCTAACTAATCCCATTCAGGATGTTGGGATTTTAATGGTGCAAGAGTTCTATGCTAATTGTTGAGCGGATATTTTATACGCTTTTTGGACATCATTTTCATATAGTTTTTAGTAGTTTTTATTTAGTTTTTATTAAGTTTTTATAGGTTTTAGTGTTCAATTCACATTTTTGGATTCTATGGAGTTTGTGTTTTTGGGCAATTTCAGTTATTTTCTGGCTAAAATTGAGAAGCTGGAGCAGAAGTCTGATTCAGAGACAGAGAAAGCACTGCAAATGCTGTCCAAATCTGACCTGCTTGCAATCAGAAGTGCTTTTCTAGAGCTACAAAGGTCCAAATGGAGCGTTTTTAACTGCTATTGAAAGATAACTTTGGCGCTTTCCAGTAATATATAATAGTTTATACCTTGCTTTGGATTATAAGCCCTAAAACTGGCGTCCAACGCCAGCTTCCTGCCCCCTTCCAGGCATTCAGCGCCCAAAGAGTAGAGCCCAACGTCCAAAGGCCCAGAGAGGATCCCCTAGCTGGTGTTCCATGCCCCAGGAGCCTCATGGCACATGGATCTCATCAAATCTCAGCCCAAACACTCACCAAGTGGGCCCCTAAAGTGAATTTTAGCACTACATAGACTATTTTACCCTTACTTGTCATTTGTTTAGTATTTAAAGTGTATTTTACATCAATCACGGAGATCATACACCATTCATATTCTTTTCATTGTATTTTCTCTTCAAAAAGAGTTTCTAAACCTCCTAGGTTGAGGGGAGGAGCCCTGCTTAATCTTATGAATTAATAAAAGTATTACTGTTTCTCTTCGATCCGTGTTTGATCAATTCAAAGATGTATATCTGTTCTTTATCAATATGAATGCGTTGAACTAGCATAAGGTTATCACATTTTACATGGGTTCAGAGTGCGTCTTTCATCGGACAATGATGAACCACCAGCTTGAATATACGTCTCTCAGACGATTTCATTGGGGACTTCTCGAGACATCAGTTCAGTCGATTTACAGGGAGATTATGGTCTCTGTGGTAGAGGCTAGAACACTAAGAAGCTTCACCCTCAATTAGAATGGATCCGCACTAAACCTGGAGTTCAGATCTGGAGGAGTACTGGCAATTGCTCAAACCAGTGTCAATCACATACAGCCTGCCATTGAAGAAATCATTGACAAGCAAAGGAAGCAGTAATACCAGAGTTAATTCAAAAAAACAAAGCAACTCCAACTCTTAACTCTATTCCTATAACTTAATCCAATTGGTTTTACCCCTTTCGGACAATTTTCCTACAACTCTATTCCTATTCTTATAATTAAACATTGTAATTCCCTCTTTCAAATCAACAACCTTCTGATCTGCCTGACTAAGACCTGCAAGATAACCATAGCTTGCTTCAAACCACAATCCTCGTGGGATCGACCTTGACTCGCTCAGGTATTACTTGGACGATCCCATGCACTTGCTGGTACACTAGTACGAAGGTATGGGGATTCGTGCTACCAAGTTTTTGCCGCCGTTGCTGGGGATTATTGAGTTTGGACAAACTACCGGATTATCTTTCTCCCTAGATCAGGTATTTTCCTTAATTTTGTTAGTTTTTCTACTTTTAATTTTCTTCTTCCAATTTTTTGAAAAATCAAAATTGTTTTTTAAAAATATTTTTTCTTTTCTTTGTTCAATTTTTGTTCTTGGTATTGAGTCTTCCATGTTCTTATTTTCTGTTTTTCAATTAACCTTTTTCATATAGTTTATTTTCAAGCATCCTTAGCTTTCTGATTGAGATACTTTATTTGTGTTCTTGTTGAGTCTTTTATTTTTATTTTCTTTTCCTTTTATTTTTTGAAAAAAAAATTCTAACACTTTTTCAAAAATATTTTTATTTTTCTTATTTAATCTTTGTTCTTAGTTTGAGTCTTTTTGTTTTTTTTCTTGTTGAGTTTTTCGTCCCTTTTGAGTTTTTCTTTCAAAAAAATTTTCAAAAATAGTTTCTTTGGTTAAATCTGGTTTCACTTTCTAAGTTTGGTGTTTTCTTGTTGTGTTTCTTTTAATTTTCGAAATTTTGCTTTTGGTTTTATAAAAACTTTAAGTTTGGTGTTCTTTTTATGTTCTTGTGTTCTTTGAGTCTTTGAATTTTGTTCTTCGTGTTTTTGTCAATATTCAGAGTGTTCTTTAGTCTTGTATGTGTTTTGTGTTTTTCTTTTTCATCATAAAATTCAAAAATAAAAAAATATTGTTTTTATTTTTATTTTAAGTAATTTTTGAAATTTTAAGTTAAAAATTCAGATTTTAATTTTAAATTTTTTTATCTTATCTTATCTTAATTTTAAAATTCAAAAATCAAATCTTTTCAAAATAAAAAATCACATCTTTTTCAAAATCTTATCTTATCTTATTTCAAAATTTAAAATTTCAATTTTCAAAATTTTAAAATTTAAATTTCAAATTTCTATTCTCAAAATTTAAAATTCAAAATTCAAATTTTAATTTTTAAATTTAAATTTTCAAAATTTGACTTTTTCAAAAATCAAAACTTTTCCAATTCTCTATCTTACTGACTTTTTCAAAATTCAAATTTTAAAACTTCATAATTCAAATTTCAAAATTCAAATTTCAATATCAATTTTCAAAATTTAAATTTAAATTTTCAAATTTTAAATCTTAAATTCAGATTTCTTTTTAATTAGTTACTTATCTTCTCTTTCCTCTTTTTCAAAACTTCCTAACTAACTCTTCTATCTCTCAATTTTCGAAAACTCCTCTTCCACATCTCTTTATTTGCTTTCGACTTTTTTTCCTTTTTAGTTAATTAATTTTAATTTTGGTTAAAAAAATTATCTTATCTACTTCTATCTCTTCTTCTACTCCTTCTATCTTCTTCCTTCTTCATCCTCTACCTTTCTTAATCATGAACTTAAGTGGGAATGAAGAGTTCAGAAGAACTCTGGGATCTTATACAAATCCCAATACTGACTTCTATGGAAGAAGCATCAGCATACCTCAAATCAGAGCTAGTAGCTTTGAATTAAACCCTCAACTTATAGCTCTGGTGTAGCAAAACTGCCAGTATTCTGGGCTTTCTCAGGAAGAACCTAAAGAATTCTTTGGAGATTTCTTAAGTATTGCTGACATAGTACACAATGAGGGAGTGGAATAAGAGGTTTACAAGTTATTGCTCTTTCCTTTGGCTTTAAAGGATTAAGCAAAAAGGTGGTTGGATAACTAGCCTAAAGCTAGTTCAAAAACTTGGAAACAGTTAGTGGACAAGTTTTTAAACCAATACTTCCCCCCGAGAAAGGTGACCCAGCTGAGACTGTACATCCAAGGCTTCAAACAAGGAGAAGGTGAATCTGTTTATGTTGCCTGGGAGAGGTATAAGAGGATGCAAAGAAAATATCCCACTAAAATATTTTCAGAATGGGTACAGTTAGACATCTTCTACTATGGGCTTTTAGACATGGCTAGAATGTCTTTGGACCACTCTGCTGGTGGCTCCACAAACATGAGAAAGACCATTCAAGAAGTCCAAGAGCTTATTGAGACAGTTGCCATTAATCAGCATCTGTACTCATCTCATGAGGCCTCTATAAAAAGAGAAGTTAAGGCAGTAGTTGCTGAAGCTAACTCTCCAGAGCAGGATGGCCCATTGACTCAAGAACTGCAAGCCCTTGCCCAGCAAATGCTGGAACTGCAAGAGGGTCTTCGAGAAACTCAGGCTTCTAACAGAAATGTAGAAGCCCAGTTGAGCAAAACAAGGCAGCAGTTATCTAAGCAGATAACAAATGAATGCCAAGCCATTTAACTGAGGAGTGGGAAAATCTTAAGCTCCCAACCTTAGCCCAATAAAAACAAAAAGCCCATAGAGGATAATCAGATCTCTGCACAAGAGGGTTCTGGGCGGTCAAACGCCCAGAGAAGTACCACCCCTGGCGTTGAACACTTGGAAAGGACAGAGACTGGGTGTTCAAACGCCCAGAGAGGTATCCCTCTTGGCGTTGAACACCAGGAATGGGCAGAGACTAGGTGTTCAAATGCCCAGGGGGTAGCAGCATGGGCGTTGAACACCCAAGAAAGGGAGGTCAGTCATTCAGTGATAACAACCCTCCTTAGAAAGCTGGTAACCCCCATTCCAGCATACAAGGCATTCGGCCTCCATTAACCAAGGTTGATGATTATAAGGCTAAGATGCCATATCCTCAAAAACTCTATCAAGAGGAAAGGGATAAACAGTTTGCCCGCTTTGCGGAGTATCTCAGAACATTAGAGATAAAGATCCTTTTTGCAGAAGCTCTTGAACAGATACTATTCTGAGGGTTACCTGAAACTGAAGGTCGATCTCGGATGAGATCTGCTGCGGTGGCCGGAGCTGTCGTGTCCAACTTGTTGGATATGGTGGAGCTGGAGATGTTGCTGATCCTTCAACACCGGAGGGTGGTGGTACCTGCAAGAGACTCCGATGCTTAAGTTAGCATGGGCTTTAAGCAGGTTTTTAGTAGAATCAGAGTATGAGTTATACCTGGGTACTCTAGTGTATTTATAATATTGTAGAATGATCTTTCCTGGAGATAAGATATTTATCTTATCTTATCTTTGAGTGGAGTTATCTTTATCTTTTAGGGAACCGCCATTATCTCTCTAGGCCTGAGCTACCTTTGGACTTGGGTCGTGTTTCCTCTGTTTGGGTCCTTTTCTGGGCTTTCCTGGTGATTTGGCCGAACTCTTTGAGAAGAGGTCGGGTAGTTCTGACCTGAAGAGGTCGGTCGACTCAGCCCGGGTCGAACAGCTCGACCTAGGGTATGAACAATGCCCCTGCTCGAGCGTGGTCTTCCTTTTGAGGTCGAGTCCTGGTTTAGGACTTCGATCCTTCTCTAGAGAAGCCGAGCTCGAGCATTCTCGACCCCTTCTTGTAGAGCTTCCATTTGAATGCGGATCATTTTTCTCACTTCTTTAACTTTGAAAACGCGCGTTTCTTGCTTTGGGAACGTGCGAGGGTTTTTAATAACCCATTAACTCCTCTTTTTGCCGTTTTGCCTCTTTTCATTTTGAATTGCCAAAAGACTTTCTTTCAGTTTTCTCTCTTCGCTTCCTGAAACTCCATTTTTTACCCTTCTATTTTCTGGCTTGCTTGGGACTCTTTCTTTTCGGTTGCTCCCGAGTTTTCACGTCTTCGCGCTTCTCCTTATTTTCAGAGGTGACTGTTGGTGCTTTCATTCTTTCGAAAGGTGATCATCTGGTGCGGCCTCGTTGTTGCCTCAATTCCTCAGTGCTTATAGTCTCGTCCCATTTGCAGGTTGGTTTTCTTTCTTCTTCTTTCTTTCTTTTTTCTTTTTCACGCTTGCATTGTTCTTTATGATGGAGAGCTTGAATTTTTTCTTTGTCTACTGTGTCTGATTGTTTCTTCGATATGCACTATTTCTAGGGTTTATACACCTTTTCTCGTTTCCTGCTAGCTGATGCTTCTCGGGCTTTGAATGTTGTTATTTCTTTTGATTGTGTCCTCGCATTTGAAGTTTTGGAATGATGAACTGTTTGATTCTGAAAAAAGGTTTGCATCTTTTTGATGATTTCCCTTTGGCATGTTTGATGCATTAATAGTTTCCTCTGCTGATAGATAAAAGGATACGATTTTGATGACTTTCTGGTTTGTGATTTTTTCCTTTCAGAGTATTGCTCTGTTGAAAGAGGGTTATTTTCTTGTTAGGAGGTGTCGAAATGTAGGCTTGTAGGTTTTTCCTGAGTCCTAATTCTGTTACTGCCTCCAAAGGATGCCCCTGGATATTTGGTGTAAGTCCTGGGGTTTCCTTTTGTTGTTATATCTGACTTCTTAACATTTGCGTGCTTTAGTCCGATTTTTATCCATTTATGCCCGAGTTGCTTTCTTTGACTTACCCGAGCTATTTCATTCGTAACCCATTTTCCTTTTTCTTACTGTGAGACTTAGTTGACCCATGTCTTCTCGCAAAAATATTGTCGAGACATCCTCCAGAGTCCCCGAGGGTATGTCGGACTGGCTGGACTCCCTCGTTTTGATGTGTGTTTCTGTGGTAAATTCTGAGTACTGTCCGGAGCTTAGGAAACATTATAGTATTTGTAGCAATCGGGAGCAAGAGAAGGATTATGAGTTAGTAGCGCCTGATCATGACGAGAGGGTTTGTTTTCCTTCCTTGGTCCAGCAGGAACGTTCCTTCTTTTATGCCTATGACTATTTTTTCAGCCAAATGAACATTACCTTTCCCTTTACTTCTTTTGAGACAAATTTGTTGTGGTCGTGCAATGTATCTCCATCCCAACTTCACCCAAATTTGTGGGGTTTCATTAAAATCTTACAACTGTTGTGCTAAGAATTCGATGTTAAACCTTCTGAAACCCTCTTTCTTTACCTCTTTGTTTTGACAAAACCTCGGGTGGCTAAGAAGAAGGCTTCTTGGGTATCTTTCCGAGCTGCCCAGGGAAAGAAAGATTTTGCCATGTATGATGAATCTTTTAGGGATTTTAAGAACTATTTTTTCAAGGTCCGAGTTGTTGAAGGAGCTCGGCCCTTCTTTTTGGATGAAAATGGCGAGCCCGTCTTTCCTTTAGATTGGCAAAATAATGTAGTTGTGTCTAGATATACTTGGGAGATGTTGGATGAGGTTGAGCAGGCTCTAGTACATGTGTTAGAGGAAAACTGGGGGGAGCCTCCACATCTTGATACTAAAAGGTTTTTAGGGAATCCCTCACTTCTCCGAGCTGAGCTGGGTAGTGACCGACTTTTTTTTCTCTATTTTTCTTTGTTTTATTTTGTTGATTTTGTTTTTTCTCTTCCAGTTTTGTAACTTGGTTTTTTACTGTATTTTTCAGAGATGGTAAAGAATAATGATTCCATGACGGCCTTTAAGAAGGTGAGGAAAGCTACAGCTGCCCAGAATATCTCGGCTAAGGCTGCTGGGGAAGGATCTTCTCAGGTCCCTCCTAAAAAGTTGACCTTGAGCACTTTTGGGCCGAGGAGGGTGATTCCTACTCTTCAAGTCCATTTGGTTGATCCTCCCCAAGCTTCTACTGCTACCTCTTCTCCGACTGCCGGCCCTCTTCCAAAAAGATAGAGGACTGTTGAGCCTTTTAATTTGGACGCCCCTGATTTTGATGTTGTGGAGTTTGTTGATAATTAGATTGCTCCTTATGGTGTTGTTCCTACTGATAATGTATTCATTCTTTGACATCTGGACTTCATTACCCGAAGTAGTATCATGATGGCACATATGGGAGCAGCCTTGTTCTAAACTGCCCAAGATTTTCCGGTTCATGCCACAAAGGCTTTTATGGAGGAGGCCAAGTCAGAATTCGACAGGATCAAGGGGTTGAAGGATGAGCTAGATGCCAGAGTGATCAAGTTGGAGCTTGACTTGGAGAATGAGAAGGCTCGGACTACTGCGGCTGTAACTTCTGCAAATTTGGTTGAAGAGATGGTGCAGCAGCATAAGGATAGCTATGTCCGGACTTATGGTGAGATGATAGAGCTCAGAGAGAGGTTGGAATCTGCTCGAGCTGATTATGCCGAGCTCTAGGGCCATCTTGTGGGCAGTGTGACTTCTGCTTATGAAAATTTGAAGGATCAGGTCCGCGTTCTTGCTCTTGAGCTCGACCTGTCTCTCTTCAGTTTGGACAATACTGTGGAAAATGGAAAGATTGTCCCTGCCCCGGATGAAGATGATGATAATGTAGATCCACCTCCTGTGCCATTGATGCGGGCAGAAATTGGTGAATTAAAAATTATTACAATATATGCATTGCAAGTATAGTTCTTAACTCGCCAAAAATCCACCACTCAATTTAGAAAGGTGTCACAGAAAATTGAAATTTAAAATACTGGGAGTATGAATCCCAGGTCGTCTCCCAACAAGTTGCAGAAAAGGGTGCTATTTTATTAATCAGATGTTTTCGAAAAGGTTTGAGTTGAGTAAACAGGAAATTAAATTGATGAAATTGAATAATGTAAATAAAAGCCTTGACTGGGAGTTGATTACATGGAAGCCCTATTCTTGATGGAACACTCTTAAGATTAATTGACAATTGAGAGTTATTTTATTTAGTTATCCTTTACTAAGTAAGGGAAGGTAAAACAAGTTGGAATACTGTTCTATCCACAAGTCCCAATCCACTCTTGGGAGGATTGGTGTCAGGAACTAGAAAGCAAACCAACAATACCCCAATTACAATCTTTCTCTTGAATCTTCCAACTCAAGGGTTCCTTTCAATCAACTCCCCATCAAGTTAGGGAATTATTCACTCATTGTAAAGGTAAAGTTCGTAGCATATGAAAAGGAATTAAAGAAAGACATTGTAAATAAAAATTAAAAATAGTCAATTAAAAATAAAAGTGATCCTTGTATTAAATAATCCTAAGAATATTCCAATGGTAAAATTAAACAAAGCAAAGAACATGGAAGAGTAAGCCAAGTAAAGAAAACGAACTAGAATGACGAAGTCTTGATGAGGTAATAACTTTTCTCAATATCCCAATGCAAAAAGCTAGAGAAACTAAAATCGTAAGAACTATCAATGTCTAGAGAGAAAAACCTAGGGGAGGAGTAAAACTAGATCTGAAAACTAAAACTTGTGTAGAATAAATATTGTCTTTGGTTTTTGCATATTCTCTGGCTCTAGTCTGCTGTTCTGGGCCGAAAACTGGGTCAAAATAGGGTCCAAAATCGCCCCCAGTGAATGCTGTAGATTATGCAGATCGCGCATGCCACGCGATCGCATCATCCATGCGGATGCGTCATTCGCGCTTTTCCTCGCCACGCATTCGCGTCGTCCACGCCTCTGCGTCACTCGTGCTTTTCCAGTCCGCGCGGTCGCGTGAGCCATGTGGCTGTGTCACTGCGATTTCTCCTCTTTCGCGCGGTCGCATGAGCCATGCGGCCGCGTCACTTCTCGCTGGTTATCTCCCCAATTTCTTGTGTTCCTTCCATTTTTGCTAGCTTCCTTTCCAATCTCCAACTCATTCATGCCCTATAAAGCCTGAAACGCTTAACACACAGATCACGGCATCAAATGGAATAAAGGAGAATTAAAATGCATAATTAAAAGTCTCTAGGAAGCAGTTTTCAATCATGTAATAATTTCAGGAAGGAAATATAAATGCATGCTAAATTAATGAATAAGTGGGTAAGGATCATGATAAAACCCCACAATTAAACACAATATAAACCATAAAATAGTGGTTTATCAACCTCCCCACATTTAAACATTAGCATGTCCTCATGCTTAATTGAAGGAGATAAAGTGAATAAGTATGAACATGCAAAAACTCATGCAATGTAATGCAATCCTATATATATATATATATATATGAATGCAACTATATGATTCTTGTCCACTTGATCAAAAGTAAATAAGCTCTTCAAAACAATTACAAATCAAACTCCACTAATTCTATTATCATACAGTAAGACAGATAAAAGTGCAAGAAGATAGCTCATGAAAGCAGGGAACATGGAAATTCAAGCATTGAACCCTCACTGATGATGTATGTACGCTCTAACCTCCCTAGTGTATAGGGTAATCACTCTATCCTTCTCTAATCATGCTCTCTAACTTTTGTTCTTCTCCTAACCAATCAACAACAGTTAATATACCAATGCAAATATCATGAGGTCTTTTCAAGGTTGTAATGGGGCCAAGGTAGGTAGGGATACATGTATGGTCAAGTGAGCTTATAAATTGAATCTTTAATTAACCCAAGCTTCAACCCAACCTATATAACTTGCATAACCTTAGAATTCATACCTAGCTACCCAGAATTCCCCTTTTACATTCCATACTCATGTATCAACTTCTTATTTTAATTTTTATCATATGTGCATTGATCTTCGAATTCTCAATTCAGCATTGGGGTAATTTTTGTCCCCTTATTTATTTATTGATTTTTTTTAAAGTAAAAATAAACATAGCTTATCAATGCACATAGATTTTTAATTCTTATAGTTTCACATGAGTAGGTATCCAAATTCCCATTAAATTATCATGACACATTCCCTTAATAACTTTTGTTCCCACAATTTCCCATATTTAACTAGCACACACAATTCTATCTTAAGCTAACCAAAGATTCAATTTGGGATATACAATTGTTTTTCCGCTTAAGGCTAGTAATGTGGTGAAATATAGAACAAATGGGATTTAAAGGCTCAAAGTGGTTAACAAAGGTAATTGAAAAGGGTAGGCTTAATTTGGATAAGTGAGTTTAAACAAATGATGGCCTCAATCATGTGCAAGCATATAAATATAATAAATATTGGACATATAAGATAAAAGAAAATATAGATTATAATCATAGAGAAGTAAACACACAAGAATAAAATAATTATGGTTAAATAATGTAACCAAGCATAAAGGCTCAAATCTTCACAGGTTGTGTGTTCTTTAGCTCAAACATCATGTTCCAAATACAACTTCAAGCAAATTTATCATAAAAATATGAAAAATTTTGTGAAATTTTGTTCCAAAGATAGAGTCTTAGAAGAAACTTATTGTCTTTTCAATCAAGTGGAGCATGCATGCAACTAACCTATTAATATGCAATTTATCCTATTCTATAAAAGAAAGAAAATCTTACTAAATATCCTAATTTATTGGTGCTAGGGAAGAGAAATTACCTCCGGAAGTCAGGTACTGACCGACCTCCCCACACTTAAGGCTTTGCACCGTCCTCGGTGCCATCTGTCAGGAACAGGGGTGGGCTGGTAGCAGTATCTCCACAGTCGGGACCATCATGGCTCCCTGTGCTGGTAAAAAAAGTGGAGTCCGGGGTGTCTGAGTCCTTGAAGTGTCCCTTGAGTAGCTCCTTGAGGTGTTTGAATCGGTGCTCGTTACGACGCTCTCTTAACTTCGCTTTCTGTTCTTGCCGATCCAATCTTTTGATTATCTGCTGGAGTAGTTCATCTGTTGTAGGTGCTTGTGGTGTTGAAGAAGGAATATCTTCAACTGGAGCAGTAGGAAGGCTTGTAGTGGCTGCTGAGAGTCGGAGGTATTTCCCATTAGGGACATACTGATCATCCAGTGGAAGCATGGCTTTGGTGTCTCCAGCTCTGTAGGAAACTCCGGATGCTGAGACAAGATCTGAGACCAAGGCAGGAAAAGGTAAGTTGCCGCAATTTGTACGTGTCCCATGGCATTCTGGATATGTCTTGGTAGATTTAGAGGCTGGTCTGTAAGGATGCAACATAGTAGAACGGCCATGTCTGCAGTGAAGGAGGACTCGTGAGTGCTCGGAAAGACGTAATGGGATATGATCTGTGCCCATACGCAAGCCTCCAAGGTAAGTGCTGAAGCTGATATTCCCTTAGGGTGGGTACGATGGTATCCGTAGATCCAACGGCTGCCAGGTAGTGCGATGACTCTGAGAACAGCTTCCCAGTCAAATTGGTACATCTGGCGCTTGAGTGCGGCTTCTTGAAAGGCGTCCAATCCTTCTGGAATAGCGGGAAGACTCAAAGCTTGTTGAATAGCCTCTTCTGTAATGGGGACTTGCTTCTGATGGACAAAGACAGACTGCAGGGTAGGCAGGTGGAAGTTAGACTAGAACTCGACTACCCAAGAAAGATTGACCTGCTTCTGTTGTGTCTGTAGGAAACCCCATTGTCTTCGTTCAATTTGCGGTTCAACAAAAGTAGCAATATTGGGCGGGAGGATAAGAAGGTGTTTGTTGTTGTAACTCCTTTCAGCCAGGATGGGGAACATATGCTCACAGTAGCGATTGGAAAATCGCACAGTGTCCTTAGCTCGAAAGGCTTTCTCCTTTTCATCAACCTTTATGATCCTCTTAACTCGTTTTGTTGAGAGCTTGACTGCAGTTGAAGAAGGCTCTGCCACTAGTGCTCTTTTAGTTCCTCTTCTTGCTGGAGGTTTGGGAGTAGCTTTCTCTTTTCCTTTCTTGGTGGCCATCCTGAAAAGGGAAGAGAGAGTAAATTGAATTCAAAGAGATATATAGCAATGAAGAGAACAAAAAAAGATGGTTATAAATGCACATTAAAAGGTAAATGATGTTAACACACGCTCATGAGTACATGTGAAAGATCATTAATGGAAAATAGTTAGTGCATATGATGACAAGTGAATGCAAGGTGTTTATTGGCATGCCGACAAAGGGCATGAGTAGCATAGATCAAGCATCACTTTGTAGCAAACCATCACGTTTGTATTGACAATTAAATTCAATTAATATAATAGTAAAGGAAATTTGTGAAAAGCAAGCATTGAATAGTAGAATATAATAGAGAAGTGCATAATGCCATACGGGATTTTTCACAAACACATAGCATGCATGGTGAAGAAGGTATAGAAAGTATTAAAGTGAACATGCAAGCAACCCTTTAAAGAAAATAATATATAATTGTCAAACAATTTGCAACAATCCACAAGCATATAATGAAGAATAATGACTCAAATAAAATTCCAACACCAAGTAAAAAGGAAAGAAGAAGAAAGAAAATATGAATAATGAAAAGAATAAGAAAAGAAAAGAAAATAATATATAAAATAAGAAGAATGATAGAAAAGAAAAGGGTGAAGAAGAAAATAAAACCTTGTTAATGGAGGTGAGGGAGAGAGAGTGAAAGGTGAGATAGAAGGAAGAAGGGAGGAGGAAGAAATAAGGAGGGAAAAGAAAAATTAGGATTTGGAGAAGAGAAAGATAAGATATTTGGCAATTTAGGTTGAGCTGTGTGGCGCAAGCGACGCGATCGCATGGGGCACGCGGTCGCGCGACTTGCGCTTAAGGTGATGGACGCGGTCGCATTGGTCACACAGTCGCGTGACCCAGTTTGTGCCAGTGGCGCGAGGGTTGCCTCGCACTCGCACAACTCTCTGTTATAAATCATTAAATGCCAAATTTTAGGTGACGTGATTGCATGGGGCATGCGATCGCGTGAGTAGGCAGTTTATGGGGTACGACGCGGCCGCGTGCAACACGCGGTCGCGTGGTAGGTCATTATGCCCATACGACGCGGACGCGTAGGCGACGCGGTCGCGTGGGCTGATTTGTGCCACTGGCACTCCTCCAGCCACACTCCAGCATGACTCTCTGTTCATTTTTATTTTTCTCCCATATCCTTGCGACGCGGACGCGTCGCTGATGCAGTCACGTCGCGTGGCATTTTTCTTTTCTTTTTTTTTTTAAATAAAAGTATGTAAATGCAGATGCACGAAGTCTACTAATAAAGAGAAGAGTTATTGGATAAGAAAACTAGAAATAGAGAAAAGAACGATCATACCATGGTGGGTTGTCTCCCACCTAGCACTTTGCTTTAACGTCCGTAAGTTGGACACTCCACTAGCTCAGTCTTTGGCTGTGTGGGGATCTTCCAAGAGGAAGATCTCGAGTTCCTTGTCTTTCTTCCGCTTTTCACCATGGTACAGCTTTAAACGATGTCCATTAACTTTGATAAGCTCCAAGCTCGAAGGATGGCTAAGGTGATAAACTCCATATGGTTCGGCCGTCTCTACTCTGTATGGACCTTCCCATCTTGATCTCAACTTGCCTGGCATGAGCCTTAGTCGAGATTTGTAAAGGAGGACCGAGTCCCCAGGTTAGAACTCTTTCCTCTTGATGTTCTGGTCATGTACAACCTTCATCTTCTCCTTGTGTAGTCTTGAGTTCTCATAAGCTTCTAGGCAAAGGCTCTCCAGTTCTTGCAGTTGTAACTTCCTTTCAGCTCCGGCTTTCTCAATTCCCATATTGCACTCCTTGACTGCCCAAAAGGCTTTGTGCTCTATTTCCACTGGGAGATGACAAGCTTTTCCATAAACTAAGCGAAAAGGACTCATCCCAATGAGTGTTTTGTATGCTGTTCTGTATGCCCAGAGTGCATCTTGTAGCCTGGTGCTCCAGTCTCTTCTATGAGGCTTTACTATCTTCTGCAAGATACGCTTTATCTCTCTATTTGACACCTCGGCTTGCCAATTGGTCTGAGGATGGTATACTGTGGCAACCTTATGAATTATCCCATGCTTCTTCATTAGTCCTGTTAGTCTCCTGTTACAAAAATGGGCGCCTTGATCGCTCACGATTGCTCGTGGTGATCTAAAGTGACATATAATATGGTTTCTCACAAAGGAAACAATAGTGTTAGCATCATCAGTGCGGGTAGGAATTGCTTCCACCCATTTGGAAACGTAATCCACAGCTAACAATATATAAAAATAACCATTAGAATTTGGAAATGGACCCATGAAGTCAATGCCCCAAACATCAAAAATTTCACAGAAAAGCATATATTGTTGAGGCATCTCATCCCTCTTGGATATATTACCAAATTTGTGGCATGGGGGCAAGATTTACAAAATTCAGCAGCGTCTCTAAAAAGAGTAGGCCACCAGAATCCACAGTCCAAGATTTTTCTAGCAGTTCTTTGAGGGCCAAAATGTCCTCCACCCTCAGATGAGTGACAGGCCTCTAAGATGGACTGGAATTCTGATTGAGGCACATACCGTCTAATTATCTGATCAGCGCCACATCTCCATAAATATGGGTCATCCCATATATAATATTTAGACTCGCTTTTCATCTTGTCTCTTTGATGCTTAGAAAAGTTTGGAGGAAATGTGCGGCTAACTAGATAATTAGCTACAGGTGCATACCCAGGGGATACTTCAGATACTGCTTGTAGGTTATCAAATGGAAAATTATCATCTATAGGAGTAGAATCATCCTTAATGTGCTTAAGGTGACTCAAGTGGTCTGCCACTAAATTCTGGTTACCACTCTTATCCTTTATTTCTAAATCAAATTCTTGTAATAGCAGTATCGAACGTATAAGCCTTGGTTTGGACTCCTTTTTAGATAATAGATACTTTAAAGCTGCATTGTCCGAATACACTACTACTCTAGTACCAAGTAAATAAGCTCGGAATTTATCCAGAGCAAAAACAATAGCAAGAAGCTCTTTCTCAGTAGTAGTATAATTGGACTGGGCAGCGTCTAAAGTCTTAGACGCATAAGCAATAACAAAAGGATCCTTACCTTCGCGCTGAGCCAGCGCTGCTCCTACTACATGGTTGGAAGCATCGCACATGATTTCAAACGGCTGGCTCCATTCTGGTCCTCTCACAATTGGAGCTTGAGTCAGGGTGGCCTTCAGCTTATCAAACGCTTGCTTGCAATCTTCACTGAACTCGAACTCAATATCCTTCTGTAGTAATCTGGATAAGGGAAGTGCTACCTTACTAAAGTCCTTAATAAATCTCCTGTAAAAACCTGCATGGCCAAGGAACGAACAGACTTCCCTCACAGAGGAGGGGTAAGGTAAACTAGAAATAACATTCACCTTTGCTGGGTCTACAGAAATACCATTATTAGATACCACATGTCCTAATACAATCCCTTGTTTTACCATAAAATGACATTTTTCAAAATTCAATACAAGGTTTGTATTAACACATCTATCTAATACTCTAGATAATCCATCTAAGCAAAGGCTAAAAGAATCACCATAAACGCTAAAATCATCCATAAAAACTTCCATACAGTCCTCAATAAGATCAGAGAAAAGACTCATCATACACCTTTGGAAAGTAGCTGGTGCATTGGACAAGCCAAATGGCATTCTTTTGCAAGCATAAGTCCCAAAAGGACACGTAAAAGTGGTCTTTTCCTGATCCATCTAAAAAGCAATAATGTGGAAATAACCTGTGTAACCATCTAAAAAGCAATAATGTGATTTACCTGACAGGCGATCCAGCATTTGATCAATGAATGGAAGTGGGTAGTGATCCTTACGGGTAGCTTGGTTGAGACGCCTGTAATCAATGCAGACTCTCCAAGCATTCTGAACTCTAGTTGCTATGAGCTCTCCATGCTCATTCTTCACTGTAGTGACTCCAGACTTCTTGGGTACCACTTGTACTGGGCTAACCCATTCACTATCTGAAATGGGATAGATGATACCTGCTTCCAATAGTCTAGTCACTTCCTTTTTGACAACTTCCAAGATAGTGGGATTCAATCTTCTTTGGGGTTGATGGACAGGTCTTGCTCCCTCTTTTAAAATTATTCTGTGCTCATATACTTGAGGGTTGATGCCTACTATGTCTGCCAAACTCCATCCAATTGCCTTCTTGTGCCTCCTCAGTACATCAAGTAGCTGCTCTTCTTGTTGAGAAGTAAGTTCCCTTGCAATGATAACTGGAAAATTATGCTCATCTTCGAGATAAGCATATTTGAGATGTGGAGGAAGAGGTTTTAATTCCAACTTCTGATCATGGGAAGGCTCTGGATCATTTGGAACTTGTGAAAATGCCGAAGTGCCCTCATTGTCAATCAAGAGGATCCCCACACTTGGACCTTGTCCAGTGTGCCTCTCTTCTAACTCTTCCTTGTGAACTGCAGCTACAGTTTCATCTATGACATCACACTGAAAGATAGAATGATCTTCTGGAGGGTTGTTTATGACTCCATTCAGATTGAAGATTACTATGTGGCCATCTATTTCAAAAGATTATGTTCCCAAAAAAGCATCCAATTTGAATTTTGATGTCTTTAGGAATGGTCTCCCAAGTAGGATTGATGATGGCTTATCTGAGTCATTATGGGGCATCTCCAAGATATAAAAATCAGTGGGAAATGTAAGCCCTTTAATGTTCACTAAAACATCTTCAGCAACTCCAGCCACTGTAATAATGCTTTTATCTGCTAACACAAAACGAGCTGCCAACCTTTTTAAGGGAGGGAGCCTCAAAATATCATATATAGACAAGGGCATTATACTAACACACGCTCCTAAATCACACATGCAATCATAAATTACTACTCCACCAATAGTACAACTAACTATACAAGGGCCTGGGTCACTACACTTCTCAGGTAATCCTCCCATTAAAGCAGATATGGAACTACCTAAAGGAATAGTTTCTAATTCATGAATTTTGTCCTTATATATACATAAATCTTTTAGAAACTTTGCATATTTAGGTACTTGTTGAATAACATCAAAAAGAGGAACAGTTACCTCAACCTTTTTGAATATTTCTACCATTTTGGGATCGGGTTCCAGCTGCTTCCTGGGCTTCCTTGCAAGTTGTGGAAATGGAATGGGAGTGGTATTTTCTGTAGTGTCTGTGCCTCTTGGTACTTCCTCCTGTGGTTGGGCTTCTTCTTTTTCAGTTATGTCCTATATGTCTTCTTCCTCTTCAACATCTTCTATTCCTATGACCTCTTAAGCTGAGGCTTGCTCTGGTGGGCTTGGCTCCTCCTGATTCCTCTCCTGCAGTGTGGTTCGGACCTTAGGGTGATGGCATTAATGCCCCCCTTCGGATTGGGTAATGGTTGGGAGGGAATTCCAGTGGAACTTGAAGGTTGGTTATTGGAATTTTGCATTGATCCAATCTGTGAGACAAGAGCATGAAAAGTAGCGGTCAGACCATTCAGACTGGCATTAATGTTATTTTCCATGGTCTGTTGACTTCGCTCAAAAAATTTTAGTAACTCTTCATTAGGAGATGAAGAAGGGTGAGTAAATTGAGAGGTCTACTGTTGGGTATTCTGTGGTCCTTGGGACTGCCTCAGGTGAGGTGCTCTATAAGGTTGGTTCTGCTGCCTGTTGTTGTTATTATTCCACCTCTGATTTCCCTGATTATCTCTGCCTCCTCTGTTATTGTTGTCCCTCCAATTCTGGTTAGAATTGTCCTGCCATCCATGGTTATTATTTCCACCTTGATTGTACCCTTGGTTGGGGCGGTCATAGAAGTTATGAGTGGATGCCACCATGTTGTCTTCCTGTTGGAGTTGCGGGCATTCATCAATATAATGGCTATAATCAGCACAAATTCCACAGACTCTCTGTGGGACTAACTGTTGGTTTTGCTGTGGTGAAGGAGGTTGAGCTTTCTGAACTTGTTGTTGATTCAATTGCATTTGCTTCAGCAAGTTGGTCATTTCACAGATACTCTGAGTTAGAGCAGCGGTCTCTCTGCTATAGGATACTTCTGCAACGGCTTTTGAACGGCCTTACTTCTATCTGTGGTTCCTAGTAGATTCAGCTAAGTCGCTGATCAATTGCCATGCCTCATCGGTGGTCTTGTACTCTTTCATAGACCCATTGCTAGCACTTTCCAATGTGGTCTTATCTTTGGGCCTCATGCCCTGTGTGATGTAGCTGAGTAACACTATCTTGTCAATCATGTGGTGGGTGCATGCTTCTAGAAGACTATTGAAGCACTCCCAGTATTCAAAGAGAGTCTCGTTGTCATCTTGAACAATCATGGAAATATCTTTCCTCAGTTTATCAGTAAATTCAGATGGAAAGAATTTCTCCAAAAACTCTTTTCAGAGCGTATCCCAGTTGGATACATTTGCTAGGGGTTGAGTGTAGTACCACTGTCTTGCTTTTCCCTCAAGAGAAAACGGGAAAGCCTTTAGCAGAATTGAAGTTTCATCTGTACCATCTCGCCTGACAGTAGAACAGGCTGCCTGGAAATCTCTCAGGTGCTTGATAGGCTCTTGAGTAGGTAAGCCATGAAACTTGGGCATCAAATTGAGCAGTGCGGTCTTTATTTCGAAATCTGTAGCCACCGCTGGGTGATGCGCTTGAAACGGTTGCATTGTAAAATCAGGGGCTCCTTCCTCCTGGATGGTAACTCTTCTGGCTGCCGCCATGTTACCTGTACGTAAATCAACCGAATCAGTAGAACGGGGGCTGGTTTCTTCCTCAGATGGCGTTTCAAATCCGCCCTCAGAGAGGACTAACCGACGCCGAGCTCGCCTTATTCGTGAGATGGTTCTTTCAATCTCAGGATCGAATACTGGCAAGCGTGGATCAGGAAGTGAACGCGTCATCTAGCGAAAGAAACATGCAGCTCATAAGAGCAAAATAAAATAAAATGCAAATAAATAAATTCTAATTAATAACTTTAGCACTCTATTGCAACTCCCCGGTAACTGCGCCAAAAATTGATGCGGGCAGAAATTGGTGAATTAAAAATTATTAGAATATATGCGTTGCAAGTATAGTTCTTAACTCGCCAGAAATCCACCGCTCAATTTAGAAAGGTGTTACAGAAAATTGAAATTTAAAATACTGGGAGTTTGAATCCCAGGTCGTCTCCCAACGAGTTGCAGGAAAGGGTGCGATTTTATTAATCAGATGTTTTCAAAAAGGCTTGAGTTGAGTAAACAGGAAATTAAATTGATGAAATTGAATAATGTAAATAAAAGCCTTGACTGGGAGTTGATTACATGGAAGCCCTATTCTTGATAGAACACTCTTAAGATTAATTGACAATTGAGAGTTATTTCGTTTAGTTATCCTTTACTAAGTAAGGGAAGGTAAAACAAGTTGGAATACTGTTCTATCCACAAGTCCCAATCCACTCTTGGGAGGATTGGTGTCAGGAACTAGAAAGCAAACCAATAATACCCCAATTACAATCTTTCTCTTGAATCTTCCAACTCAAGGGTTCCTTTCAATCAACTCCCCATCAAGTTAGGGAATTATTCACTCATTGTAAAGGTAAAGTTCGTAGCATATGAAAAGGAATTAAAGAAATACATTGTAAATAAAAATTAAAAATAGTCAATTAAAAATAAAAGTGATCCTTGTATTAAATAATCCTAAGAATATTCCAATGGTAAAATTAAACAAAGCAAATAACATGGAAGAGTAAGCCAAGTAAAGAAAATGAACTAGAATGACGAAGTCTTGATGAGGTAATAACTCTTCTCAATATCCCAATACAAAAAGCTAGAGAAACTAAAATCCTAAGAACTATCAATGTCTAGAGAGAAAAACCTAGGGGAGGAGTAAAACTAGATCTGAAAACTAAAACTTGTGTAGAATGAATGTTGTCTTTGGTTTCTGCATGTTCTCTGGCTCTAGTCTGCTGTTCTGGGCCGAAAACTGGGTCAAAATAGGGTCCAAAATTGTCCCCAGCGAATCCTGCAGATTATGCAGATCGTGCATGTCACGCGATCGCGTCATCCACGCCTCCGCATCACTCGTGCTTTTCCAGTCTGCGCGGTCGCGTGAGCCATGCGGCCGTGTCACTGCGATTTCTCCTCTTTCGCGCAGTCGCATGAGCCATGCGGCCGCGTCACTTCTTGCTGGTTATCTCCCTAATTTCTTGTGTTCCTTCCATTTTTGCTAGCTTCCTTTCAAATCTCCAACTCATTCATGCCCTATAAAGCCTTAAACGATTAACACACAGATCACGACATCGAATGGAATAAAGGAGAATTAAAATGCGTAATTAAAAGTCTCTAGGAAGCAGTTTTCAATCATATAATAATTTCAGGAAGGAAATATAAATGCATGCTAAATTAATGAATAAGTGGGTAAGGATCATGATAAAACCACACAATTAAACACAATATAAACCATAAAATAGTGGTTTATCAGCTATCCACCAAGGCTTCTGTTGCCCCGACTTCTCCAACTCCTGCAGTTGAGGTCAACCACCCTGAGTCAGATCCTGATGTTCAGATCCTGAACTGGTTGGATGGGACCGTCGACGCTATCCCCCTCCAGACTCGTCCTCATTCGCCTCGAGATGCCGCCACTGGAGAATCTTTGAATACTTTGTAGTTTTTGCTTATGTAACTTAAAGGCCCGGTTTGTGGGTCTTTAAACTCTATTTTCTGTAGCTTGTAGTGGTTTGACTTTGTAGTTGCTCTTTCTTTAGCAACTTTATTTAGAAAAACAAATGCCTTTGAACTCTTGAGGTCGACCTTTGGGTGGCCTTCTGAGTGTTGATTGTAGTAGCTTTGCTTTTCTTCTTAATGTGTTTTGTTTGTAGTCTTTTTGGAGCTTCCAGGAATCTTTAAGAGTGTTGGAGCTTTTTGCTGCCCGACATCTTTTTGATTTCCTTTGTGTTGGTTTATTTCCTGCTTTGGTCGAAGTGACCTTTGAGGCTAGCCTTGTTTGACTGTTTTTTTAGTATTCTCATAGTACACTTGTGAATTGATTTTGGGAGAGGTCGTGTCTTTCTTTGGGTCGAGCTGTGTCCCTTCTAGTGCAAGCCTTCTGCTGGTCAACTTCTTTCGTTTAGTCTTCGCAAGTTATTTTTAGTAATCCCTTGGATTTACTTTTTATAACTTCTATTGCTTTAATTGGTTTGGGTCGACTTCTTCATGTCGGTCATTTCTAAGTTATTTCTGGTAATCCATTTTTAGTTGGACCTTTCTAGGTCTCTTTTTATGGATTACTTTTTATAACCTTGTAGCTTTTAGTTGGCTTGGGCCGACTTCTTTATGTCGGTCACTTCTAAGTTATTTCTAGTAATCCATTTTCAGGGCTGGCCAGGCCCCTTTTCTATGGCTTACTTTATAACTTTTGATCACTTTGATCAAGCTGGTCCGACTTCTTTATGTCGGTCCATCCTAAATTATTTTTAGCAATCCACTTTTTCTAAGACCTCGTCAAGCCTCTTTCTATGGATCACCTTTTTATAACTTTTGTGGCTTTAATTGATTCGTCCGACTTCTTCACGTTGGCTTGGTCCGAGTTATTTTTAGTAATCCCTTTTTACGGGTTACTTTTTATAACTTTTGGCATTAATCTGTTTTTACCGCATTTTCATCTTGTCTATTTTGTAGAAATCGGGCGGCGTGTTTGCCTTGCCAATCTTTGTCAAAATCGGACGATGAATTTATTTTTCATCATGATCGGTTGGTGAATTTGGATTTCACCTTACCGACCAATAGCCTTCTATGTCAGGTAATTTTGCAGATCTTGTCTTGGTGCCTCGTTAAAAAACCTTTTCAGGAAAAAGAGTGCGCCTTGTCCTAAGATCTTTTATTACTTCCTAACTATAATACCTTCTTAGGTTGCAAGCGTGCCATGACCTTGGTAGTTCTCGCCCCTCAAGTTTGGACACATTGTAGTAGCCTTTTCCCAGTACCTCTGTGACTCGGTAGGGTCCTTTCCAGTTAGCCGCTAGCTTTCGCTCTCTGGGTCGACTTGTTCCGATATCATTTCAAATTAGGATAAGGTCATTGTTGGCGAAACTTCGCTGCATTACCTTTCGATTGTACCTTGAGGCCATGCGACATTTTAACGCCTCTTCTCTAATCCAAGCTCTTTCTCGGATTTCTGGGAGTAGGTCGAGCTCTTCCCCTTGAAGTTGGGAATTGGCTTCTTCGCTGTAGAGGATCGTTCTGGAAGATCCTTCTTCGACTTCTACCGGGATCATTGCCTCTATTCCATAAGCCAATCGGAAAGGTGATTCCCTTGTGGTGGAGTGTGGAGTTGTCCGATATGCCCATAGGAGCTCTTTAGCCCAGGCTCCCTTTGCATCATGTAGCCTCCATTTTAGCCCAGCTAATATGACTTTATTGGTAGCTTATGCTTGTCCATTAGCCTGTGGGTGTTCTACGGATGTGAATTGGTGCTTTATTTTCAAGTCGGCTACCAACTTTCTAAAGCCTGTGTCTGTAAATTGAGTGCCATTGTCCGTGGTAATGGAGTAAGAAACCCCAAACCTTGTGATAATGTTTCTATATAAGAATTTCTGACTTCTTTGCACAGTGGCATTGGCTAGGGGCTCTGCCTCAATCCATTTTGTAAAATAATCTACCGCAACGATGAGGAACTTGACTTATCCCGATTTTTGAGGGAAGGGCCCAAGGAGGTCGAGTCCCCACTTTGCAAATGGCCAAGGTGATCTTATGCTGATGAGCTCCTCTGGTGGGGCGATGTGGAGGTTAGCATGTTTTTGACATGGTGGACATGTCTTGACGAACTCGGTTGCTTCCTTTTGCATAGTCGGCCAAAAGAATCCGGTTCGGAGTACTTTCTTAGCAAGAGCTCGAGCTCCGAGATGATTGCCACATGTGCCACTGTGTATCTCTTCCAAGGCCTGTTTTGTGTTAGAGGTTGGTACACATTTTAGTAGGGGCGTCGAAATCCCTCTCCTGTATAGGATGTTGTTTATGATGGTGTAATATTGTGCCTCCCGCTTTAACCTCTTTGCCTCCTTTTTATCTGTAGGGAGTATCTCTGATTTGAGGTAGTTGATTATGGGAGTCATCCATCCTTGATCCTAACTTGATATGGCTAGGATTTTTTCTTCTTCCAAGATTGACGGGTTCTGCAGTTTTTCCTGGATGAGGCTTCTATTATTGCCCCCTGGTTTGGTGCTGGATAATTTTGAGAGTGCGTCAGCTCGGGCATTCTGTTCCCGAGGTATATGTCAGATCTCATATTCCTTGAATTGTCCAAGTTGTTCTTTGTTTTGGTTCAGGTACCTTTTCATGGCAGGGTCTTTAGCTTGGTAGGTCCTTGCTATTTGCGAGGTGACAACCTGTGAATTACTGAAGATGACAAGTTTTTGGGCACCCACCTCTTTAGCCAGCTTCAAACCAGCCAATAACGCCTCGTACTCAGCCTGGTTATTGGAAGCAGGGAACTCAAATTTCAGGGAGAGTTCGATTTGGGTTCCCTGATTACTTTCTATTATCACACCTGCTCCGCTCCTAATTTTATTTGAGGAGCCGTCCACATAAAGATTCCAATTTTTAAGGACTTATGGGGTGTTAGTATACTTTGCGATGAAATTGGTGGGATATTGGGATTTGATGGCTGTCCGAGCTTCATATTGAAGGTCGAATTCAGACAACTCGACTGCCCATTGTAGGATTCTTCCTGCTAAATCTGTTTTCTGTAGAATGCTTTTCATGGGTTGGTTGGTCCGAACCTTGATGGTGTGAGCTTGAAAGTATGGGCAAAGTCTTCGAGAAGTTAGTATGAGAGCGTAAGCAAACTTCTCTATCTTTTGATAGTTCAGCTCGAATCCCTGTAGTGCTTTGCTAATGAAGTATACAGGTTATTGTCCACTTTCATCCTCCCTAACTAGTGCTGAAGCTACTGCCCGACTTCCTACTGCAAGTTATAGTATGAGTGCTTATCCTTCCCGTGGTCGGGTGAGAATTGGTGGTTATCCCAGGAATATTTTAAACTCCTGGAAGGCTTGTTCGCACTCAGGTGTCCATTCGAACTTCTTTCCCTTCTTTAGTGTGGCGTAGAAGGGGAGAGATCATATGGCTGATCCGGCTAAAAATCTGGACAAGGCTTCCAGTTGCCCGTTGAGTTGTTGCACCTCTTTGACACAGTTCGGGCTTTTCATGTCGAGTATGGCTCGGAACTTGTCCAGGTTTGCTTCGATTCCTCTTTGTGTGAGCATGAAACCCAGGAATTTGCCAGCTTCTATTGCAAAGGTGCATTTCGCAGGGTTAAGTCACATGTCGTACCTTCTTATTGCATTGAACACTTAGGCGAGGTCGGACAGTAATGACTCCTCACTTTGTGTTTTTACTAACATGTCGTCAACATATACTTCCATAAGTTTCCCGATATGGTCTGCGAAGACCTTGTTCATTAATCTTTGATACGTGGCTCCGGTGTTTTTGAGTCCGAATGGCATGACGACGTAGCAGTAGTTCGCTTTTGGCGTTAAGAATGAGGTTTTTTCTTGATCAGGTGGATACATCGGGATTTGATTGTATCCCGAATAAGCATCCATAAACGAGAGGTATTTGTATCCGGAGGAGGCATCCACTAGGGCGTCGATACTTGGGAGTAGTTAGGGATCTTTTAGGCAAGCTTTGTTGAGATCGGTGTAGTCGGGGCACATCCACCACTTCCCATTTGATTTCTTTACCAGGACAATGTTGGCTAGCCATAGTGGGTACTTGAATTCTCTTATGAATCCTGCTTCTAGTTGAGCTTGTACCTGTTCTTCCATAGCTTGAGATCTTTCCGGTCTGAGCTTTCTATGCCTCTGTCGTACTGGCCGAGATCTTGGATATACTGCCAGTTTGTGGCACATTAGTTTGGGGTCTATGCCCGGCATGTCTGCGGCCTTCCATGCGAAGAGGTCGACGTTATCTTTTAAGAATTGTATCAGGGACTCTTTTACATCTCTTTTTAGGATTGCGCCAATATTGGTTGTTTATTTTGGGACATCTCTGATCTGGACTTTTTCTATCTCACCTTCAGGTTGTGGACGAAGTTCTTCCCGACCTCGAATTCCCCCGAGTTCGATGGTGTGGATTTCTTCTCCTTTGCCTTTGAGATTCAGACTTTCATTGTAACAGCGGCACGCTATTTTTTGGTCTCCTTTTATCGTAGTAATCCCTTCTGTAGTTGGAAACTTCATGCATAGATGTGGAGTTGAGACTACTGCAGCGAGTTGATTTAGCGTTGTCCGACCTATTAGGGCATTGTAAGCTGAACTCACGTCGAGCACGATGTAGTCTATGTTGAGTGTCCTTGACCGGTTTCCTTTTCCAAAGGTTGTGTGTAGTGAAATGTTTCCAAGTTGTTGGATTGGAGTATCTCCTAGTCCAAATAAGTTGTTCGGGTATGCTCTGAGCTCTTTTTCCTCTAGGCCGAGTTTGTCGAAGGCAATTTTAAACAAGATATTAGCCGAGCTTCCTCGGTCCACCAGTGTGCGGTCGAGGTTAGTGTTGGCCAATATGCTAGTGATGACCATGGGATCGTCATATCCCGAGATGATGCCAGCCGCGTCCTCTTTAGTGAAAGTAATAGTAGGGAGGTCGGGTGCTTCTTCTCCTCCCTCGACATGATATACTTCTTTAAGGTGTCTTTTGCGAGATGATTTTGAGATTCCTCCTCCCGCAAATCCTCCATGTATCATGTGGACATGTCTCTCTGGGGTACGAAGTGGTCGTTCAGTTCGTCCGACTTCTTCGTCTCTTCTTCTTTTTCTGGGCTCATATGTTTTGCTGGCTAAGTACCGATCTAGTTTCCCTTCTCTCATCAATTTTTCTACGACATTCTTCAAGTCGAAGCACTCGTTGGTGGGATGTCCATAGATTCGATGGTACTCACAATATTCTGTCCGATTTTTGCCTCTTTTTTGCTTTTTAATTGCTCGAGGTGGTGGAATCTTCTCAGTGTGGCATACTTCTCGGTAAACCTCCACAAGGGACACCCGAAGGGGAGTGTAATTGTGGTATTTCTTAATCTTCTCTCCGTGTTGGTCTTCTTTTTTCTTGGACTCTTTATCTTTATCCCGAGACGAGTAGGAGAATTCAGATTTTGAGGTCTCTCCTATTTGAGAGTTTTCCTCCATGTTGATGTATTTCTTTGCTCGTTCTTGCACTTCATTTAGAGATGTGGGATGTTTTTTTGATATGGAGTGACTAAAAGGTCCCTCTCGTAGGCCATTGACGAGGCCTATAATTGCTGCCTCTGTTGGCAGACTTTGTATGTCCAAATATGCTTTGTTGAATATTTTCATATAGTTGCGAAGACTTTCCCGATCTCCTTGCTTGATCCCCAATAAGCTTGGGGCATGCTTGGTTTTGTCCTTCTAGATGGAGAATTTGGCAAGAAATTTCTTGGCTAGGTCATCGAAACTTGTGATGGATCTCGGGGGCAGACTGTCGAACCACTTAATTGCTATTTTTGTTAGGGTTGTTAGGAAGGCTTTGCATCGAATATCATCCGAGGTGTTGGTGAGATACATTCTGCTTCTAAAGTTGCTAAGATGATGGCTTGGATCTGATGTTCCATCGTACGGGGTCATGTCGGGAGCTTTGAAGTCTTTTGGGACTTTGGCTTTCATGATCTCTTTGGTGAATGGGTCTTGATCCTTGTGGGGCTTATCTTCATGACTAGATCAGGTAGTCTTGGTTTTGAGATCGGCTTCCAGCTTTAGGAGCTTGTCCTCTAATTCTCGGCATCGCCTGGTTTCCCTTCGTAGGTCTCTCTTGGCTTCCCGTTGATGCTCGGCCTCTTTCTCGAGCTGTTTGAGGTGATCTTGATGAGCTTGAAGAGCCTCCGTAATTTCCGGACTTGGCGAATTCTTGTCTTTGTTTGGTTGAGAAGTATCTTTTGGTGTGGTGTCTGCGTTTTTATGCGGCGTCCTGTTTTCTAGATCAGAGTCATGGTCATTGTCATGGTTGTCCGCCATGATGATGGGATGACTTCCAGGTTCCCCGGCAACAACGCCAATGTTCCGAGGGTTACCTAAAACTGAAGGTCGATCTCGGATGAGATCTGCTGTGGTGGCCAGATCTGTCGTGTCCAACTTGTTGGATATGGTGGAGCTGGAGATGTTACTGATCCTTCATCACCGGAGGGTGTTGGTACCTGCAAGAGACTCTGATGCTTAAGTTAGCATGGGCTTTAAGCAGAATGTTGTAGAATGATCTTTCCTGGAGATAAGATTGTTATCTTATCTTATCTTTGAGTGGAGTTATCTTTATCTTTAAGAGAACTGCCCTTATCTCTCTAGGCCTGAGCTGCCTTTGGACTTGGGTCGTGTTTCCTCTGTTTGGGCCCTTTTCTGGGCTTTGCTGGTGATTTGACCGAACTTTTTGAGAAGAGGTCGGGTTGTTTTGACCTGAAGAGGTCGATGGACTCAACCCGGGTCGAACAACTCGACCCAGGGTATGAACAGATACCTTCTTATAAAAAGTTCATGAAGGACATTTTAAGTCATAAGAAGGATTGGAGAGAGACATAAACAGTCCTCCTCACTAAGGAATGTAGTGCAATCATTCTGAACAGCTTACTAGAGAAGCTTAAAGACCTTGGAAGCTTTATGATACCATGTACTCTAGGTGATACTTGTACACGGATTGCTCTATGTGACCTTGGAGCAAGCATCAACCAAATACCTGCTTCACTAATAAAGAAGATTAGTTTGACTAATGAAGTCAAACCAACCCGCATGTGCCTTCAACTTGCTGATGGTTCTATTAAGATACCATCATGAATAGTTGAAGATATGATTATTAGGGTTGGACCCTTTGCCTTTCCCACTGACTTTGTGGTATTGGACATGAAGAGGCACAAGAGTGCATCCCTTATCCTAGGAAGACCTTTCCTAGTTATAGGACGGACCCTCATTGATGTTAAAAAAGGGGAAGTAACCTTGAGAGTCAATGAGGAAAATTTCGTACTGAATGCTGTCAAGGCTATGCAGCATCCAGACATTCCTGAGGAATGCATGAGCGTTGACTTCATTGATTCCCTAGTGGAAGAAGTCAACATGGCCGAAAGCTTTAAGGAAGGGCTAGATGATATCCTTGAGGATACTCAGCCTAATTTACTGGAACCTCTGGAAACCTCTGAGAAAAAGGAGAAGCCTCCAAAGCTTGAGTTTAAACCACTACCATCCTCCTTGAAATATACATTTCTGGGAGATGGAGATACCTTTCATGTGATCATAAGCTCTACCTTAGAGACACAGGAAGAAGAAGCACTCATTAAAGTGCTCAAAACACATAGAATCGCCATTGGGTGGACTTTAAGTGACCTTAAGGGCATTAGCCCAGCCCGATGCATGTATAAAATCCTATTGGAGAATAATGCCAAACCAGTGGTACAACCACAGAGGCGTTTGAATCCAGCTATGAAGGAAGTAGTGTAGAAGGAAGTCACTAAACTCTGGGAGGCTGGGATCATTTATCCCATTTCTGATAGCCCTTGGGTGAGCCCTATCCAAGTTGTCCCTAAGAAGGGAGGGATGATAGTGGTTCATAATGAAAAGAATGAGCTGATCCCTAAAAGGACAGTTACAAGGTGGCGTACGTGCATTGACTACAGAAGACTCAATGACGCTGATGAGAGAACTTTTATGTGGTCTAGAATTCACAATAAATTCTCGTTGCAAGTATAGTTTCTAAACCAACAAATAATCCTTTCATACAAAAGATTGTTTGTCACAAGTACAAACCCCTAAAATTATAAAACGAAGTATTAAACCTTAGGTCGTTCTCCCTAGGAATTGCAACAAAGTGTCTTGTTATTGGTTATGAGGTATGTTTTGGGGTTTTTAGAATAAGAGACATGAAATATAAATGGCAATGAAAATAAACTAACAACTAAAAAGGTCTTGGCAAAGGTTGGTGGTCAAGGATCTCTATCCTAATCACTAACCACAACATGAGAATTGGCAAGGATCAACCCCATTAAGTCATCCTCTAACTAATAAAGGAAAGTCAAATGAGCTATGTCAATCCAATACCATAAGTCCTAGTTCTCCACCAAATCAATTAGTGAGATCTAGCGTTAATGGCTCCTAATCGTCAATCACTTGGACATTAGCAACTCAAGAGTTCCTAAGTTACCTTCCCAAACCAAGAGCATAAAATTCTATTCTAAAATCCAACCAAGCATTTTATCAAACAATTGGAAGGCACAAAAGGAAAGCATAGTAAAATTGCAAGGAAAGTAAATCTACACTACTCAATTGCAAGGAATTAAACA
The DNA here is from genome assembly GCF_059453495.1 of Arachis ipaensis. Classification (NCBI taxonomy): domain Eukaryota; kingdom Viridiplantae; phylum Streptophyta; class Magnoliopsida; order Fabales; family Fabaceae; genus Arachis; species Arachis ipaensis. The sequence goes on along the minus strand of NC_142442.1, from coordinate 101,328,182 downwards.
ACAATAAATCAAATGAACAATAAAGGAACATGAATCATAAATTGCATTAAAGAAAAATAGAAGAAGAAAGAGTGCATCAACAACAAAGTAGGCAATTACAAGAATGAAATACAAAATTAGAGAGAGGAAGAGTAGAGGAACAAGAAATTGTAAAGGAAAAGTAAATCAAAGCATGAAATTAACCTAGATCTAAGAAATTCTAACCTAGATCTAACCTAATCCTAATCCTAGAGAGAAGTGAAAGCTTCTCTCTCTAAAAACTAACTTTCCCTCCAAAACTACTCTAAACTAAACTAATGATCAAATGTATGTTAATTCCCTTTCAATCCTTGGCTTAAATAGCATCAGAAATGAGTTAGATTGGGCCCACAAGGCTTCTAAAATCGTTGGCCACGAGTTGCATTTAGTAAATCATGTGCACCCATCGGTGCATACACGTACCGTGTGCGTGCGCGCCCTTATTCTTGATACAACTATGGGAAATCTTATATCATTTCGAAGCCCCAGATGTTAGCTTTCCAACGCAACTGGAACTGCATCGTTTGGACCTTTGTAGCTCAAGTTATGGTCGATTAAGTGCGAAGAGGTTGGCTTGACAGCTTTTGCGATTCCTTCATTTCTTCATGAGTTCTCCATTTCTACATGCTTTTCTTCCTTCCCTTGATCTAATCCTTGCCTCCTAAAACCTAAAATCACTTAACAAACAAATCAAGGCATCTAGTGGAATCAAAGGTGAATTGAATTTAGCTAATTAAGGACCTAGAAAGCATGTTTTCACACTTAAGCACAAATTAGGAGACAATCATGAAACCATGCTATTTCATTGAATAAATGTGGGTAAAAGGTCATAAAATCCCCTAGAATCAATACAAGATAAACCCTACAAATGGGGTTTATCAGACGCCACTAGGAAAGATCACTTTTCATTACCCTTCATTGACCAAATGCTAGAAAAAGTAGCAGGTCATGCTTTTTATTGTTTCCTGGATGGATATTCCGGGTACAATCAAATAGCAGTAGATCCATGGGATCAAGAGAAGACAACATTCACATGCCCATCTGGCGTGTTCGCATATAGACGAATGCCATTTGGCCTGTGTAATGCGCCTGCCACCTTTCGTAGATGCATGTTATCCATCTTCTTTGATATGGTAGAGAAATTCCTTGAAGTATTCATGGATGACTTCTCTGTCTATGGAGACTCATTTGACTCCTGTCTTGATTATCTAACCTTAGTCCTGAAAAGATGCCAAGAAACAAACCTAGTTCTAAACTGGGAGAATGCCACTTCATGGTAACTAAAGGCATTGTTCTTGGGCATCAAATCTCAAACAAGGGGATAGAAGTAGATCAAGCTAAGGTGGAAGTGATAGAACGCTTACCTTCACCTACTTGTGTTAAGATAATCAGAAGCTTCCTAGGACATGTAAGGTTTTACAGGCGGTTCATAAAACATTTTTCAAAAATCGCTAAACCTCTGTGTAATCTCTTGGCTACTAATGTTCCATTTGTCTTTGACCAAGAATAACTGCATGCCTTTGAAACTCTGAAGGCCAAGCTTGCCACTGCTCCTATCATCTCTGCACCCAACTGGGACTTGCCATTTGAGTTAATGTGTGATGCAAGTGATCATGCAATTGGCGCAGTCCTAGGGCAGAGACATGACAAGCTTCTGCATGTCATTTATTACGCTAGTCATGTATTAAATGATGTGCAAAAAAACTACACTACTACCGAAAAGGAGCTACTTGCAGTGGTCTATGCCATTGACAAGTTCAGATCCTATCTAGAAGGATCTAAGGTCATTATTTATACTGACCATGCTGCTCTACAATATCTACTCACTAAGTAGGATTCTAAACCCAGACTTATAAGATGGGTGTTATTCCTGCAAGAGTTTGATATAGAAATTAGAGACCAAAAAGGGACAGAAAATCAGGTGGCTGATCACTTGTCCCAGATTGAGCCAGTAGCAGGGACTTTTTCTCCCTCTACTGACATATCCGAATCCTTCCCAGATGAGTAACTCTATGCCATCTGGACAGCACCTTGGTTTGTAGAAATTACAAACTATAAGGCTATACGGTTCATTTTCAAGGAGTTTACTAGGCAGCAAGCCCGGAAACTCATGCATGATGCAAAATATTACCTATGGGATGAGCCATATCTCTTTAAGAGATGCTCGGATGGAATAATCAAGGAGAGACACAGAGAATTCTACGGCATTGCCATGGCTCTGACTATGGAGGACACTTTGGAGGTGAGCGGAAGATAAACCCCAATTTTGTGGTTTATATTGTGTAGAATTTGGGGGGTTTGTCAATATTTTCCACACTTATTCATAGAAATCGCATGGTTTTGTGTTCTCTTCCTAATTTTGCTTCATGATGGAAAACATGCTTCTTTTGCGTTAAAAATGCCATATTTTGATCCCCTTCTATTATCATTCAATTTCGTGATATGTTTGTTGAGTGTTTCAGAGTTTATAGGGTAAGAATGGCCTAGAAGAGAGAAAGGAAGCATGCACAAGTGGAAGGAACCTGCATAATTGAGCTTTAGAAAATTGGCTACGACGTGAATGCGTAGTCCACGCGCACGCGTGGGTGCAAGGAGCTAGGAATGGCACGCGAGAGCGACGCATTCACGTGCATTGGCGAAATCCCCATCGACGCGTACGCATGCCTTATGCGTACGCGTGGATTGCGAAACTTAGGCGACACGTACGTGTGACCCACGCATATGCGTAACATGCAACACGTGACCTTATTAATGAAATCTTGGCTGGTGATTTCTGAGGATCTCCAGGCCCAAATTCAGCTGGATTCTGCATGGAAAAGACCCAGGAACTCTAGGTGGAAAGGGGGGATCATTCATTGGAGACTTGACACATATTTTGGCTAGTTTTTGGTTCTTATGTTCTAGAGAGAGAAACTCTTACTCTCCTCTGGATCTAGTTTGATTTGATCTTTCCTTGTTGAATTCTGAATTAGTTTTGTTAATTCTAGTTTTAAGTGTTCAATTTGAATTCTCTAGTATAATTTTGTATAGAACTTGTGTTTGAACTTTGATATCTTGGTAGTTTTCCAATTTCTTCTCATTTTATGAACATTGTAGATCTTGAATTTTCACTAGTGCATTGATGTTTTCTATGATTAATATTGGTGTTTGAGTTGTTTTCCCTTGATAATTGTTAGTGGGTACTTGTAGTTTTCAATTAAATTGCAATTTGAATATGTCTTTTATTAATGCACACTACGTGTTTGATGAAATGTTTCCCTTGATTATGGAGTAGTTCTTTTTACTCTTGGCCTAGGCTAAGGGGATTGGGTAAATTTGAGTCATTGGGTCTAATTGATTTGGTGATTTGAGAGCCCTAGTGGTCAAATTGATACCCATTGACACCAATCTTCTACTAAGTCAATTGGTAGACGGATTGGGACTTATGAGTTAAAATTGAGCAAGCCATTTAACGTACTTCAAGCTTAGAAGTAGACATTATACTTACTTCAAGCATAAAGGTAGATGTAATGAGCTTGGTTCCTCATAATTGTCAAGATATGGTTAATAGACAAGGATGGTAACCCCAATTCCCATGCCTAGCCAATAGTGCCTTTTATTATTCACACACAAAACCCAAAAATACTATTTGCTTGATTATAGTCTTAGTTAGTTAGTTGTTTACTTCGTCTTAGAGTAGAATTGGAGTATATGTTCTTTTGGTAGATTGAAATTGCTAATACATTGACTTAGTTACTTGATTTAATTCCTTGCATTTTAAGACTCCTTGCATATGAAGTTTAGTAGTTTAAATTCTTGCTCATGACTCCCAACCCCAGAATTCTAACCAATATTGATGCATATGTTTTCCCATTCCTTGTGAAACGACCCGAGGTTTAAATACTTCGGTTTACTTTTATTGGGGTTGAACTTTGTGATAACCAATTCTTTAAAATTTGATTGAGAGTTATTAGTTGGTTTGGAACTATGCTTACAACTAAGTTCTATTTCTATTAAGAGAAATTCTAGACCGACAATAATTCTTGTATCAGCGGACAGCCACTAAGGTACTCCAAAGTAGATTTTCCTGGCCTACTCTCTTTAAGGATTCTAAAGAGTTCGTCCATAACTGTGATAGTTGCTAGAGGGCTGGCAATCTTCCTCATGGTCACAGCATGCCTCAGCAAAGAATCTTAGAGATTGAGTTGTTTGACAAATGGGGCAAAGATTTCATGGGACCATTCCCGCCTTCATACTCAAACACCTACATCCTTGTGGCAGTAGATTATGTGTCTAAATGGGTTGAAGCAATAGCAACACCTACCAATGACACCAAAGTAGTAATAAAGTTCCTCTAAAAGAACATCTTCAGTAGATTTGGTGTCCCTAGGACACTAATAAGTGATGGAGGAACTCATTTCTGCAACAGACAGCTGGAATCTGTCTTAAGCCATTACAGAGTTCGCCATAAAGTAACAACACTGTATCATCCCTAAACCAATGGGCAAGCTGAAGTCTCAAATAGAGAACTAAAGTGAATCCTAGAGAGGACAGTAAGTGCCTCTAGAAAAGATTGGGCTAGAAAGGTTGATGATGCTCTGTGGGTATACAGAACAGCTTTTAAAACCCCCATTGGAACTTCAGCATATCAGTTAGTATATGGGAAGTCCTGTCATTTGCCAGTGGAACTAGAACACAAGGCCTATTGGGCCACTAGATTCCTCAACCTCGATGCTAAGGCAACATGAGAAAAACGGCTGCTCCAGCTAAATGAGTTGGATGAATTCCGCTTAGATGCATTTGAGAATGCAAAGATCTATAAGGAAAAGGCAAAGAAGTGGCATGACAGGAAGATAGCTTCCAGAGTCTTTGAGCCAGGGCAGAAAGTTCTGCTCTTCAACTCAAGGCTCAGATTATTCCCTAGGAAACTCAAATCCCGCTGGAAGGGACCGTATGTGATTACAAGAGTATCACCTTACGGACACATAGAACTTCAAGGAAAAGATCCTGAAAATAGATTCACTGTAAATGGACAGAGAATTAAGCATTACCTTGAAGGAGATATAGAGGGAGGAGGCTCAACACTGTTACTAAACTAAGTACAATGAAGTCCAGCTAAAGACACTAAAGAAACATTTGTTGGGATGCAACCCAACCTTACTCAACCATAGTTATTTTCCTTCATTTTGTTTTTTTCTTTCAGTGTCAGAGTTATGATCATGTGCACCAGTCAAGAGACAGAATTTACAGCGGTGAAAATAGAACACTCCGAAAAGAGTGTCAAAGTTGAACGCCAGCCAAGGTATCCCTGCTGGGCGTTCAATGCCCCAAGAGGGGAGCATTGCTGGTGTTGGACGCCAGCCAGGGAGCAGTCCCTGGGCATTCAAATGCCAATGCAGAGAAGCAGGGAATCTGGAACTCCCTAGCCTCTCAGGACCAAAAGGTCCCACAGAAGCTCTACCTACCCCCACCTTCTTCTTCCCTATTGGTCATAATTGCTCAAGGGCGAGCAAAAGTCTTAAGTTTGGTGTTCCAAAAGCTCTGCTTTGTGACTTCTACCACTCTTAAGTATAGAAGAAGAGGATAGAGCAAACCTCTTGAGCATGCACATGAGCCTATGCAGCCGCCTGATGAGAGGAGAATTCGTTGCCGATCTAGAATTGATCAAAATAGGAATCACTTCGTTAATAGTATAGTCCAAACCAACAATAAACTCTCACAATCAAAGTTTAAATCCTAAATATGTCACAATATGTCACAATTATTTTAACCGAGAGTATTTAACTCCCAGTTCGTCTTCCCTAGGAGTTGCAATGAAATGTTGTATTATTGGCTATGAGGGATTTTTGGGGTTTTGGTTGAAAGAGGCAATAAATGTAAATGACAATAAAATAAAAATGAATGAAATTAAATGGAAAGTAAGTAAAAGTGATGCAAATGGAAATTAAATGACAAAAAGGGCTCTTGTTAGGAATTGGAGAATTAAGGATTCCTATCCTAGTTATGGACCACAAACATGGTAATTGTGTGTAAATTAATCCCAATTAATCAACCCTACATTGAGGATAAGTCAAAAGGGCATAATTGATTCCAATCCCTAAGTCCTAGTCAACACTAGTGGGTCACTTAGAGTCAAGGGAACCAAACCAATTAACAATCCTCACACAATGCGGAATGGACAACCACAACTCAATTTCACCCAATCACCTAATTTCCCAACCAAGAGTGTGAAAAACTAAATAAAAACCCAACCAATCATTTAGTCAAACACTTGGTGGACATGAAAAGAAAGCATGATAAAATGACAAGAAATAATAAATGCTACAACTATCAAGCAAGGAAAGTAAAGATAGCAACTCAATAAAGCAATAAATGACATGAAATAGAAATTGCATTAAATATAAATTAAAATAACAAAGTGTCATAAACATAAGGACAAAAGAAATGAAATAAGAAATAGAAGGAAAGAACAAAGATGCAATAACAACAAATGACAAGGAAAAGTAAATTAAGACAAGAATTGAAAGTAGAAATGACAAGAAATTAAACTGAGAAACCTTAATTCTAGAGAGAATGGGGAGCTTCTCTCTCTAGAAAACAACCTATATAATACTAAACTAACCCCAATTTCTTCCCCCCCCCCTTTTTCCACACGGAGTGAGGCCCTTTGATATAGGAAGAATCAGCTTCAAAAAGTCCAAAAACTATGCTCTGGAGGCCCAGAAATTGCCCTTAGCTATTTCCATTAAGTGAGTCACGTGCTGGGACGTGTGCGTACGCATAGATGTGTGTGTATGCACGCATGCTGATCTTCTTCTTGTGCGCGCGTATAGGATGTTGTGCGTATGCACACATGGCTGTGTGGTTCTTGTGCGTACGTACAAGGGGTTGTGCGCATACACACTCAAATGTGTGCTTCTCCTTTGTTTTCTTCATGTTTTCTCCCTCTTGCAAGCTCTTCTTCCACTCTTATCAAGCCATTCCAACCTATTACACCTGAAATCACTCATAAAAAATTCATCAAGGCATCGAATGGGATAAAAGTTATTAAATTAAGCACAAAATAGCATGTTTTCACAATTAGGCTCAATTAAGGGAGAGAACACAAAAGTATGCTATTTAGATGAATAAATGTGGGTTTATGTGATGAAATCCACTCAAATCAGACAAAAATACATCGTCAAATATGAATTCATCACCGCCTCAACAAAGACAAAGAAGTGACATGGAAGAAATCAAGCACTACATGGGATCCTCAACGAGGAGCACTGGCCACCATCATTCAGGTGGATTCGTCCTTTTTTACTCCTTTCCTGTTCTTTTTTGGTTTTCTGTCTATTTATTTATCTGATCTCTTATTCTAGTTGCATGATCATTTGCATTGATGTCTCTAAGTTGTAAAATTTCCATATATCTCTCACCTTGCTTAAATAAAATTTTTATTTGAAAAGAATTGGGAGATTCATGAATTTCAAGTTTAAAATAAGATTAGTTTAATTAGTTTGATGTGGTGTCATTTGATTTTGTTTTCTGAATGTATGAAATAAACAGTGCATATTTGAAGTTGTAATTTTAGAATGTTGGCTATTGAAAGAATAAGGAAAAAGAAAAATATTATTGATAATCTGAAAAATCTAAAAATTGATTCTTGAAGCAAGAAAAAGCATGTTGCAAAAGAAAAAAAATATATGCATGCGAAATAAGAAAGAAAAAAGTGGCGAAAAAGAAAAAAAATAAAAATAAAAAGCAGAAATATCTATTAATGCCCAAAAATGCAGGAAAAGGAGGGCAGATTGAAAAAGCCAATAACCCTTTAAACCAAAAGGCAAGGGTAAAAGGACCCAAGGCTTTGAGCATTAATGGATAGGAGCGCCCAAAGGAATAAAATCTTGGCCTAAGCGGCTAAACCAAGCTGTCCCTAACCATATGCTTGTGGCATAAAGGTGTCAAGTGAAAAGCTTGAGACTGAGCGGTTAAAGTCGTGGTCCAAAGCAAAAAGAGTGTGCTTAAGAACTCTGGACACCTCTATCTGGGGACTCTAGCAAAGCTGAGTCACAATTTGAAAAGGTTCACCCAGGTAAAGTGTCTGTTGCATGAATTTATCCGGTGGTAATACTGGAAAACAGAGTGCTTAGGGTCACGGCCATGACTCAAAAAGATGTGTTCAAGAATCAAAATAAGCTTAACTAAGAGAGTCAATAATATCATTTGGACTCTAAGTTCCTAAAGATGCCAACATCTATGTGTTTCAATGGATATTGAGATGCCAAAACTATTCAGAAGTAAAAAGCTACTAAGTTCCACTCATCTGATTTTTACTAAGCTTCATTTGAAACTTAGAAATTTATTATATCTTAATTTTCTCTTTATCCTACTGTGTTTTTAGTTGCTTGGGGACAAGCAACAGTTTAAGTTTGGTGTTGTGTTGAGCGGATATTTTATACACTTTTTGACATCATTTTCATATAGTTTTTAGTAGTTTTTATTTAGTTTTTATTAAGTTTTTATAGGTTTTATTGTTAAATTCACATTTTTGGATTCTACTATGAGTTTTTTTGTTTTTGGGCAATTTCAGGTATTTTCTGGCTGAAATTGAGGAGCTGGAGCAGAAGTCTGATTCAGAGACAGAGAAAGCACTGCAGATGCTGTCCAAATATGATCTGCTTTCATTTGGAAGGACTTTCTAGAGCTACGGAAGTCCAAATGGAGTGCTCTCAACGGCTATGAAAAGATGACTTCTAGAGATTTCTAGCAATATATAATAGTCTATACCTTGCTTCGGATTAGAAGGCCCAAAACTGGCATCTAACGCCAGCTTCCTGCCCCCTTCTAGGCGTCCAGTGCCCAAAGAGTAGAGCCCAACGTCCAAAGGCCCAGAGAGGACCCCCTAGCTGGTGTTCCATGCCCCAGGAGCCTCATGGCATGTTCATCTCATCAAAGCTCAGCCCAAACACTCACCAAGTGGGCCCCTAAAGTGAATTTTAGCACTAAATAGACTATTTTATCCTTACTAGTCATCTGTTTAGTATTTAAAGTGTATTTTACATCAATCACGGAGATCATACACCATTCACATTTTTTTCGATTGTATTTTCTCTTCAGCATGAGTTTCTAAACCTCCTAGGTTGAGGGGAGGAGCCCTGCTAAATTCTATGAATTAATAAAACTATTACTGTTTCTCTTCGATCTGTGTTTGATCGATTCAAAGATGTATATTCGTTCTTCATTAATATGAATGCGTTGAACTGGTATAAGGTTATCACATTCTACATGGGTTCAGAGTGCGTCTTTCATCGGACAATGGTGAACCACCAGCTTGAATATAGGTCTCTCAGACGGCTAATCCACGATTTCATTGGGGACTTCTCAAGACATTAGTTCAACTGATTTACGGGGAGATTAGGGTCTCTGTGGTAGAGGCTAGAACCCTAAGAAGCTTCACCCTCAATCAGAATGGATCCGCACTAAACCTGGGGTTCAGATTTGGAGGAGTATCGGCAGCTGCTTAAACCAGTGTCAATCACATACAGCCTGTCGTTGAAGAAATCACTCAAAAGAAAAGGAAGCAGTAATACCAGAGTTAATTCAGAAAGACAAAGCAACTCCAACTCTCAACTCTATTCCTATTACTTAATCCAATTGGTTTTACCCCTTTCGGACATTTTTCCTAAAAACTCTATTCCTATTCTTATACTTAAACATTGTAATTCCATCTTACAAATCAACAACCTTCTGATCTGCCTGACTAAGACCTTCAAGATAACCATAGCTTGCTTCAAACCACAATCCTCGTGGGATCGACTCGGACTCACTCAGGTATTACTTAGACGACCCAGTGCACTTGCTGGTATACTAGTACGACTAATGCATGGGTTACTAAAAACCATGACACTAGTGTGAACCCAAATCCAAGGAGTTGGATCACCATGGTCCGAGGAAGAATCTTAGATTTTATCCTGAAAAGTGTGAGGTTGGCGTTCAACTTGCCTCTAATGCAAGGAGATCCTTATCCTTACACAAGCAGAGTCAACTTTGATCAGAGATTGGATCAAGTGCTCTCAGACATCTGTGTGGAAGGAGCACAGTGGAAAAGGGATTCCTAAGGCAAGCCCATTCAACTAAGAAGGGTTGACCTAGAGCCCATAACTAGAGGATGGTTGGAATTCATCCAATGTTCCATCATCCCCACTAGCAACCGGTCAGAAGTAACTGTTGACAGAGCCATCATGATTCATTGCATCGTGATTGAAAGTGAGGTGAAAATACATGAGGTGATTCCTCAAGAATTGTACAAGGTAGCTGAGAAGCCTCACACCAATGCAAGGTTGGTATTCCCACCCCTCATCTGTCATCTATGCAATTCAGCTGGAATTGTCATAGAAGGAGATATCTCCATTGAGAAGGACAAACCCATCACTAAGAAGAGGATGGAGTAAACTAGAAAGCATGCACAAGAGCCTGTGCAGCCGCCTCAGTATGAGAGCCATGAGATGCCTCAAGGGATGTACTTTCCTCCTCAAAGCTACTGGGATCAATGGCAAACTTCTCTTAGAGAACTGAGCACTAACATGGAACAATTGAGGGTGGAGCATCAGGAGCACTCCAACACCCTCAATGAAATAAGAGAAGATCAAAGTGCCATAAGGGAAGACCAAAGGGCTATGAGGGAAGAACATCAATGACAAAGAAGTGATATAGAAGAGATCAAGAATCACATTAGATCCTCAAGGAGGAGCACTAGCCGCCACCATTAAAGGTGGACTCGTTCTCTTTTACTTCCTTTCCCTTTTTGTTTTCTGTTATGTTTTGTTTGTTTTCCTGTTCTAGTTGCATGATCAATTGCATTCATGTCTTAAAGTTATAAAATGTTTCATATATATCTCACCTTGCTTAAAAGAAAATTTTATTTGAAAAGAATTGAGAGATGCATGAATTTCAAGTTTAAAATAAGAGTAGTTCAATTATTTTGATGTGGTGGCATTGCTTTTGTTTTCTAAATGTATGATTAAACAGTGCACATTTGAAGTTAAAATTTTAGAATGTTGGCTCTTGAAAGAATAAGGAAAAAGGAAAAATATTATCGGTAATCTGAAAAATCAATAAAATTGATTCTTGAAGGAAGAAAAAGCAGCAAAAAGAGAAAGAAAAAGCTTGCATGCGAAAAAAAGTGGCAAAAAAAATGAGAAAAGAAAAAAAAGAAAAAAAGCAAGCAGAAAAAGCCAGTAGCTCTTTAAACCAGAAGGCAAGAGAAAAAAGCCAATAACCTTTTAAACCAAAAGGCAAGGGTAAAAGGATCCAAGGCTTTGAGCATTAATGGATAAGAGGGCCTAAAGGAATAAAATTCTGGCCTAAGCGGCTCAATCAAGCTGTCTCTAACCATGTGCTTGTGGCGTTGTTCATACCCTTGGTGGAGCTACCCGACCCGAACTGATTGAAGACAAAGCAACAGACCTCTTCAGGTCAGGTCCCCCGACCTCTTCTTTCAAGAGTTTGGCCAAATCGCCACAAGAAGCCCAAGCAGGCCCAAACAAAGGGACATAGCCCAATCTAAAGGCAGCTAAAGCCTAGAAAGATAAAGGCAGTTCCCCTTAGAGATAAGATGACTTCACTTAAAGATAAGATAAGATAACTAACATATCTCATCTAGAAAGGTCAGTGATAAACCTATATTTCATGAGTTCTTTTGTGCTTAATTTGAGTGATTTATAGAATCCTTCACATGCTTATTCACATTAATTGCATGGTTTTACTTTCCCTTCCTTATTATGTCATATTGTGAAAAATATGTTTCCTAAGCTTTAAAAATTAATTATTTTAATTACCTTTATTTCCATTCGATGCCGTGATTAGTGTGTTGAGTAGTTTCAGATTTTCTAAGGCAGAATGACTTAAAGGATGGAAAAGGAAACATACAAAATAGGAAGGAGAAAGCAAAACGGAGCTTTAAGGAAACAGGTATCCACGCGATCGCATGGATGACGTGGTCGCGTGCCAAGCACGAATCAGCAGCGACGCGGCCACATGATTGACGTGACCGCGCACCTTAAGGAGAACGCACATGACGTGGTCGCATGACTGACGCGACCGCGTGGCAAGGAAAAGCTCCGAATGACGCGACCGCGTGACCCACGCGGACGCGTGACAAAGGCCACGTATCAGAATTTACAGAATGCACCCCCAGTGATTTCTAAAGCCTTTTTTGGCCCAGATCCAAGTACAAACAGCATAGACCAGAGGTTATAAAGTATGGGAATGCACCCATTCAAAGGGAGCTCGCATATTTTACTTTTCAATGATTTAGATTTAGTTGAGAGGGAGATCTTCTCTATCTTCTCTCTCTCTCTCTTTTAGGATTTAGGATTTCTTCTTATTTTAAGAGTGACTCTCAATCCAGGTTTTATATTTCTTTGTTTTAAACTTCCCTTTCACTTTATTTATTTATTTCAATATCTGAGTTGGCTATTTACCTTTATAATTGGATCTATGAATTCTTCCATGTTACAGACCGTTATTTGAATTAATGATAATTGAGATATTTTCAGTTCATGATTGTTCTCTTTGATTTAAGTTACCATTGCTTCCCATCTAAGGATATTTTTATTATTCTATCAATTTTACTTTTTCCCCTTTTGGTTCTGGTTAAGGATTCAGTAACTCAACAGTTATTAAACTCAACATAATTGATAATCGTTATCTTGCTAATTGAGATGAACTTAAGTAATCCCAACCATTTCTTAGGAAATAAATAGGATTCAAAGGTCAATTTAATTAGTCCCTTGACATTCCTTTGCTGTAGTAAAGGTTGACCAAGTGGAGTTTAGATTCAACTTTCATTATAGTTGAGCGAAATAACTACGTTGGACCTCCAACTTCTTTTACCTTACCAAAAGTCTGCTTTACAGTATTTATTTATTTTAATTGCCATTTACTTTACTTGTCATTCAAATTACTTGCTTCTCATCTTCTAAACCCCGATTACAACCTTTATAGCCAATAATAAGAACATACTTCCTCGCAGTTCCTTGAGAAGACGACCCGAGGTTTGAATACTCGGTTAACAATTTTTAAAGGGGTTTGTTACTTGTGACAACCAAGACGTTTGTATGAAAGGACTTTTGAAGGTTTGGAAACTATACTTGCAATGAGGATTTATCCGCAAATTTCTAGACCACGCAAAAGTTCCTCTCGTCAAAATGGCGCCGTTGCCGGGGAACTGCTAACGTGTGCCTTATTATTGGTTATTATAAATATTTTTCTTTTGCTTGTTTTTTTTTATTTTTCCTTTTTTACTTTATTTGCTACTATGAACTCTCACCCCTCTCGCTTTGAGTTTGGTTCTAATATTGTTAAAGGAAATAGAAGTTACAGCAGGAATGTGTACCAAGGTCAAACCAATCAAGGATGGATGAAACCAAGAGGATCTAATCAACCCTTTTGGCAGCAACACCCTCCGAGATATCCTGGACAAAGACCATTCTACAGTGCATACCCAGCTGAAAGACATGGTTGACAACCTTGTAACTACCAACAAGCCCCACCCCGTGCATATAAACCATCCTTTCAACATAACCTCGAACCACCACACTCACAAGCTTCTCTTTACCATTCGCCACCATATGATCCTTCCTTACCCCAATACCAATCCGATCGCTCCCAGTCACCACCACTTTCCTTTGTATCATGTCCAAGTCCAGCAACCCAAGAAGTAGAGGATCGCCTAAGGGAAATAGTAATTAAACTTCAAACAACCATTCAACAACTGGAGCAAGCAATGATTCAATGGGCTTCTAGGCGCTCAAATACACAAGGATCAGCCACAGCTCCATGTGGACAGCCCAATGAAGAGCGTAGCATGAAGGAGATACCAGAAACTTCAGTGGACAAGACAGAGAATGAATTTGTACTAGAACAATTAGAAGAAGCTGTCTTTGTTCAAGAAGAAGAGTTGGTTGAAGATCTAGGAGATGCTGAACCTCCATGGGAATCCAGAATTGAGGAAAACTCCATCCAGGATGCTACAGTTGATGCTAAGGAGGATATTTCTCCAAGGCAAGTCATTTACGAAGAATCAGACGGAATAATCCAAGAAACAAATTCCCTCGATAATAATAGTCACAAGTCTAACTCTCTTAGTGATGAACTTGCATCCGCAAGTGAATTCTCTGAGATTGAAGAATCTTCCCCAAGTGAATATGAAGATGATGCAGAGGTAGATTTCTCTTAACCTCCAATCTATGACTCAAGTGATGAGGAAGACATAGAAGACTTTGACCAGGACACAGATACAATTGAAGATCTTTGCAAAGAAGTGGAGGAATTCACAGAAGAGCATAAGGAAACGGAACTTGCAGAACCACCAAAAACACCTATCCTAAGGCCATTACCACCTAATACAAGCTTCAAGTGGGTACAATCCTTAACTTATAATTTTACTTATTCACTTGAATATGGTTTGCTTGAAACAGATGGCCAGCTTAGAGCTCTCTGCGGCTTTAAGAGTAAGAGGGAAATGGCTCGTACTCAGAGCTGGTGCACAAGGCTCAATAAGGTTCCACGCTTCACTTCGAAGTACACGGATTGGTATCATGCTCAATTACATGGATCACGGAAAACTTTTGGTCACTAAGGTGAGATTCTACTTTTTAACCCGCCCGAATGGAAACATGCAGATCAAGACGAAGGCAGATTTAAAAGCAAGGCTTGGAATCCTAGACTCTATCCTGACATTCGTAGTCTCGAGAGCCTGAAAATCTATTTGGAGCTGCTCAGAAGCTTTTCATGCTTCGTTTGGGACCCCGGAGGCTATTGGCATTCCAAGCACTGGTGGAGATTTTTGGACGAATTTAAACATAAGCCACCATAACAGCATACTCCACCAATGTCCAACTTAAGGACTTTAACTAAAAGTGCTAGGTGGGAGACAACCCACCATGGTATGGTCGCTTCTTTTTTTCAATTTATTTCTTGTTAATTGCTTTCATTTTTTCCTTTTTCATTTTAATCTATTAAACCTGGAATCATGCATAGCATTCATGTTAAACATTGCATTCTGCATTTTTCATGCATATATATAAAAAAAGGGGTGCACGACGCGACCGCATGCCCCATGCGATCGCGTCATATTGCGAAAAATACCACCAGCGCGACTGCGTGATATATATATCGGCGTAAGGATCCAACGAACAGAAAGTTAGGCTGGAATCGTGCGGCCCTTGTGCGTTTCGCACAAATTGGCCCACGCGATCGCATGCCCCATGCGATCGCCTCACTTGCACAATACCAATCCCACGCGACCGTGTGAGCGACGCGATCGCGTCGCATGGATTGCACATCACCCCCAAAGGAGACAGAGAGTTGCGCTAAAATGGCACTGGAGTTGTGCATTTAGCACGAATTCCAGTGACGCGATCGCGTGACCCACGCGATCGCGTCACCCCTCTTCCCCCCCATCTCATGCGATCGCGCCGCCCACGCGATCGCGTCACTCCCATTTTCACCCCAACCACGCGACCACATGCCCCACGCGGCCGCGTGGATTCGAAAATATAACCCCCCAGCCCGCGAACCCTATCAGTCGCGCAGCCCCCCACCCGCAACCCTCTTCTCCCTCTCTGCTCCCTCTCCCTCCAACCACCACCCAGCACCACCCAGCCGCCACTGTGCCACCACCCAGACGCCGCTGCCACGCCGGACGCCGCCGCCGCAATCCCCTCCCCTCCCTTCTTCTCCCTTCTTCCTCTCTCCTCCCCTCTCTACCACTGCCCCCGCGACCACCGCCCCCCACCGCCGGCCAGCCAGCTGCGCCCCCCTCTCTCCGCCACCCACCCGCAAAAACCCCCCTTCTTCTATCACTAACCCTAAACCCTCTATCCGCCACTGCCCCCCCAGCCCCCACCGCGACACCGTGCCCCGCCACCGCGCCGGACGCCGCCGCAGCCACCTTCTTCCCCGTTCCACCCCTCCCGCCTACCAGGTTCCGCAAAACGCAACCCCCTTTTATCCGTTCATCGTTTTTCTATAATTTTTTTCTGTTTCTGTTCATCATTAGGATAGATAGATATGCATGCTGTAGTGGATTTTTAGGTTGTTAGGTAGCTTAGGCTGTGGTTAGTAGATCTTGGTCTGTTTACTTGCACTGTTCCTGTTTATGTTTTATCATAACTGCAATTCTGTTGTTCCTGTGGCCTCGTTCATATGCTGTGCTTTCTTGCAATTGCTGCTTGTTACTCTCAAATTTTCCTATTTCTATACATTACTGGTAACTACAGCAAGTTTTTAATTCATATGAACTGCTATGATTGCTGTTTATTTTCCGGGATAATCCAATTTTAGCCGAAATGCTGCCCAAATTTTTTTTTAAATTGTTTTTATTCATGTTTTGGTTTGGCATTTCTGAACTCTGTTTTACTCTGCTTTACCGAAACCATTTCATGAATGCTATGGCAGACATTCTTATCCTCTTTGATTTCCTGGTTCATGAACTGCATTTGTGATTTCCTGATTCCAATTTTTGCTTTCTTTATTTCTATTCGAATCAGCATCACCCTGTTTTCCTTGTTCGATTATGAGTACTTCTATTCTTACCTGTTAATCCTTGTTATATGGAATTTTTCTATGACACTTACTTTAACCCGCACTTTACTAAGTCACTAATTTTACTTACTAATTTCTTTTTCAAATTCTAACCATACTAACCCTTTTAATCTCTTTTCTGATTATTTTCACTTTCCTGTAACTTTCTAACTATGGCATATTGATTATTTTTCCATTAAACATAAATTCAATCACATTTCATTTATTCATTTTCCTTTTTCTATTTCTCTCTTGCTGCTTTGAGTTTCTTTTGTTTAATTGCCTAATTGCTTTCCTATTTTTATCCATATCCTGATTTTCTGTTTTTCAGGATGTCTACCTCACAAAGGAAAGGAAAAGGCAAGGCTACTGGCAAGCGCAAGAGAGGAGATTCCTCTCAGTCCATCATTGCTCTAATGCACGATTCTTCATGGAGGGAGAAGAACTTCACACAGCAGGAAAAAGCTGACCAGCTGCTCCCTGCAAATGATCCTATAAAATTTGCAAACCGGTACTGTGAGCTGAAGTACCCGGCTTTTGCAAACTCCAGAAATCTATATCTGGAATGAACTCTGAAGATTCCAGAAGCCCTCCAGCAGTACACCACTGATCAAATCAAGCAAAGGGGCTGGTTCTTTCTACTGCAACTACTATCTCACTACCCTAGATGCAGTGAACCTGAGAGGAAAACAAATTCTGGTCACTGAAGAGGCCTTAGAGGACATTCTCCGGCTCCCAGCCAAGTCCGATCAGCCTGATGGTTATTCAAAGGCTGAGGAGGACATGCGTCAGATGCAGTTTGATTGGGATGCTGTAAAGGCACGGATAGCTCTCGACCCGACAGTCCCTTGGGAGATGGGTCAGGACACTTTCATGCCTAGAGGGATCAAGAGGGCATACTTAAATGATGAGACTCGGTTATGGCATCAGATCTTGAGTAATTATGTGATGCCGAGTACTCACGAGACGGAGATCCCGGCTGCTATGATCACCCTCCTTTGGTGTGTGCTGGAAGGTAAGGACCTTTATCTAGCACGTTTCATTCGACATTATATGGCCAGGGTCCACGTCCGAGGCACCCTCCCCTTTCCATATCTAGTTACACAGCTTGGCCGTCGAGCTGACGTGCCATGGGAGGCTGCCGATGAGAGATCACCAGCGGCGGATTGCAGGAAGATCATTCCTCACAGCCAGAACTTCTTAGCCTTGGGCCACAGACCACCACCATTCACTGCTACTGATGAGTCAGCCCCACCGTCTGTTGGACCCTCTTCCTCCACTGCTGCACCACCTACCCCTGCTACCACCACTGCACCTCCACTTGCCACAGAGCCCGTCTATCATCTGGTGCACCGCTTGTTTCGACGACTTGACCAGATGGAGCATCGCAACAAGCGGCGCTATGAGCACCTAAAGCTGATGATACGCTCCGGTGACATCCCCTCCAAGCCCGACACACCATCCGAGGCATCTGAGGAGGAGGCGGATGCACCCGAGGCAGAGACCCATCCCCAGGAGGCAGCACCAGCCGCACCACAGGCAGCGGTCCCACATCAGATTGAGGATGCAGATCTTGAGATCCTGATCCAGTCAGCACCTCCTCTACAGCAGCCAGACCCTCAGCCCACCACCACCACCGAGACTCCAGCTACCATCCCTCCCAGTGATGACACTCCTTCACACCCGGCTTGATTGAGTATCGAGGACGATGCTTCCTTTTAAGTGTGGGGAGGTCGCCATCTCTGGCGTTTATTTTGGTAAACCACTACATACTTTTTCTTTTATTTTGGACATTTTTTTTGTATTTTTCTTTTTACTGTTTTTTTCTGAGTACTTATACACTGCTTTTATGTATTTTTTCTCTATTTTCTGCATTTTGCATCTTTAGTTCACATTTTAGCCATTTAGTTTATTTTAGTTATTTAGTTTAGTTTACAATTCTGATTTATTAGTGGATTAATTAGTAAAGTTTACCCTTTTTAGCATAAGATAGTATAGTTTAAATTGAAAAATATGAAAAAGGAAGTAAGCTAGGAAATTGAACATAACAGATTTAAATCCACAAACCTTATATATAGCATTACATGATGTAGTTAAGCTGACAACATTTCATCAAGGAGGAACATTAAAACTTTAAAAGCTACCCTAAATAATTTTTTTATGAGAATAATGGGAATTTTTAACAAAACCTGCATACAATATATAAATGATATATGATGCTTGAGTTAGAGAACACACAGCCTGTGAGTCTTGAGCTTAATTGTATGGTTGCATTCAAACCATAATTTCATTTCTGTGTGTTTCATTTCTTTTTATTCTGATGTTCTTTACTTTGCTTTAATCTATATGTCCAATTATAGAATATAGAATAGATACATACCAAGGGAATGATTGAGGCCATCATTTGATTTTAGATCACTTACCCCAAATTAGCCTACCTTTGACATCACCCTTGTTAGCCCCCTTGAGCCTTTTAAAACCCCTTTATTCTATTTAGCCAAATTACTAGCCTTAAGCAGAAAAACAAAAGAAAATCCCAAGTGAATCCTTGGTTAGCTTAAGATAGAAAATCATTAATAGAGTCAAATGTGGGAAACTTTTTGGGAACATGGATGACAGAAACAAAAGGTAGAGAAGTTAAAAGAAATAAAATAAATTTGGGAAGCATGCTCATGAGAAAATCTAGGTGATTCTATTACCATGTGTATTTAAAAAAAATTTATTTTATTTTTCAGCATCTAAATAAAAGGGGATACAAAAGAAATTCCCCAATGCAAAATAAAAACAGTGCACATGGGATAAAAATAAAAAGTGAAACATGAGCATGTAACAATAAGTGGGATAATATGGGAAAATAGGTAAAAAGATTTTATTTTACTAAATATGTATGTTAGGTGAGATCTTAGTCTAATTAAGGATTCACTTATTAGCTCACTTGACCCTATACATAAATCCTTACCTTTACCTTGACCCCATTACAACCTCAATTAAAGACCTCATGACTTATTGGTATGACTATATTCTATAATTGTTGATTGGTTAGATGAAAAACAAAGCTATAGAAATTAAGAATAAAAAGAAAAATAGAGTGAATAAACCCAATAAACACTGAGTGACTAGAGAGTAAACACAAAATCCAGTGAGGGTTCAGTAACTCATCAACATATATCTGTGCTTAAATTTACTAATTGTTTTGCAAGTTTGTACAGTATTTTCTTTCCCATCCCATTTGCTAAAATGCTTTATTATTTAAGGGTTGGCTATATATATATACATGACTCCTTGAGAATGTGAATTAACTTGGCTACATGTAAGCTTTATATATGAGTGAATAAATTAGAGTTGCATGATGCATCATTCATTTTGGTAGTTGCATTTAAATTAGGTTGCATTGCATGACATTCCATCACTTTAACCTTAATTATTTACCTTGGACTTAGCATGAGGACATGCTAGTGTTTAAGTGTGGGGAGGTTGATAAACCCATATTTCATGAGTTCTTTTGTGCTTAATTTGAGTGATTTATACAATCCTTCACCTACTTATTCACATTAATTGCATGATTTTACTTTCCCTTCCTTATTATGTCATATTGTGAAAAACATGTTTCCTAAGCTTTAAAAATTAATTACTTTAATTACCTTTATTTCCATTCGATGCCGTGATTAGTGTGTTGAGTAGTTTCAGATTTTCTAAGGCAGAATGACTTAAAGGATGGAAAAGGAAACATACAAAATAGGAAGGAGAAAGCAAAATGGAGCTTTAAGGAAACTGGTATCCACGCGATCGCATGGATGACGGGATCGCGTGCCAAGCACGAATCAGCAGCGACGTGGCCGCATGACTGACGCGACCGCGCGCCTTAAGCAGAACGCACATGATGCGGTCGCATGACTGACGCGACCGCATGGCAAGGAAAAGCTCCGAATGACGCGACCGCGTGACCCACGCGGACGCGTGACAAAGGTTACGTATCAGAATTTACAGAATGCGCCTCCAGCGATTTCTGAAGCCCTTTTTGGCCCAGATCCAAGTACAGACAGCATAGACCAGAGGTTATAAAGTGTGAGAATGAACCCATTCAAAGGGAGCTCGCATATTTTACTTTTCAATGATTTAGATTTAGTTGAGAGGGAGATCTTCTCTCTCTCTTTTAGGATTTAGGATTTCTTCTTATTTTAATAGTGACTCTCAATCCAGGTTTTATATTTCTTTGTTTTAAACTTCCCTTTCACTTTATTTATTTATTTCAATATCTGAGTTGGCTATTTACCTTTATAATTGGATCTATGAATTCTTCCATGTTACAGACCGTTATTTGAATTAATGATAATTGAGGTATTTTCAGTTCATGATTGTTCTCTTTGATTTAAGTTACCATTGCTTCCCATCTAAGGATATTTTTATTATTCTATCAATTTTACTTTTTCCCCTTTTGGTTCTGGTTAAGGATTCAGTAACTCAACAGTTATTAAACTCAACATAATTGATAATCGTTATCTTGCTAATTGAGATGAACTTAAGTAATCCCAACCATTTCTTAGGAAATAAATAGGATTCAAAGGTCAATTTAATTAGTCCCTTGACTTTCCTTTGCTGTAGTAAAGGTTGACCAAGTGGAGTTTAGATTCAACTTTCATTATAGTTGAGCGAAATAACTACGTTGGACCTCCAACTTCTTTTACCTTACCAAAAGTCTGCTTTACAGTATTTATTTATTTTAATTGCCATTTACTTTACTTGTCATTCAAATTACTTGCTTCTCATCTTCTAAACCCCGATTACAACCTTTATAGCCAATAATAAGAACATACTTCCTCGCAGTTCCTTGAAAAGACGACCCGAGGTTTGAATACTCGGTTAACAATTTTTAAAGGGGTTTGTTACTTGTGACAACCAAAACATTTTTACGAAGGGATTTTTGTCGGTTTAGAGACTATATCTACAACGCAACTATTTCTATGAATCTCTTTACTGGTAAAAATCTCAACGTCAGTCAGCCCACACTACTATAATTATACTAGAGCACCCAGGTATAACTCATACTCTGATTCTACATAAAATACCTACTAAAAGCCCATGCCAACTTAAGTATCGGAGTCTCTTGCAGGTACTACCACCCTCCGGTGATCGAGGATCAGTAGCACAACTAAAAGTCAACAAGTCTGACTCGACAGCTCCGTCCACTACAGCAAATCTCATCCAAGATCTACCTTCAGTTTCAGGTAACCCGCGGAACATTGGCGCCGTTGCCGGGGAACCTGGAAGTCATTCCATCATCTTGGCAGACAACCTTGACAATGATCATAATTCCGGGTTGGAAGAAAGAACACCGCATAAGAACGCGGATATCACACCAAAGGATACACCTCAACCGAACGAAGAGAAGCATTCTCCAAATACAGAAATTTTAGAAGTCTTTCGAGAATAGCAGGATCGTCTCAAACAGCTTGAAAAGGAAGCCGAACACCAGTGCGAAGCTGAGAGAAACCTCCAGAGAGAAACTAGATGACGCCGAGAGCTAGAAGACAAGCTCCTAAAGCTCGAGGCTGATGTCAAAGCTAAAACAGTTCAGTCCAGTCACGATGACAGCTCCCACAAGGACCAAGATCCCTTCACCAAAGAGATCATGAAAGCTAAAGTCCCAAAGGTTTTTAAAGCTCCCGACATGACCCCATATGACGGTACCTTTGACCCGAGCCGTCATCTCAGCAATTTTCAGAAGCAGAATGTATCTCACTGATGACTCGGATGCCATTCAATGCAAAGACATCCCGACTACCCTAACAAAGACAGCAATAAAGTGGTTTGACAGTTTGCCTCCCAGATCCATCAGAGGTTTTGACGACTTAGCCACAAAAATCCTTGCCAGATTTTCCATCTAGAAGGACAAAGCCAAACACGCCCCAAGCCTATTAGGGATCAAGCAAGGAGATCGGGAAAGTCTTCGCAGCTACATGGAAAGATTCAACAAAGCATGTCTGGACATACAAAGTCTACCAACAGAAGCTGCCATCATGGGTCTCATCAATGGCCTAAGAGAATGACCTTTTAATCACTCCATATCAAAAAAGTATCCAACATCTCTGAACGAGGTACAAGAATAGGCAGAGAAGTATATTAACATGGAGAAGAATTCTCGATTTGGAGAAATCTCAAAACCTGGATTCTCCTACCCCTCTCGGGACAAGGATAAAGAGTCCAAGAAAAAAGAAGATCAACCCAATGAAAAGCCCAGAAAATACCACAATTACACCCCTCTTCGGGTGTCTCTTGTGGATGTTTACCGAGAAATATGTAACACTGAGAAGATCCCACCACCCTGCCCAATCAAAAGTAAAAAAAGATAGGAAAGCCGGACAGAGTACTGCGAATACCACCGAATTTACAGATATCCTAATAACGAATGCTTTGACTTGAAAAATGTCATAGAGAAATTGGCAAGAGAATGTCGACTAGATCGGTACTTAGCCAACAAAGTGGATGAACTAAGAAAAAGAAGAAGGGACGAAGAGGTTGGATGGGTTGAACGACCACCTCACACTCCTGAGAGACATGTCCATATGATAAATGGAGGATTCGCAGGAGGAGCGATCTCTAAATCATCTTGCAAAAGACACCTTAAAGAGGTATATCATGTTGGGGAAGGAGAGTGGTCATCCAACCACCCCACAACCTTCACCCAAGAAGATGCAACAGGCATTATCCCGGGACATAATGATCCAATGGTCATTACCATCATAATGGCCAATGCTAATCTCCATAGAACATTGGTAGACTAAGGAAGCTCCGCATATATCTTGTTAAAATCCGCCTTCGACAAACTTGGTTTGCAAGATATAGAGCTCAGAGCATATCCAAATAGTTTGTTCGAACTAGGAGACACTATAATTCAACCACTTGGATATATCTCGTTACACACAATCTTTGGAAAAGGAACCCGGTCAAGGACACTCAACGTAGACTACATCGTAGTCGACATCAGCTTAGCTTACAATGCCCTAATAGGTCGGACAACACCAAACCAGCTTGCTGCAGTGGTCTCGACTCCACATCTCTGCATGAAGTTCCCAACTCCGGAGGGATCGCCACGATAAAGGGAGACCAAAAAATCGCACGACCAATATAAGAAAAATCGCGCGCCGCCGTTGAGCCCAAAGCTGCCGCCATCGCACGAAGCAGAGATAGTGAAAAACGCGATGGAGGGGTGAGGGAGGAGTTGCCACTGCTGTTGCTAGGGCTAGCCGCCGGAGCCATTGTCGTCGCCGCTAGAGCTAGCCGCTAAGGAGCATTCTGTCATCGTGAAACTTGAAAGGGGATGTCACTGCTGTTGTTGCCGGTAGCACTGTTTCCGTTCTGGTTCCAATTCCTTCGTTTATGAGACCTGTAACATTTTCTTCCTTGCTTTGTTACCATTTTGTTCCTCTGTCATATTTCTGTCCTAATTGTGTTAGCATATTTTATTCTAGTGTTGCTAATTTATCTCCAAAACAATTATGATTGGTGCTGAGATCATTGTCGCGACTACTCCAAGAGGAAAGTTGTTGCTACTATGAATTAAAAACCAACGAATGGTTTGTTACGTTTAATTACCGAGTTTTGGCTAATTAAGGTAGGGGATTTTATTTTGAAATTAACTGTTTTAATTTATGAATGCCATGGAAGTCTAGGATTTAATTTATTAGAACTTCTGATTAGGGATATTGTTTTTGATTATCAGAACTTGTGAATATTAAGGTTGTTGATTATTGTTCTGTGTAGTTTTTTTTTCTGCTTTGTTACTTTTTTTTTACTTGTTCTGATTAGTAATTTAGTAATTTAGAACTTCAATGGAAACTGGTGTTTGCTTCTTTTGATGAATTACAATAGCTTAACTTTTCTAGATTTATCTTTTGGTGGGAATACATTTAATCAAAATCTGCATCTACATATAATAAACCATTATCTTATTTGGAAGTATGGGGATTAGATAGTGAGGGCTTTTTTAATGTGATCCTCCAAACCCCTATCTAACTATCTATTTGTATGAACATTTTAAGGTACCATAAGTCTTGGAGGATTATATATTTATAATTATCCATTCCGAAGAAAGGAAAATCATCACTTAAAACACCCCCCACAATCAAAGAAAGGAAATTTTTAAAGATTAATGTTTTACTAATTCAATTACTACTGTTTTGTTTGCTTATTCTTTATTTGGAATTTTTTGTGAACTACAAGGTGGGAAAAGCACACTGGAAAACTATCAAGTTTTACAGGTAAGGTGTCTCAATTCTTCTCATTTTCTCAATTTCTCTATTGAGAGCTCTTATAATACCTTTCTTTTATTTGATAATGTGCTTTACTAAAATCCCCTTTTGAAAATCCATTAAATAATAACATCATTCAATAAACGCAAACTTATTTCAACTGAGAGCTATGTCTTGTAATGCTATAATGAAGCCCAGTAAATTGGTTATAAGCATTTACTTTTTCAGTAGTATGTAGATAATTATACTAATGTTATTGGGGTCATTCTTTAGCTTCTTGTCTTACCTAATACTTATGTTGACGTTGATGTGAACACGTCTATCGATCAAAGCTCTGAAAATTTGAACATCAAGATGCCAAGAGTTCTTTATTTTTGATTTACATATTAATCTTCAACATCTCAACTTGTTAATAAGTCTAAAACAAAAGATTAAGTAGCTTGGGGATTTTACGTTAGAACTTAGAATATAATTGGTATGAGCCAATTCTTTTAAAAGCTTAAACTATTTTTTTAGAAAGGAAATGTGTTGCATGCCATTTAGAAAAAATAATAATAAAATAAAAATCTGCAAGTGTCCTTGTGATGAGCATCACTTCTTTTTATTACTATTATTTTTAATTAATATCATATTTCTGGCACCTTAATTATTGACTGCTTTGTATATAGAAACTATCAACTTATAATTAAAAGAAGATTGAGGTTTAGTTAAACCTATTATAAAATGTTAAAACTCTGAACTAATAAAGGAGTATATAGTAGCACCATCCACTGACACTAGCATGTTTTGATTACTTTTGTTGAAGATTCTTTGTATCTCTCATGAATTGGTAATATTGGGAGAAAAGTGTTAGCTTTGTTATATATTGAAGTTTTATATGAGAGAAAAATTAAAAAGAAAAGGAAGAATGATTAGTTGATGCAATGATTAATGATCATGTGGTGTGAACAGGAATCAAAGTGTTTTAATTATAATTGATATGAACCAATTCTATTTTTATGAAATTGGGTGCTTCTTCCAAGCTTGATTCAGAAATTCCTTTTGAATATGCAGAATGTTCCTTACTTGAAATGTAGTGCCTTGTATAATTATAAGTTCATTGACTATTAGTCATTATATTATATTAAGCTACTTTTTTTATTGCATTTCAAATTATGATAGCCTAGTAGTTATTGGATGGATTTTAGTTTCATGTACCTTCATACTTTGTGCTGGATTTCTGTTTCTTCATGCATGCAGTTCGGTTTCAATACTTTGATACTCTATATCTAAACTCATATTTGCAATACAATGTATTCGTTCCCTTTCTGAATACTAAGTTCTTAATTACTTCTTAGAGTGAGTCTGCATTATTTAAAATTTTCCTGTTCTTGTATGGCACTTCAATTCATTTAAGATTTTCTTAGACAATTTATATTATTATTTTTTTATTTAAGATTTTCAGGTGTGTGGCACTTATTAGAACTTCTCCATAAGAAATGAGAAAGGAGCTGTATGAACATGATGGAGTTTGTAATTTGTACTTTACATTTTGGAGATTTATAATTCCTTGTTTTTCTTGTCTTATGTATTTATCTAGTTCATTAGGGTTCTTCAATATGTCTTGTTAGTTTGTACTTTAAAGTTTATATGTTGAAGATTTATAAAATAATCTTAGTTAATGAAAGATATTTGAACTATCTATGTTATTATATATTATATAAATGTTGACTTGTTGAGTAAATTAGTTAATATATTTTTTAATTAAAAATTAATATAATCTGATAAATTATGTGTGTAATTTGTAGTAAAAAAATTATTACAAAATAAATAGTGTTTTGTAACTAAAGAAAAAAATGTTACAAAATTAAGTTGCATTTTGTAACAAAATTTTATGATAAGAAAAATAGATTCTCACCAAAAATACCTTGAAGATCAAAATTTGTTACTACTTTTGTAATGACTTCTGATTTTTTGTATCACAAAAATTTGTTACAAAATATCATTTTGAATTGTAATAGTTCCGTTTTTTGTTACAAAAATTTTTTGTAACGGGACATACTGCAACGACCCCTTTTTTGTTACAAATATTACTTTTTCTTGTAATGGACACTGTTACAAAGAAAGTCTAAACCTTAAAGACAACCCCAAAAGGCGAGAAGGCGAGACTGAAGAGGTCCAAATCGGCGATGCCTAGGATAGGACGACAAATGTCGGGGCAACCTTAAAGGGAGATTTAAAGGAGTCTCTGATACAATTTCTAAAGGATAACGCCGATCTCTTTGCATTTAAGGCCGCAGACATGCCGGGCATAGATCCCAAATTAATGTGCCACAAACTGGCGGTATACCCAAGATCTCGGCCAGTGTAGCAGAAGCGCAGGAAGCTCGGACCAGGAAAGTCCCAAGGTGTGGAAGAACAGGTACAAGCCTTATTGGAGGTAGGGTTCATAAGGGAGATCAAATACCCACTATGGCTATCCAACGCGGTCTTGGTAAAAAAGTCAAATGGGAAGTGACGGATGTGCACTGACTACACCGATCTCAATAGAGCCAGCCCAAAAGATCCCTACCCATTCCCAAGTATAGACACTCTAGTGGACGCATCTTCTGGATACAAGTACCTCTCCTTCATGGATGCTTATTCATGGAATGTGACTTAATCCCGCAAAATGCACCTTTGCGGTAGAAGCTGGCAAATTTTTGGGCTTCATACTCACGCAAAGAGGAATCGAGGCAAACATAGATAAATGTCAGGCTATACTCGACATGAAAACCCCGACTTGCGTCAAAGAAGTACAACAGCTCAAAGGAAGACTTGTAGCCCTGTCCAGATTTCTAGCCGGCTCAGCCATCAGATCTCTTTCCTTTTACGCCACATTAAGGAAAGGAAAGAAGTTTGATTGGAAAACAGAGTGTGAGCAAGCCTTCCAAGATTTCAAAAAATTCTTGGGGTAACCACCAGTTCTTACCCAACCACGGGAAGGAGAAGTACTCATATAATACCTCGCAGTGAGAAATCAGGCGATCGCTTCAACACTTGTAAGAGAAAACGAGGGTGAGCAGTAACCCATCTACTTCATTAGCAAAGCTTTACAAGGAGCCAAACTGAACTATCAAAAGATAGAAAAGTTTGCCTACGCACTGATACTCACTTCTCGACGACTTCGCCCATACTTTCAAGCACACACTATCAAGGTTCGGACCAACCAGCCCATAAAAGGCATCCTACAGAAGATAGACTTAGCGGGAATGATCCTGTAATGGGCGATCAAGTTGTTCGAATTCGATCTTCAATATGAAGCCCGGACAACCATCAAATCATAGTACCTGGCCGACTTCATTTCCGAGTACACTAATACCCTAGGAACTCCCACAAGATGGAATCTCTACGTGGACGGCTCTTTAAATAAAACCGGGAGTGGCGCAGGTGTGATAATAAAAAACGATTAGGGAACCCAAATCAAACTCTAACTAAAGTTTGAATTCCCTGATTCAAATAATCAAGCTGAATATGAGGCATTACTGGCTGGTTTGAGGCTGACTTAGGAGGTAGGAGTTCAAAAGCTCACCATCTTCAGTGATTCACAAGTAGTTACCTCACAAATAGAAGGGAGCTACCAAGCTAAGGACCCTACCATGAAGAAATATCTTGATAAAACTAGAGAACAGCTCGGACAGATCGGGGAATATGAAGTCCAATATATACCTCGAGAATAGAATGCTCGGGTGGATGCACTCTCAAAACTAGCCAGCACCAAACCAGGGGGCAATAACAGAAGCCTCATCCAGAAAATATTGCAAAGCCCATCAATCACAGAGGAAGAAAAGGTCCTAACCATATCTGGTCAGGATCAAGGGTGGATGACCCTCATTATCAACTACCTCATGACAGAGACACTCCCCACCGATAGAAAGAGGCAAAGAAGTTGATACGAGAAGTACAGTACTATACTATGGTGGGCGACATGTTATATAGGAGAGGGATCTCAACACCACTCCTAAAATGCGTACCGACTTCCAATACAAGGGAAGTCCTGGAAGAAATACACAGTGGTATGTGTGGCAACCATTTGGGGGCACGAGCTCTTTCCAAAAAGGTACTCCGAGCTGGATTCTTCAGGCCAACCTTACACAAAGAAGCGACAGAGTTCGTCAAGACATGCCCACCATGTCAGAAGCATGCTAACTTCCACATCGCTCCACCAGAATTGCTCATCAGTGTAACGTCACCCTGGCCGTTGGCAAAATGGGGGCTAGACCTCCTCGGACCATTTTCCCAAGGATCGAGACAAGTCAAGTTCCTCATTGTAGGGGTAGACTATTTCACAAAATGGATTGAGGTAGAGCCCCTAGCCAATGCCACCGCTCAAAGAAGTCAAAAATTTCTATACAGAAATATTATTACAAGGTTTGGGGTCCCTTACTCCATCCCCACAGATAATGGCACTCAATTTACTGATACAGGTTTCAGAAATGTGGTAGCTGACTTGAAAATAAAGCACTAATTCACATCCGTAGAACACCCACAAGCTAATGGATAGGCAGAAGCTGCCAACAAAGTCAGACTAGCCGGGTTAAAACGGAGACTACAGGGTGCAAAGGGAGCTTGGGCTGAAGAGCTCCCACAAGTCCTATGGGCATATCAGACAACTCCACACTCCACCACAGAAGAATCACCCTTCCGACTTGCGTACGGAATGGAGGCAATGATCCCATTGGAGATAGGGAAAGGATCTCCCAGAATGATCCTCTACAATGAAGAGACCAACTCCCAAAATCAAAGGGAAGAGCTCGACCTACTTCTAGAAGTCTGAGAAAGAGCTCGGACTAGAGAGGAAGTGTTAAAGCGTCGAATGACTTCAAGGTATAATCAGAAAGTAATTCGGCAAAGCTTCGCCAATGACAATCTCATCCTAATCCGAAATGACATCGTAGCAGGTCGATCAGGAGAAGGGAAGCTAGCAGCTAACTGGAAAGGACCTTACCGAGTTGTAGAGGTACTGGGAAAAGGCTACTACAAGGTGTCCGACCTCGAGGGACAAGAGTTACCAAGGTCATGGCATACTTGTAACCTAAGAAGGTACTATAGTTAGAAAGTAATAAAGATCTTAGGTCAAAGTGCACTCTTTTTCTTGAAAAGGTTTTTTAATGAGGCACCTAGCCAAGATCTACAAAATTGCCCGATTTAGAAGGGTAAGCACTCATATGTATACATTCTTGTCTATATGCCTATTTTCTACTTGAATAAAGTCTTTTAGATTCCCTAAAAAGTTTCCTACCAAGACGCATTAATTTGAGCGCAAAAATTCATCGCCCGATTACGACAAGGTCGGCAAGGTGAAAACCTAATTCATCGCCCGATTACGACAAGGTCGGCAAGGTGAAAACCAAATTCATCGCCCGATTACAATAAGGTCGGCAAGGTGAAAGGGATAAAAATAGATTAATGCAAGAAGTTATAAAAAGTAATCCATAAAAAGCGGCCTGACGAGGTCTGACTAAAAATGGACTACTAAAAATAACTTAGCTTGGACCGACAAGAGAAGTCGGACCAACGAAAGCTACAACTTGGACCGACAAGAGAAGTTGCACCAACGAAAGCAACAGCTTGGACCGACAAGAGAAGTCGGACCAACGAAAGCTACATCTCGGACCGACAAGAGAAGTTGGACCAACGAAAGCTACAGCTTGGACCAACAAAAGAAGTCGGACCAACGAAAGCTACAGCTCGGACCGACAAGAGAAGTCGGACCAACGAAAAGCATGCGCTAAAAGGGACATAGCTTGCCCCAAAAAGCCACGGCTCCACGACAAGGCTATCAAAATTGTTTAGACTAACTAAAAAAGGTTCTACCAGAACACTAAAAAGTTGTCGTACAAGTTAGCCCCAAGGGTCATCTCGCCCAAACAGAAGATAGACAAAACAAGATCTGATCAAAAAGAGGTCGGATAGCAGAGTATCAACACTCTATAAAGATTTACAAAAGCTAGTCTGAAAGTATATCAGAGAAATATACCCATCAAAATAAAAACATTTAAAGACTCAAAAGGCCACCTAAGAGGCATCCTCAAGAGTTTACAAGTGTTTTGTTTTCAAAATAAAGTTGCATAGAAGCAACCGAAAGTCAAGAGAAGTCTACCATATCAAAAGTTACAAAAAACAGAGCTTAAAAAACCCACAAGTCAGGCTATACAAATAAACAAGAGATCATAAGGGGTCCAAAGTCTCTCCAGTAGTAACATCCGTGGCTGAAGGAGGAGGAATGATCTTCATGGAGATGGCGTCCACAGTCCCATCCTCCCGATTAAGAATTTGACAATCAGGATCAGGTTCGGGATGGTCGACCTCAGCAGAAGGAGTTGAAGAAGTCGTGGCTGCTGAAGCTTTGGCTGGCAGTGCAGGAGGAGGCCCGTCATCTTCATCATCTGGGGCAGGCACTATCTTGCCATCCTCTACCACATTGTCCAAGCTGAAGAGAGTTAGGTCGAGTTCAGGAGCTAGAACTTGGACCTGTGCCTTTATATTGTCATAAGCACCTGTCACAACATCTACCAGATGACCCTGGAGATCGGCGTAATCCGCATGGGTAGAAGCAAGTCTCTCCTTCAACTCCAACAGCTCGGCACAAGTACGGGTATAACTTTCCTTGTGTTTCTTTGCCATCTCCTCTGCCAAGTTTGCAGCTGCCTCAGCCCTGGTAGCTCGGGACTTTCCCTTCTCCAAATCCAACTCCAGCTTAATTACCCTGGCATCAAGCTCATCCTTCACTCCCTTTATTCTATCGAAATCCAATTTAGCATCCTCCAGAAAAGCCTTAATCAGATGGACTGGGGAACCCTGAACAGTACGGAATCAGGCTGCACCCATATGGGCCATCCGAATACTGTTACTGGTGATGAAATTCAAGTGATGAAGGATGGACACATCATCCATGGGAAGTCAACTATAAGGAGCAATTTGATTATCAAAAAACCCCACGGCATCAAAATAAGGGGCATCCAAGTCATAAGGGTCCACAGTCTTCTGTTTTTTAGGAGGAGGACCAACAGTAGGAGAAGAAGCAGCACCAGAGGTTGACTGGGGAGGAGCAGAAGGAACCGTACGAACCTGAGGAGTCAGGATATTTTCCTCGGTCCAGAAGTGTCCAAGGTTGGCTTCCTCGGAGGAACTTGAGTATATCCTTCTCTAGAAGCCTTCGCCGAGATGTTTTGAGCAGTAGTCGCCTTCTTAGCCCGACGATAGGCCTTCATGGAATCTGTAGACTTCACCATTTCTGAAAAAGGAAAAACAGGAAAATCAAGTTGCAAGTAAGAAAGGGATATATTGGCAAACAAACAAACAAATAAAAGAAAAGCTAAAAAAGAAGTCGGCAACTACCCAATTCAGTCCGAAGAAGGGAAGGATCTCTTAGAAACTTCTTTGTGTCGAGATGGGGAGGCTCTCCCCAATTTTCCTCCAACACATGCACAAAGCCCTGCTCGACCTCATCCAGACTTTCCCAAGAATACCTAGCCACTACCACATTCTTTTGCTAGCACAAAGGGAAAGAAGGTTCATTATTTTCATCCAAAAAGAAGGGCCGAGCTCCCTCAACAACTCGGATCTTAAAATAGTAATTCTTAAAATCCTTAAAAGATTCATGATACATGGAGAACACTTTCTTTTCTTGGGTAGCTCGAAAAAAAATCCAGGAAACTTTCTTCTTAGCTACCCCAGGTTTCGTCAACACAAAAAGATAAAGAAAGAGAGTTTGAGTAGGTCGGATATCCAGTTCCTGACACAACAATTGAAAGATTTTTATGAAACCCCATGAGTTCGGACGAAGTTGAGAGGAGCTACATTGCAGGACCACAACAGCTCGGTCTCAAAAGGGGTAAAAGGAATGGTAATATTCAATTGACTGAAGAAGTAGTCATAAGCATAGAAAAAAGGACGTTCCCCTTGAGTCAATGGAGGAAAACTAACCTTCTCCTCAGGGTCAGGTGACACCAACTCATAATTTTTCTCCTTGTTCCCGTAACTAAAAATCGTATGGTGCCTCCTAAGTCGCACACAGTACTTAGGGTCAGCCACAGTAACACACATCAAAACAATGGAGTCCAACCAGTCAGACATGCCATCCGGGATCTTAGTAGACATCTCAACAACGTTTTTGTAGGAAGACATGGGTCAGCTATTCCTACAGTAAGAAAAAGAAAAATGGGGTTTGATGAGCGGATAATTTATACGCTTTTTGGCATTGTTTTTAGTATGTCTTTAGTATATTTTAGTTAGTTTTTATTATATTTTTATTAGTTTTTAAATAAAATTCACTTTTCTGGACTTTACTATGAGTTTGTGTGTTTTTCTATGATTTCCGGTATTTTCTGGCTGAAATTGAGGGACCTGAGCAAAAATCTGATTCAGAGGCTGAAAAAAGACTGCAGATGCTGTTGGATTCTGACCTTCCTACACTCAAAGTGGATTTTCTAGAGCTACAGAAGCCCAATTGGTGCGCTCTTAATTGCGTTGGAAAGTAGACATCCTGGGATTTCCAGAAATACATAATAGTTCATACTTTGCCCAAGATTTGATGGCCCAAACCGGCATTCCAAGTCAGCTCAAGAATTCTGGCGTCAAAATGCCAGAACTGGCACAAAAGCTGGAGTTAAACGCCCAAACTGGCACAAAAGCTGGCGTTTAACTCCAAGAAAAGTCTCTACACATGGAAGCTTCAATGCTCAGCCCAAGCACACACCAAGTGGGCCCGAAAGAAGATTTCTGCATTAATTACTTATTTCTGTAAACCCTAGGCTACTAGTTCTAATAGGACCTTTTACTATTGTATTTATATATATCTTTGATAAGTCTTATGCTATCATAGACGCCTTTGGAGGCTGGTCTCACGGCCATGCCTAGACCTTGTTCTTATGTATTTTCAACGGTGGAGTTTCTACACACCATAGATTAAGGTGTGGAGCTCTGCTGTTCTTCATGAATTAATACAAGTACTATTGTTTTTCTATTCAACCCAAGTCTATTTCTTCTCCAAGATATTCATTCGCACCCAAGAACATGATGAATGTGATGATTATATGACACTCATCACCATTCTCACCTATGAACGCATGACTGACAACCACTTCCGTTCTACATGCAAACAAGCTTGAATGTGTATCTCTTGGGTTTCTAATCTAAGATTGGAACTTTTGTGGTATAGGCTAGAATTATTGGCGATCATTCTTGAGATTCGGAAAGTCTAAACTTTATCTATGGTATTCCGAGTAGGATCTGGGAAGGGATGACTTTGACGAGCTTCAAACTCGCGATTGTTGGGCGTGTGACAGACGGAAAAAGGATCAATGGATCCTATTCCAACATGATCGACAACTGACAGATGATTAGCTGTGCGGTGACAGCGCATTTAGAACGTTTTCACTGAGAGGACGGGAAGTAGCCATTGACAATGGTGATGCCCAACATAAAGCTTGCCATAGAAAGGAGTGTGAATGATTGGAAGAAGGCAATGGGAAAGCAGAGGTTCAAGAAGAACAAAGCATCTTCATACGCTTATCTGAAATTCCTACCAATGAATTACATAAGTATCTCTATCTTTATTTTATGTTTTATTTATCTTTTAATTATCAATTCTCCATCACCATCTAAATCCGCCTGACTGAGATTTACAAGGTGACCATAGCTTGCTTCAAGCCGATAGTCTCCGTGGGATCGACCCTTACTCACGTAAGGTATTACTTGGACGACCCAGTGCACTTGCTGGTTAGTTGTGCAGAATTGTGACAAAGTGTGATTCACGTTTGAGAGCTCCAAGTCTTTGGCGCCATTGTTGATGATCACAATTTTGTGCACCATGTTTTTGGCGCCGTTGCCGGGGATTGCTCGAGTTTGGACAACTGACGGTTCATCTTGTTGCTTAGATTAGGTACTTTTCTTTTTATTTTTCAGAATTTTTAATGAATTCTAGAGTTTCAAGGTGATGTTCTTATCATCACAAAAGCTGATTGATTCTCATCAATTTAGCTGCTAAATGTAATGTCCTGCTAAAGCTTGGCTAGCCATGTCTAATCTTTTTAGACTAAAGCTTTAGACTAACATTGCATGATTCCTAGAATTCTTATTAAAAGTTTTGAATCTCTTTATTCTCTTTACCATATAAGTTTCGAAAATCACAAAAAAATTTATAAAACCATAAAAATCAAAAATATTTTATGTTTCTTGTTTGAGTCTACTATCAATTTTAAGTTTGGTGTCAATTGCATGTCTTTATTCTTCTTGCATTTTTCGAATATATGCATTATGTTCTGCATTGATCTTCAAGTTGTTCTTGATGATTTACTTGCTCTGATCTTTAAATTCTCTTGTTTTGTGTGTTTTGTTGTTTTTCTTATGCATTCTCAATTTGTTAGAGCCTCTAATACAAAATTTTTAAGTTTGGTGTCTTGCATGCATTGTTCATTTGATCTTAGTTGCATTTTTATTATTTCTCATCATCAAAAATTCAAAAATATTTTCAAAACTATGTCTTTTCAAGTCAATAATACAGAGAATTGAAGATTCAGAACATTCAGCAGAGGAATTACACAGAAAAAGATGGGCGTTCAAAACGCCTAGTGAAGAAGGAAAACTGGCGTTTAAACGCCAGCCAAGGTACCTGGCTGGGTGTTTAACACCCAAAAAGGTAGGATTTTGGGCGTTAAACGCCAGAATGGATGCCATTCTAGGCGTTTACGCCAGGATGACACTAGAAGGAAGATTTTGTTTTTAATTCAAATCTTTTTCAAATTTTCATAATTTTTCAAAATCAAATCTTTTTCAAATCATATCTTTTCAATCATATCCTTTCAAAATCAATTTCTTTCCATTTTTTTATTATAATTTTCAAAAATCCTTGCTATAATTAATGATTTACTTCAAAATTTTCAAGTTGTTACTTACGTATTAAGAAATGATCAAATTTTAAATTTTAAGAATTATATCTTTTAATTTCTTGTTAGTCAAGTAATCAACTTTAATTTTAAAACTTTCTTTTTTTTTTAAAATTGATTTTCAATCATATCTTCTCAATCATATCTTTTCAATCACATTTTTTTCAAAATTAACTCTCAATCATATCTTTTTGATTTCTAATTTCAAAATCTTTTTCAAAAATCACTTAATTTATTTCCCAATATTTGTTTTCGAAAATCATCAATCAAATTTTCAAAATTTCTTTTAATTATTTCAAAATCTTTTACTTTAATTTCGAAAATTCTTCCCCTCTTCTCACATCCTTCTATTTAAGGGACTAACACTCCTCCTCAAGGTGCAATTCGAACTATATCCCTCTTGATAAGTTCGAATTCTCTTCTATCTACCTCCTCCTTCTATTCTACTTTTCCTCTGACACCTCAAGGAATCTTTATACTGTGACATAGAGGATTCCCTACTTTCTTGTTCTCTTCTCTTTCATATGAGCAGAAGCAAAGATAAAGGCATACTTGTTCAAGATGATCCTGAACCTAAAAGGACCTTGAAGAGAAAGCTAAGAGAAGCTAAAGCACAATTCTCTCTAGAGGGCCTAACAGAGCTTTTCAAAGAAGAAGAAACAATGGCAGCTGAAAACAACAACGCCAACAATGCAAGGAAGGTGCTGGGTGACTTTACTATACCTACTCCCGACTTCTATGGGAGAAGCATATCAATCCCTGCCATTGGAGCAAACAACTTTGAGCATAAGACTCAATTAGTTTCTCTAATGCAACAGAATTGCAAGTTTCATGGACTTCCATTGGAAGATCCTCATCAGTTCTTAGCTGAATTCTTACAAATCTGTGACACTGTCAAGACCAATGGGGTTGGCCCTGAAGTCTACAGACTTATGCTCTTCTCTTTTCTTGTAAGAGACAGAGCTAGGACATGGTTGGACTCACAACCTAAAGAAAGCCTGAACTCTTGGGAAAAGCTAGTCAATGCCTTCTTGGCAAAGTTCTTTCCACC
Source organism: Arachis ipaensis (assembly GCF_059453495.1). Classification (NCBI taxonomy): domain Eukaryota; kingdom Viridiplantae; phylum Streptophyta; class Magnoliopsida; order Fabales; family Fabaceae; genus Arachis; species Arachis ipaensis. The sequence goes on along the minus strand of NC_142442.1, from coordinate 101,291,406 downwards.
TCAAAAATTGAGCAAGGTTAGAGTGGAAGTCCAAACCTTCAGACAGAAGGAAGGTGAATCCCTCTATGAAGCTTGGGAAAGACACAAGCAATTGATCAGAAGGTGTCCTTCTGACATGCTTTCAGAATGGAGCATCATAGGTATCTTCTATGATGGTCTATCTGAACTGTCCAAGATGTCATTGGACAGCTCTGCTGGAGGATCTCTTCATCTGAAGAAGACGCCTGCAGAAGCTCAGGAACTCATTGAGATGGTTGCAAATAACCAATTCATGTACACTTCTAAAAGGAACCCTGTGAATAATAGGACAAATCAGAAGAAAGGAGTTCTTGAGATTGATACTCTGAATGCCATACTGGCTCAGAATAAAATATTGACTCAGCAAATCAATATGATTTCTCAAAGTCTGTCTGGAATGCAAGCAGCAACAGGCAGTACCAAAGAAGCTTCATCTGAAGAAGAAGCTTATGACCCTGAGAACCCAGCAATGGAAGAGGTGAATTACATGGGAGAACCCTATGGAAACACCTATAATCCTTCATGGAGAAATCATCCAAATCTCTCATGGAAGGATCAACAGAGACCTCAACAAGGTTTCAACAACAATAATGGTGGAAGAAACAGGTTTAGCAATACCAAGCCTTTTCCATCATCTTCTCAGCAATAGACAGAGAATTCTAAGCAAAGCCACTCTGACTTAGCAACCATTGTCTCTGATCTAATCAAAACCACTCAAAGTTTCATGACTTAGCAGCCGAGTAAGAAAATTACTGAACTCCCTCCTAGTACTCTCTCAAGCAATACAGAAGAGAATCCAAAGAGAGAGTGCATGGCCATAAACACGTCTCACATGGCCGAACCTGGAGAGGAGGAAGAGGCAGTGATCTCCACTGAGGAAGACCTCAATGGACGTCCAATGGCCTCCATGGAGTTCCCTGATGAGGAACCATGGAAATCTGAGGCTCACACAGAGACCATAGATATTCCATTGAATTTACTTCTGCCATTCATGAGCTCTGATGAGTATTCTTCCTCTGAAGAGAATGAAGATGTTACTGAAGAGCAAGTTGCTAAGTACCTTGGAGCAATCATGAAGCTAAATGCCAAGTTGTTTGGTAATGAGACTTGGGAGGATGAACCTCCATTGCTCATCAAAGAACTGGATGACTTGACTAGGCAGAAATTACCTCTGAAGAGACAAGACCCTAGAAAATTCTTAACCCCTTGTACCATAGGCACCATGACCTTTGAGAAGGCTCTGTGTGACTTGGGGTCAAGTATAAACCTTATGCCTCTCTCTGTAATGGAGAAGCTAGGGATCATTAAGGTACAAGCTGCTAGAATCTCACTAGAGATGGCAGACAATTCAAGGAAACAAGCTTATGGACTTGTAGAGGATGTCTTGGTAAAGGTTGAAGACCATTACATCCCTGCTGATTTCATAATCCTAGAGACTGGGAAGTGTATGGATGAATCCATCATCCTTGGCAGACCCTTTCTAGCCACAGCAAAAGCTGTGATTAATGTTAACAGAGGGGAATTGATCATTCAAGTGAATGAAGACTCCCTTGTCTTTAAAGCTCAAGGATATCCCTCTGTAACCATGGAGAGAAAGCATGAAGAGCTTCTCTCAATACAGAGTCAAACAGAGCCCCCACAGTCAAACTCTAAGTTTGGTGTTGGGAGGCCACAACCAAACTTTAAGTTTGGTGTTGAACCCCCACATTCAAACTCTAAGTTTAGTATTGGGAGGTTCCAACATTGCTCTGAACATCTGTGAGGCTCCATGAGAGCCACTGTCAAGCTATTGACATTAAAGAAGCGCTTGTTGGGAGGTAACCCAATCTTTAATTATCTATATTAAATTTCTATTTTCTTTTGTTATTTCATATTTTCTGTAGGTTGATGATCATGTGAAGTCACAAAAACAATTGAAAAAGCAAAAACAGAAGGAAAAACAGAATGAAAAATAGAACACCCTGGAGGAGAAACTTACTAGCGTTTAAACGCCAGTAAGGGTAGCAGAATGGGTGTTAAACGCCCAGTCTGGCACCATTCTGGGCGTTTAATGCTAGAAATGGGCACCAGACTGGTGTTTAACGCCAGGAATGGGCAAGAAGCTAGCGTTAAATGCCAGAAATGGGCAGTAGCCTGGCGTTTAACGCCAGGATTGGCAGAAAGGGGCGTTTTTACACGCCACTTAGTGCAGGGATGAGATATCCTTGACACCTCAGGATCTGTGGACCCCACAGGATCCCCACCTACCTCACCTCTCTCTCTCTTCTTCACCCATTCACCAATCACCTCAATACCTCTTCCCAAAAACCCCTCACCTATCAAATCCCACCATTCTCTTCACCACTCACATCCATTCTTCATAAAACCTCACCTAGCTCACCATTCATATTCAAACTACTTTCCCACCCAAACCCACCCATAATGGCCGAACCATACCCCCTCTCCACTCCTATATAAACTCATCTTCACTCCTTCATTTTCACCCAACCTAAACACTACCTATCCCCCTTGGCCGAAATACAAATCCCCCTCCATCTCCTCTATTTCTTCTTCTTCTACTCTCTTCTTTCTTCTTTTGCTCGAGGACGAGTAACCTTCTAAGTTTGGTGTGGTAAAAGCTAAAGCTTTTCGTTTTTCCATAACCATTTATGGCACCAAAGGCTGAAAAAACCTCTAGAAAGAGGAAAGGGAAGGCAAAAGCTTCCACCTTCGAGTCATGGGAGATGGAGAGATTCCTCTCAAGGGTGCATCAAGACCACCTCTATGAAGTTGTGGCCAAGAAGAAGGTGATCCCCGAGGTCCTTTTTAAGCTCAAAAAGAATGAGTATCCGGAGATCCGACATGAGATCCGAAGAAGAGGTTGGGAAATTCTCACCAACCCCATTTAACTAGTCAGAATCTTAATGGTTCAAGAGTTCTATGTCAATGCATGGATCACCAAAAACCATGATCAAAGTGTGAAGCCGGACCCAAAGAATTGGCTTACAATGGTTCGGGGGAAATGCTTAGATTTTAGTCCGAAAAATGTAAGGTTGGCATTCAACTTGCCTATGATGTAAGGAGATGCACACCCCTACACTAGAAGGGTCAACTTTGATCAAAGGTTAGACCAAGTCCTCATGGACATCTGTGAAGAGGGCGCCCAATGGAAGAGAGATGCAAGAGGGAAGCCGGTTCAACTAAGAAGGCATGACCTCAAGCCCGTGGCTAGGAGATAGTTGGAGTTCATCCAACGCTCAATCATTCCCACTAGCAACCGGTCTGAAGTTACTATAGACTGGGCTATCATGATTCATAGCATCATGATTAGAGAGGAAATAGAAGTTCATAAGGTTATATCCCAAGAACTCTACAAGGTGGCGGACAAGTCCTCTACTATGGCAAGGTTAGCCTTCCCTCATCTCATTTGTCACCTCTGCAATTCAGTTGGAATTGACATAGAGGAAGACATCCTCATTGATGAGGATAAGCCCATCACTAAGAAAAGGATGGAGCAAACAAGAGATCCCACTCATGGACATGAGGAAATTTCTCATCATGAAATCCCTGAGATGCCTCAAGGGATGCATTTTCCTCCATAAAACTACTGGGAGCAAATCAACACCTCCCTAGGAGAATTAAGTTCCAACATGGGACAACTAAGGTTGGAGCACCAAGAGCATTCCATCCTCCTCAATGAAATTAGAGAAGACCAAAGAACCATGAGAGAGGAGCAACAAAGGCAAGGAAGAGACATTGAGGAGGTCAAGCACTCCATAAGATCTTCAAGAGGAAGAACAAGCCGCCATCACTAAGGTGGACCCGTTCTTTAATTTCCTTGTTCTTTATTTTCTGTTTTTCGAAAATTGTGCTTTATGTTTATTTATGTTTGTGTTTTTATTACATGATCATTAGTGTCTAAGTGTCTATGCCTTAAAGCTATGAAAATGAATCCATCACCTTTCTTAAATGAAAAATGTTTTTAATTGAAAAAGAAAAAGAAGTTCATGAATTCCAAATTTTATAACAGTTTAGTTACTTTGATGTGGTGGCAATACTCTTGTTTTCTGAATGAATGCTTGAACAGTGCATATTTTTGAATTTGATTTTTTATGAATGTTAAAATTGTTGGATCTTGAATGAATGATAGAAAAAGGAGAAATGTTATTTGATAATCTGAAAAATCATAAAATTGATTCTTGAAGCAAGAAAAAGCAGTGAAAAGCTTGTAGGAAAAAAAAAGCAAGCAGAAAAAGCCAATACCCCTTTAAACCAAAAGGCAAGGGTGATAAAAAGGATCCAAGGCTTTGAGCATCAGTGGATAGGAGGGCCCACAGGAATAAAATCCTGGCCTAAGCGGCTAAACCAAGCTATCCCTAACCATGTGCTTGTGGCGTGAAGGTGTCAAGTGAAAACTTGAGACTGAGCGGTTAAAGTCATGGTCAAAAGCAAAAAGAGTGTGCTTAAGAGCTCTGGACACCTCTAATTGGGGACTCTAGCAAAGCTGAGTCACAATCTGAAAAGGTTCACCCGGTTATGTGTCTGTGACATTTATGTATCCGGTGGTAATATTAGAAAACAAAATGCTTAGGGTCACAGCCAAGAATCATAAAGTAGCTGTGTTCAAGAATCAACATACTTAACTAGGAGAATCAATAACACTATCTGGATTCTGAGTTCCTATAGAAGCCAATCATTCTGAACTTCAAAGGATAAAGTGAGATGCCAAAACTGTTCAGAAGCAAAAAGCTAAAAGCCCCGCTCATCTAATTAATACTGATCTTCATAGATGTTTTTGGAATTCATTGTACATTCTATTCTTTTTATCCTATATGATTTTCAGTTGCTTGGGGACAAGAAACAATTTAAGTTTGGTGTTGTGATGAGCGGATAATTTATACTCTTTTTGGCATTGTTTTTAGTATATTTTTAGTATATTTTAGTTAGTTTTTATTATATTTTTATTAGTTTTTAAATAAAATTCACTTTTCTGGACTTTACTATGAGTTTGTGTGTTTTTCTGTGATTTTAGGTATTTTCTGGCTGAAATTGAGGGACCTGAGCAAAAATCTGATTCAGAGGCTGAAAAAGGACTGCAGATGCTGTTGGATTCTGACCTCCCTACACTCAAAGTGGATTTTCTGGAGCTACAAAAACCCACATGGCGCGCTTTCAATTGCGTTGAAAAGTAGACATCCTGGGCTTTCCAGCAATATATAATAGTCTATACTTTGCCCAAGATTTGATGGCCCAAACCGGCGTTCCAAGTCAGCTCAAGAATTCTGGCGTCAAAACGCTAGAACTGGCACAAAAGCTGGAGTTAAACGCCCAAACTGGCACAAAAGCAGGCGTTTAACTCCAAGAAAATTCTCTACACATGGAAGCTTCAATGCTCAGCCCAAGCACACACCAAGTGGGCCCGGAAGAAGATTTCTGCATTAATTACTTATTTCTATAAACCCTAGGCTACTAGTTCTCTATAAATAGGACCTTTTACTATTGTATTTATATATATCTTTGATAAGTATTATGCTATCATAGACGCCTTTGGAGGCTGGCCTCACGGCCATGCCTAGACCTTGTTCTTATATATTTTCAATGGTGGAGTTTCTACACACCATAGATTAAGGTGTGGAGCTCTGCTGTTCTTCATGAATTAATACAAGTACTATTATTTTTCTATTCAACTAAAGTCTATTTCTTCTCCAAGATATTCATTCGCACCCAAGAACATGATGAATGTGATGATTATGTGACACTCATCACCATTCTCACCTATGAACGCGTGACTGACAACCACTTCCGTTCTACATGCAAACAAGCTTGAATGTGTATCTCTTGGGTTTCTAATCTAAGATTCGAACCTTCGTGGTATAGGCTAGAATTATTGGCAGTCATTCTTGAGATCTGGAAAGTCTAAACCTTATCTGTGGTATTCCGAGTAGGATCTGGGAAGGGATGACTGTGACGAGCTTCAAACTCGCGATTGTTGGGCATGTGACAGACGCAAAAGGATCAATGGATCCTATTCCAACATGATCGAGAACCGGCAGATGATTAGCTGTGCAGTGACAGTGCATTTGGAACGTTTTCACTGAGAGGACGGGAAGTAGCCATTGACAACGGTGATGCCCAACATAAAGCTTGCCATGGAAAGGAGTATGAATGATTGGAAGAAGGCAATGGGAAAGCAGAGGTTCAGGAGGAACAAAGCATCTTCATACGCTTATCTGAAATTCCTACCAATGAATTACATAAGTATCTCTATCTTTATTTTATGTTTTATTTATCTTTTAATTATCAATTCTCCATCACCATCTGAATCCGCCTGACTGAGATTTACAAAGTGACCATAGCTTGCTTCAAGCCGACAGCCTCCGTGGGATCGACCCTTACTCACGTAAGGTATTACTTGGACGACCCAGTGCACTTGCTGGTTAGTTGTGTGGAATTGTGACAAAGTGTGATTCACGTCTGAGAGCTCCAAGTCTTTAGCGCTATTGTTGATAATAACAATTTCGTGCACCAGGGTTACCACCAAACAACTCGAGCAAAGAAGGAAACAGCTTGGACAATAACATATGAACATCAAGAGTCAGATACGGCAGTAAAAGGGAAACCCCATGACTCACACTAAAGTCCAAGGGCACCCTTTGGAGGCAAGAACTCGGAAAGAAAGAAATTGACAGTCTATCCCCGAAGATCTCTCAAACAAGAAAACACAATTCTTCTCTGGCAACGACACTCCACACAAAACAGCAAGAAAGTCATCATCACCAACAAAAAAGATCAAAGTTACAACCTTTCCTACTAACAGTTTATCATCAAAGCTACAAAAAGTTTTCAAAGCTATAACCTCAATCTACCAACAAATCCGCAAAAGCTAAGACTTTGATCAGGGGGATACAACTACGAAGAGAGACAGAAATTATGACAAACAATAAAACCCTAGGGAAGCGAAAATTACCAGGCACACATCACAGCAAAAGAGTGCAGCGATCACCACAAAGATGCAAGCTTTTTCAGAAAATCGTGAAAACAAAATGTCGAAAAGAAAGACACAATCTTTTTTCGAAGGGGTTAAGATTCTCAGAGACAAAATCAGTAAAAATCACATGCAACAGTGGAGACATACAAGAAGGCGAATAACGAAAACATAAAAGGGAAAGAAAATACCAACCTGTAGAGGAAGAAGAAGCAAGTGCAAGGGAAGGATCAGGAAGAAACAGCAATTAATCCACACTGACAATCACTTTCGAAGCAAGGAAAGGGGGAAGCACGAAGAAGCGAAAACAGAGGGGGTAGAGGAACGAAGCACTGCAGCATGAAAAAGCAAAGAGAAAGGAGAGGAGAAACTGAAAGATGAGGCTTAAAAATTCAAAATGAAATGAAAAAGAGGGAAAGAAGGGAACGGCAAAAGAGGAGTTAATGAGAATTTAACCCTCGCACGTTCCCAAGAAAGCGCAACGTGCGCTGCAATTAAAGAGAAAAAAGAAAGAAAACGCTCCACATTCAAGTCCCAGCAGGAGTCATACTAGAGATTGACCCAAGGCGAAATGCTCGAGCTCGATTTCCTCAAAAGGATCGAAGTCTAAAGGACATGACCTTAACAGAAAAATAGAGCTCAAGCAGGGGCACTATTCATACCCTGGGTCGAGCTACCCGACCCGGACTGATTGAAGACAAAGTAACCGACCTCTTCAGGTCAGGACCCTGATGAACCGAAATATTCGTATGCCGGTTAGAAATTAGCAATGAATCCAATCGTGAGTATAGTCTAACCAACACGCAAATATTGCATCAAACAATTCTAAAATCTATGACCGAGAGTATTGATCCCGGGTCGTTCTCCCTAGGAATTGCCATAGAATGCACATCATTTATTAGGAAGTATTTTGTGGTTTTAAGAGTTGGTGCTAGAATTCAAGCTATTAAAGGTAAACAACGATTAATTGAGATAAAAGCACTAGCTAGGGTAGATATTGGAAGTTCCATCATTTTAGTTTCTTTCAATTGTGATAAGAGTTGATTATTGCTTCACTTAGTTAACCCCCTAATAATTGAGGAAATTCAAGTGAGAGTAATTAACTTGAGTCACAAGACCTAGTCTCACCCTAGGGAAGTCTAGCTTTAGTGCACTCTAAGTAAATTAGCAATTCTCAATTCCTAGTCAACAATTGATATCCACTACTCAAGCGTCTCCAATAACTCAACCCCTAAGCCAAGTAAGAGAAATCTACTCCATAGCTAGGGTTATCATTATCACAAACAATTGGTAGACAATCATAGAAGACATGATGTAATTGAGAGAAGAAAAGTGAATTAAAGCTATCTAACCCAAACAATCATCAACAATCAAGCAATTGAATAAAATTCCACAATTCATTAATCAAAATTCAAAGTAACAAAATCACAAATCTAGATCTAAGAGATTGAATCAAAAGAACATTAATTGAGAGTAGAAGAAGAGTAGATCTACAACTTGTATCAAAGTAAAAGTGAATTAGCAATGGATCTCACCAAGAAATCAAAGAAGAATTGCAACGGAGAAAGTGAAATCCTAGAGAGAATTTGGAGTTTCTCTCTCTAAAAACAAAATGTAACTAACTATCCAAAATATCTAGAATTATCACTCATTGTCCTAACCCCCCTAATCCTTGGTCTTCTTAAGCTTTTCCCTCCAAAATTCTGCTCCAAAATTGGGCCTGGGACTCCCTAAAATCACTGGTCATGTTTTCCTTTTAAAAAATCACGTGCGCACATCGGCGCATACGCGCACAGTACGCATGCGCGCACCTGGAGTTTTTCGCAACCTACGCGTAGGCGTGCAGTACGCACGCGCGTCATAGGAAATATAGCCCAGCCATACAAGCGCGCTGGCTTCTTGTTCGGCTCCACTGCGCCGGCTCTGGGAGTACGCATCCACGCGTACGTGCAAGGTGCGTGTTCGCGACCTTGTCCAAACTTCAAAACTTTAATTTATTCCATGCTCCTCCCATTCATGCATGCTTCCTTCACTCCTCTTAACCATTTTTTCCCTATAACTTCTGAAACCACTTAACAAATGGATCAAGGCATCGAATGGTAATAGAGGAGAATTACAATATATCAATTTTGATGCAAAAGAAGCATATTTTCATCTATGAGGCAAAGTTGGGAAAGGAACACAAAATCATGCAGTTTTATATGGACAAGTGTGGAATATCATTGATAAAACCCTTAAAATCTACACATGATAAACCCTAAAAACGGGGTTTATCAACCTCCCCACACTTAAAGTATAGCATGTCTTCATGCTAAAGGAAAGCAAAAGATCAAAGGATTACAAGAGAGTGGGACTCATGGGATGCAATCTACCTACATGAATATAACTAGGGTGTATGCTACTATCTACTTGGTCAAGAGCAATTCAATCATCCTAGGGCACATATATATATGCACATAGGGCAAGATGATGGGCAATGTATAAACTCTACCAATATTAGTCATCAAAGTGAAATATGCATAGCTTGCATGAAGAACGCTCGCGAGAGTCGGGAACAAGGAATTGAGCTTCGGACCCCTCACCAGAAGTATTTGCACTCTATCCGCTCGGTGTATAGGGTTGATCACTGAATCCTCTCCTACTTCATGCTCTTCCAAAATTTGTTCTTCCTCTAACAATCAACAATTGTTCTATGCATGCATACATATATCATGAGGTCTTTCCTTAGGTTGTAATGGGGTTAGGGTTAAGGTAGGGTTATATATTTGGCTAAGTGGGCTAAAAATTGAATCTTTTGATTAACTTAAGCTCCCCACCTAACTTATATAACATCCTATACAATTATGCACTAATCTAACTACCCATTCCTCACTCTTTCACATACTCATGCATTTACTTTTGATAATTACACATATGCATTGATTTGTCTCTAGGTCTTACTTTGGGGCATTTTGTCCCCTTTTATTACTTTTCTTTTTCTTCTCTTTATATAATTTTTTTTATTTTATTTTCTTTTTCTTTTTCTTTGGGTCTCTTTTCTTTTTCTTTCCCCCCTTTTTTTTCAAGCTGTGTACAAGAATATCAATGTTTAAGGTCTATATATTTAATTGATCACATGAGTATGTATCCATTTCCCAATATTTTTAACAATAACATGCTTTTACCTCAACCGATGCCCCTTCCGTTTTCCCACACTTGAATGGCACACACGCACTAGCCTAAGCTATTCAAGGATTCAAATAGGGACATTCATGGGTTTTCCACTTTTGGCTTGTTATGTGCTAAAATTAAGAATAAGTGGGTTAAAGCGTAGGCTCAAAATTGGTTGCAAAGGTTGTTATAAGGTAAGGTCATTTGGGTAAGTGGCTAAGTTAATTGATGGCCTCAATCATGTACATGCATTCATACATATAACAATGGACATATAGAGTCAAACAAATTAAGGATCACAATCATAGAGAGAGAACAATGCACACAAGAAGGGAAGTAAGTGGCTAGAAGATGTAGCCATGCAATTAGGCTCAAGACTCACTTGCTTGTGTTCTTGGCTCAAAATCCATGTTCCAAATTATACTCTTCAAACAAGCATAGCATCAAAAATTTTTAAAAATTGGTGAGTTTGCCCTAAAGTTCTAGCTTCCTAGGAAGGAAGCCATTACTCTAACCAAGTGGACTTATTAAAAGATAACTAGCATGCAAAGGATGTTAAATACAATCTATCCTACTTAACAAAAGAAATTCAAAATTTATTCGGGTGTTACCTTTGATGACCGGTCGGCCGACCGACCTCCCCACACTTAGAAGTTGGCACGGTCCTCCGTGCCTTGAGTGAGACGCAGTGGTTGATCGGCTTCCGAGTGTCCATCATCCTCTCCATTATCGCTATCTTCAATGTCGGTGCCGGTGGATGTGAAGATTTCCGGTTCTTCCATAGGTGGTGCTAAGCAACATAGAAGCTTCTTGACAAAAGTATAACGGTGTTGGTTGCGCCGCTCATAATGATCGAGCTTCTTGTAGAGGTCCTCTATGCGTTGCATGGATGACTTTGGTGGTGCGGTTGAGGTGGTGGGAATGCTCATGGGGACGGCTAAGTTTGGCTCTTCGGTGTCCGTCGGAGGGTAAATATATCTCCTCTTGGGAACAACATCGCCGTCTATCAGGATCATGACCCTCCGATCCTTGGTCTCTCGGGGAACACCGGCTGCGGCAACTAAGTCGGTCACTAGAGCGGGAAAGGGAAGGTTCTCCTTAGCGTGGATGCGGCCCATAGCTTGGCGAATGAGACGGGAAATATGAACCGGTCTCTCTGTGAGGACACACCAAACCAACAAGGATAACTCAGCAGTGATAGATGAACCATGGGTGCTAGGGAGCACATAATAGGCTAGAATTTATGCCCATGCCTGAGCCTCTCTAGTGAGAAAATGTGCGTCAATGCCCTTGGGCCTCGGCCTCATCCTCCTTCGAATCCAGAATGATTCAGGTGTAGCAATGACTTTGAGGATGGCATCCCAATCAAACTCATATTCGCATCGTGCCGACAAAATTTCTTGATATGCATCAATTCCATCCGCTAACGGTCTGGTCTTAAGCACACTTTGAATGGCCTCCTCTGTGATGAAAACTTGTCTTCGACGCACAAATACCGATGTAAGGGATGAGGAGTGGTAATTGGTGTAAAATTCTACCACCCACGACAAGTTTGCTTCACGTGGCTTCCTCAATAGGAATTCCCATTGCCGCCGCTCGATGCGGGGCATGACAAGCGGGATGACATGAGTTGGAGGGGCTAGAAGAGGTTCCGCATGATAGTTCCTTTCTTTGATCAATGGGTAGGCAAGTTTGCAATAGCGGTTTGGGAACTTATTCGGGTCCCTTCCCAGATTGTCCTTTTCCAAAACATCAATGTTAGCAACGCTTCTTGTCTTATTGAGGAGGGGCTTGGCTCTAGATGCTTGTTGTGCTTTGCTAGTGGACCGGAGCGGTGCCTTCTTGGATGCCTTACCTTTGTCTTTCTTGACAACCATCCTAGAGAAGAGGGAAAGGTGGCAAAATTAAACTTAAAGAATCACCAAGAAATAATAATCATGCAAGTCATAAGCATAAGGGAATAAGTGGCTTAGATACATGACAGCTGCAACATGTAACTAAGGCAACAATGAAAACCATGGCTAATCACTAGCATGTGATGTATGAGTGGTATATGCATGCAAACAAGAAGCATAAGAAGCATGCACTCTTAACATCAATAACAAGAGGTGAATGTCAAGGGATGAGCATGTAGAAATTAAACAAGAAGCAAGCTCAATGCACATATGAACAAGCAAGTGAGTGAGAGAGAACACTAAAATAGAAGATACTAAGTCAAGGTAACTCCAAAAATCATGTGGGTCTTCCATCAAACACTTGGTGTGCATCCCCTTTTATGAAAAAAGATGAGAGAAGGGTGACAATGTAAAATCCCATAAAGCATCATCAAACATCATAGCATACCACACATTGTAAGGGAAAGCAATTAAGACAAACCATCTCATCAATGCAAGAGTAATCTCCACTAATAACACCCATAAGAAAATGAAAAAAAGAAAGAAAATCTAACAAACCAAGTAAACATGAATGAAAACTAACTAAGAGGAAGAGTAAGCGAATGTAGATAATGAAAAGAAGAGGGAAGAGAAAACTAAACAAGAAAAGAGATGAGAAGTACCTAGAGAGGAAGAAGAGAAATGGGGTATGTAAGTGAGAGAAAAGGTAGTGAAGAATATAAGAGAGGGGAGGAGAAAGAGAGGTGTAGGACCATCGGAGGTGGTGGTTACGCCGGTGGTGGCGGAAGAGGGGTGGTAAAAATGGTAGAAGGGGGTAGAAGTGAAGAAGAAGGGTGATGGTAAGAAGGTAGGAAGAAATTGAAAGAAAAGGGCGCACTCTAATGTAATTAATTCACGAAACCGGCACGCGCGCGCCATGCATTCGTGTGCGCGCATGGGCAAAAATTTGCAGGGGCGCGGAAGCGCACAGTGCGCGTGCGCACGAAGCAGTGAAGTACGGGTGTGCGTGCGAGCACCAGGTGCGCGTACGCGTGCATCTGGGTTGTGCTCTCAGCACAAATTGGGCACAACTTTGGCTCAACTCTCGGGAAAAAGTACTAGAAGATGATGTTTTACTATCGACGCAGACGCGCACGGTGCACTGGCACGTTGATGCGCATTTTGCTTGAGGTGCGCGTACGCGTGAGTCGAGTTAGGCCATTGGCATGATATTAGCCCAACTTGGGCATAACTCTCAGGAAAATGGCTCAGGATTGCATATGGCGACATTGGCGCGGACGCGGCTAGTGCGCGTACGCGCGCATTTGCGCAAATGGGCCATGGGCGCGTACGCGCCATGTGCCTGCACGCGCCAGTGTGGTTGTGCTTGGGGCTCAGAATTGGCCTAGAATTTGCACAACTCTCTAGAAAATGACCCAGGAGCTGCGAATGCGTATGGGCGCGTGCGCGCACGCGCACCCCCTTGTTTTTTTCAGAGACATGAAAAACGCCTAATTGTCATGAATTCAGTGGTTAAACAAGCCAAAGGGGTCAAAAACACCGAAAACTCAATGTAAAACCCAAAGATGGGGTGTTTTTCTAGAACAGGAGTGGTTGTCAGGCACGCGTTCATAAATTTGAGAGTGATGATGAGTGTCACGGATCATCATATTCTCTATATTGAAGTACGAGTGAATATCTTAGAACAGAATCAGGCGTGATTGAATAGAAAACAATAGTAATTGGATTAATCCATTGAGACACAGCAGAGCTCCTCACCCCCACCTAAGGGGTTTAGAGACTCATGCCATAGAAAATACAATATCAGATGTAAAATGTCATGAGTTGCTAAATAATGAATCTCTAAAAGTAGTTTTTATACTAAACTAGTAACTTAGGTTTACAGAAAATGAGTAATTAGGTGTAGATAGTGCAGAATTCCACTTTCGGGGCCCACGTGGTGAGTGATTGGGCTGAGCTTTCAAGCTTTCACGTGCATATGCCTCAAATTGGAGTTAAACGCCACCCTGGGTGCCAAAATGGGCGTTTAACGCCAAGAAGTGTGCCAGTTCTATCGTTTACGCTAGAAAAGGGTCTCTGTCTGGCGTTTAACACATGTTTGGGCCATCAAATCTCGGGCAAAGTATGGACTATTATATATAGCTGGAAAGCCCAAGATGTCTACTTTCCAACGCAATTGAGAGCTTGCTGATTGGGTTTCTGTAGCTCCATAAAATCCACTTCGAGTGCAGGAGGAGTTAGAATCCAACAGCATCTGCAGTCCTTTCTCAGCCTCTGAATCAGACTTTTGCCCAGGTCCCTCAATTTCAGCCAGAAAATATCTAAAATTACATAAAAATACACAAACTCATAGTAAAGCCTAGAAATGTAATTTTTGCATAAAAATTAATAAAAATATAATCAAAAGTAACTAAAACATACTAAAAACTACCTAAAAATAATGCCAAAAAGGGTATAAATTATCCTCTCATCACAACACCAAACTTAAATTGTTGCTTGTCCCCAAGAAACCAAAAACAAAATAGGATAAAAAGAAGAGAAAATACAATAAATTCCAAAATTATGAATGAAGATTAGTTTTAATTAGATAAGCGGGGCTAGTAGCTTTTTGCTTCTGAACAGGTTTGGCATCTCACTTTATCCTTTGAAGTTCAGAATAATTGGCATCCATAGGAACTCAGACTTCAGATAGTGTTATTGATTCTCCTAGTTCAGTATATTGATTCTTGAACACAGCTACTTTATGAGTCTTGGCTGTGACCCTAAGCATTTTGTTTTCCAGTATTACCACCGGATATATAAATGCCACAGACACATAATTGGGTGAATCTTTTCAGATTGTGACTCAGCTTTGCTAGAGTCCCCAGTTAGAGGTGCCCAGAGTTCTTAAGCACACTCTTTTTGCTTTGGACCATGACTTTAACCACTCAGTCTCAAGCTTTTCACTTGACACCTTCACGCCACAAGCACATGGTTAGGGACAGCTTGATTTAGCCGCTTAGGCCATGATTTTATTCCTTTGGGCCCTCCTATCCATTAATGCTCAAAGCCTTGGATCCTTTTTACCCTTGCCTTTTAGTTTAAAGGGTTACTGGCTTTTTCTGCTTGCTTTTTTTTCTTTCTTTTTTGCCATTTTTTTCGCAAGCTTTGTGTTTTTCACTGCTTTTTCTTGCTTCAAGAATCAATTTCATGATTTTTCAGATTATCAATAACATTTCTCTTTTTTCATTATTCTTTCAAGTGCCAACAATTTTAACATTCAAAAACTTCACTGTAAAAAATATGCACTGTTCAAGCATTCATTCAGAAAACAAAAAGTATTGCCACCACATCAAAATAATTAAACTATTTTCAAGATAGAATTCGAAATTCATGTACTTCTTTTTCTTTTTTAGAAAACATTTTTCATTTAAGAAAGGTGAAATATTCATGGAACATTCATAGCTTTAAGACATAGACACTACACACTAATGATCATGTAATGAAGATACAAACATAGACAAAACATAAAGCATAAAAATGAAAAACAGAAAAATAATAACAAGGAAATTAAAGAACAGGTCCACCTTAGTGACGGCGGCTAGTTCTTCCTCTTGAAGATCCTATAGAGTGCTTGAGCTCCTCTATGTCTCTTCCTTGCCTTTGTTGCTCATCCCTCATGGCTCTTGTTGAGGTCCATGAGTGGGCTCTCTTGTTTGCTCCATCTTCTTTCTAGTGATGGGCTTTTGAGATGAATCTCTTCATCTCCATGACTCGGAGTTGGAAGCAACTGCCTTTCCTTTCCTCTTCCTAGAGGTTTCTCCGGCCTTAGGTGCCATTAATGGTTATGGAAAAACAAAAAACAGAGCTTTTTCCACACAAAACTTAAAAGGTTTGCTTGTCCTCAAGCAAAATAAGATAGAAGGGAGGAGAAGAAGAATGATGCAATTAATTTTGAAAACTTATTACTGTATGCAAGAAAAATTTAAAAAAAGTTGAAAAGAATTTCAAAAGATATATAAGTGTTGAAAACGTTTGGAAGGAATTGAAAAGAATTAAAAAAAATTAAAAAGAATTGGAAGGATTATTAATTTTTTTGGAAATAGAAATTGAAAGCTGAACGTTTAAAATATGTTTGATGTAAAAAATTATGAATTAAAACATTAAAAATTGAAAAAAATTGAATTGGAAACAAAATTACCTCCCTTGTGTCATCCTGGCGTTAAACGCCCAGAGTGCTATCCATTCTGGCGTTTAACGCTCGCTTGACTGCCTATTTGGGCGTCTAACGCCCAGCCAGATACCCTGGCTGGCGTTAAACGCCAGGAATCCTTCTTTACTGGGCATTTTTCTGAACGCCCCGAATGTTGCCATTTCTGGGTGTGCTGTTTTTGATGCTGTTTTTGATTTCGCTTTAATTCTGCAGCTGTTTTTATGATTCCACATGATCATCAACCTAAAAAAAATATAACATGGCAATGAAAAACAAATGTATCAAATAAATATAATTAAATAACATTGGATTGCCTCCCAATAAGCGCTTCTTTACTGTCTTTAGCTGGACTTTTAGTGAGCTTTTAATTTAGTCTCAATTTTGAGCACTCTTGCTCAACATTGCTTTTAAGATAATGTTTGACTCTCTGTCCATTAACAATGAATTTTTTGTCTGAGTCAATATCCTGAAGCTCTATATATCCATATGGTGACACACTTGTAATCACATATGGTCTCTTTCACCGGGATTTCAATTTCCCAAGGAATAATCTGAGCCTAGAGTTAAATAGCAGAACCTTCTGTCCTGGCTCAAAGAGTCTAGATGACAATTTTCTGTCATGCCATCTTTTTTCTTTCTCCTTGTAAATTTTAGTATTTTCGAAAGCATTGAGTCTGAACTCCTCCAGTTCATTCAACTGTAGTAATCTTTTCTCTCCAGCTACCCTAGTATTAAGGTTTAGGAACCTAGTTGCCCAGTAGGCCTTGTGTTCCAGTTCCACTAGCAGATGATAGGCTTTTCCATACACAAGCTGGTATGAAGAGGTCCTTATAGGAATCTTGAATGTGGTTCTGTATGCCCACAGAGCGTCATCCAGACTTCTTGCCCAATCCCTTCTATGGGTACTTACAGTCCGTTCCAGGATTCGTTTTAGTTCTCTATTTGAGACTTCAGCCTGCCCATTTGTTTGTGGATGATATAGAGTCGCTACTTTGTGGTTAATTCTGTATCAGACCAGAGTAGAGTCAAGCTGTTTATTAAAAAATGAATGCCTCCATCACTTATCAGTACCCTAGGGACACCGAACCTACTGAAAATATGCTTCTGGAGGAACTTTATCACTATCTTAGTATCATTAGTGGGTGTTGCAATTGCCTCTACCCATTTAGATACATAGTCTACTGCCACCAGAATATAAGTGTTTGAATATGATGATGGGAAAGGCCCCATGAAGTTAATACCCTACACATCAAATAACTCAATCTCTAAGATCCCTTGTTGAGGCATGGCATAACCGTGAGGCAGATTACCAGCTTTCTGGCAACTGTCACAGTTACGTACAAACTCTCGGGAGTCTCTATAGAGAGTAGGCCAGTAGAAGCCACATTGGAGGACCTTTGTGGCTATTCGCTCACCTCCGAAATGTCCTCCATATTGTGATCCATGGCAATGCCATAGGATCTTCTGTGCCTCTTCTCTAGGCACACATCTACGGATTATTCTGTCTACACATCTCTTAAAGAGATATGGTTCATCCCACAGGTAGTACTTTGCATCAGAAACCAATTTTTTCGTTTGCTGCTTACTGTACTCTTTAGGTATGAATCTCACAGCTTTATAGTTTGCAATATCTGCAAACCATGGTACTTCCTGAATGGCAAAGAGTTGCTCATCCGGAAAGGTTTCAGAGATCTCAGTAGGAGGGAGGGACGCTCCTGCTACTGGTTCTATCCGGGACATGTGATCAGCTATTTGGTTCTCTGGCCCTTTTCTGTCTCTTATTTCTATATCAAACTCTTGTAGAAGCAACACCCATCTTATGAGTCTGGGTTTTGAATCCTGCTTTATGAGGAGATATTTTAGAGTAGCATGGTCAGTGTACACAATCACTTTTGATCCTACTAAATAAGATCTGAACTTGTCAATGGCATAAACCACTGCAAGTAACTCCTTTTCTGTGGTTGTGTAATTTCTTTGCGCGTCATTTAAAACACGGCTAGCATAATAAATGACATGCAGAAGCTTGTCATGCCTCTATCCCAATACTACACCAATGGCATGGTCACTGGCATCACATATTAGTTCGAATGGTAAAATCTAGTCTAATGTAGAAATGACTAGTGCTGTGACCAGCTTAGCTTTTAGAGTCTCAAACACCTGCAGACACTCTGTGTTAAAGACAAATGGTGTATCAGCAGCTAGTAGATTGCTCAGAGGTTTTGCAATTTTTGAAAAATCCTTTATAAACCTACTATAGAATCCTACATGCTCCAGAAAGCTTCTGATTGCCTTAACATTGGCAGGTGGTGGTAATTTTTCAATTACCTCTACCTTAGCTTGATCCACCTCTATTCCCTTGTTTGAAATTTTGTGCCCAAGGACAATTCCTTCAGTTACCATAAAGTGACATTTCTCCCAGTTTAAAACCAGGTTAGTCTCTTGGCACCATTTCAGAACAAGTGCTAGATGGTCAAGACAGGAGCTGAATGAGCGAGTCTCCAAATACTGAGAAGTCATCCATTAAGACTTCCAAAAATTTTTCTACCATATCAGAGAAGATAGAGAGCATGCACCTCTGAAAGGTTGCAGGTGTATTGCACAGACCAAATGGCATCTTTCTGTAGGCAAATACTCTAGATGGACATGTGAATGCTATTTTTTCTTGGTCCTGAGTATCTACTGCAATTTGGTTGTAACCTGAATAGCCATCCAAAATGTAGTAGTATTCATGACCTGCTAGTCTCTCTAGCATCTGGTCCATGAATGGTAAAGGAAAATGATCCTTTCCGGTGGCTGTATTGAGTCTTCTGTAGTCAATACACATACGCTACCCTGTAACTGTTCTTGTGGGAACCAGTTCATTCCTTTCATTATGAACCACTGTCATGCCTCCCTTCTTGGGGATAACTTGGACAGGGCTCACCTAGGGGCTAACAGAAATAGGATAAATAATCCCAGCCTCAAGTAGCTTAGTGACCTCTTTCTGTACCACCTTCTTCATGGCTGGATTTAGCCGCCTTTCTGGTTAAACCACTGGTTTAGCATCATCCTCTAATAGGATTTTGTGCATGCATCTGGCTGGGCTAATGCCCTTGAGATCACTTATGGACCACCCAAGAGCAGTCTTGTGTGTCCTTAGCACCTGAATTAGTGCTTTCTCTTCCTGTGGCTCTAAAGCAGCGCTTATGATTACCGGAAAAGTGTCATCTTCTCCTAGAAATGCATATTTCAGGGATGGTGATAGTGGTTTGAGCTCGGGTTTAGGAGGCTTCTCCTCTTCCTGAGGAGTTTTTAGAGGTTCTTCTGTTTTCTCTGGTTCCTCCAGATCAGGCTAAACATCTTTAAAAATGTCATCTAGCTCTGATTCGAGACTCTCAGTCATATTGACCTCTTCCACCAGGGAATCAATAATATCAGCGCTCATGCAGTCTTTTGATGTGTTTGGATGCTGCATAGCTTTGACAGCATTCAACTTGAACTCAACCTCATTGACTCTCACGGTTATCTCCCCTTTTTGGACATCAATAAGGGTTCGTCCAGTCGCTAGGAAAGGTCTTCCTAGAATGAGAGTTGCACTCTTATGCTCCTCCATTTCCAGTACCACAAAGTCAGAAGGAAAGGCAAATGGCCCAACCTTGACAATCATGTCTTCAATTATGCCTGATGGAATCTTAATGGAGCCATCAGCAAGTTGGAGGCAAATCCGGGTTGGTTTAACTTCATCAGTCAAACCAAGCTTTTTGATAGTGGATGCAGGTATTAGGTTGATACTTGTCCCAAGATCACATAGAGCTGTCTTGGTACAAGCATCCTCTAATATGCATGGTATTATAAAGCTTCTGAGATCTTTAAGCTTCTCTGGTAAGCTTTTAAGAATGACTGCACTACATTCTTCAGTGTGGAAAACTTTTTCAGTTTCTCTCCAATCCTTCTTATGACTTAAGATCTCTTTCATGAACTTAGCATAAGAGGGTATTTACTCAAGTGCCTCTGCAAACGGAATCTTTATTTCAAGAGTCCTGAAAAGCGGGCAAATTGTTTATCCTGTTCCGCTTGGCGGAGTTTCTGAGGATAAGGCATCTTGGCTTTATATTCTTCAACCTTAGTTGCTACAGGTTTACTTCCTACAGAAGTGGTTGGAGAAGCCTGCCTAAGGGGGTTGTTATCAGCACTTGCAGGTGTCTGATCCCCTATTGGCATTTGAACGCCATAATTGGGTGCTGTATGGGCATTTAACGCCAGATTGCCACCCTTTTCTGGCGTTTGGACGCCAGAATTGGCCATCCACTGGCCGTTTAACGCCAATTTTTCACCCTTTTCTAGCGTTTGAACGCCAGAATCATTCCTCTCTGGGCTCTTACTGTCCTCAGAGGGATTTTGGTAGTGGCTTGGTCATCCTCTATCAGTTATTCCTTTCTTGGCTTTCTGCTACCTAGAGTTGAGACATTCAATGTCTTCCCACTCCTTAAATGAACAGCTTGGCATTCTTCTGTTATCTGTTTAGATAACTGCTGTCTTGTTTGATTCAATTATTTTTCCATATTCTGGTTAGCATCTTTGGTTTCTTGTAGCATCTCTTTAAATTCTGCTAACTATTTTGTTATAGAAAATAGTTGCTGATTGAGTTCAACAATTTGTTCTGGAGGACTAAGTTCAGTGGATATTGCCTCAGCCTCTTCCTTCACTGAGGTCTCACTACTTGAGTACAGGTGTTAATTTCTTACAACTGTATCAATGAGCTCTTGAACCTCTTCAATTTTCTTTTTCATATGTATAGATCCACCAGCTGAGTGGTCTAGAGACATCTGGGCCTTTTCTGTAAGCCCATAGTAAAAAATGTCTAACTGCACCCATTCTAAAAACATTTCAGAGGGGCATTTCCTTAGCATCTCTCTGTACCTCTCCCAGGTATTATAAAGAAATTCATTATCCTCTTGTTTAAAGCCTTGGATGTCCAGCCTTAGCTGTGTCATCCTTTTTGGAGGGAAATATTGATTCAGGAATTTGTCTGATAACCGTTTCCATGTTCTTATGCTTGCTGTGGGTTGGTTATTTAACCACCTCTTAGCTTGATCTTTTATAGCAAATGAAAACAGTAATAATATGTAGACATCCTGATCCACTTCCTTATCACGTACTGTGTCAGCAATTTGTAAGAACTGTGCCAGAAACTCAGTAGGTTCTTCCTGTGGAAGACTGGAATACTGGCAATTTTTGCTACACCACGATAATGAGCTGAGGGTTTAGCTCAAAACTGTTGGCTTTGATGGGGGTATACAGATACTACTCCCATAGGAAGCAGTAGTGGGGTTAGCATATGACCCTAGAGTCCTTCTGGACTGTTCATTTCTACTTGAGTCCATAATGAACCTTTCTTGTTTCTGTATACACAGTTAACAAAGAAATGAAAATATGTGTGTCTCTATGTCAGGATATAGAGCACTGGTATTGGAAGAAGGATTATGTTTTGAAAAATAAAAATAAAAGAAAAGAAAAATTAAAATATTCTTGTTTTTATTTTATTTATTTAATGCTAATTTGAAATTAAAGAAATTAAAATAAAGTAAATGGGAAAAATGGTATAAGTTTCAAAAATTAAAAGAAAAGAAATAAAAGAAAATTGAAAACTAAAATAATTAATTAATTAAAAAAATTTGAAAAATTTTGAGTGTGATTTTCGAAAAATGAAGAGAGAGAAAGTGGTTAGGAAGTTTTGAAAAAGATATGTCTTAAAATTAAAGATACTTGTAAGAAAATAAATAAAAGAAAAGATTTGAAAAATATTTGATTTTAAGATTTGAGATTAGAAAAGAAAAGATAAGTTAGGTAAGAGAAGATAAGGAATTTTAAGAGAAGATAAGTTTTTAAATTAAAAAGTTTTGAAATTTAAATTAAAATTTGAAAATTAAATTTTGAATTTTGAAAAAGTCAACAATATAAGATAAAGATATGAAAAAGATTTAAATTTTGAAAAGGTTTGATTTTTAAAATTTTAAATTTAAATTTTGAAATTTGAATTTTGAAGTTTGGAATTTAATTGAAATTTGAAAATTGAATTTGAAATAAGATAAGATAAGATTTTGAAAATGATATGATTTTTGAAAAAGATTTGAATTTTGAAATTTAAAACTAAGATAAGATAAGATAAAAATTTTAAAATAAAAATCTGAAATATTTTTTTGTGTAAATTTCAAAAATTCAATTAAAATAAAGAGAAAAGATATTTTTTATTTTTTTGAATTTAATGATGAAAGAGAAAAATAATAAAATGACACCAAACTTAGAATTTTTAGATCAAAACAAAGAAAACAAACAAAAAAACTTTGAATGTCAAGATGAACACAAAGAACACTTTGAAGATCAAGATGAATACCAAGAACAAATTTTGGAAATCTTTAGGAAAATAAAAACACAAAGGACACCAGACTTGAAAATTTTTATACTTTGGACACTAATAATTCGAAAATGCACAAGAAAAACAAGGAAAGACACAAAACAAGAAAAACTAAAGATCAAACAAAGAAAATAAACAAGAACAACTTGAAGATCAAGAAAGAACAAGGAACATAAAACTCGAAAATATGAAGAATAAAAAGAACATACAATTTGAAAAATTGAAGGAAAATAAAAACATGCAATTGACACCAAACTTAAAACATGAAACTAAGCTCAAACAGAAGACTCAATTATTAGTTTATTGATTTTTATCTATATATTAAAAATTTTTGAAAAAAAATCTAGGAAAAGAAAACAAGGATTTTAAAATTTTTAACAAAAACAATAATAGAAGACTAAATTTTAGTGACTCTAAACAAAAAAAAAAAAGATAAATTTTTCCTAATCTAAGCAACAAGATGAACCGTCCGTTGTCCAAACTCGAACAATCCCCAGCAACGGCGCCAAAAACTTGGTGCATGAAATTATCATTATACTTTTCACAACTCTGCACAGCTAACCAGCAAGTGCACTGGGTCGTCCAAGTAATACCTTACGTGAGTAAGGGTCGATCCCACGAAGATTGTCGGCTTGAAGCAAGCTATGGTTATCTTGTAAATCTTAGTCAGGAGATTAATGATAAAAATGATTTTGTTTATGAAAAGTAAATAACATGAAATAAGGGGTACTTGTGATTCAGTAATGAGGAACAGGTTGAGATTCCGGAGATGCTATGTCGTCTGAATCTCTACTTTCCTACTGTCTTCTTCTCCAAACACGCATGGCTTCCTTCAATGGTAAGCTGTATGTTGGTGGATCACCATTGTCAATGGCCACCATCCGTCCTCTCAGATGAAAAATACTAGGCATGGTTTTTGTACGGCTAATCAATTGTCGGATCTCTCGTCTCGGATGAAAAATACCAGGTACAGCTACCGTACGGCTAATCATCTGTCGATTCTCACTTTTGTCAGATAGGATCTCTGTATCCTTTTTGCACACTATCACTGTGCCCAACATTCGTGAGTTTGAAGCTCGTCACAGTCATCCCGTTCTAGATCCTACTCGGAATATCACAGACAAGATTTAGACTTTCCGGATCTCAAGAATGCTGCCAATTGGTTCTAGCCTCTACCACGAAGGTTCTAATCTCACGGACTCGGTCCGTGGATTAGAGACCCAAGAGATACGCACTTAAGCTGTCGCCCAATGACTACGTTGAGCTTAGGTAGAATGGGAGTGGTTGTCAGGCACGCGTTCATAAATTTGAGAGTGATGATGAGTGTCACGGATCATCATATTCTCTATATTGAAGTACGAGTGAGTATCTTAGAACAGAATCAAGCGTGATTGAATAGAAAACAATAGTAATTGCATTAATCCATTGAGACACAGTAGAGCTCCTCACCACCACCTAAGGGGTTTAGAGACTCATGCCGTAGAAAATACAATATCAGATGTAAAATGTCAGGAGTTGCTAAATGAATCTCTAAAAGTAGTTTTTATACTAAACTAGTAACTTAGGTTTACAAAAAATGAGTAATTAGGTGTAGATAGTGCAGAATTCCACTTCCGGGGTCCACTTGGTGGGTGTTTGGGCTAATCTTTCAAGCTTCCACGTGCATATGCCTCAAATTGGAGTTAAACTCCTCCCTGGGTGCCAAAATGGGCGTTTAACGCCAATAAGTGTGCCAGTTCTGGCGTTTTACGCCAGAAAAGGGTCTTTGGCAGGCGTTTAATGCCAGTTTGGGCAATCAAATCTCGGGCAAAGTATGGACTATTATATATTCTGGAAAGCTCAAGATGTCTACGTTCTCGCAATTGAGAGCACGCCGATTGGACTTATGTAGCTCCAGAAAATCCACTTCGAGTGCAGGAGGGTCAGAATCCAACAGCATCTATAGTCCTTTCTCAGCCTCTGAATCAGACTTTTGTTCAGGTCCCTCAATTTCAGCCAGAAAATGCCTGAAATTACGGAAAAATACACAAACTCATAGTAAAGTCCAAAAATGTGATTTTTGCATAAAATCTAATAAAAATATAATAAAAAGTAACTAAAATATACTAAAAACTACCTAAAAACAATGTCAAAAAGTGTATAAATTATCCGCTCATCAATCCAACCTTGTCGGTGGCGTTTTGAGTAGGATCATTAAGGAGAATGGACTGTACGCGCTTGATGAATGGATTTTTTCAAGTAAAGAATTTCACAAATGAATTCTTGTTGCTAGTATAGTTTCTAAACCAACAAAGAATCCTTTCATACAAAAATTTGTTTGTCACTTAAGCAAACCCAATAAAAATAAACCGAAGTATTTAAACCTCGGGTTGTCTCTCAAGGAACTACAGGGAGGTGTATTTATTATTGGTTATGGAAAAGTATCTTTTTGGGTTTTGAATAAGGAATTTAAATTGCAAGAATTAAACTAATAGTTGAGAAAGGCTCTTGGCAAGGTAAGAGAACTAGAAGTCCTATCTTAGTTATCCTTATCAATTGTGATGAGAATTGTCCATTGCTCCCACTTAGTTAACCTCTAACTATGAAGGAAAGTCAAGTGGACTAATCAATTTGATTCCTCAAGTCCTAGTCAACTCCTAAGGAAAGACTAGCTTTAGAGTAATCCAAATCAACCAGCAACTTTCAATTATTAATAATCAAAGGAGTTTGATAACTCAAAAGTCTCGAATTACTCAACCAAAGCCAAGAATATAAAAATCTAATTTAAAACCCTCCCAAGCATTTTAACAAACACTTGGAAGGCATAACATAAAAACATAGAAAAGTAATAGGGAATGTAAAGTTTAAAACCAACAATTGCAAGCATCAATGACAACAATTAAAGCAAGAAACAATAATCATGAAATACCTCAAATTGTATTAAATAGAAAATCAAGTCCAACATTAGAGTTCATAAAGCTAAATTGGGAAAATAAGTGAACCAACAAGAGAAATAGATAAACTAAAGGACTAGAACAAATAAGAGTAGAAGAGAACTAAATTAAAGTAAAGTAGAAATCCGAAATTAAACAAAGGTAATCCTAAAATCCTAACCTAGAGAGAGGAGAGAGCCTCCCTCTCTAGAAACTACATCTAAAACCTAAATTGTGAATGAATTGATGTGTGATTCCCCCATTCTGCAGCCTCTATTCTATGTTCTCGGGCTTGGAACTGGGCCAAAAAAGAGCCCAAAAATCGCCCCCGGCGCTTTCTGCAACTTTCTGCACGTGACGCAAGTCACGCGTATGCTTAGGTCACGCGTGTGCATCGTTTGGAGAAATTCCTTGTCATGCGTACGTGTCAGTCACGCATACGTGTCACTTGTCTTTTGTGATAGGCATGCGTACGCGTTGCCCATGCGTGCGCCTCGCTGCCAGCTCTTCAAAACTTCATTTTTCGCGTTCCTTCCACTTTTGCATGTTTGCTTTCCATCCTCTAATTTATTCCTGCCCTATACAGCCTGAAAGCACTCAACATATAGATTATGGTATCGAATGGTAATAAAGGATAATTAAAATTGACAGTTTAAAGCCCTAGGAAACATGTTTTCAACCATATCACAAAATTAGGAAGGAACTATAAAACCATGCAAATTTATATGAATAAGTGAGCAAAGAGTTAATAAAAACCACTCAAATTAGCACAAGATAAACCATAAAATAGTGGTTTATCAATCTCCCCACACTTAAACATTACCATGTCCTCATGCTAAGTTCAAGAGAACCAAAAGAATGAAAGCAGAATGGTGGAACTTATGCAATGCAATCTATCTAGATGCAAGCTACCTACATGAATCATGCAATTCTAATTACTATCTATCTATATATATTAGCATACATGCGGTCAAATTGAGTCAACTTTCCAAGAAATTATATATGCACAATCAAGGACTAAATCATATTAAAACACATTCACAATTGAGTTAAGTTAATCAAAAGAGTTCACAAACTTGCAAGACAAGCAAAGATCAAATATGGACCTATGGAAATTGAGCAATTGAACCCTCACTGGATTTGTATGTGCACTCTAATCACTCAAGTGTTTGGGGTTAAACCACTCTACTCTTCTCTAGTCATGCTTTCTAAAACTTTGTTCTTCATCTAACCAATCAGTAAATATTAAGTGTACAAATGCAAACATCATGAGGTCTTTTCAAGGTTGTAATGGGGCTAAGGTAAATGTGAGGATATATGTATGGCCAAGTTAGCTGTAAATTGAATCTTTGATTAACCTAAGTTCTCACCTAACATACACATACTATATATAACTCTAAAATCATGCCCAGCTATCCAAAATTCCCACTTTTGCATCACATACTCATGTACCAAATTTTCTTTAATTTCACCACATATGCATTGATCTTTCATTTAAACTTAATATTGGGGTAATTTTGCCCCCTTATTTATCTATTTACTTATATTATAATTCATAATTTTTTTTTATGAAATAGAAAAAAATATAACATATCAATGCACATAGTCTTTCTGGTCTCACATGAGTATGTACTCAAATTCCCAATATCTTGTCAATTCCAAGTTTCCACGGTTCCTCACACTTAATTGACATACAATCTCTAACTTAAGCTAACCAAAGATTTAATTTAGAGTAATTAATTTGTTTTTCTGCTTAAGACTAGTGATGTGGTAAAATACAGAATAAATGGGGATTAAAAGGCTCAAAGTGGTGAACAAGGTTGATTGAAATGGTAGGCTAATTGGGGAGAAGTGAGCTAATAACAAATGATGGCCTCAATCATAGTGAAGAAACACACAAAAATAAAATATTATCGTTAAATAATGTAACCATACAATTAAGCTAAAATACTCATGGGTTGTGTGTTCTTAGCTCAAAAACCATATTCCAATTGTATATATCATGCAAGTTACAAAAAGGGATTTAACTCAAATCAACGTGAATCTTAAATGCCTTTTCTAAAAATAAATATATTCCTTGAAAATTTCATCAATTGACCAATATTTATAATATATATATATATATATATATATATATATATATATATATATATATATATATATATATATATATATATATATATATACTAAATGGATTGTTGTGACTATGAAAAAAACTAAAAATTTCTAGTTTACTCCCTATTTTCAATAAAGTCAATTTCTCATATGCTAAAAAGGGTAAACTAACTGAATAATCCATGTTTTTCCATATCACAACTAATAGACTAAAAGTGCAATTCAAGCTAAATATCTAAGATATATACAGCCCAAAGTGCGAAATGCAACAAAGTAAAAATAAACAGAAGTACAATAAAATAAAAAATTTGCAAGTACTAAAAGAAAAATAAAATAAAAGAAAATAAAACAAAATGCAAAATAAAGCAAAAATAGGATAAAAAGTCTAAAATAGTTCACTAAAATAAAATCTGCTAAAGATGGCGACCTCTCCACATGTAGATCACAGCATCGTCCTCGATGCTCTAGTCAAGCCAGGTGTGAAGGGTCGTCGCCTACGGAAGTGTGTGCTGCTGGCTTTGTGGGCTCTGGCTGCGTAGGGGCCTGAGGCGCTGCAGGCTGCTCAAGCTGAGGCTCCTCCTGTTGTGCATATTTCTGGTCCTCCACCTGTGCATCCTCCTCCTGCTCATCCTCCTTCGCCTCCTCAGAGTGCTCCGATGGTGTGTCAAGCTCGGAGGGAATGTCAGTATGCCCAGTCCTCATCATCATCTTCAGATGCTCAGAGCATCGCTTGTTGCGACACTCAGACTGCTCAATACACTGTTGAGTGCAGCACTCCATCTGGTCAAGACGCTCAAAGAGGCGGTGCAGTAGATGGTAAACTGGCTGGGAAACGGATGAAGGCACTGTGGATGCTGGTGGTGCTGCAGGCGCTGAAGGTGCTGCGGAGGATGTGGCCGCGTCATTAGAAGAAGTAAGAGAAGGTAGTCTGTGGCCTAGAGCTTCAAACCGCTTGCTGATGAGCGGATAATTTATACGCTTTTTGGCATTATTTTTAGTATGTTTTTAGTATGATTAAGTTAGTTTATAGTATATTTTTATTAGTTTTTAATTAAAAATCAAATTTCTAGACTTTACTATGAGTTTGTATGTTTTTCTGTGATTTCAGGTATTTTCTGGCTGAAATTGAGGGACCTGAGCAAAAATCAGATTCAGAGGTTGAAGAAGGACTGCAGATGCTATTGGATTCTGACCTCGCTGCACTCAAATTGGTTTTTTTGGAGCTACAGAACTCCAATTGGCGCGCTTCCAATTGCATTGGAATGTAGACATCCAGGGCTTTCCCGAAATATATAATAGTCCATATTTTTAATAAGGATTGATGAGGTAAACTGGCTTTTAATGCCAGTTCCATGCTGCATTCTGGAGTCAAACGCCAGAAACAAGTTGCAAAGTGGAGTTCAACGCCAGAAACACGTTACAAACTGGCGTTCAACTCCAAGAATGACCTCTCCACATGTAAACTTCAAGCTCAGCCCAAGCACACACCAAGTGGGCACCGGAAGTGGATTTCTACATCATTTACTCAATTCTGTAAACCCTAGTAACTAGTTTAGTATAAATAGGACTTTTTACTATTGTATTAGACATCTTGGGACGTTTAGTTCTTAGATCATGGGGGCTGGCCATTCGGCCATGCCTGATCCTTTCACTAATGTATTTTTCAACGGTAGAGTTTCTACAAACCATAGATTAAGGTGTGGAGCTCTGTTGTTCCTCAAAGATTAATGCAAAGTACTACTGTTTTTCTATTCAATTCAACTTATTCCGCTTCTAAGATATTCATTCACACTTCAATATGATAGATGTGATGATCGTGACAGTCATCATCATTCTCAACTTATGAACGCGTGCCTGACAAACACTTCCGTTCTACCTTAGATTGAATGGATATCTCTTGGATATCTAATACAAGGGACCGAGTCCGAGATATTAGTATCTTCGTGGTATAAGTTAGAACCCATGGATGGCCATTCATGAGATCCGGAAAGTCTAAACCTTGTCTATTGTATTCTGAGTAGGATCTGGGAAGGGATGGCTGTGACGAGCTTCAAACTCGCGAGTGCTGGGCGTAGTGACAGACGCAAAAGGATAGTAAATCCTATTCCAGTATGATCGAGAACCGACAGATGATTAGCCATGCAGTGACAGCGCATTGGACCATTTTCACAGGAGGATGGGATATAGCCATTGACAACGGTGATGCCCTACATAAAGCTTGCCATGGAAAGGAGTAGGATTGATTGGATGAAGACAGCAAGAAAGTAGAGATTAGAGGAACGAAAGCATCTCTATACGCTTATCTGAAATTCTCACCAATGAATTACATAAGTACCACTATCCTATTTTATATTTTATTTATTTTCATCCACTATAATTTCTTAATACAATTTAATCCGCCTGACTGAGATTTACAAGGTGACCATAGCTTGCTTCAAGCCGACAATCTCCGTGGGATCGATCCTTACTCACGTAAGGTTTATTACTTGGACGACCCAGTGAACTTGCTGGTTAGTTGTACAAAGTTGTGAAATAGATATAAGATCATGAACGTGCGTATTGAGTTTTTAGCGCCGTTACCAAGGAATGAAATGATCACGATTTCGCACACCAAGTTTTTGGCGCCGTTGCCAGGGATTGTTCGAGTTTGGACAACTGACGGTTCATCTTGTTGCTCAGATTAGGTAACTTTATTTTAATTTTAACCTTTTTGTTTTTATTATTCCTATTTTTGAAAAAAAAAATTTGTTTTCAAAAATCTTTCAAAAAAATTTCTTTTCCTTTTGTTTTTGAAAATTATTCTAAATTTTTAAGAATGAATTCTAAAGTTTCAAAATGGTATGCTGAAGTTTGGCTGGCCATCAAGCCTTAGACTAACCTGGTATGATTGCTGGAATCTTGATTGAGGACTTTGAATTCATTGCTTCCTTTTCCCTATATGTTTTCAAAAAAAAAAATAAATAAATAAAAATATACAAAAATCCAAAAAAAAATTACTAAAATCATAAAATCAAAAATATTTTTTGTTTCTTGTTTAAGTCTAGAGTAAATTTTTATGTTCGGTGTCAATTGCATTTTTTCTCTAAAAATTTATGCATTTTTCGAAAATTCATGCATTCATAGTGTTTTTCATGATCTTCAAGTTGTTCTTGGTAAGTCTTCTTGTTTGATCTTCATATTTTCTTGTTTTGTGTCTTTTCTTGTTTTTCATATGCATTTTTAATTTGTTAGTTTCTAAAGTTTGAAAATTTCTAAGTTTGGTGTCTTGCATGTTTTTCTTTCATTAAAAATTTTCAACAATAAGTTTTGATGTTCATCTTGATCTTCAAAGTGTTCTTGGTGTTCATCTTGACATTCATAGTGTTCTTGCATGCATTTTGTGTTTTGATTCATAATTTTTATGTTATGAGTCTTTTTCATGTTTTTCTCTCTCATCATTAAAATTCAAAAATAAAAAAAATATCTTTTCCTTCTTTTACTCAAAATTTTCAAAAATATGATTTGATTTTGTCAAAAAGTTTTTAAATTTAATTGTTTCTTATGAATCAAATCAAATTTTCAATTTAAAAATCTTATCTTTTCAAAATCTTTTTCAAAAATAAAATCTTTTTCATTTTACCTTCATATTTTCGAAAACTTTTTAAATTTGATTTTCAAAATCTTTTTCTTATTTTATTTCTTAATTTTCAAAATCTTTACTAACATTTAATATGATTGATTGAAAAATTTCAAGTTGTTAGTTGCTTATTAAGAAAGATTCAATCTTTAAACTCTAGAATCATATCCTTTTAGTTTCTTGTTAGTCAAGTAATCAACTTTAGTTTTCAAAATCAAATCATTTTAATTTTCTTTTCAAATCTTTTTCAAATTAAAATTTCAATTATATCTTTTTCAAATTCAATTTCAAAATCTTTTCTAACTTCTTATCCTTTTAAAAAAAATTGATTTTCAATTCTTATCTTTTTGTTTCAATCATATCTTTTTAAATTTCAATCATATCTTTTTCAAAAACAAATTTCAAAACTTTTTTCAATCAATCTTATCTTTTTGTTTCAATCATATCTTTTTCAAAACTACCTAACTAATCCTCTCTCTCTTATTTTCGAAAATTCCCTCTCTCCTTTTTCAAAATTCCTTTTTAATTAACTAATTGTTTTAATTTTAATTTAATTTTAACTTTAATTTTCAAAATCTAACTTTCAATTTTAATTTTTATTTTAATTAAATTTCAAAATTCTCTCTCTCATCTCCTTCTATTTATTTATTCATCTACTAATACTTCTCTTCCATCGAAAAATTTGAACACCACCTCCCTCTCTGTGTTCGAGTTTTCCCTCTTCTCTTCTTTACATTACATTCTTTTCTTCTTCTACTCACACAAAAGAATCTCTATACTGTGACATAGAGGATTCCATATTTTCTTTGTTATTCCCTTCTTTGTCATATGAGCAGGAGCAAGGAAAAGAACATTCTTGTTGAAGCAGATCCTGAACCTGAAAGGACTCTGAAAAAGAAACTAAGAGAAGTTAAAATACAACAATCCAGAGACAACCTCACAGGAATTTTCAAACAAGAAGAGGAGATGCAGCCGAAAATAATAATAATGCAAGGAGGATGCTTGGTAACTTTACTGCACCTAATTCCAATTTACATGGAAGAAGCATCTTCATTCCTGCCATTGGAGCAAACAATTTTGAGCTGAAACCTCAATTAGTTTCTCTGATGCAACAAAACTGCAAGTTTCATGGACTTCCATCTGAAGATCCTTTTCAGTTCTTAACTGAGTTCTTGCAGATCTGTGATACTATTAAGACCAATGGGGTTGACCCCGAGGTCTATAGGCTTATACTTTTTCCGTTTGCTGTAAGAGACAAAGCTAGAGTGTGGTTAGACTCTCAACCCAAAGATAGCCTGAACTCTTGGGATAAGCTAGTCACGGCTTTCTTAGCCAAGTTCTTTCCTCCTCAAAAGCTGAGTAAGCTTAGAGTGGATGTTCAAACCTTCAAATAGAAAGAAGGTGAATCCCTCTATGAAGCTTGGGAGAGATATAAGCAACTGACCAAAAAGTGTCCTTCTGACATGCTTTCAGAATGGACCATCCTGGATATATTCTATGATGGTCTATCTGAATTAGCTAAGATGTCATTGGATACTTCTACAGGTGGATCCATTCACCTAAAGAAAATGCCTGCAGAAGCTCAAGAACTCATTGACATGGTTGCTAATAACCAGTTCATGTAAACTTCTGAGAGGAATCCTGTGAGTAATGGGATACCTCAGAAGAAGGGAATTCTTGAAATTGATACTCTGAATGCCATATTGGCTCAGAATAAAATATTGACTCAGCAAGTCAATATGATTTCTCAGAGTCTGAATAGAATGCAAGCTGCATCCAACAGTACTCAAGAGGCATCTTCTGAAGAAGAAGCTTATGATCCTGAGAACCCTGCAATAGTAGAGGTGAATTACATGGGTAAACCCTATGGAAACACCTATAATCTCTCATGGAGAAATCACCCAAATCTCTCATGGAAGGATCAACAAAAGCCTCAACAAGGATTTAATAATGGTGGAAGAAACAGGTTTAGCAATAGCAAGCCTTTTCCATCATCCACTCAGCAAAAGACAGAGAGTTCTGAGCAGACCCCATCTAGCTTGGCAAATATAGTCTCTGTTCTATCTAAGGCCACTCTAAGTTTCATGAATGAAACAAGGTCCTCCATTAGAAATCTGGAAGCACAAGTGGGCCAGCTGAGTAAAAGGATTACTGAAACCCCTCCTAGTACTCTCCCAAGCAATACAGAAGAAAATTCAAAAGGAGAATGCAAGGCCATTGAGATGACCATCATGGCCGAAACCACAAAAGAGGAGGAGGACGTGAATCCCAGTGAGAAAGACCTCCTGGGATGTCCAGAGATCAATAAGGAGTTTCCCTCTGAGGAACCAAAGGAATCTGAGGCTCATCTGGAGACCATAGAGATTCCATTAAACCTCCTTATGCCATTCATGAGCTCTGATGAGTATTCTTCTTCTGAAGAGAATGAAGATGTTACTGAAGAGCAAGTTGCCAAGTACCTTGGTGCTATCATGAAGCTGAATGCCAAATTATTTAGTAATGAGACTTGGGAAGATGAACCTCCATTGCTCACTAATGAACTGAGTGATCTGGATCAACTGAGATTACCTCAGAAGAAATAGGATCCTGGAAAGTTCTTAATACCTTGTACCATAGGCACCATGACCTTTGAGAAAGCTCTATGTGACCTTGGGTCAGGGATAAACCTCATGGCCCTCTCTGTAATGGAGAAACTAGGAATCTTTGAGGTGCAAGCTGCCAGAATCTCATTAGAGATGGCAGACAACTCAAGAAAACAGGCTTATGGTCAAGTAGAGGACGTGTTAATAAAGGTTGAAGGCCTTTACATCCCTACTAATTTAATAATCCTGGATACTGGGAAGGATGAGGATGAATCCATCATTCTTGGAAGACCCTTCCTAGCCACAGCAAGAGCTGTGATTGATGTGGACAGAGGAGAATTGATCCTTCAACTGAATAAGGACTCCCTTGTGTTTAAAACTCAAGGATCTCCTTCTGTAACCATGGAGAGGAAGCATGAAAAGCTTCTCTCACTGCAGAGTCAACCAAAGCCCCCACAGTCAAACTCTAAGTTTGGTGTTGGGAGGCCTCAACCAAACTCTAAGTTTGGTATTGAACTCTCATATCCAAGCTCTAAGTTTGGTGTTGGGAATCTATAAAATTGACCTGATCACCTGTGTGGCTCCATGAGAGCCCACTGTCAAGCTATTGACATTAAAGAAGCGCTTGTTGGGAGGCAACCCAATGTTATTTAATCATTTTTATTTTATTTTCTCTTTGTTATTTCATGTTTTATTAGGTTGATGATCATGTGGAGTCACAAAAACTACTGAAAAATAAAAAAACAGAATGAAAAACAGCATTGAAAACAGAACACCCTGGAGGAAGGGCTTACTGGCGTTTAAACGCCAGTAAGGAGCATCTGGCTGGCGTTCAACGCCAGAACAGAGCATGGAGCTGGCGCTGAACGCCAGAAACAAGCATGAAGCTGGCGTTCAACGCCAGAAATGCATGCAAAGGCATTTTACATGCCTAATTGGTGCATGGATGTAAATCCTTGACACCTCCGGATCTGTGGACCCCACAGGATCCCCACATACCTCCACTCACCTTCCCTCCTCATAATCCTATATCACCCTCTCTCTCTCCATTCACAGTCATCCCTTCTGTTTTCCATTCACCACTCACATCCATACACCCCACCTACCTTCAAAATTCAAAATCTCTTTCCCACCCAAGCCCACCCATATAGCCGAATACACACATCCCTCCATCTCCTCCATATCTTCTTCTTCTTCTACTATTCTTTCTTCTTTTGCTCGAGGGCGAGCAACATTCTAAGTTTGCTGTGGTAAAAGCATAGCTTTTTTTGTTTTTCCATAACTATTGATGGCACCTAAGGCCAGAGAAACCTCTAGAAAGAGGAAAGGGAAGACAAAAGCTTCCACCTCCGAGTCATAGGAGATGGAGAGATTCATCTCAAGGGTCTATAGCTCAGTGGTAGAACATTTGACTACAAATCAATAGATCCCTGAGATACCTCAGGGGATACATTTTCCTCTACACAATTATTGGGAGCAACTAAGGATAGGAGCACCAAGAGCACTCCATCATCCTCCATGAAATTAGAGAAGATCAAAGAGCTATGAGGGAGGAGCAAGAAAGACAAGGAAGAGACATAGAGGAGCTCAAAAGCACCATTGGTTCTTCAAGAAGAGGAAGACTTCACCCTCACTAAGGTGGACTCATTCCTTAATCTCCTTGTTTATTTATTTTCTTGTTTTTCGATTTTTATGATTTATGTTTGTTTATGTTTTTATCTTCATGATCACTAGTATTTAAGTGTCTATGCCTTAAAGTTATGAATGTCCTATGAATCCATCACCTCTCTTGAATGAAAAAATGTTTTAATTACAAAAGAACAAGAAGTACATTGTTTCGAATTCATCCTTGAAACTAGTTTAATTATTTTTGATGTGGTGACAATACTTTTTGTTTTCTTAATGAATGCTTGAACAGTGCATATGTTTTTTGAAGTTGTTGTTTAAGAATGTTAAATATGTTGGCTCTTGAAAGAATGATGATAAGGAGAAATGTTATTTGATAATCTGAAAAATCATAAAAATAATTCTTGAAGCAAGAAAAATCAGTGAATACAAAGCTTGCAAAAAAAATAGCAAAAAAAAAAGAGAAAAAGAACAAGCAAGCAGAAAAAGCCAAAAGCTCTTAAAACCAAAAGGCAAGAGCAGAAAGCCAATAACCCTTAAAACCAAAAGGCAAGGGTAAATAAAAAGGATCCCAAGGCTTTGAGCATCAGTGGATAGGAGGGCCTAAAGGAATAAAATCCTGTCCTAAGCGGCTAAACCAAGTTGTCCCTAACCATGTGCTTGTGGCGTGAAGGTGTCAAGTGAAAACTTGAGACTGAGCGGCTAAAGTCAAGGTCCAAAGCAAAAAAAGAGTGTGCTTAAGAACGCTGGACACCTCTAATTGGGGACTTTAGCAAAGCTGAGTCACAATCTGAACAGGTTCACCCAGTTATGTGTCTGTGGCATTTATGTATCCGGTGGTAATATTAGAAAACAAAGTGCTTAGGGCCACGACCAAGACTCATAAAGTAGCTGTGTTCAAGAATCAACATACTGAACTAGGAGAATCAATAACACTATCTGAACTCTGAGTTCATATAGATGCCAATCATTCTGAACTTCAATGGATAAAGTGAGATGCCAAAACTATTCAAGAGGCAAAAAGCTATAAGTCCCGCTCATCTGATTGGAGCTATGTTTTATTGATAGTTTGGAATTTATAGTATATTCTCTTCTTTTTATCCTATTTGATTTTCAGTTTCTTGGGGACAAGCAACAATTTAAGTTTGGTGTTGTGATGAGCGGATAATTTATACGCTTTTTGGCATTATTTTTAGTATGTTTTTAGTATGATTTAGTTAGTTTTTAGTATATTTTTATTAGTTTTTAATTAAAAATCACATTTCTGGACTTTACTATGAGTTTGTGTGTTTTTCTATGATTTCAGGTATTTTCTGGCTGAAATTGAGGGACCTGAGCAAAAATCAGATTCAGAGGTTGAAGAAGGACTGCAGATGCTGTTGGATTTTGATCTCCCTGCACTCAAATTGCTTTTTTTAGAGCTACAAAACTTTAAATGGCGCGCTTCCAATTGCGTTGGAAAGTAGACATCTAGGGCTTTCCAGAAATATATAATAGTCCATACTTTTAATAAGGATTGACGACGTAAACTGGCGTTCAACGCCAGCTTCATGCTGCATTTTGGAGTCAAACGCCAGAAACAAGTTGCAAAGTGGAGTTCAACGCCAGAAACATGTTACAAACTGGAGTTCAACTTCAAAAATGACCTCTCCACGTGTAAACTTCAAGCTCATCCCAAGCACACACCAAGTGGGCCCCGGAAGTGGATTTCTACGTCATTTACTCAATTCTGTAAACCCTAGTAACTAGTTTAGTATAAATAGGACTTTTTACTATTGTATTAGACATCTTGGGACGTTTAATTCTTAGATCATGGGGGCTGGCAATTCGGCCATGCCTGAACCTTTCACTAATGTATTTTTCAACGGTAGAGTTTCTACACACCATAGATTAAGGTGTGGAGCTCTGCTGTTCCTCAAAGATTAATGCAAAGTACTACTGTTTTTCTATTCAATTCAACTTATTCCGCTTCTAAGATATTCATTCGCACTTTAATATGATGGATGTGATGATCGTGATAGTCATCATCATTTTCAACTTATGAACGCGTGCCTGACAACCACTTTCGTTCTACCTTAGATTGAATGGATATCTCTTGGATATCTAATACAGAGGACCGAGTCCGAGATATTAGTATCTTCGTGGTATAAGTTAGAACCCATGGATTGCCATTCATGAGATCCAAAAAGTCTAAACCTTGTCTATTGTATTCTGAGTAGGATCTGGGAAGGGATGGCTATGACGAGCTTCAAACTCGCGAGTGCTGGGCGTAGTGACAGACGCAAAAGGATAGTAAATCCTATTCCAGTATGATCGAGAACCGACAGATGATTAGCCATGCAGTGACAGCGCATTGGACTATTTTCACAGGAGGATGGGATGTAGCCATTGACAACGGTGATGCCCTACATAAAGCTTGCCATGGAAAGGAGTAGGATTGATTGGATGAAGACAGCAGGAAAGCAGAGATCAGAGGAACGAAAGCATCTCTATACGCTTATCTGAAATTCTCACCAATGAATTACATAAGTACCACTATCCTATTTTATATTTTATTTATTTTCATCCACTATAATTTCTTAATACAATTTAATCCGCCTGACTGAGATTTACAAGGTGACCATAGCTTGCTTTAAGCCGACAATCTCCGTAGGATCGACCCTTACTCACGTAAGGTTTATTACTTGGACGACCCAGTGCACTTGCTGGTTAGTTGTACGAAGTTGTGAAACAGATATAAGATCATGAATGTGCGTATTGAGTTTTTAGCGCCGTTACCAAGGAATGGAATGATCACGATTTCGCACACCACTTGCTGTGGTGAATAATCTTTTTGCATTCGGCAACCGGTGGCTTCTCATCCTCAAGTTCCCAAGGTACCTCAGCCTGGCGAGCCATCTGGGTAATCAAGTATGGAAATGGCAGGGTGCCTCTAACATAAACCCAAAACATGTACTTCCTGATGAACCGTGGAAGGTACAGGTCCTTTCCTTCCATAACGCACCAGATGAGAATGATCATAGCAGCTGGCACCTCTGACTCATGAGTGCTAGGCATAACATAGTTACTCAGTATTTATTGCCATAACCTAGCCTCATCATTAAGATAGAAAATCTTGATGCCCTTTGGAGTTACCTTCGACTTACCCATAGCGCAGGGAACAGCAGGATCAATGGCTATGGTGTGCCTCACAGCATCCCAATCAAAGCTCATAAACGTAATGGACTCCTCAGCCTTCTGATAACCATCTGCTTCGTCTGATTTTGGCTAGAAGTGCAGGATGTCCTTTATGTCCTCCTTTATGACTAAGATCTGCTTGCCCCTGAGCTGCACAGCATCAAGGGTCATCTTGTAGTAGTTACAATAGAATTCACAGACCCAGGATGCATTAACCTCTATCAGATTCCTCTCCATGATTACCCAACCTCTCTGTTTGATATGTTCCTCAGTGTATTTCTTTAGCTTGGTTGGTATTCTGAGGGTCCGTTCCAGGTACAGGTGCCTCTTTTCCGCAAAGATTGGAAACTTTAGTTCACTGTAGAGGTTTGCAAATTTAACTTGGTCAGAAGCAGGCACTAGTTGATCATCTTTTTCCTGTGGAGTGAAGTTCTTCTCACGCCAGGATTCATCTACTAGAATATCCGCTAGAGTGATAAATGATTGTCCTCTTTTCTTCTTACCCGTGCTGGCTTTAAAACAGAAATTCAAGGATACAATTTATCAAATTAAAGCAGAGAAACAGAAAGGCAGGTAAAAAGCATGTAGACAGGAAGCCAAAAACAAAAGGGGATGGAGACACACTCATAAGTTGACTTAAAGATACGAATTCTCGGAATACAAGAAAACATAATGCAGACAACTATCAGAACAAAAACCAAGAATTCCTGTAATAGTAGTGAGAAGCTTGTTTGTTAAGCAACAACAATTAGCATGCCGTAAAAGAAACCTAAAAGGGTTAGGTTAATCTAAAAGAAAAGTTAGAAAGTCAATTAAGTCAAGAGTTAGAAAAGTGTGAAGAAGTTAGTGGCATAGAAATGTTGTTCTTAATCAAAAGAAGTTCAAAAGGTTTTAGAACAAGCAAGCTCATAGTCAAGCATAGAATGCAGGTTATTGATGATAAATCATGTAAATAAGAGAAGCATAAAAAGAATTAAAATCATTAGTAATGCATTGTAAGTAGAAAGGGAACCAAAAAGGAATGGGAATGCTAACCCATCATCTCATGAATTGACCTTGGTTGAAACCAAATAAAGCACAATGCAAAAGAACCAAGGTCAATGCATGAGTGGAAGTTGAGGAAAATAGTTTTTTCAAAAAAATTGGGCAGCATTTCGGTAGTAAATTGGGTGTTCCCGAATTAAAACAAGCAGCAAAAAACTCAGTTCAATGAAGTCAAGGCATTTCAGCAAAGAAGCAGCAATCAGTATGTCATATGAACTCAGAGCAACAATTTCAATCAGCAGTAACAGTTTCAGCTCATGTGAAATGATGTCATTAAGCAAAGCAGCATCAAACAGAAGTGAAATGGCATACCATAAACATCAATAGCAAAGCGATTTTAGAATCAGATAATTCAAACAGCAAGAACAGAGCACTTATCAGACCTAAATCCACTAACCACATCCTAGCTACCTAACCACCTAAAATCCACTAAGAACATGCATTTCTAACTATCTTAATGCTAACAGAATT
This sequence comes from Arachis ipaensis, assembly GCF_059453495.1. NCBI lineage: Eukaryota > Viridiplantae > Streptophyta > Magnoliopsida > Fabales > Fabaceae > Arachis > Arachis ipaensis. The sequence goes on along the minus strand of NC_142442.1, from coordinate 101,251,250 downwards.
CAAATTAACTAACCAACTTAATTGAATAGAAGAATGAAATTGAAATGCAGGGGTGGAGACATGGAAACCTGGGGGGTATAGTACTAGAATCGGAAAGGAAGGGAGAGGGGAGTGGCACGGCGGCGAGGTGGTGGCGGCATGGCGGCGCTGGTGCTGTCCGCGGTGGGGTTGGTGAAGGCAGGGGGTTGGAAAAAGGATAGAGAAGAGGGAGAAGAAGAGGAGAAGAAATGAGGGAGAGTGAGGGGTGATGAGCGGATAACTTATACCTTTTTGGCATTGTTTTTAGGTAGTTTTTAGTATGTTTTAGTTACTTTTTATTATATTTTTATTAGTTTTTATACAAAAATCATATTTCTAGACTTTACTGTGAGTTTGTGTATTTTTCTGTAATTTCAGGTATTTTCTGGCTGAAATTGAGGGACCTGAGCAAAAAATCTGATTCAGAGGCTGAGACAGACTGCAGATGCTGTTGGATTCTGACCCTCCTACACTCGAAATGGATTTTCTGGAGCTACAGAAGCCCAATTGGCACGATCTCAATTGTGTTGGAAACTAGACATATTGGGATTTTCAGCAATATATAATAGTCCATACTTTGCCCGAGATTAAATGGCCCAAACTGGCGTTAAACGCCAGCCAGAGACCCTTTTCTAGAGTAAAATGCCAGAACTGGCACCAAAACTGGAGTTAAACGCCCAAACTGGCACCCAAGCTGGCGTTTAACTCCAAGAATGGCCTATGCACGTGAAAGCTTCAATTCCCAGCCCAAGCACACACCAAGTGGGCCCTGGAAGTGGATTTCTGCACTATCTGCACTTAGTTACTCATTTTCTGTAAACCTAAGTTACTAGTTTAGTATAAAAACTACTTTTAGAGATTCATTTTGTAACTCATGACATTTTACATCTCATATTGTATTTTCTACGGCATGAGTCTCTAAACCCCATAGGTGGGAGTGAGGAGCTCTGTTGTGTCTCAATGGATTAATGCAATTATTATTGTTTTCAATTCAATCACGCATGATTCTGTTCTAAGATATTCACTTGTACTTCAATATAGAGAATATGATGATCCCTGACACTCATCATCATTCTCAAACTTATGAATGCGTTCTTGACAACCACTCCCGTTCTACCTGAGCTCAACGTAGTCATTGGCCAACATCTTGAGTGCGTATCTCTTGGGTCTCTAATCCACGGACCGAGTCTGTGGGATTAGAACCTTCGTGGTAGAGGCTAGAACCAATTGGCAGCATTCCTAGTATCCGGAAAGTCTAAACCTTGTCTATGGTATTCTGAGTAGGATCTGGGAGGGGATGACTGTGACGAGCTTCAAACTCACAAATGTTGGGTGCAGTGACAGTGTACAAAAGGATAGAGAGATCCTATTCCGAAACTAGTGAGAATCGACAAATGATTAGCCGTGCGGTAGCTGTACCTGGTATTTTTCATCCGAGACGAGAGATCCGACAGTTGATTAGCGGTACAGAGACCGTGCCTGGTATTTTTCATCCAAGAGGACGGATGATAGCCATTGACAATGGTGATCCACCAACATACATCTTGTCATTGAAGGAATCCATGCGTGTTTGGAGAAGAAGACAGCAGGAAAGCAGAGATTCAGATGACAGAGCATCTCCGGAACCTCAACCTGTTCCTCATTACTGAATCACAAGTACCATTTATTTCATGTTATTTACTTTTCATAAAAGAATCATTTTTATCATTAATCTCCTTACTAAGATTTACAAGATAACCATAGCTTGCTTCATGCCGACAATCTTCGTGGGATCGACCCTTACTCACGTAAGGTATTACTTGGACGACCCAGAGCACTTGCTGGTTAGTTGTGTGGAGTTGTGAAAAGTGTGATCGCAATTTCGTGCACCAAGTTTTTGGCACCGTTGCTGGGGATTGTTCGAGTTTGAACAACTGACGGTTTATCTTGTTGCTTAGATTAGGAAAAATTTATCTTTTTGGTTTAGAGTCACTAAAATTGCGTCTTCTATTTTTGTTTTTGTTAAAATTTTAAAATCCTTGTTTTCTTTTTCTAGATTTTTTTTCGAAAACTTTTAATAAATAGATAAAACCAATAAACTAATAATTGAGTCTTTTGTTTGAGTATAGTTTCATATTTTAAGTTTGGTGTTAATTGCATGTTTTTACTTTTATTCATATTTTTAATTACATGTTCTTAGTTCTTTCTTGATCTTCAAGTTGTTCTTGTTTATTTTCCTTGTTTGATCATTATTTTTTCTTGTTGTGTGTCTTTCCTTGTTTTTCTTGTGCATTTTCGAATTATTAGTATCCAAAGTATAAAAATCTTTAAGTTTGGTGTCCTTTGTGTTTTTGTTTTCTTAAAATTTTTAAAATTTGTTCTTGGTGTTCATCTTGATCTTCAAAGTGTTCTTGGTGTTCATCTTGACATTCAAAGTTTTCTTGTTTGTTTTCTTTGTTTTGATCTAAAGATTCTAAGTTTGGTGTCATTTTATTGTTTTTCTCTTTCCTCATTAAATTCAAAAAATAAAAAATATAATATCTTTTCCTTTATTTACTCATCAATTTCGAATTCCTTAGGTTGACTTAGTCAAAATTTTTAAAATTTTGTAGTTTCTTCTTAGTCAAGTTAAAATTTCGCTTTTAAAAATTTAAATTTTTAAATCATTTTCAAAACAAATTATTTTTCAATTTTCTTTTTATATTTTTCGAAAATCTTTTATAAAATTTTTCAAAATCTTTTTCTTTTTTTTTTATTTTTGAATTACTTGTCTTGTTTTATTAGATTGATTAAAAAATTTGAAGTTTGGTGTTTTCTTGTTAAGAAAGTTTCAACCTTGAAAATTTTAAAATCATATCTTTTTCAAATCTTTTCTTTTGTTTATTTATTTTCTTACAAGTATCTCTAATTTTAAGACATATCTTTTTCAAAATTTCTTAACCACTTTCTTTCTCTTCATTTTTCGAAAATCCTCACCCATAATTTTTCAAATCTTTTTAATTAATTAATTGATTGAGTTTTCTAATTTCTTTTATTTCTCTTCTTTTAATTTTCAAAACTTATACCATTTTTTCCATTTACTTTATTTTAATTTCTTTAATTTCGAAAAAAATTTTAAATAAAAATAATAAATTAAATTTTTATTTTACAATCCACATGATCTCCCTTTCTCCATCATGGATCTAAGTGGAATTGAACAGTCCAGAAGGACTCTGGGGTTGTATGCTAACCCCACTACTGCTTCATATGGGAGTAGTATCTGTATACCCCCCATCAGAGCCAGCAATTTTGAGCTAAATCCTCAGCTCATTATGATGGTGCAGCAAAACTGCCAGTATTCCGGTCTTCCACAGGAAGAACCTACTGAGTTTCTGGCACAGTACTTACAAATTGCTGACATAGTACGTGATAAGGAAGTAGATCAAGAAGTCTACAGATTATTACTATTTCCATTTGCTGTAAAAGATCAAGCTAAGAGGTGGTTAAATAACCAACCCACAGCAAGCATAAGAACATGGAAATAGTTATCAGACAAATTCCTGAATCAATATTTCCCTTCAAAAAGGATGACACAGCTAAGGCTGGACATCCAAGGCTTTAAACAAGAGGATAATGAATCTCTTTATAATGCTTGGGAGAGGTACAGAGAGATGCTAAGGAAATACCCCTCTGAAATGTTTTCAGAATGGGTGCAGTTAGACATCTTCTACTACGGGCTTACAGAAAAAGCCTAGATGTCTCTAGACCACTCAGCTGGTGGATCTATACACATGAGAAAGACAATTAAAGAGGCTCAAGAGCACATTGACATAGTTGCTAGAAAATAGTATCTGTACTTAAGTAGTGAGTCCTCCATGAAAGAAAAGGCTAAAGCACTATCCACTGAACTTAGTCCTCTAGAACAAGTTGTTGAATTCAATCAGCAATTGCTTCTTATAACAAAATAGTTAGTAGAATTTAAAGAGATGCTACAAGACACTAAAAATACCAACAAGAATATGGAAGCACAATTGAACCAGACAAGACAGCAGTTATCTAAACAGATAATAGAAGAGTGCAAAGTTTTTCAGTTAAGGAGTGGAAAGACATTGAATGTCTCAACTCAAGGCAGCAGAAAGCTAAGAAAGGAACAACTGATAGATGATGACAAAGCCACTGCCCAAAATCCCTATGAGGACGGCAAGAGCCCAGAGAGGAATGATTCTGGCGTTCAAACGCCAGAAAAAGGGTGAAAATTTGGCGTTAAACACCCAGAGGATGACCAATTCTGGTGTCCAAATTCCAGAAAAAGGTGGCAACCTGGCGTTAAATGCCCATACTGCACGCAATTCTGGTGTTCAAAAGCCAATAAGGGATCAGACACTTGCAAGTGCTGATAACAACCCCCTTAAGCAGGCTTCTCCAACCACTTCTGTAGGAAATAAACCTGCAGCAACTAAGGTTGAAGAATATAAAGCCAAGATGCCTTATCCTGAGAAACTCTGCCAAGCGGAACAAGCTAAACAATTTGCCTGCTTTGCAGACTATCTCAGGACTCTTGAAATAAAGATTCCGTTTGCAGAGGCACTTGAGCAAATACCCTCTTATGCTAAGTTCATGAAAGAGATCTTAAGTCATAAGAAGGATTGGAGAGAAACTGAAAAAGTTTTCCTCACTGAAGAATGCAGTGCAGTCATTCTGGAAAGCTTACCAAAGAAACTTAAAGATCCCGGAAGCTTTATGATACCATGCACATTAGAGGATGTCTATACCAAGACAGCTCTATGTGTTCTTAGGGCAAGTATCAACCTAATACCGGCATCCACTATCGAAAAGATTGGTTTAACTGATGAAGTTAAACCAACCCGAATATGTCTCCAGCTTGCTGATGGCTCCATTAAAATTCCATCAGGCGTAATTGAGGACATGATTGTCAAGGTTGGGCCATTTTCCTTTCCCACTGACTTTGTAGTATTGGAAATGGAGGAGCACAAGAGTGCAACTCTCATTCTAGGAAGACCTTTCCTTGCAACTCGATGAACCCTCATTGACGTCCAAAAAGGGGAGATAACCCTGAGAGTCAAGGAGGATGAGTTTAAGTTGAATGCTGTCAAAGCTATGTAGCATCCAGACACATCAAAGGACTGCATGAGCTCTGATATTATTGACTCCCTGGTGGAAGAAGTCAATATCACTGAGAGTCTCGAATCAGAAGTAGAAGACATTTTTAAAGATGTTCAGCCTGATCTAGAGGAATCAGAGAAAACAAAAGAACCTCTGAAAACTCCTCGAGAAGAGGAGAAACTTCCTAAACCCGAGCTCAAACCACTACCACCTTACCTAAAATACGCATTTCTGGGAGAATATGACACTTTTCCCGTGATCATAAGCTATGCTTTAGAGCCACAGGAAGAAAAAGCACTAATTTAGGTGCTAAGGACACATAAGACAACCCTTGGGTGGTCCATAAGTGATCTTAAGGGCATTAGCCCAGCTAGATGCATGCACAAGATCCTATTAGAGGATGATGCTAAGCCAGTGGTTCAACCACAGAGGCGGCTAAATCCAGCCATGAAGGACGTGGTGCAGAAAGAGGTTACTAAGTTACTAGAGGCTGGGATTTTTTATCGCATTTCCGATAGCCCCTGGGTGAACCCTGTCCAAGTTATCACCAAGAAGGGAGGCATGACTGTGGTTCATAATGAAAAGAATGAACTGGTTCCTACAAGAACAGTTACAGGGTGGCTGATGAGCGGATAATTTATACCCTTTTTGGCATTATTTTTACATAGTCTTCAGTATGTTTTAGTTACTTTTTATTATATTTTTATTAGTTTTTATTCAAAAATCACATTTATGGACTTTACTATGAGTTTGTGTGTTTTTTTGTGATTTTAGATATTTTTTGGATGAAATTGAGGGACCTGAGCAAAAATCTGATTTAGAGGCTGAAAAAGGACTGCAGATGCTGTTGGATTCTGACCCTGCTAGACTTCTAAATGGATTTTATGGAGCTACAAAACCTCAATTAACGTCATCTCAATTGCTTTGGAAAGTAGACATCCTGGGCTTTCCAGAAATATATAATAGTCTATACTTTGCCCGAGATTTGATGGCCCAAACTGGCATTCAAAGTCAGCCTAAAACATCTTGGCACCAGAATTGGAGTTAAACGCCCAAACTGGCACAAAAGTTGGCGTTTAACTCCAGGAACATCCTAAGCACGAAAAAGCTTCAATTCTCAGCCCAAGCACACACCAAGTGGGCCCCAAAAGTGGATTTCTACACTATCTGCACTTAGTTATTCATTTTTTGTAAACCTAGGTTACTAGTTTAGTATAAAAACTACTTTTAGAGACTTATTTTATATCTTTGATAAGTTTTTAACAGCTTTTATCCTTTGATCATTGTACACATTTGGAGGCTGGCCTCACGGCCATGCCTAGACCTTTCACTTATGTATTTTCTACGGTGGAGTTTCTACACCCCATATATTAAGGTGTGGAGTTCTGCTGTTCTTCATGAATTAATGCAATTACTACCGTTTTCTATTCAATTCACACCTACTTCTTCTCCAAGATATACTTTTGTAATTAATTCAGTTAAGTCAGAATGAAGGGGTGACCCGTGACAATCACCCAATCTTCGTTAGCCAAGATCGCGTGCCTGACAACCACAAAGCGGTCTACATGATGTTCAACGTAATCATTAGATGACAGCCGGAGTATATTCTCTTAGGTTTCCAATCAACGATTCACATTGTCTCTCCTGACAACAGAGCATCTGAATTTGAGATTAGAACCATTGGCAGCATTCCTGAGATTCAGAAAGTCTAAACCTTGTCTGTGGTATTCCGAGTAGGATCTGGGAAGGGATGACTGTGACGAGTTTCAAACTTGCGAATGTTGGGTGCAGTGACAGTGTGCAAAAGGACAATAGACCGATTCTGATGCTAGTAGGATTTGACAGATGATTAGCCGTACTGTGACAGCGCATATGGATTTGTTTTCATCCGAGAGGATCATACAGCTAGCCATGGAAGGAGGTAACGCATGGTTGGAAGAAGGCAATTGGAAAGCAAAGGTTCAGGAGCAACAAAGCATCTATATACGCTTATCTGAAATTCCCACTAGTGAATTACATAAGTAACTTTATCTTATTTTATGTTTTATTTATATTTTAATTATCAAAACCTCATAACCATTTGAATCCGCCTGACTGAGATTTACAAGGATGACCATAGCTTGCTTCAAGCCGACAATCTCCGTGGGATCGACCCTTACTCACGTAAGGTTTATTACTTGGACGACCCAGTGCACTTGCTGGTCAGTTACACGGAGTTGTGAAGAAAAGTGTGAGAATCACGATTCCGTCGTGTACCAAGTTTTTGGCGCCGTTGTTGGGGATTGTTTGAATTTGGACAACTGATGGTTCATCTTGTTGCTCAGATTAGGTAATTTTATTTTATTTTTAAAGCTTTTTATTTTAATTTTCAAAAAATTCAAAAAAAATGTTCTTCAGAATTTTTAAGAATGACTTCTAGAGTTTCATATGATATGCGAAGCCTGGCTGGCTGCTAAGCCATGTCTAATCTTTTGGACCGAGGCTTTCACTTATCATTGCAGGAGCCTTTTTGATTCTCATCAATTTAGCTGTTGTATGTAATGCTCTGCTGAAGCTTGGTTGGTCCAAGGTGTCATTGGATCACTCTGCTGGTGGATCTCTTCATCTGAAGAAGACGCATGCAGAAGCCCAGGAACTCATTAAAATGGTTGCAAATAACCAGTTCAAGTACACTTCTGAAAGAAATCATGTAAAATAATGGGACAACTCAGAAGAAAAGAGTTCTTGAGATTGATACTCTGAATGTCATACTGGCTCAGAATAAAACATTGACTCAGCAAGTCAATATGATTTCTCAGAGTCTGACTGAAATGCAAGCTGCATCAGGCAGTACTAAAGAAGCCTCCCCTGAAGGAGAAGCTTATGATCCTGAGAATCCTGGAATGGAAGAGGTGAATTACATGGGAGAATCTTATGGAAACACCTATAATCCTTCATGGAGGAATCATCCTAATCTCTCATGGAAGGATCAACAGAAGCCTAATCAAGGCTTCAATAATAATGATGGTGGAAGAAACAGATTTGGCAATAGCAAACCTTTTCCATCATTTTCTCAGCAACAGACAGAGAATTCTAAGCAGAGCCACTCTGACTTAGCAACTGTAGTCTCTGATCTATCTAAGACCATTCTCAGTTTCATGACTGAAGCAAGGTCCACCATTAGAAATTTGGAGGCACAAGTGGGTCAGCTGAGTAAAAGAGTTATTGAACTCCCTCCTAGTACTCTCCTAAGCAATACAGAAGAGAATCCAAAGAGAGAGTGCAAGGCCATCTACACGTCCAACATGGCCAAACCTGTAGAGGAGGGAAAGGCAGTGATTTCCAGTGAGGAAGACCTCAATGGACGTCCACTGGCCTCCAAGGAGTTCCCTAATGCGGAACCAAAGAAATCTGAGGCTCATACAGAGACCATAGAGATTCCACTAAACTTACTGTTGCCATTCATGAGCTCTAATGAGTATTCTTCCTCTGAAGAGGATGAAGATATTGTTGAAGAGCAAGTAGCTCAATATCTAGGAGCAATCTTGAAGGTGAATGCCAAGCTATTTGGTAATGAGACTTGGGAGGATGAACCTCCATTGCTCATCAATGAACTAAATACCTTGGCTCAACAGAATTTACCTCAGAAGAAACTGGATCCCAGAAAATACTTAATACCCTGTATCATAGGCAACATGACCTTTAAGAAGGCTCTGTGTGACCTTGGGTCAAGTATAAACATCATGCCACTCTTTGTAACAGAGAAACTAGGGATCTTTGAGGTACAACCTGCAAGAATCTAACTAGAGATGGCAGATAATTCAAGGAAACAGGCTTATGGACTTCTAGAGGATGTCTTGGTGAAGGTTGAAGGCCTGTACATCCCTGCTGATTTCATAATCCTAGACACTGGGAAGGAAGAGGATGAATCCATCATCCTTGAAAGACCCTTCCTAGCCACAACAAGAGCTGTGATTGATGTGGACAGAGGAGAGTTAGTCCTTCAATTGAATGAGGACTACCTTGTGTTTAAGGCTCAAAGATCTTCTTCTGTAACCATGGAGAGGAAGCATGAAAAGCTTATCTCAACACAGAGTCAAATAGAGCTCCCACACTCAACTTCTAAGTTTGGTGTTGGGAGGCCATCATCAAGCTCTGAGTCTCTGTGAGGCTCTCTAAGAGCTCACTATCAAGCTATTGACATTAAAGAAGCGCTTATTGGGAGGCAACCCAATGTTATTTAATTATATTTATTTATTTTCTATTGTTACTTTATGTTTTCCTTAGGTTGATGATCATGTGAAGTCACAAAAACAACTGAAAAGTCAAAAACAGAATAAAAAATAGCATTAAAATAGCACACCCTGGAGGACAGACTTACTGCCATTTAAACGCCAGAAAGGATAGCAGAATGGGCGTTTAACGCCCAGCCTGGCAGCATTCTGGGTGTTAAATGCCAGAATGGGCAGCACTCTGGGCGTTTAACGCCAGAAAGGGCTGTCTGGCATCTGGCTGGCTTTAAATGCCAGAAATGGGCATCTGGCTGGCGTTTCACGCCAGAAATGGGCAGCAGAGTGGCGTTTAACGCCAGGAAAGGTAGCAGAGCTGGCGTTAAACGCCAGAATTGGCAAGAATACGCGTTTGAATTCCAGAATGGTGCAGGGACTCAAATTCCTTGACACCTCAGGATCTGTGGACCCCACAGGGTCCCTACCTATCCCACCTCTTCTTCTCTCCTCTTTACACCTTTCCATAACACTCTTCCCCAAATACCCTTGACCAATCACATGAAAACCTCTTCCCCAAACACCCCTCACCTATCAAATCCTACCCTCTCCCCCACAACCTCTTCACCGCTCATATCTATCCATCATTAAACCCCACCTACCTCACTGTTCAAATTCAAACCATTTCCCTCCCAAACCCAACCCCTCATACACGGCTACCCTCTCTCCCTTACCCTATAAATACCCCTCCTTACCACCTTCATCTTCACACAACATACACACTACTACCCCTTGGCCGAAACTACTACTCCCCTCCATCTCCTCCATTTCTTCTTCTTCTACTCCTTTCTTTCTTCTTTTGCTCGAGGACGAACAAACCTTCTAAGTTTGGTGTGGGAAAAGCTAAGCTTTTTTGTTTTTCCAATGGCACCTAAGGCCGGAGAAACCTCTAGAAAGAGGAAAGGAAAGGCAATTGCTTCCACCTCTGAGTCATGGGAGATGGAGAGATTCATCCCAAAGGTCCATCAAGACCACTTCTATGAAGTTGTGGCCAAGAAAAAGGTGATCCCCGAGGTCCCCTTCAAGCTCAAAAAGAGTGAATATCCGGAGATCCGACATGTGATTCAAAGAAGAGGTTGGAAAACTCTCACCAACCCCATTCAACAAGTTGGAATCTTAATAGTTCAAGAGTTCTATGCTAATGCATGGATCACTAAGAACCATGATCAAAGTGTGAACCCAAACCCAAAGAATTGGCTCACAATGGTTCGGGGGAATTACTTGGATTTTAGTCCAGAAAATGTGAGGTTGGCATTTAACTTGCCAATGATGCAAGGAGATCCTCACCCTTTCACTAGAAGGGTCAACTTTGATCAAAGGTTGGACCAAGTCCTCATGGACATTTGTGTGGAAGGCGCTCAATGGAATAGAGATTCAAGAGGCAAGCTGGTTCAACTAAAAATGCTTGACCTCAAACCCGTGGCTAGGGGATGGTTGGAGTTCATCCAACGCTCTATCATTCCTACTAGCAACCGGTCTGAAGTTACAATAGACCGGGCTATCGTGATCCATAGTATCATGATTGGAGAGGAAGTAGAAGTTCATGAGATCATATCCCTAGAACTCTACAAGGTGGCAGACAAGCCCTCCACTTTGGCAAGGTTAGCCTTCCCTCATCCCATTTACACCCTATGCAATTTAGCTGGAATTGTCATAGAGGGAGACATCCTTATTGAAGGAGACAAGCCCATCACTAAGAAGAAGATGGAGCAAACAAGAGAGCCCACTCATGGACCTCAAAAAGAGCATGAGGAAGACCCTCATCTAGAAATCCCTGAGATGCCTCAAGGGATTCATTTTCCTCCACAAAACTATTGGGAGTAAATCAACACCTCCTTAGAAGAATTAAGTTCCAGCATGGGATAACTAAGGACGGAGCACCAAGAGCATTCCATCCTCCTCCATGAAATTAGAGAGGACCAAAGAGCCATGAGGGAGGAGCAACAAAGAAAAGAAAGAGACATAGAGGAGCTCAAGCACTCTATAAGATCTTCAAGAGGAAAAACTAGCCGCCATCACTAAGGTGGACCTGTTCTTTAATTTTCTTGTTCTTATTTTTCTGTTTTTCGAAAAATATGCTTTATGTTTTGTCTATATTTGTGTCTTTATTACATGATCATTAGTGTCTAGTGTCTATGTCTTAAAACTATGAATGTCCTATGAATCCTTCACCTTTCTTAAATGAAAAATGTTTTTAATTGCAAAAGAACAAGAAGTACATGGTTTCGAATTCTATCTTGAAATTAGTTTAATTATTTTGAAGTGGTGGCAATACTTTTTACTTTCTGAATGAATGCTTGAACAGTGCATATTTTTTAATTTGTTGTTTATGAATATTAAAATTGTTGGCTCTTGAAAGAATTATGAAAAAGGAGAAATGTTATTTGATAATCTAAAAAATTATATAATTGATTCTTGAAGCAAGAAAAAGCAGTGAATAGCAAAATCTTGCAAAAAAATATGAAAAAAAATGGGAAAAAAAAGGAAAAAAAGGAAAGAAAAAGAAAAAGCAAGCAGAAAAAGCCAATAGCCTTTTAAACTAAAAGGCAAGGGTAAAAAGGATCCAAGGCTTTGAGCATTAATGGATAGGAGGGCCCACAGGAATAAAATCCTGGCCTAAGCGGCTAAACCAAGATGTCCCTAACCATGTGCTTGTGGCGTGAAGGTGTCAAGTGAAAAGCTTGAGACTGAGCGGTTAAAGTCGTGGTCCAAAGCAAAAAGACTGTGCTTAAGAGCTCTGGGCACCTCTAACTGGGGACTCTAGCAAAGCTGAGTCACAATCTAAAAAGGTTTACCCAGTTATGTGTCTAGGGCATTTATGTATCCGGTGGTAATACTGGAAAATAAAATGCTTAGGGTCACGGCCAAGACTTATAAAGTAGCTGTGTTCAAGAATCAACATACTGAACTAAGAGAATCAATAACACTATCTGAATTCTAAGTTCTTATAGATGCCAATCATTCTGAACTTCAAAGGATAAAGTGAGATGCCAAAACTGTTCAGAAGCAAAAAGGCTACAAGTCCCGCTCATCTAATTGGAACTAAGTTCATTGATAAGTTTGGAATTCATTGTATATCTCTTCTTTTTATCCTACTTTATTTTTAGTTGCTTGGGGACAAGCAACAATTTAAGTTTGGTGTTGTGATGAGCGGATAATTTATACCCATTTTGGCATTGTTTTTACATAGTTTTCAGTATGTTTTAGTTACTTTTTACTATATTTTTATTAGTTTTTATTCAAAAATCACATTTTTGGACTTTACTATGAGTTTGTGTGTTTCTCTATGATTTCAGGTATTTTTTGGATGAAATTGAGGGACCTGAGCAAAAATCTGATTCAGTGGCTGAAAAAGGACTGCAGATGCTGTTGGATTCTGACCCTGCTAGACTTCTAAATGGATTTTCTAGAGCTACAAAACCCCAATTTGGGTGATCTCAATTGTTTTGAAAAGTAGACATCCTGGGATTTCCAGCAATATATAATAGTCCATACTTTGCCCGAGATTTGATGGCCCAAACTGGCGTTCAAAGTCAGCCTAAAACATCTTGGCGTAAAACGCCCAAACTGGCACCAGAATTGGAGTTAAACACCCAAACTGGCACCAAAGCTAGTGTTTAACTCCAGGAATAGCCTAAGCAGGAAAAAGCTTCAATTCTCAGCCCAAGCACACACCAAGTGGGCCCCGAAAGTTGATTTCTACACTATCTGCACTTAGTTATTCATTTTCTGTAAACCTAGGTTACTAGTTTAGTATAAAAACTACTTTTAGAGACTTATTTTATATCTTTGATCAGTTTTTAACAGCTTTTATCCTTCGATCATTGTACACATTTGGAGGCTGGCCTCCAGCCATGCCTAGACCTTTCACTTATGTATTTTCTACAGTGGAGTTTCTACACCCCATAGATTAAGGTGTGGAGCTCTGCTGTTCTTCATAAATTAATGCAATTACTACTATTTTCTATTCAATTCATGCCTACTTCTTATCCAAGATATACTCTCGTACTTAATCTTCGTTATTGAAGGGGTGACCCGTGACAATCACCTAATCTTCGTTACTCGCTTAGCCAAGATCACATGCCTGACAACCACAATGCGGTCTACATGATGTTCAACGTAGTCATTGGACGATAGCCGGAGTATATTCTCTTGGGTTTCCAATCAACGATTCACATTGTCTCTCCTGACAACAGAGCATCTGAATCTGAGATTAGAACCTTCGTGATATAGGCTAGAACCATTGGCAGCATTCCTGAGATTCGAAAAGTCTAAACCTTGTCTATGGTATTCCAAGTAGGATTTGGGAAGGGATGACTGTAACGAGCTTCAAACTTGCGAATGTTGGGCGCAGTGACAGTGTGCAAAAGGACAATGGTCCTATTCCGACACTAGCGGAAACCGACAGATGATTAGCCATGCGGTGACAGCGCATATGGATTTGTTTTCATCCGAGAGGATCATACAGCTTACCATGGAAGGAGGTAACGCATGGTTGGAAGAAGGTAATAGGAAAGCAGAGGTTCAGGAGCAACAAAGCATCTCCATACGCTTATCTGAAATTCTCATCAGTGAATTACATAAGTAACTTTATCTTATTTTTTGTTTTATTTATATTTTAATTATCAAAACCTCATAACCATTTGAATCCGCCTGACTGAGATTTACAAGGATGACCATAGCTTGCTTCAAGCTGACAATCTCTGTGGGATCGACCCTTACTCATGTAAGGTTTATTACTTGGACAACCGAGTGCACTTGCTGGTCAGTTACACGGAGTCGTGAAGAAAAGTGTGAGAATCACGATTCTGTCGTGCACCAGTGGCATATGTGTATTGACTACAGAAGGCTCAATACAGCCACTAGAAAGGATCATTTTCCTTTACCATTCATAGACCAGATGCTAGAGAGACTAGCAGGGCATAAATACTATTACTTTTTGGATGGCTATTTAGGTTACAACCAAATTGCAGAAGACCCTCCGGACCAAGAAAAAATAGCATTCACATGTCCATATGGAGTGTTTGCCTACAGAAGGATGCCATTTGGTTTGTGCAATGCACCTGCAACCTTTCAGAGGTGCATGCTCTCTATCTTCTCTGATATGGTAGAGAAATTTCTGGAAGTCTTCATGCATGACTTCTCTGTATTTGGAGACTCTTTCAGCTCCTATCTTGACCATCTAGCACTTGTTCTGAAAAGATGCCAAGACACTAAGCTGGTTTTAAACTGGGAAAAATGTCACTTTATGGTGACTGAAGGAATTGTCCTTGGGCACAAAATCACGAACAAGGGAATAGAAGTGGATCAAGCTAAGGTAGAAGTAATTGAAAAATTACCACCACCTGCCAATGTTAAGGCAATCAGAAGCTTTCTAGGGAATGCAGGATTCTATTGGAGGTTTATAAAGGATTTTTCAAAAATTGCAAAACCTCTGAGAAATTTGCTAGCTGCTGACACGCCATTTGTCTTTGACACAGAGTGTCTGCAGACGTTTGAGACTCTGAAAGTTAAGCTGGTCACAGCACCAGTCATTTCTACACCAGACTGGATATTACCATTTGAACTAATGTGTGATGCCAGTGACCATGCCCTAGGTGCAGTATTAGGACAGAGGCATAACAAGCTTCTGCATGTCATTTATTATGCTAGCCGTGTTTTAAATGACGCGCAGAAGAATTACACAACCATATAAAAGGAGTTGCTTGCAGTGGTATATGCCATTGACAAGTTTAGATCCTATTAAGTAGGATCAAAAGTGATTGTGTACACTGACCATACTGCTCTAAAATATCTCCTCACAAAGCAGGATTCAAAACCAAGACTCATAAGATGGGTGTTGCTTCTGCAAGAGTTTGATATAGAAATAAGAGAAAGAAAAGGGACAGAAAACCAAGTAGCTGATCACCTGTCCTGGATAGAACCAGTAGCAGGAGCGTCCCTCCCTCCTACTGAGATCTCTGAAACCTTTCCAGATGAGCAACTCTTTGCCATTCAAGAAGTACCTTGGTTTGCAAACATTGCAAACTATAAAGCTGTGAGATTCATACCCAAAGAGTACAGTAAGCAGCAAACAAAAAAATTGATTTTTGATGCAAAGTACTACTTGTGGGATGAACCATATCTCTTTAAGAGGTGTGCAGACGGAGTAATCTGTAGATGTGTGCCTAGAGAAGAGGCACAGAAGATCCTATGGCATTGCCATAGATCACAATATAGAGGACATTTCGGAGGTGAGCGAACAGCCACAAAAGTTCTCCAATGTGGCTTCTACTGGCTTACTCTCTATAGAAACTCCCGAGAGTTTGTACGTAACTATGACAGTTGCCAGAGAGCTACTAATCTGCCTCACAGTTATGCCATGCCTCAGCAAGAGATCTTAGAGATTGAGTTGTTTGATGTATGGGGTATTGACTTCATGGGGCCTTTACCACCATCATACTCAAACACTTATATTCTGGTGGCAGAAGACTATGTATCTAAATGGGTAGAAGCAATTGTAACACCCACTAATGATACTAAGACAGTGATGAAGTTTCTCTAGAAGCATATCTTCAGTAGGTTCGGTGTCCATAGGGTACTGATCAGTGATAGAGGAACTCATTTCTGCAATAAATAGCTTGACTCTGCTCTGGTCCGATATGGAATTAACCACAAAGTGGCGACTCCATATCATCCACAGACAAATGGGTAGGCTAAAGTCTCAAATAGAGAACTAAAATGAATCCTATAACAGACTGTAAGTACCCATAGAAGGAATTGGGCAAGAAGTCTGAATGATGCTCTGTGGGCATACAGAACAGCATTCAAGACCCCTATAGGGACCTCTCCATACCAGCTCGTGTATAGAAAAGCTTGTCATCTGCCAGTGGAACTGGAACACAAAGCCTACTGGGCAACCAGATTCCTCAACCTTGATGCTAAGGTAGCTGGAGAGAAAAGATTACTCCAGTTGAATGAGCTAGAGGAGTTCAGACTCAATGCCTTCGAAAATGCCAAAATTTACAAAGAGAAAGCAAAAAGATGGCATGACAAAAAGTTGTCATCTAGAATCTTTGAGGCAAGCCAGAAGGTTTTGCTGTTTAACTCTAGACTCAGATTGTTCCCTGGGAAATTGAAATCCTGATGGAAAGGACCATATATGATTACAAGTGTGTCACCATATGGATATGTAGAGCTTCAGGATATGGACTCTGATAAAAAGTTCATTGTCAATGGACAGAGAGTCAAACATTATCTTGAAGGCAATATTGAGCAAGATTGCTCAAAACTGAGACTAAATTAAAAGCTCAGCAAAAGTCCAGCTAAAGACAGTAAAGAAGCACTTGCTGGAAGGTAACCCAGCCATTATCAAAAATTAGATGTTTATAACAATTATATAAGTCTATCTAATTTTGTTGTTCATGTTAGTTAATACATTTCAGTGAATAAATTAGGAGAATAGAGGTTCAGAACATAAAGCAGAAGAATCACAGAGAAAAAGAGCTCACTAGCATCAAAATGCCAGTGAAGGGGCGTTTTGGGCGTTAAACGCCAGAATGGCTACCATTCTGGGCGTTTAACGCCAGAAAAGGTATCATTCTTGGCATTAAACGCCAATAATAAGCAGCATTCTGGGCGTTCAGAAAAATGGCCAGTAAAGAATGATTCCTGGCATTTAACGCCAGCCAGGGTATCTGGCTGGGCGTTAAACGCCCAAAATGGCCACCAGATGGGCGTTAAACGCCAGAACAGCAAGGGGAAGGTAATTTCGTTTCCAATTCAAATTTTTTCAAATTTTCATGTTTTAATTCATAATTTTCTACATAAAAATGTTACAAATATTCATCTTTCAATTTCCAATTTCAAAAATTAATAATCTTATAAATTCTTTTCAATCCCTTTTTAAAATGTTTTTAAAAGAAAAACTCATTTACCTTTCCAATTTCTTTCCAAATCTTTTTAATTCATCCAATTTATCTTGTATTCCTTAGGTGCATTAAGAAAAATTCAGATTTAATTTCCTCATATCTTTTTCAAATCTTTCATATTTTACAAATCGTATATTTTCTCAATCACATCTTCTTATCTTATCTTTTTCAAAAATAATTCGAAACCCATTCCCCCGTCCCTTTTAAATACACATTCGGCTAGCCCCTCCTCCCTCATCATTCGAATCCTTCTCTCCATCTATTCTTCTTCTTTCTTTTTATTTTTGCTTGAGGGTAAGCAAATCTTTGAGCTAAAACAAACTAATCTCATGGCTCCCAAAGGAAGACAAACCACTTCAAGAGGCAAGAAAGAAAGCAATCCAAAGCCACTATGAATGCATGATAATTTTTGCACCAAAGAACATGTAGACCATTACTTCAAAATTGTGTGCAGAAGATCAGTGATCCCGGAAGTTAGGTTCAATCTGAAAGAAGATGAATACCCGGAGATCCAAGAACAGATTCGAAACAGGGGCTGGGAAGTCCTAGCTAATCCTGAGATACGTGTTGGAAGAAACATGATCTAAGAATTCTATGCAAATCTGTGGATGATGGATAAGCAAAGATTAGAGGGAACTGCTTCCCACTCTTTTCGGACCATGGTCAGAGGGAAGATTATTTACTTCCACTTTGACAAGGTGAGAGAAGTTCTCAAGCTTCCTCAACTACAAGATGATCCAGAATCCTTTAATAGGAGAATGGCCAAAGATAAAAGGCTAGATCAAGTTCTAGAGGACATATGCTTCACTGGAACCGAGTGGATTACCAATACAAAAGGTGTTCCAAACCAGCTAAAGAGAGGAGATCTCAAATCAGTTGCTAGAGGTTGGCTGGATTTCATTGGGCGTTCTATACTCCCAACTAGCGACCGTTATGAAGTCACTGTGAAGAGAGCAGTGATGATTCACTGTATTATACTGGGGAAAGAAGTAGAGATTCATCAGCTGATTCCTGGTGAAATTTACATATTTGCAAACAAGGAATCTACTGATGCTAAATTGGCTTACCCAAGCTTGATCAGTTTATTATTTAAAGATGTGGGGGTACAGATAGGCGTGGATGAATATATCCCAGTTGAACGCCCAATCACCAAAAAGGTGATGGATGGACCTTAAGTTCAAGACAACCCCACAGATTGAAGGAGCAAGTATCTCTTAAAATAAAGGTTGTTGAGTCCTAACTCTGTGATAACTTTTGTTATTAGAGACCTATTTTAAGAGTTACATAAGCATTAGTATTAGAGTCGTTTATTTTTATGTCTTTAATTTCCTTTCTTTTATTGTTATTTGTTATGTTTGGTTTCTGTCTCATTTTTATCTTTATTACATGATTATTAGTGTTTAGTGTCTATGTCTTAAAGCTATGAATGATTCCATGAATCCCTCACCTTTCTTAAAAGAAAAATGTTTTTATTTGAAAAAGAACAAGAAGTGCATAATTTCGAAATTTATCTTGAAATTAGTTTAATTATTTTGATGTGGTGACAATACTTTTTGTTTTCTGAATGAATGCCTGAACAGTGCATATTTTTTATAGTGAAGTTTATGAATGTTAAAATAGTTGGCTCTTGAAAGAATAATGAAAAAAAAGAAATGTTATTGATAATCTGAAAAATCATAAAATTGATTCTTGAAGCAAGAAAAAGCAGTAAAAAACACAAAGCTTGCGAAAAAAAAGAAAAAAAAGAAAAAGCAAGTAGAAAAAGCCAATAGCCTTTTAAACCAAAAGGCAAGGGTAAAAAGGATCCAAGGCTTTGAGCATTAATGGATAGGAGGGCCCAAAGGAATAAAATCCTGGCCTAAGCGGCTAAATCAAGTTGTCCCTAACCATGTGCTTGTGGCGTGAAGGTATAAAGTGAAAAGCTTGAGACTGAGCGGTTAAATTCGTGGTCCAGGGAAAAAAGAGTGTGCTTAAGAACTCTGGGCACCTCTAACTGGGGACTCTAGCAAAGCTGAGTCACAATCTGAAAAGGTTCACCCAGTTATGTGTCAGTGGCATTTATGTATCCGGTGGTAATACTGGAAAACAAAATGCTTATTAGGGTCACGGCCAAGACTCATAAAGTAGCTGTGTTCAAGAATCAACATACTAAACTAGGAGAATCAATAATACTATCTGAATTCTGAGTTCCTATGGATTCCAATCATTCTGAACTTCAAAGGATAAAGTGAGATGCCAAAACTGTTTAGAAGCAAAAAGGCTACTAGTCCCGCTCATCTAATTGGAACTAAGCTTCATTGATATTTTGGAATTTATTGTATATTCTCTTCTTTTTATCCTTTTTTGTTTTTAGTTTCTTGGGTACAAGCAACAATTTAAGTTTGGTGTTGTGATGAGCGGATAATTTATACCCTTTTTAGCATTGTTTTTAGGTAGCTTTTAGTATGTTTTAGTTACTTTTTATTATATTTTTATTAGTTTTTATACAAAAATCACATTTCTGGACTTTACTATGAGTTTGTGTGTTTCTCTATAATTTCAAGTATTTTCTGGCTGAAATTGAGGGACCTGAGCAAAAAATCTTATTTAGAGGCTGAGAAATGACTACAGATTCTTTTGGATTCTGACCCTTCTGCACTCAAAATGGATTTTCTGGACCTACAGAAGCTCAATTGGTGCGCTTTTAAATGCTTTGGAAAGTAGAAATCTTGGGCTTTCCAGAAATATATAATAGTTCAGACTTTACTCGAGATTAGATGGCCTAAACTGGCATTAAACACCAGCCAGAGACCCTTTTCTGGAGTAAAACGCCAGAACTGGCACCAAAACTGGAGTTAAAAGCCCAAACTGGCACCCAAGCTGGAGTTTAACTCCAAGAATGGCCTATGCACGTGAAAGCTTCAATGCTCAGCCCAAGCACACACCAAGTGGGCCCCGGAAGTGGATTTCTGCACTATCAGCACTTAGTTACTCATTTTCTGTAAACCTAAGTTACTAGTTTAGTATAAAAACTACTTTTAGAGATTCATTTTGTAACTCATGACATTTTACATCTCATATTGTATTTTCTATGGCATGAGTCTCTAAACCCCATAGGTGGGGGTAAGGAGCACTACTGTATCTCAATAGATTAATGCAATTACTATTATTTTCTATTCAATCACGCTTAATTCTGTTCTAAGATATTCACTCGTACTTCAATATAGTTGAGCTCCACATAGTTATTAGGCGATAGCTTGAGTGCGTATCTCTTGGGTCTCTAATCCACAGACCGAGTCTGTGGGATTAGAACCTTCGTGGTAGAGGCTAGAACCAATTGGCAGCATTTATGGGATCTGGAAAGTCTAAACCTTGTCTGTGGTATTCCGAGTAGGATCTGGGAGGGGATGACTATGATGATCTTCAAACTCACGAATGTTGGGCGCAGTGACAGTGTGCAAAAGGATAGAGAGATCCTATTCCGACACTAGTGACAACCGACAGATGATTAGCCGTGCGGTAACTGTACCTGGTATTTTTCATCCGAGATGAGAGATCTGACAGTTGATTAGCCGTACAGAGACCGTGCCTGGTATTTTTCATCCGAGAGGACGGATGGTAGCCATTGACAACAGTGATCCACCAACATACAGCTTGCCATTGAAGGAAGCCATGCGTGTTTGGAGAAGAAGACAGCAGGAAAGCAGAGATTCAGACGACAGAGCATCTCCGGAACCTCAACCTGTTCCTCATTACTGAATCACAAGTACCATTTATTTCATGTTATGTACTTTTCATAAAAGAAATCATTTTTATCATTAATCTCTTGACTAAGATTTACAAGGTAACCATAGCTTGCTTCTCCGTGGGATCGACCCTTACTCACGTAAGGTGTTACTTGACAACCCAGTGCACTTGCTGGTTAGTTGTGCGGAGTTGTAAAAAGTGTGATCGCAATTTCATGCACCAAGGGGTGATCGGCGGCGGTCTGGGGTTACCGGCGGTGGTAGCGGTGGATGGGTGATGGTAAGGATGTTAGTGGAGGGAGGAGGGAGGTGATTGAAACGTTGGATGGAAGAGAGGGGAATAGGGGCACGCGAGGGAGTTAGGGTTCTCGCGTCTAGGGGGTTAATAAAATCAAATCCACGTGTACGAGTGGATCACGCTTGGGAAAAAAGTGCATTGACGCGTAAGCGTCGGAGACGCGAACGCGTGAAACGGGATAAATGAAGATGACGCGTACGCGTGCTACGCGTGAAGCACGCGTACACGTCGACCAAAATTGTGCTAAACACACAATTCCAGCGTCGTTTTGGCGCAACTCTCTGTTCAAAGTGAAGGGGGCTAGGTTTTTCATGCGATGCGTGCGCGTTGCGCACGCCAACGTGTGGTGTGCTAGAAATTGAAATCGACGCGTACGCGTTAGGGACGCGTACTCGTGGCTCGAATTGTGCCTCTAGCACACCAGCCGCACGATTCCATTACAACTTCCTGTTCGTTGGATGGAAGCGCCGAAATCAGTCGACGCCCACGCGTGGTCGACGCTCACCCGTGGGTTGGCTTTTTTTTTTATGCAGAATACAAAATGCAGAATGCGGATGATTATGCAGAAATTATGAATGAACACTAATATGGATAAAATAAAATAAAACTAAGAATAAAAAATGATAGATCATACCATGGTGGGTTGTCTCCCACCTAGCACTTTTAGTTAAAGTCCTTAAGTTGGACATTTGGTGAGCTCCTTGTCATGGAGACTTGTGCTTGAACTCATCTAGGAATCCCCACTAGTGTTTGTAATTCCAATAGCCTCCAGGATTCCACACTAGTTGCATAAATCCTTCAAGCAAGTTAAAGCAAGTGACAACGCCCCAAGAGTGTTGATTACTAGAATGAATTCCGAGGTCCCAAACCTTGCTTTTGCACCCGTCTTCTTGTTGATCATCATCTTTCCACTTGGTTGGTGAGCAATTGGGATTCTCACTGAGACATCCAAACAACTTCCTAGACCCATTCAATCAAGCTCTACACCAATCCTTGTATTTTAATTTGCAGCATGCAACCATATTGAACCTTGCATGACAACTCCTACCACTAACCATCTCCCTCTTACTCTTAAAGCCACAAATATTCCTAAGTTGACCATCCGTCTCAAGCATACCATATTCAAGTGGCATGAGAAAGCTAAGGGATATGAATATTACCCACTTGAATGTTGTGAAGGATGATGGTGACTTAGGGGGAGAGGCCTCCAGCAACTCTGGTAACGTGATTTCAAGCTCCACTCCTTTGTGTTCTTTTTTGACAACTTCCACCTTTTCGCAAGCTTCTTCAATTTCAACCTCTTCCTCTTGGTAGCTTTCTTCCAATTCAATCTCTTCTTCATTGCTTACCAAGGGTATGGGAGGTTGTGCCTCTTCTGCTTTAATCTTCATGTCAAGTCCAATGGAAGAGGATTCAATTGTAGATAAGGATTCATCAATGATTGAATCCCTCTCTTGATCAATCTCTTCAAAGTCTTCAACCATGATATGCCTTGGAGGTTGTACACCCTCCTCAACATCAATTTCAAGCTTCTTGGAGGGAGGTTCTATGGCTGGAGGTTCCCATGGAGGTTCCGCATCTCCTAAGTCTTCAACCACTTCCTCTTCTTCAATAATTTCGGCTTTCTCCGCTTGCTCTAGTACAAAATCCAACTCCTCGTTGATGACCTCCACCTTTTGGGCCTTCTCTTACTTCTTTTGAACTATGAATTCGTGAAACTGATCCATTACGTCCCTAAGACGATCCCTTCTCTCTTGTTCCATGTCACTAGCATAATTGGTTTCGTGTTGCTCTTGGATTGATGGATGTGGGTGCTCTTCCATGGGGGATGGTGATGGGATAGAGAGATCATTATGTGGTTGAGAAGGAAGTGCACCAGAGCTTGAGGGTTGAATATTGGGGTAAATGATGAATCCACATGAGATATGAGGGCTTGGAGAGTAGAAGTGAGACCGGTGAAAGTATAGATGAGTGTGGTTTGAAGCTCCTGTTGCCCTTGATGAATAACACTAAAGGTATCATCTATGGGGGCTTGGAGTGGGTAGGAGGGTTTATCTGTTGGGAGAAAGGGCTTATAATATGGAGGTGGTTCTTCTTGATAAGGGTATGGAGATAGTGTATATTGAGGTAGTGGTTCTTGGTATGGTTGGTGGTTGGTGTGGTGGATAAGGATTAGGGTCATATAGGGGTGAATAGTGGAAAGGGGCCTATGAGTATGGTGGTTCAAATCCATGTTGAGGAGGGGGTGCATAGGTATTTTGTGGTGGGTGTTGATTGTCACGAAGAGGTCCACCATAACTATTCTCTTGGTAAGCATCATAGAATGGTTGTTGATAGTGCCTTGGAGGTGGTTGTTGCCAAGAGGGTTGAACAAATCCTTGTGGCTCCTCCCATCTTTGATTGTCCCATCCTTGATCCAAGCTCTCATTGTAATTTCCTCTTCCTAAAACATGATTGTAACCAAACTCATAGCCAAAGGGGTGAGAATTCATAGTAGTAAGAGAAATAAAAACTAATAAAAATTAATGAAAATAAACTCCTAAAACTAAAAACACTAACATAGAAACGAAAAAGCAAAATTATTTACAATAACCAATAATAAGGAACACGTTTGCAATTCCCCGGCAACGGCGCCATTTTGATGAACGAATTTTTGCCAGTAAAGAATTTCACAAATGAATTCTCGTTACTAGTATAGTTTCTAAACCCACAAAGAATCCTTTCATACAAAAACTCGTTTGTCACTTAAGCAAACCCAATAAAAATAAACCGAAGTATTTAAACCTCGGGTCGTCTCTCAAGGAACTGCTGGGAGGTGTATTTATTATTGGTTATGGAAAAGTATCTTTTTGGGTTTTGAATAAGGAATTTAAATTGCAAGAATTAAACTAATAGTTGAGAAAGGCTCTTCGCAAGGTAAGAGAACTAGAAGTCCTATCCTAGTTATCCTTATCAATTGTGATGAGAATTGTCCATTGCTCCCACTTAGTTAACCTCTAACTATGAAAGAAAATCAAGTGGACTAATCAATTTGATTCCTCAAGTCCTAGTCAACTCCTAAGGAAAGACTTGCTTTAGAGGGATCCAAATCAACCAGCAACTTTCAATTATCAATCATCAAAGGAGTTTGATAACTCAAGAGTCTCTGATAAACCACTATTTTATGGTTTATCTTGTATTTAATTGAGTGGTTTCATCAAGCCTTTACTTACTTATTCACATGATTTGCATGATTTTATAATCCCTTCCTAGTATCGTTTTAAGATTGAAAACTTGCTTCCTAAAGATCTTTAAAAAGAATATTTCAATTCTCCTTTATACCATTCGATGCCGTGATCCATGTGTTAAGTGTTTCAGCCTTCATAGGGCAGGAATAGCTTAGAGAATGGAGATGAAGCTTGCAAAAATGGAAGGAACACAAGAAACTAAGGAGTTGACCAGCGAACACCGACGCGCGCCCATGGCTCACGCGAGCGCGTGGAATGGAGAAAATAGCAGCGACGCGTGCGCGTGCCTGACGCGTACACATGGATTGGAGTCTGCACAAATGAAGCAAACGCGGGACGACGCGCTCGCGTGACAAGAAAAATCGCTGAATGACGTGAACGCGTGGACGATGCATACGCGTGACCTGCGCGATCTGCAAACTTAATAGAAAACGTTGGGGGCGATTTCGGGCCGTGTTTTAACCCAGTTTTTGGTCCAGAAACACAGAATAAAGCCAGGGAAAATGCAGAGACTCAACACACAACTTTACACGACTTCACATGTTCTCATTAGGATAGTTTTAGGTTTTTAGATCTGAATCTAGAGTGAATTACTCTTCCTCTAGGTTCTCTTTACATTCCCAGTTTATTGCTTTTGCTTTTGGATATTGAAGAGTCCTTACCTCCGTTGAAGATACTATTCTAATTTGTTTCCTTACTTACTCTTTTATTTATTCCATATTCTTAATTCTTGTTTAAAGCAGTAATTGGATTATTTTCATGAATTTTTAGTGCAAAGGATTACTTTTATTTTTAATCAATTTTGAATCCCTATTTTATTTAATTTAGGAAAATAGACAAAAGTACACCCGAATTTTCACACGGTAGACAGATGTACTCCTGAATTTTTTAATGAGTCATTTGTACACATGAATATAAAACTCCATTGTCAATTCTACCCCTCTGTGACCTGAGTAAATTTTTCGGCGGTGGTGGAGGCCAGGTGGCACGATATTGTGTGATGTGGCCAATTTGAGGTGACACTGTGGAAAATAGAAATATTCATTATGAAATTTGTTGAAATAAATACAAGAAAAGGAAATAATGAAATCACTGTTCATCTTCTTCCTTCTCTAATTTCTTTGAACTATATGAACCCTAACACAGGGTGTAGACCTTTCATTGGCCTTGATGGCACATTCTTAAAGGGCTTCTATGGAGGACTTCTACTCACTCCAATAGGTCAAGATGCCAACAACCAGATTTTCTCAATTGCTTATGCCGTGGTGGATTCAGAAACTAGAGAAAACTGGAAATGGTTCTTGGAGCATTTACACAATGACTTGGACAACTACAAGGTTCAAGGTTGAAACTTCATTAGTGACCAACAAAAGGTATGCATTTACACATATTAATTAAACAGGGCCTAATTCCGGCTATGCAACAAGTTATGCCTGGAGTTCATCTTCGCTTCTGTGATATGCATATTTGGAATAATTTCACAAAGAGATGGAAGGACAAACAACTCAAAGGGGCTGTGTGGGAGTGTTATCGAGCCACCACAACTCAAGAATTTGATGCTGCAATGTTGAGACTGCAATGGATCAATACTGGAGCATGGGAGTATCTGAACAAGCTTGATCAGAAGCAATGGAAGAAAATCAGCAAGTAGAACTAGCACAATGGCTGCAACTCAAAATTAGTTGCTTTGGACAAAGGAGTATTTTGGTTTTGGTGTTCTCATTTGGACCTGCAAATTTCTTATTGGAGTTTAAAAAATTGTTGTTATCATTTCCTGTGTTAGGGTTCATATGGTTCGAAGAGATTAGAGAAGGAAGAGGATGAACAGTGATTTTATTATTCCTTTTTCTTATATTTATTTCATCAAATTTTATAATGAATATTTCTATTTTCCACAGTGTCACCTCAAATTGGCCACATCATACAATACCGTGCCACCTAGCCTCCACCACCGCCGGAAAATTTACTCAGGTCACAGAAGGGTAGAATTGACAATGGAGTTTTATATTCATGTGTGCAAATGACTCCTTAAAAAATTCAGGAGTACATCTGTCCACCGTGTGAAAATCCGAGTGTACTTTTGTCTATTTTTCCTTTAATTTATCATGTCTTCTTCTATTATTTTTATGAGTATTATATTCATGTCAATGGAGTAGACTCCATACTTGACATGGGGGTTGATTAAAAGGAGACACTTGAGTTGGAAGGCTTAAGTACTGTTTAAAACTGGAAATTGTTGGCTAGTTCTATATTTACTAACACTAGACCTTCCCAAGGGAGAGGACTAGGATTTGCGAATAAGATTTAGCTCAATCACTTGACCTTTCTTTATTTAGTAAGGGTTAACTAAGTGAAAATAACAACATTTTTAATACTACATTTAAGAGATCCCAACAAGGATAGAACTTCCAATTAATCATTCCCCCAGTCAAGGCTTTTTATTTAGAATATTAATAATCATTCTTAGTTTTTGTTGCTTTAATTTACAATTATTTAATTGCTCATTATTCAACTCTCAAATTCTCATGAAAATTCCTAATTAATAAAATAGCATCATTTTCTTGCAACTCGTTGGGAGACGACCTGGGACTCATACTCCCCAGTATTTTTCTATTCTAAATTTTTGTGACACTCTTCTAAACTGGTGAGGCGGATTTTAGCTAGTTAAGAGCTATAGTCGCAATGCTGTTCTATTATATTATAATCTCTTAATTGGCCTAACTTCTGCCTCTCGCCAGTCTCCAATTACTCAACCAAAGTCAAGAATATAAAAATCTAACTTAAAACCCTCCCAAGCATTTTAACAAACACTTGGAAGGCATAACATAAAAACATAGAAAAGTAATAGGGAATGTAAAGTCTAAAACCAATAATTGCAAGCATCAATGACAACAATTAAAGCAAGAAACAATAATCATGAAATACCTCAGATTGTATTAAATAGAAAATCAAGTCCAACATTAGAGTTCAAAAAGCTAAATTGGGAAAATAAGTGAACCAACAAGAGAAATAGATAAACTAAAGGACTAGAACAAATAAGAGTATAAGAGAACTAAATTAAAGCAAAGTAGAAATAAAAAATTAAACAAAGCTAATCCTAAAATCCTAACCTAGAGAGAGGAGAGAGCCTCCCTCTCTAGAAACTACATCTAAAACCTAAATTGTGAATGAATTAATAAATGAATGAATGATGTGTGATTCTCCCATTTTGTTGCCTCTATTCTGTGTTCTCGGGTTTGGAACTAGGCCAAAAAGGAGCACCGAAATCGCCCCCCGCGCTTTCTGCAACTTTCTACACGTGGCACAAGTCACGCGTACGCGTAGGTCAAACGTGCGCGTCGTTTGGCAAAATTCCTTGTCACGCGTATGTGTCAGTCACGCGCACGCGTCACTTGTCTTTTGTGCTAGGCACGCGTACCAGCTCCTCAAAGCTTCATTTTTTGCTTTCCTTCCACTTTTGCATATTTCCTTTCCATCCTCTAAGTCATTCCTGTCCTATACAGCCTGAAAGCACTCAACATACAGATCACAGCATCGAATGGTAATAAAGGATAATTAAAATCGACAGTTTAAAGGCCTCGGAAACATGTTTTCAACTATATCACAGAATTAGGAAGGAATTGTAAAACCGTGCAAATTATATGAATAAGTGAGCAAAGAGTTAATAAAAACCACTCAAATTAGCATAGGATAAATCATAAAATAGTGGTTTATCAGTGCTTCACCCTCAAGCAGAGATGGATCCACACTAACCCTGGGGGTTCAGATCCGGAGGAGTATTGACGACCTCTCAATAAAGGCGCCAAATACTTACAGTCTGCCATTGAAGAGATCACTCACAAGTAAAGAAGACAATAATGCTAGAGTTAATTCCAAAAGACAAAGCAACTCCAATCCTTTACCTTCTTCCTATTACTGATTTCAATAATCCTAAACTCTGTAATCTAACAACTTCTGATTCGCCTGACTAAGACCTGCTAAACTCATGGGATCGACCTTGACTCACTCAGGAATTACTTGGACGACCCAGTGCACTTGCTGGTACAATAGTACGAAGGTGTGGGGATTCGTGCTACCAGTGCCCAACACCAAACTTAAAAGCTTAGCTCGTCCCCGAGCAAAATAGAAATATAAAACAAGAAAATAAAAAGAAAATAAAAGAGAAAGAGAGAGAGGATAGGGGTATATGCTTCGGCCTTTGGGGTGAAAGAAGGGGTAAAATGAAGAAAAGGAATGTGTATGGTGAAGAGTTAGTAAGAGGGAAAGAGTAGTGTGAAGTGTGGTGGGAGTGGATAAAGTGAGGGGTGTTTATAGGTGGGGGATGAGGTGGTTTCGCTCAAGAGGGGAGGGGGGGAATTGAATTTGAATGTGGGTTGTTGGGAAGAGAGATGGATGGGATTGATGAGAGGGGATTGGTGCGGAATTTATAACCCACAAACTAACCAGCAAGTGCACCGGGTTGTACCAAGTTGTACCTTAAGTGAATGAGGGTCAATCCCACGAGGATTGATGGACTAAGCAACAATGATTGAATGATTTACTTAGTTAGACAAGAAAAAAAGAGTGTTTGGGTCTCAATGGCATTAAACTGTAAATTCAAAAAATCAGAAAGCAAGCAGTAAACGGGTTGTGAAATATATGAGGAAAACAGTTAAGGTTTCAAAGATATTTATCTTCCGGATTAACTTTTCTTACCAACTACTTTAATCATGCAAGTATTAATTCATGGCAAACTCTATGTGACTAAACCCTAATTCCTTAGACCTTTTTAGTCTCCTATAACCTTCATCAACCGCCAATTCCTTTGTCACTTGATTCCAATTAGAGGGTTAAGTTTAAAACTAGTTTATGTGCCACAGAAACCCTAATTATCCAAATATAAGAGGATTATATGTCACGTATTCTGTGAAGTCTAGATAATTAGTGATTTAGGAGAATTTGTTTTTAACATGTTGTTCAGGTAAATTGCTTTTCCAAGGTTTACAAGAACTCAATTAGAATAAGGGTCGTACTTCCGTTCCACCTAGATTCATAAGATGAAGAAGGAAAATAATTCTTGAATTTGAAATCAATACATGAATTAAAATAGAAAAGTAATCATATTAATCCATAGAATAAAAAGAGCTCCTAACCTTAAGTTTGCTCAAGGTTCAAAGTGAAAACAAGGATTCCAAAAAACTGTAAATTGCAGAATGAGGTCCGAGAGAAGAGAAGAGCCAAAAGGGCTGATTCTTTTCTCCTTTTATATCTAATCCTAATTAATGTAAAATATATTTTCTAAAACTAAATAATATCTTTTCCTATTTTAAATTAAAATAAGGTTTTTATCAAAATTTATTATAACATTCGTGCAAGCCTTGACGAGACGTGGGAACCATTGCAAATAATTGAGCTGGCACCTAACTTGGAAAATCCCAAGTTAGGCACCACTATGGCAGCACAGCTTGGCGGTTGTCCTTTGATCCTGGCACCAAACTTCAGGATTCCGAAGTTAGGCGCTGCCCTAGCAGCACACAATTTACACGCAAGTCCTTCTTCTGGCACCTAACTCTGGAATAGCCAAGTTAGCCGCCAGTATGGGCGAGCATGTTGGAGAAGAAGTGTATACTATTATACATCATTGGAAAGCTCTAGAAGTTAGATTTCCAATGCCACTAAAGTCATGTCAATTGGACCTCTGTATCTCATGTTATTCTAGTTGGAGAGCAAGGAGGTCAGGATTGACAACATCATTCACTTTCTTCTCTTCTTCTACAAAATTCTTGTAATTCATCTGAATGCTACCTGAAATAAATAGAAATTACACACAACTCAAAGTAGCATTCATAGTGACAAAAATATTTTTAAATCTTGATTAAACTTAACAATTCAGATGCAAATTCACTAGGACAAGGTAGGAAATATGCTCACACAACACAACACCAAACTTGAATTTTTGCTTGTCCTCAAGCAACCAAAACTATTGCAAACTTAGGATGTTAATTTGCATGAGAAGTGAGTGCTTAATTAATCTCTTGTCTCTTCTTAAAGTGGAGTTTATACACTGCAATTCTGAATAGTTTTGGCATCTCACTATCCTTTGAATCAGAGGAATGTCACTGTCATTTGGAATTAGATTCTATATAATATTATGAATTCTTTGGCCTTTTTACCTTGGCATAATCCTTGAACACAACAAACTTTCTTTCAATCTCTTTTTTTAGTTCTTTGCACCTTGAGCCTAGCCGTGACCTTAATTGCTTTGTCTCAAGCTTTACTTGACACGAAAACACCACAAGCACTTAAGTGGGGAACTCTCTTTTAGTTCTGATTTTTCTTTCAGTTACTCCTAGACAGTGGTGCTCAAAGCCTTTGGCATACTCTGTTAAATTCACTTGATCTCGACTCTTAGTGCTCTGTCTCAAGGATTACTTAACACATTTACACCACAAGCATATGAATAGGAAAATAACTCTTTGAGCTTTTAATCATATTTGACCTTTGATAAACCCCAATTTTGTGGTTTATCTTATGTTGAATTTAGGGGATTTCATCAACTTATCTCACATTTATCAACTTATCTCACATTTATAAGACAAGGATTGGATGGAAGAAGTAAAGAGAAAAGCATGCAAAGTGGAGAATTCATGAAGAAATGAGGATTTACTGAACTAAAGGCCACGCGCACGCGTCATCCACGCGTACACGTGAGGAGGAAGTTGCAAGGAGATGCGCACGCGTCAACCACGCGCACGCGTGAGGAGGAATTTGCAAGACGACGCACACGCGTCAACCACGCGCACGTGTGACCCTGATCACGTGACCTCATTAAAGTGAAAACGTCGGGGGCAATTTTTAAGCTTTCCAGGCCCAAATCTAACTCATTTATGAGACTATTTGATGCAGAATTCAAGATTGGACAATGGGGGAGCAATTAGATAGTGTAGAAAACATGCCTTAGGTTAGTTCTAGAGAGAGAAGCTCTCTCTTTTCTCTAGAAATTAGGGTTCTTAGTTTATTTTTAACTTTGATTTAGGTTTAATTACTTGTTTTGATTTAGTTTCCTTTACCTTTCCTTGTTGATTTGCTTTAATTTCCTCAGCTCCTCTTGTTAATTTCTCTTTTGCACCTCTTTTTAGTCTATGAACACCTTTGTTGATTTCAATTTCCTTTAATGCAATTGATATCTTTTTATGTTTCTTTGATGTTTGCTTGAGTTCTTGTTGTCAATTTCTTGCATTGGGTAGTTGTAGAATTTATTAATTCTTGCAATTTACTATGTTTTCCTTTTATGCCTTCCAAGTATTTGACAAAATGCTTGGTTGGATGTTAGAGTAGTTTTTGAGCATTCTTGGCTTTGAAAGAGAAATTAGGCAATCTTGAGTTATTAATACCCAATTAGATTGGTGATCTAGAGTGATTAGTTAGTCTTGTATCCATTAACATTACTTATGGATTGCGATTAATTAAGCCTATTTGACTTTCTCTCAATGTGAAGATGACATTATACCTTTTTCCTATGTTAGAGATAATGAAATGGGATCAGCTCTTGTTAACTATTGTATGATAATTAATGACTAGGATAGAAAGCCTTAATTCTCAATCCTTACCATGAATGTCTCTTTTTATTAGTTGTTATATTTAGTTGTTTGATTTTACATTTCTTTTCATTTAATTCCTTGCCATTTTTATCAGCCCAACACGTGAAACTCATAACTAATAATTGAGCACTCGATTGGACCCTACTTTTTTTTATTTTCTTTTTGTTGTTTCTTTTGCTTCAAGGATTAAGCTTTTGTTTACTTCAGAGAATTCATAATAGTTCTCTAAATTCTTGTTCCTCATGCATCAACATCCTTTGGTTCAAATTCAAATATGCACTGTTCATATCATGCATTCAGAATCGTAGATAATACCATCATATTTAAGTAAATAAGATTACTCTTTAATATAAACTCAATTTCTCATGCAATACATCACTTCTTTTCTTTTTATCTTTAGATCCAAGCTCAGTGAGCGGTACACGAGATAACTTTTTAGAACTAAAAGCAAATAACAGAATTAAAAATAGCAAATCAAACTAGAACCTAGGAATTGAAATAACCAAAGATCATGCAGACACCAAGTTAAATAGCAGAAAACATAAACATAACATAATAATAGCAGAACAAAAATAGGAAGTGAAAAAGGGACTAAACCACCTCAGTCTCCGTGGTGGGGATCTCTCTCCTCAGGCTGTGGTCTATATGGTCCTCTCAGATGGCCAAAGTCCTATCTCAGCTGGGAAAGCTCATGGCGCTGAGTGTCCTATGATGCTCTTATCTGATCAAGGGTGGAGGTAAGATGCTCCCAGCGGTTATCTTGTGTCACCCTCATCTGCTCCATGGATGAATTGAACTACTGCCAGTGGCTATCCTGTGTGATTCTCATCTGTTCAATAGAGGAAGCAAGCTACTGCCAATACTCCTGAGGTGGAAAGTAATGTCCGTGAGGTAATGGAGGATGATCCTGTTGAGCTTCCTCCTCAACTTGATCTTCTCTAGGGACCCTGTGATTTTCCCTCAGATACTTCATAGTCTTCTTAGTGATTGGCCTCTCAAACTGAATAGGGAAGTCATTATCCACCTTCACCTATGCTGCTTCACCTAGGCGGTAAATCAAATGTGGAAAGCCTAGCCTAGCCTTCTTATTAGGATTAAAGGCAATGTTATAAATCTGTTGTGGAATAATGTCATCTACCTCCACCACCTCTCCCTTCATGATACAGTAAATCATGATAGCCCGGTCCATAGTGCATTCAGACCGGTTGTTAGTTAGCATGGTAGACCTTTAGATAAAGTCTAACCATCCCCTAGCTACAGGAAGAAGATCAGTACTCTTCAGTTGGTTCGGTGTCTCTTTTGAACCTATCATCCACTGAGCACCCAAAATGCATATTTCTTCAAGTACTTGGTCTAGTTGCTGATCTCAGTGCATCCTTTCATTGTAACAAGCAGATGTATGATCCGGAGGTGGTACATGGAAGGCATGTCGGATGCTTCTTGGACTAAAGTCAATAACCTTTCCTCTCATATAGCTTTGATAGTTCTTTTCATTGACTCTATCAACATCCTTGTAGGTAACCCAGAGGTTGCTATAGAATTCTTGGACCATCAATTGTCCGATCTCAGTGTGCGAGTTGCACAGAAACTATCACCCTCGCCTCTGAATCTTAAACTGAATTTTCCGGATATTCATCCGGTTGAAGTGCAAATTTCACTTCTGGAGCTACAACCCTCTTATAAGTGACCTCATTAAAGTGTTCCTTATGTAACTTAGAGTGAAACCTCTGTGCATTATAAGAACTGGTGGCTAGCTCTTTGCCTCTCCTCTTTCTTGAAGACACAGTAATTTTTTTGTGCCATTACAGTGAACAGAAAAAAATTACAAGTGAAGCGACAACACCAAACTTAACTTTGCTCTTCCCCGAGCAAAACAGAAAAAACGAAGAGGAAGATAGAGAGGAGAGGAGAAATGAATCTGAAATAATGAAGTAAAAATTAAATTTAAAATTTTCTATTTCGTTTTTTCTTCTTTTTTTTTTTTTGAAAACTAAATAAGTAAATAACTAAAAAAAGAACGTAGAGAGGGGGCGTTGGTTGGAGGGTGTTTATGGGGATGAAGGATAGGGGAAGGGGTTTGAGGCATGTATAGGAAGAGGGAGGGGTTGTAGTGGCTCTATGGTGATAGTGTGGAGGGGCCCTATTCGAAGGGGGTTAATGTGTGTATAGGAGAGAGGCTGAGATAGCTAGAAGAGAAGGATTGTGGGGTATATGAAAGTGAATTGTTGTGTGTGTCTTGATGTGGGACGGGGTCTTTATATAGGAGTGGGAGGGGTACATTGGTTGGAGGGGTGGGTGTGCACGGGCTGGGGTTAAAAGTATTGGTCAAAGGAATATATTGGGAAGGAAAGAAAAAAGGGAAGAAGGCAGGAGCAGGAGTCACGGGTTGGTTTGGGTAGGGGTTATGGTCACAGATGTGTTGGGAATGGATATATAAGAAAGGGAGTTGGAAGGGAGTGGGGCAAGGCAGAAAATGATAAAGGAATCTGTGCAGAGGGGGGGCTGAATCTTAGTGATTTGGGTGATATTTTGGTTGGATTTGGGTGAGATATTGGTGGAATATTGAAGCTGGCACCTAACTTGGTGGAAATGGAGTTAGGCGCCATAGACCCCGTGACACAATGCTTCCCTGGCACCTAACTTCTGGTTGGGCTTCTCTCCTGGCGCCTAACTTGAGGAACTTTAAGTTAGGCGCCATGTGTCCTGATTGTACAGAACCTCCTCGCGCCTGACTTGTATTTTCCCAAGTTAGGAGCCGCGCTCTATTTTTTTTTTAGCGGCGCATAACTTCATAAAAGTGAAGTTAGGCGCTGGGGTGGCATTAAGGATGGGCATAGAAAGCTTCATTGGTGGCACCTAACTTCATGGAGCCAAGTTAAGTGCCACTCCTCAAATAGGAAATTGTCCAAATGCACGCACAGCTGGCGCCTAACTTCACAAATGTGAAGTTAGGCGCCTCCCCTCCAGTAGCTCTCCAGGGTGTCCAAAACTTCGTCTGATCGCACATGTTTCTGTTCTAATCACTCTGCATGATCCAGATACACATAAAACAACGGGAAAAAAGTAGAAAATCATACAAAACTAATTAAAACAAAGCAAAAATCAAACTTAAGGATATGAAAAGATTGGGTTGCCTCCCGACAAGTGATTCTTTACCGTCACTAGCTTGACGGTCAGTTCTGCTAAGTCAGCAGATGAGTGGACCATTGGCGGTCAATCTCTCCTCCAAGATAGTGCTTCAACCTCTAGCCATTTAATGTAAACCTTCTATTAGAATTCTCTTCCTGAATTTCCACATGACTATACAATGATGCTCAAGTTATCACAAACGGTCCTGGCCACCGGGATTTCAGCTTCCCGGGAAAGAGTTTGAACCTTAAATTGAACAAAAGCACTCTCTAACCTGGCTCAAATACTCTTATGGCAATCTTCTTGTCATTCCATATCTTGGTTCTCTCTTTATAGAGCTTGGCATTCTCATAAGCAGTGTATCTGAATTCATCAAGCTCATTCAGCTAAAGCATCCGCTTTATTCCTGCAGCTTGGACATCAAAGTCTAGAAACTTTATCGCCCAGTATGCTTTATGCTTCAACTCAACTAGCAAGTAACAGGCTTTACCATAGACCAACTGATAAGGGGACATGCCAATAGGAGTCTTGAATGCTGTCCGATATGCCCAGAGAGCGTCATCAAGCCTCATAGACCAATCCTTTCTTAAGATACTGATGGTCTTTGGTGCACGAAATTGTGATCTCAGGCAACGGTGCCAAAAACTCTGTACGCACCTCATTTAATGGTCTGATGCACTGTCACTGCATGGAAAATCATCTAGAGGCATCACCGTGGTCAATGGCTGCATCCCATCCTCTTGTGAAAATGGTCCAAATGCTCTGTCACAGCACGGCTAATCATCTGAGGTTCTCGATCATACTGGAATAGGATTCACCCTCCTTTTGCGTCTGTCACTACGCCCAGCACTCGCGAGTTTGAAGTTCGTCACAGTCATTCAATCCCAGAGCCCTAATCGGAATACCACATACAAGGTTTAGACTTTCCAGACTCTCATGAATGCCGCCATCAATCTAGCTTATACCACGAAGATTCTGATTAAGAGATCCAAGAGATAATCATCCAATCTAAGGTGGAACGGAAGTGGTTGTCAGGCACGCGTTCGTGGGGGAATGATGATGATTGTCACGTTCATCACATTCATGTTGAAGTGCGAATGAATATCTTAGAAGCGGAATAAGTTGAATTGAATAGAAAAACAGTAGTACTTTGCATTAATTCATGAGGAACAGCAGAGCTCCACACCTTAATCTATGGAGTGCAGAAACTCTACCGTTTGAAGTACATAAGTGAAAGGTTCAGGCATGGCCGAATGCCCAGCCCCCATAACGTGATCACAGGATCAAAAATACAATCCAGGATGAAAATACAATAGTAAAAAATCCTATTTATACTAAACTAGTTACTAGGGTTTATAGAAGTAAGTAATTGATGCATAAATCCACTTTCGGGGCCCACTTGGTGTGTGCTTGGGCTGAGCTTTAGCTTTCCACGTGGAGAGGTCATTCTTGGAGTTGAACGCCAGTTTGTAACGTATTTCTGGCGTTTAACTCTGGCTCGTGACGTGTTTCTGGCGTTTAACTCCAGACTGCAGCGTAGAACTGGCGTTCAACGCCCTTTTGCGTCCTTTAAACTCGGCCAAAATATAGACTATTATATATTTCTGGAAAGCCCTGGATGTCTACTTTCCAACGCAATTAGAAGCGCGCCATTTTGAGTTCTGTAGCTCCAGAAAATCCACTTTGAGTGCAGGGAGGTCAGAATCCAACAGCATCAGCAGTCCTTCTTCAACCTCTGAATCTGATTTTTGCTCAAGTCCCTCAATTTTAGCCAGAAAATACCTGAAATCATAGAAAAACACACAAACTCATAGTAAAGTCCAGAAATGTGAATTTAACATAAAAACTAATAAAAATATCCCTAAAAGTAACTAGATCCTACTAAAAACATACTAAAAACAATGCCAAAAAGCGTATAAATTATCCGCTCATCACAACACCAAACTTAAATTGTTGCTTGTCCCCAAGCAACTGAAAATCAAATAGGATAAAAAGAAAAAAATATACTATAAATTCCAGACTATCAATGAAACATAGCTCCAATCAGATGAGCGGGACTTGTAGCTTTTTGCCTCTTGAATAGTTTTGGCATCTCACTTTATCCATTGAGGTTCAGAATGATTGGCATCTATAGGAACTCAGAGTTCAGATAGTGTTATTGATTCTCCTAGTTTAGTATGTTGATTCTTGAACACAGCTACTTTATGAGTCTTGGTCGTGGCCCTAAGCACTTTGTTTTCCAGTATTACCACCGGATACATAAATGCCACAGACACATAATTGGGTGAACCTTTTCAGATTGTGACTCAGCTTTGCTAAAGTCCC
Source organism: Arachis ipaensis (assembly GCF_059453495.1). Taxonomy (NCBI): domain Eukaryota; kingdom Viridiplantae; phylum Streptophyta; class Magnoliopsida; order Fabales; family Fabaceae; genus Arachis; species Arachis ipaensis. The sequence goes on along the minus strand of NC_142442.1, from coordinate 101,213,691 downwards.
CAATTAGAGGTGTCCAGGGTTCTTAAGCACACTCTTCTTTTTCTTTGGACCTTGACTTTAACCGCTCAGTCTCAAGTTTTCACTTGACACCTTCACGCCACAAGCACATGGTTAGGGACAGCTTGGTTTAGCTGCTTAGGCCAGGATTTTATTCCTTTAGGCCCTCCTATCCACTGATGCTCAAAGCCTTGGGATTCTTTTTATTGACCCTTGCCTTTTGGTTTTAAGGGTTATTGGCTTTTTGCTCTTGCCTTTTGGTTTTAAGAGCTTTTGGCTTTTTCTGCTTGCTTTTTCTTTTTTTTTTTTTTTGCTATTTTTTTTTCTGCAAGCTTTGTTCTTTGCTGCTTTTTCTTGCTTCAAGAATCATTTTTATGATTTTTCAGATTATCAAATAACATGTCTCCTTGTCATCATTCTTTCAAGAGCCAACATATTTAACATTCTAAAACACCAACTTCAAAAGACATATGCACTGTTCAATCATTCATTCAGAAAACAAAAAGTATTGTCACCACATCAATATAATTAAACTAAGTTCAAGGATAAATTCGAAACTCATGTACTTCTTGTTCTTTTGAATTAAAATATTTTTCATTTAAGAGAGGTGATGGATTCATATTCACTACTTTAAGGCATAGACACTTAGACATTAATGATCATGTAATAAAGACACAAACATAGATAAACATTTAACATAAGAAAACGAAAAATAGAAAGTTTAAGGACAAGGAATGAGTCCACCTTAGTGATGGTGGCATTTTCTCCTTGAGGAACCAATGATGTCCTTGAGCTCTTCTATGTCTCTTCTTTGTCTCTGTTGCTTGATCCCTAGTGATTTTCGTGCTCCTATCCTTAGTTACTCCCAATAATTTTATGGGAGAAAATGTATCCCCTAAGGTATCTCAGGGATCTCTTGATTTGCAGTCAAATGTTCTACCACTGAGCTATAGATCCTTGATGGAAGCTTTTGTCTTTCCTTTCCTCTTTCTAGAGGTTTCTCTGGCCTTAGATGCCATCAATAGTTATCAAAAAAATTATGCTTTTACCACACCAAACTTAGAATGTTACTCGCCCTCGAGCAAAAGGAGAAAGAATAGATGAAGAAGAAGATGTGAAAAAAACTAGGATTATGAGGAGGGAAGGTGGGGATCCTGTGGGGTCCATAGATCCTGAGATGATCCTGTGAGGTCCACAGATCTTGAGGTGTCAAGGATTTACATCCCTGCACCAATTAGGCATGTAAAATGCCTTTGCATGCAATTCTGGCATTTAAACGCCGAACTGATGCTTGTTCTGGGCGTTCAATGCCCAGATGCAGTATATTTCTGGCGTTGAACGCCAGCCAGATGCTTATTTCTGGCATTCAGCGCCAGTTCTTCTTCACTGTGCATTTCTGGCATCTGAACGCTAGGATGCTGCTTGTTTCTGGCGTTCAACGCCAGAAACATGCTCTGTTCTGGCGTTGAACGCCAGACAGATGCTCCTTACTGGCGTTTAAACGCCAGTAAGATCCTCCTCCAGGGTGTGATTTTTCTTCTGTTGTTTTTTATTCTGTTTTCCATTTTTCTATTTATTTTGTGACTCCACATGATCATGAACCTAATAAAACATGAAAAGAACAACAAAAATAAAAATAAAATTAGATAAATAAAAATTGGGTTGCCTTCCAACAGCGCTTCTTTAATGTCAATAGCTTGACAGTGGGCTCTCATGGAGCCTCACAGATGTTCAGAGCATTGTTGAGACTCCCCAACACCAAACTTAGAGTTTGACTGTGGGGGCTCTGGTTGACTCTGTTTTGAGAGAAGCTTACTGTGCCTCTTTTCCATGTTTACAGAAGGATGTCCTTGAGTTTTAAACTCAAGGGAGTCCTCATTCAATTGAAGGACTAGGTCACCTCTGTTAACATCAATCACAGCTCTTGCTGTGGCTAGGAAGGGTCTTCCAAGGATGATGGATTCATCTTCATCCTTCCCAGTATCTAGGATTATGAAATCAGCAGGGATGTAAAGGCCTTCAACCTTTACTAATATGTCCTCTACTTGTCCATAAGCCTGTTTTCTGGAATTGTCTGCCATCTCTAATGATATTTTAGCAGCTTGCACCTCACAGATTCCCAGTTTCTCCATTACAGAGAATGGCATGAAGTTTATTCCTGACCTAAGATCAAATAGAGCCTTCTCAAAGTTTATGGTGCCTATGGTACAAGGTATTAGGAACTTTCCAGGATCCTGTTTCTTCTGAGGCAATCTCAGTTGATCCAATGCATTTAGTTCATTGGTGAATAGGGGAGGTTCATCTCCCCAAGTCTCATTACCAAGTAAATTGGCATTTAGCTTCATGATTGTACCAAGAAACTTGGCAACTTGCTCTTTAGTAACATCTTCATTCTCTTCAGAAGAAGAATACTCATTAGAGCTCATGAAGGGCGTAAGGAGGTTCAATGGAATCTCTATGGTCTCTAGATGAGTCTCAGATTCCTTTGGTTCCTCAGAGGGAAACTCCTTATTGATCACTGGACGTCCCAGGAGGTCTTCCTCTTTGGGATTCACGTCCTCCCCTTCCTCCTTGGATTCGGCCATGATGGTTATATCAATGGCCTTGCACTCTCCTTTTGGATTTTCTTCTGTATTGCTTGGGAGAGTACTAGGAGGGATTTCAGTGATCCTTTTACTCAGCTGGCCCACTTGTGCTTCCAAATTTCTAATGGAGGACCTTGTTTTATTCATGAAACTCACAGTGGCCTTAGATAGATCAGAGACTAAATTTGCTAAATTAGAGGTATTTTGTTCAGAGTTCTCTGTCTGTTGCTGAGTGGATGATGGAAAAGGTTTACTATTGTTAAACCTATTTCTTCTACCATTATTAAAGCCTTGTTGAGGCTTTTGATGATCCTTCCATGAGAGATTTTGGTGATTTCTCCATGAGGGATTATAGGTGTTTCCATATGGTTCACCCATGTAATTCACCTCTGCTATTGCAGGGTTCTCAGGATCATAAGCTTCTTCTTCAGAAGATGCCTCTTGAATACTGTTGGATGCAGCTTGCATTCCATTCAGACTCTGAGAAATCATATTGACTTGCTGAGTCAATATTTTATTCTGGGCAATATGGCATTCAGAGTATCAATTTCAAGAACTCCCTTCTTCTGAGGCGTCCCATTACTCACAGGATTCCTCCCAGAAGTGTACATGAACTGGTTATTAGCAACCATGTCAATGAGTTCTTGAGCTTCTGCAGGCGTTTTCTTTAGGTGAATGGATCCACCTGCAGAAGTATCCAATGACATCTTAGCTAATTCAGACAGACCATCATAGAATATATCCAAGATGGTCCATTCTAAAAGCATGTCAGAAGGACACTTTTTGGTCAGTTGCTTGTATCTCTCCCAAGCTTCATAGAGGGATTCGCCTTCTTTCTGTCTGAAGGTTTGAACATCCACTCTAAGCTTACTCAGCTTTTGAGGAGGAAAGAACTTGGCTAAGAAAGCCTTGACCAGCTTATCCTAAGAGTTCAGGCTATCTTTAGGTTGAGAATCCAACCATATTCTAGCTCTGTCTCTTACAGCAAACGGGAAAAGCATGAGCCTGTAGACTTTAGGATCCACTCCATTAGTCTTAATAGTATCACAGATCTGCAAGAATTCAGTTAAAAACTGAAAGGGCTCTTCAGATGGAAGTCCATGAAACTTGCAGTTTTGTTGCATCAGAGAAACTAATTGAGGTTTAAGCTCAAAATTGTTTGCTCCAATGGTAGGGATGGAGATGCTTATTCCATGTAAATTGGAATTAGGTGTAGTAAAGTCACCAAGCATCCTCCTTGCATTATTATTATTTTCGGCTGCCATATCCTCTTCTTGTTCGAAAATTTCTGTAAGGTTGTCTCTGGATTGTTGTATTTTAGCTTCTCTTAGTTTCCTCTTCAGAGTCCTTCCAGGTTCAGGGTCTGCTTCAACAAGAATGTTCTTGTCCTTGCTCCTGCTCATATGAAAAAGAAGGAACAGAAAAAATAATAATAATAATAATAGGGATCCTTTTTACCCAGGTATAGAGGTTCCCCTGTGTGAGTAAAAGAAGAAAAGAATGTAGTGTGAAGAAGGGAAGAAGGGAAAATTCGAACACAGATGGAAGAGGGGGTTCGAATTTGAGTGAGATGAAGTGTTAGTAGGTGAATAAATAAATAAAACGAGATGAGAGAAGAAGGATTTTCGAAAATTATTTTTGAAAAATGGTTAATGATTTTTGAAAATTAAAAGAAGAAATATTAAAATTAAAATTTGAAACAATTAGTTAATTAAAAAGAATTTTTGAAAAAGAGGGAAGAGATTTTCGAAAATTAGAGGTAGAGAGTTAGTTAGGTAGTTTTGAAAAAGATAAGAAACAAACAAAAAGTTAGTTAGTTAGTTGAAACAAATTTGAAAATCAATTTTGAAAAGATAAGAAGATAAGAAGTTAGAAAAGATATTTTAAAATCAAATTTTTGAAAAAGATATGTTTTACAAAAATATGATAGAAAAGATATGATTTTGAAAAAGATAAGATAAAAAGATATTTTTGAAAAGATATGATTGAAATTAATTTTGAAAAAGATTTGATTTTTAAAATCACAATTAATGACTTGATTCACAAGAAATCACAAGATATGATTCTAGAACTTAAAGTTTGAATCTTTCTTAACAAGCAAGTAACAAGCTTGAAATTTTTGAATCAAAACATTAATTGATGATGTTATTTTCGAAAATTATGTGATAAAGATAACAAAAATATTTTTGAAAAATATTTTTTAAAATTTTCGAAAATAACTAAGAAAAATGAAAAAGATTTGATTTTTGAAAAAGATTTTGAAAAAGATAAGATTTTTAAATTGAAAATTTGATTTGACTCATAAAAACAACTAGATTTTAAAAATTTTTGAAAAAGTCAATCCAAATTTTCAAAATTTATGAGAGAAAAAGGGGAAGATATATTTTTTTTTTATTTTTGAATTTTTAATGATGAGAGAGAAAAACATGAAAATGATGCAATGCATGAAAATTTTGGATCAAAACAATGAATGCATGCAAGAATGCTATGAATGTCAAGATGAACACCAAGAACACTTTGAAGATCATGATGAATATCAAGAACTTATTTTTGAAAATTTTATAATGCAAAGAAAACATGCAAGACACCAAACTTAGAAATCTTTAATGCTTAGACACTAAGATTTCAAGAATGCATATGAAAAACACCATACAACACAAAACACTAAAATATGAAGATCAATCAAGAAGGTTTATCAAGAACAACTTGAAGATCATGACGAATGCAATGCATGAATGCAATTTTCGAAAAATGCAAGATGAGTATGCAATTGACACCAAACTTAAAAATTGACTCAAGACTCAAACAAGAAACATGAAATATTTTTTTTTTTTGGTTTTATGAATTTATAAACCTTTTTTTATATTTTTTTATATTTTTCGAAAATTATTTGAAAAAGAAAAATAAGGATTCCAAAATTTTTAATATGAATTCCAAGAATCTTGCACTCTTAGTCTAAAGCTCCAATCTGAGGGTTAGACATGGCTTAATGGCCAGCCAAGCTTTAGAAGATACAAATCAGGCAAACAACAGCTGAAACTTCATCCAACTTCATATACTTATAAGTGGAAGCCTTAGTCCAATAAGACATGGCTTTACAGCCAGCCAGGCTTCAACATGCTTCATGAAACACTAGAATTCATTCTTAAAAATTTTGAAGAACAATATATATTTTTTTTAAAAGATTTATATTTTTTTTTTCGAAAACAAAGGAAAAATTTTTTTGAAAGATTTTTTTGAAAACTTTTTGAAAACAAAATAAGAAGAAAATTACTTAATCTGAGTAACAGGATGAACCGTCAGTTGTCCAAACTCGAACAATCCCCGACAACGGCGCCAAAAATTTGGTGCACGAAATTGTGATCTCAGGCAACGGCGCCAAAAACTCTGTACGCACATCTTAATAAATTGTTTTTCATTCACAACTTCGATACAACTAACCAGCAAGTGCACTGGGTCGTCCAAGTAATAAACCTTATGTGAGTAAGGGTCGATCCCACGGAGATTGTCGGCTTGAAGCAAGCTATGGTCACCTTGTAAATCTCAGTCAGGCGGATATCAAATGGTTATAGTATTTTCGAAAATTATTAATAAATAAATAGAAAATAAAGATAAAAATACCTATGTATATCATTGGTGAGAATTTCAGATAAAGGTATAGAGATGCTTTCGTCCCTCTAAACTTCTGCTTTCCTGCTGTCTTCATCCAATCAGTCCTACTCCTTTCTATGGCTGGCTTTATGTAAGGACATCACCATTGTCAATGGCTACTTTTCATCCTCTCTGTGAAAATGGTCTGATGCACTGTCACTGCATGGCTAATCATCTGGAGGCATCACCGTGGTCAATGGCTGCATCCCATCCTCTTGTGAAAATGGTCCAAATGCTCTGTCACAGCACGGCTAATCATCTGAGGTTCTCGATAATACTGGAATAGGATTCACCCTCCTTTTGCGTCTGTTACTACGCCCAGCACTCGTGAGTTTGACGTTCGTCACAGTCATTCAATCCCAGAGCCCTACTCGGAATACCACAGACAAGGTTTAGACTTTCCAGACTCTCATGAATGCCGCCATCAATCTAGCTTATACCACGAAGATTCTGATTAAGAGATCCAAGAGATAATCATCCAATCTAAGGTGGAACGGAAGTGGTTGTCAGGAACGCGTTCGTGGGGGAATGATGATGATTGTCACGTTCATCACATTCATGTTGAAGTGCGAACGAATATCTTAGAAGCGGAATAAGTTGAATTGAATAGAAAAACAGTAGTACTTTGCATTAATTCATGAGGAACAGCAGAGCTCCACACCTTAATCTATAGAGTGCAGAAACTCTACCGTTTGAAGATACATAAGTGAAAGGTTCAGGCATGGCCGAATGGCCAGCCCCCATAACGTGATCACAGGATCAAAAATACAATCCAGGATGAAAATACAATAGTAAAAGGTCCTATTTATACTAAACTAGTTACTAGGGTTTATAGAAGTAAGTAATTGATGCATAAATCCACTTCCGGTGCCCACTTGGTGTGTGCTTGGGCTGAGCTTTAGCTTTCCACGTGGAGAGGTCATTCTTGGAGTTGAACGCCAGTTTGTAACGTATTTCTGGCGTTCAACTCTGGCTCGTGACGTGTTTCTGGCGTTTAACTCCAGACTGCAGCGTAGAACTGGCGTTCAACGCCCTTTTGCGTCATCTAAACTCGGCCAAAATATCAACTATTATATATTGCTGGAAAGCCCTGGATGTTTACTTTCCAACACAATTAGAAGTGCGCCATTTTGAGTTCTGTAGCTCTAGAAAATCCACTTTGAGTGCAGGGAGGTCAGAATCCAACAGCATCAGCAGTCCTTCTTCAACCTCTGAATCTGATTTTTGCTCAAGTCCCTCAATTTCAGCCAGAAAATACCTGAAATCACAGAAAAACACACAAACTCATAGTAAAGTCCAGAAATGTGAATTTAACATAAAAACTAATAAAAACATCCCTAAAAGTAACTAGATCCTACTAAAAACATACTAAAAACAATGCCAAAAAGCGTATAAATTATCCGCTCATCAGTCTTCTCTAGAATCCTCTTGAGTTCTCTATTAGAGACCTCAACCTATCCACTTGTCTGAGGGTGATAGAGGGTTGCCACTTTATGACAGACTCTATATCTCTGTAGAAGTGAGTCTAGTTGTCTGTTGTAGAAGTGACTTCCTCCATCTCTAATAAATGTCCTTGGGACATGAAACCGGCTGAAAATATATCTCTAGAGAAAGCTCATCACCACTTTGGCATCAATGGTGGCAAAGCCACATCTTCCACCCACTTGCACACATAATCAACTGCCACTAAGATATAAGTATTGGAGTATGATAGTGGAAAAGGTCCCATGAAGTCAATACCCCACACATCAAACAACTCAATCTCAAGAATACCCTGCTGTGGCATCTCATGGATGGCAGGAAGATTCTTAGCTCTCTGACATCTGTCACAGTCCTTCACAAATGAACTTGAGTCCCGAAAGAGAGTCGACTAGTAAAAACTACTCTGAAGGACCTTTGAAGCAGTCCTTTCAATACCAAAGTGGCCTCCATAATCAGAGCCATGACAATGCCAAAGAATTTGCTGTGTTTTCTCATATGAGACACACCTATCGATTGTACCATCTGAGCATCTTTTGAAAAGATAAGGTTCCTCCCAAAAATAGTACTTTGCATCAGTCAGTAGCTTCTTGACCTGTTGTTTATTGTACTCCTTGGGGATGAACTTCATGGCTTTGTAGTTTGCAATGTCTGCAAACCATGGAGCCTGCTGAATGACAAAAAGTTGCTCATTTGGGAATGTCTCAGTCACAGCAGTGGGTGATTGCATTCCTTCCTCAGGTTCAATTCTGGAAAGGTGGTATGCCACTTGATTTTCTGACCCCTTTCTGTCCTTGATCTCAATGTCAAACTCCTGAAGGAGCAGCACCCATCTGATTAATCTTAGTTCAGAGTCTTGTTTGGTTAGAAGGTACTTCAAAGCAGCATGATCATTATAAACAATAACCTTAGAACCAATTAAATAGGACCTAAACTTATCAACAACGTACACAACCGCTAATATTTCTTTTTTTATAGTTGTGTAATTCTTTTGAGTGTCATTTAATACGCGACTAGCATAGTAAATGACGTGCATAAGCTTGCCTTGTCCTTGTCCTAAAACAGCTCCTATAGCATAGTGATGCGTGGCAGAAGTTAACCAATTTAGAGATTTCAATTAAGAGACAGCGTTGCACGTATAGCTCTTAACCGGCTAAGATCTGCCTCACCAATTTAAAAAGGGTTGTCACAAATTTTAGAAAAGAAATACTGGGATTATGAGTCCCAGGTCGTCTCCCAAGGAGTTACAGGAAAGAGTGCTACTTTATTAACTAGGGGTTTTCAGAAAAATTGAGTTTTGATAATGAGTAATTAAAATGATTAAAAATTAAAATAATAAAAATAAACTAAGAATAGTTATTGATACTCTGAATAAAAGGCATTGACAGAGGGAATAATTAAGTGGAACTTCTATCCTTGTTGGGATCTTCTCAAGTGTAGTGTAAAAAGGTTGTTGTTCTCACTCGATTTTCCCTCACTAAATAAGGAAAGGTATGGTGATTAAACTAACTCTTACCCTCAGATCCTAGTCCTCTCCCTTGGGGAGGTCTAGTGTTAGCAGGTATGGAATTAGCTAACAACGTCCAGTTTAACCAAGCACTTGAGCATTCCAACTCAAGTATCGCCTCTTAATCAACCCCATGTCAAGTAGAAATTCTACTCCATTGACATAAAATTAATAATCATAAAGATATGAGAAGACATAATTAATTAAAATAAAATAGAGAATTAAAATTAATTAAAATAAAAATAACTCTATATATTAATAAATTCAAAACGCAACATAATTATCTGAACAAAATCAATGAGTAACTAATTAAAAATAAGGGAATAAAGAAACAAACTAAAGTAATGTTTTCAATGGAGGTAATGACTCTCAGCATCCAAAAATCCAAGAAAAAGCATAAACTATCAATGCAATGCAACTCTCAAAACTCAGATCTAAAACTAAGAGTAATCCTAATGTGATGAATCTGAATGTCTGTGGATGCGTGCTGAGTTTCTGCATGTTCCCTAGGTTTAGTCTGTGTTTCTGGGCCGAAAATTGCGTCAAAAAGCGGCCCGAAATCGCCCCCAGCGTATTCTGTTATTTTTGCAGATCGTACAGGTCACGCGTACGCGTCGTCCATGCGTTCGCATCATTCAGCGATTTTCCTTGTCACGCGTTCGCGTCGTCCACGCGTTTGCGTCATTGCGAATTCTCCATTTCGCGCATTCGTGTGGGCCATGCGCTCGCGTCATTGGTCGCTGGTCATCTCCTTAGTTTCTTGTGTTCTTTCCATTTTTGCAAGCTTCCTCTCCAATTTCCAAGCCATTCATGCCCTATGAAGCCTGAAACACTTAACACACAGATCACGACATCGAATGGGATAAAGGAGAATTAAAATACATAATTAAAGGTCTCTAGAAAGCAAGTTTTCAACCATGTAGTGATTTTGGGAAGGAATTGTAAATACATGCTAATCATATGAATAAGTGGGTAAAGATTTGATAAAACCACACAATTAAACACAATATAAATTATAAAATAATGGTTTATCAACCTCCCCACACTTAAACATTAGCATGTCCTCATGCTTAGTTGAAGGAGATAAAGTAAATGAGTAGGGAAATGTAAAACTCATGAAATGCAATGCAGCATATATATATATATATATATATATATATATATATATATATATATATATGTAAATACAACTATATGATTCTTGTCTACTTGGTTAAAAGTAAATAAGCTCTTCAAGACAATTATAAATTAGATTTCACTAACTCAATTATATAGTAAATACAGGTAACATTGTAAGAAGATAACTCATGAAAGTAGGGAACATAGAATTAAGCACTGAACCCTTACTGGTAGTCTATGTGCACTCTAATCACTCAAGTGTATAGGGTAATCACTCTACTCTTCTCTAGTGATATTTTCTAAAAGTTGTTCTTCACCTAACCAATCAACAATATTTAACATACCAATGCAAACATCATGAGGTCTTTTCAAGGTTGTAATGGGGCTAAGTTAAGGGTGAGGGTATATGTATATGGCTAAGTGAGCTTTATAAATTGAATCTTTAATTAACCTAAGCTTTCACCTAACATAAATATACTCTATATAACTTTAGAATCATGCCTAGCTACCCATAGTTTTCACTTTTGCATTACATACTCATGCATCAACTTTCTTTTAATTTTTGTTACACATGCATTGATCTTTGAACTTAACTTAACTTGGAATCGGGGTAATTTTGTCTCCATATATTTATTTAAATATATTTTTTTTGAACATGAAAATAAGTATAGCTTATCAATGCACATGGATTTTTAATTTTTATAGTTTCACATGAGTAGGCACCCAAATTCCCATTATTTTATCATGACACATCCCCTTATTAACCCGTATTCCCACAATCTTCCCATACTCAATTAACACACAATTTCTATCTTAAGCTAACCAAAGAATCAATTGGGATATTTAATTGTTTTTCCGCTTAAGGCTAGTAATGTGGTAAAATATAGATTAAATGGGATTAAAAGGCTCAAAGTGGCTGACAAAGGTAATTTAAAGTGTGGGCTTATTTGGGATAAGTGAGCTAAAATCAAACAATGGCCTCAATCATACGCATGCATATAACATATTAAACATTGGACATATAGGATGAAACAAAATAGAGATCACAATCATAAAGAAGTAAACACACAAGAATAAAATATTTATGGTTAAATAATGTAACCATGTAATTAAGCTCAAATCTCACAGGTTGTGTGTTCTTAGCTTTTTAAACTATGTTCCAAATACAACTTCAAACAAGTTTTAACAAAAAGGTTTTGATTTAAATTAGTGAAATATTTCAAAAAGTAAGGTCTTAGAAGAAACTTATTGTTTTCAATCAAGTAGAGCATGCAGGTGAATAACCTATTTCTATGCAATCTATCCTATTCTACAAAAGAAAAATTAACTAAATATCCTATTTTACTGGTGTTTAAGGAAAAGAAATTACCTCCGAAAGTCAGGTACTGACCGACCTCCCCACACTTAAGGCTTTGCACCATCCTCGGTACCATCTGTCAGAAACAAAGGAGGGCTGGTAGCAGCATCTCCACCATCGGGATCGTCATGGCTCCCTGTGCTGGTAAATGAAGTGGATTCCGAGGTGTCTGGATCTTTGTAGTTTCCCAAAAGTAGTTCCTTGAGGTAAGTGAATCGGCGCTTATTACGACGCTCTCTTAGCTTTGCTTTGTGTTCCTGCCGATCCAACCTTTCAAGTGTCTGATGGAGTAGTTAGTGTGTTATAGGTGCTTGTGGTGTTGAAGGAGGAATGTTTTCAGCCGATTCTGTAGGCTGGCTTTTAGTGGCTACTGGTGGTCTGATATATTTCCCGTTAGGGACGTACTGATCATCCCGTGGGAGTATGGCTTTGGTGTCCCCAGCTCTGTAGGAGACTCTGGCTGCCGAGACGAGATCTGAAACCAAGGCGGGTGATAAGCCATTATTTTATGGTTTATCTTGTACTCAATTGAGTGGATTTTATCAACTCTTTACCCACTTATTCATAATATTTGCATGGTTTTATATTTCCTTCCTGATTTTGTGCTATGATTGAAAACATGCTTCTTTGATCTTATATTTGCTTATTATTAATCCTCTCTTATTATCATTAGATGCCTTGATATGTGAGTTAAGTGATTTCAGATATTATAGGGCAGGAATGACTTGGAGGATGGAAAGGAAGCATGCAGAAGTGGAAGGAATACAAGAAAATGAAGAAGTTGCTAAGCTGTCCAGCCTGACCTCTTCGCACTCAAACGACTATAACTTTAGCTACAGAGGTCCAAACAATGCGGTTCTAGTTGCGTTGGAAAGCTAACGTCCGGGGCTTCGATTTGATATATAATATGTTATAGTTTCTCTGATGCTAGGTGATGCGATCGCGTGATCCATGCGGCCGCGTTGCAGTGACGGAAATCCAGCGTGATTGAATTCGAGACCAGCGAATTCTGGGCTGTTTTCGACCGAATTTGCGGCCCAGAAAACACATATTAGAGGTTATAAAGTGGGGGAATGCATCCATTCATGGGGAGGCTTTCACATTCATAATTTTAGGAGTAGATGTAGTTTTTAGAGAGAGAAAGGTTCTCTCCTCTCTCTTAGGATTAGGATTTAGGACTTCTCTTAGTTTTAGGAGTGACTCTCAATCCCAAGTTCTTTATTTTTATTTATTTTTCCAATTGGCTTATGAACTTTTCCATGTTAGATTTTACTATTCTGAATGTATTTTATTTGAGGTATTCCAGATATTTATGATTTTAATTTAGCTTTCTACATTCTTGGCTTTGGTTAAGGTAATTGGTAACGCTTGAGCTGTCAAATAAAACAGTGGTTGAAATTGGCAGATTCTGATTGAACTAGGATTGCTCTAAAGCTAGTCTCTCCAAAGGAGTTGACTAGGACTTGAGAATCAAGCCAATCAGCCCACTTAACTTTCCTTTGTTTAGTAAAGGCTGACCAAGTGGGATTAAAATCTAATTCTCATCACAATTGATAAGGATAGGACTTCCAGTTCTTATACTTTGCCAAGAGTTTATTTTATAGTTATTTATTTATCTTATTCTTCTTATGCAACATACTGCTTCCTTACTTTCTAAAACCCCTAATTTACAAGACTCATAACCAATAATAAGAACATACCTCCCTGCAATTCCTTGAGAAGACGACCCGAGGTTTAAATACTCGGTTATCAATTTAAAAGGGGTTTGTTACTTGTGACAACCAAAAACGTTTGTAAGAAAGGTTGATTGCTTGGTTTAGTAACTATACTTACAATGAGAGTTTGCTATAACCTCTAAACCATCAATCTACAGTTCTTCAAAATGGCGCCGTTGCTGGGGAGTTGCAAACGTGTGCCTTATTATTGGTTATTGGAAATATTTAAAAAAAAAAATTCTTATCATTCTTATTTTTAAAAATCAAATATTTTTTTAAAAATCACATCTTTTTCAAAATCTTTTCTTATCCTCTTTCAAAAATTATATCTTTTTCAAAATATTTTCTTTTTATTAGTTTTTATTTTTATTTTCTCCTACTACTATGAATTCTCACCCCTTTGGCTATGAGTCTGGTTATAATTATGTTGCAGGAAGAGGAAATTATAATGACAACATGCACCATGGTTGGAACAATCAAAGATGGGAGGAGCCACAAGGATTTGATCAACCCTCATGGCAACAACCACCTCCAATGGACTATCAACAACCATTCCGTGATGCATATCGGGGCAATGGCTATGGTGAGTGCTCTTTTGATTATCAACAACCACCACCATACGCCTATGAACCCCCTCCTCAACATAACTTTGGACCACCAAACTCACAAGCCCCTTTCCGCCATTCACCTCCATATGACCCTAACCCTCAACCACCATACCAAGCACCTTATGAGCCATATGAACCATATATAGAACCACCCCAATTCCAACCCAATTACTCACAAGAACCACCACTTCAATATTCACCATCTCTATATCCATCAAACCAAGAGCACTATGATCCTATTTATGAAAGCCGAGTGCATCAAGAGACAACGGATCGTTTCAAGGAAACAGTGGATCGATTTCAAGCAACCATTCGTCAATTGGAGCAAGCAGTAATCCAATGGGTTTCTAGATGCTCAAACATTCAAGGACCAACCACAGCCCCATGTGGACAATTTCATGAAGAGCGTAGTATGAAGGAGATACTAGAGACTCTAGTGGACAAGATAGAGCATGAATTCATACTAGAACAAGCAGAAGAAGCTGTCATCGTTCAAGAAGAAGAGTTGGTTGAAGACTTAGGAGATGCAGAACCTCCATGGGAAAGTCCCGTCATAGAACCCCCTTCCAAGACATTTAAAATTGATGCTGAGGAGGGTGTACAACCTCCAAGGCATATCACAGTTGAAGACTTGGAAGAGGTTGATCAAGTGATGGAGATTCAAGAAGAAGAAGCACAACCTCCCATGCCCTTGGAAAGCAATGAAGAGAAGATTGAATTGGAAGAAAGCTACCAAGAGGAAGAGGTTGAAATTGAAGAAGCTTGCAAAGAGGTTGTAATTATCAGAGAAGAGCACAAGGGAGTAGAGCTTGCAATTTCATTAAAAATACCTCCCCCTAAGTTGGCATCATCCTTCACAACATTCAAGTGGGTAAAATTCATATCCCTTAGCTTTCTAATCCCACTTGAATATGGGCTACTGGAGATGGATGGTCAACTTAGAGCTCTTTGTAGCATTAAGAGTAAGAGGAAGATGGCCAGTGGTAAGAATTATCCTGCAAGGTTCATTATGGCTGGAAGCTTTAAGTTTAAACGCAAAGGTTGGTGTAAAGCTCAATTGAATGGGTCTAGGAAGTTGTTTAGACGCTTCAGTGAGAATTCTAAAGCTGATGCACCCGGATGGAATCATGATAATCAACAAGAAGACGGGTGCAAAAGTAAGATTTGGGACCCCAGAATTCATTCTGGCAATCAAACTCTCGGGGCCTTGTCACATGCTTTAACTTGCTTGAAGGCTTTCTGCGCCTAGTTTGGGATCCCGGAGGCCATTGGAATTACAATCATTGGTGGAGATTCCTGGATGAGTTCAAGCACAAGCCACCATAACAGGGAGCTCACCAAATGTCCAACTTAAGGACTTTAACTAAAAGTGCTAGATGGGAGACAACCCATCATGGTATAATCGTTCCTTTTTCATTTTTATTTTGTTTTATTTGTTTTTGAGTTTTATTTTATTTTGTTATATTGAACCTGGAGTTTTGCATCACATTCATATTAACATTACATTCTGCATTTTTTTAGAATAAAAAAAAAAAAATGCACGCGACGCGGCAGCGTCGCTGACGCGTCCGCGTCACTAGTGCGTTGGGAAGAAAAGAATATGAACAGAGAGTTACGCAGGAGCAGGGCTGGAGGCATGCCAATGGCACAAACTGTCCCACGCGATTGCGTCGCCGACGCGACCGCGTCATATGGGAATAATGGCCTCCCACGCGACCGCGTGCCCCACGTGGCCGCGTGACCAGGATTTCGACGTAAAAAGGTGTATGGCCGAAAGTTGAGCTGGAGTTGGGCTGGACTCGTGCTGGAAGCCCATGCCTCACCATGCGAACGCGTGCCCCACGCGTCCGCGTCGTTTTTAAAAGATGGCCATTCACGCGATCGCGTCACCCAGATTTTTGGCAAAAGAGTTTTGAACAGAGAGTTGCGCGACCGCGAGGCTACACTCGCGCCAATCGCACAAAACAGGTCACGTGATCGCGTGACCCACGCGTCCGCGTCACTTGACCTTGTCACGCACCACGCGACCGCGTCACTCACGCGTCCGCATCACAAGCGGCACACAGAATATCCAGATCAGCCAATTTTCTTATCTTTTCTTCTCTAATCCTTATTTTTCTTATCTTTTCTTATTTCTTTCTTCTTCCTTTCTTATCTTCTTTCCCTTCTCATTCTTCTTATTTTTCTTTTTATTTTATTTTAATTTATTTGCATACTTTCATTCATTGCATTATTTTTATTGGTGTTAGAAATTTCTTTGGGTCATTATTTCTATATTTTACTTGTGGATTATTAGAGGAATTATTTGACAATTATATATGTTTTTATTTTTAAAGGGTTGCTTGCATGTTTAATTTGTTATTTTCATTATATTATTTACCATGCATGCTATGTGTTTGTGAAAACGCCCGTATGGCATTGTGCACTGCTTTTCAGTATCTTTTATCCTAGTACTCTGAATGCCTGCTTTTCACAAAACCCTTTTTCATATCATATTCATTCAATATAATTGTCATTACAAACATGTTGCTAGTTTGAAAGACTTGGTAATCTAACTTGGACATTGAATGCTTGATCTATGCTACTCATGCCTTTGCTTGCATGCCAATAAACACCTTGCATTCAATTGTTATCATATGCACTAGCTATTTTCCATTGTTGGCTTTTCACATGTACTCGCGAGCATGTGTTAATGTCAGTTATATCTTATTGTGGATTGATTACCACCTTTCCCGCTCTCTTCCTTGCTCTAACCCTTAGCTTTAAAAGTCACTTTCTTTTTCCCTTTTCAGGATGGCCACCAAGAAGGGTGAAGAGAAAGCTACCCCCAAACTACCGGCAAGGAAAGGAACAAAACGAGCCCCAGCTGAGGAACCACAACCCCCACCACTTGCAAATCTCAGCATGCACGGAGGACGGTGCAATCTTTAAGTGTGGAGAGGTCGATACCGATCTCCATGGGTTAGTATTTTCTTCTCAAACACCAATATTTTATTTTTCTTGTTAATTGTTGTATTTGCATGCTTGATTGCATGATTATTTGATTTTCTTTTTTTGCATATTTTACCACTTGGTTGAAGTAATATTTTCTTTTTCAAGAAAATTTTTAGAGAATTTCACTAATTTGAATAAAATTTAATGTTACACTTGTTTGAAGAGATATTATACGGGAACATGGTTTAGAACTCGAACACACAAAACCTGTGAGATTTTTGAGCCTATTTGAATTGGTTGCATTTTATCAACCAATATTTTATTTTTAGTGTGTATTTTTCTCTCTAAAATTGTGATCTTTGTCTTGCTTAATTCTATATTTCCATGGTTTGATGTATGCATGCACCTTTATGATTGAGGCCTTTGTTTTACTAAGCTTACATACCCATATGGCCTTACCTTTCATTATCCCTTCCAAACCAATTTTGAGCTTATTGTACCCCTTTGTTCTTTTTATTTATCACATCATTAACTCTAAGCGAAAAACAATATTGTCCTTAATTTGAATCCTTGGTTAGCTTAGACTAGTGAGAGTGCTCATGAATTAAGTGTGGGAAAAAGTGGGTTTGGAAATATTTGGTTTAAGAATTGGGTGTTATATATCTTTATGAAAATGTGAAAGAAATGTTTAGGACATGTTCATGCATTCAATAAATTAATCATATGCATTGAGAAAAACAAAAGAAAAAAAATATATATATATATATAAAAGAGAGAGAAAAAGAAAAGAAAAAGTGCAAATAAGAGAAAGGGGACAAAATGCCCCAAAGTAAGTGGTGAAAGCAATGCATATGAGTTGTACTTGAAATTAGAATGCATGAATATGTGAAAAACATGGTTAATGGACAGTTAGCTTTTATATTATGATTACATGGACTGTCTAAAGTTAGGTGGAAAGTTTTAAGTTAATTAAGGATTCAGATTTTAGTCCACTTGACCAAATACAATCCTACCTTGACCCTAACCCCATTACAACCCTTAAAAGACCTCTTGATATGTGTATCTGTACATTAAATTTATGTTGACTGTTAGATGAAGAGCAATCCTTAGAAAGCAAGGTTAGTAGAAGAATTGAGAGAATCGAACCGTAAACACCTGAGTGATTAGAGTGTATACACTACTAGTAAGGGTTCGATACTCAATTCCTTGTTCCCTGCTTTCATGAGCTGTCTTCTTACAAGTTCACTTGCTTTTTATTGTATGATTTGAATTAGTGGAAATTGGTTTGTATTTGTTTTGGAGAACTTATTTACTCTTAAGCAAGTAAGTAAAAGTATTTAGCATGTAGTTGCATTCATAGGTTGCATTTCATACCATTCCTCTTCATCTTTATAGCTTCTCTTGAGCTTAGCATAAGGACATGCTAGTGTTTAAGTGTGAGGAGGTTGATAAACCACTATTTTATGATTTATCTTGTGCTCAATTGAGTGGATTTTATCAACTCTTTACCCGCTTATTCATAATATTTGCATGGTTTTATATTTCCTTCCTGATTTTGTGCTATGATTGAAAACATGCTTCTTTGAACTTATATTTGCTTATTATTAATCCTCTTTTATTATCATTAGATTCCTTGATATGTGTGTTAAGTGATTTCAGATATTATAGGGCAGGAATGACTTGGAGGATAGAAAGGAAGCATGCAAAAGTGAAAGGAATACAAGAAGATGAAGAAGTTGCTAAGCTGTCCAGCCTGACCTCTTCGTACTCAAACGGCTATAACTTTAGCTACAGAGGTCCAAACAACGCGGTTCTAGTTGCGTTGGAAAGCTAACGTCCGGGGCTTCGATTTGATATATAATATGTTATTGTTCCCCTGATGCTAGGCGGCGCGATTGCGTGATTCATGTGGCCGCGTCGCAGTGACGGAAATCCAGCGTGATTGAATTCGAGACCAGCGATTTCTGGGCTGTTTTCGACCCAGTTTGCGGCCCAGAAAATACAGATTAGAGGCTATAAAGTGGGAAAATTCATCCATTCATGGGGAGGCTTTCACATTCATAATTTTAGGAGTAGATGTAGTTTTTAGAGAGAGAGGTTCTCTCCTCTCTCTTAGGATTAGGACTTAGGACTTCTCTTAGTTTTAGGAGTGACTCTCAATCCTAGGTTCTTTATTTTTATTTATTTTTCCAATTGGCTTATGAACTTTTCCATGTTAGATTTTACTATTTTGAATGTATTTTATTTGAGGTATTCTAGATATTTATGATTTTAATTTAGCTTTCTACATTCTTGGCTTTGGTTAAGGTAATTGGTAACGCTTGAGCTGTCAAATAAAACAGTGGTTGAAATTGGCAGATTCTGATTGAACTAGGATTGCTCTAAAGCTAGTCTCTCCAAAGGAGTTGACTAGGACTTGAGAATCAAGCCAATCAGCCCACTTAACTTTCCTTTGTTTAGTAAAGGCTGACCAAGTGGGATTAAAATCCAATTCTCATCACAATTGATAAGGATAGGACTTTCAGTTCTTATACTTTGCCAAGAGTTTATTTTATAGTTATTTATTTATCTTATTCTTCTTATGCAACATACTTCTTCCTTACTTTCTAAAACCCATAATTTACAAGACTCATAACCAATAATAAGAACATACCTCCCTGCAATTCCTTGAAAAGACGACCCGAGGTTTAAATACTTGATTATCAATTTAAAAGGGGTTTGTTACTTGTGACAACCAAAAATGTTTGTAAGAAAGGTTGATTTCTTGGTTTAGTAACTATACTTACAACGAGAGTTTGCTATAACCTCTAAACCATCAATCTTCAGTTCTTCAAAATGGCGCCGTTGCTGGGGAGTTGCAAACGTGTGCCTTATTATTGGTTATTGTAAATATTTTAAAAAAAAAAATTTCTTATCATTCTTATTTTTAAAAATCAAATATTTTTTTAAAAATCACATCTTTTTCAAAATCTTTTCTTATCCTCTTTCAAAAATTATATCTTTTTCAAAATATTTTCTTTTTATTAGTTTTTATTTTTATTTTCTCCTACTACTATGAATTCTCGCCCCTTTGGCTATGAGTCTGGTTATAATTATGTTGCAGGAAGAGGAAATTATAATGACAACATGCACCATGGTTGGAACAATCAAAGATGAGAGGAGCCACAAGGATTTGATCAACCCTCATGGCAACAACCACCTCCAATGGACTATCAACAACCATTCCGTGATGCATATCGAGGCAATGGCTATGGTGAGCGCTCTTTTGATTATCAACAACCACCACCATACGCCTATGAACCCCCTCCTCAACATAACTTTGGACCACCAAACTCACAAGCCCCTTTCCGCCATTCACCTCCATATGACCCTAACCCTCAACCACCATACCAACCACCTTATGAGCCATATGAACCATATATAGAACCACCCCAATTCCAACCCAATTACTCACAAGAACCACCACTTGAATATTCACCATCTCCATAACCATCAATCCAAGAGCACTATGATCCTATTTATGAAAGCCGAGTGCATCAAGAGACAACGGATCATTTCAAGGAAACAGTGGATCGATTTCAAGCAACCATTCGTCAATTGGAGCAAGCAGTAATCCAATGGGTTTCTAGACACTCAAACATTCAAGGACCAACCACAGCCCCATGTGGACAATTTCATGAAGAGTGTAGCATGAAGGAGATACTAGAGACTCCAGTGGACAAGACAGAGCATGAATTCATACTAGAACAAGCAGAAGAAGCTGTCATCGTTCAAGAAGAAGAGTTGGTTGAAGACTTAGGAGATGCAGAACCTCCATGGGAAAGTCCAGTCATAGAACCCCCTTCCAAGACATTTGAAATTGATGCTGAGGAGGGTGTACAACCTCCAAGGCATATCACAGTTGAAGACTTGGAAGAGGTTGATCAAGTGATAGAGATTCAAGAAGAAGAAGCACAACCTCCCATGCCCTTGGAAAGCAATGAAGAGAAGATTGAATTGGAAGAGAGCAACCAAGAGGAAGAGGTTGAAATTGAAGAAGCTTGCAAAGAGGCTGTAATTATCAGAGAAGAGCACAAGGGAGTTGAGCTTGCAATTTCATTAAAAATACCTCCCCCTAAGTTGCCGTCATCCTTCACAACATTCAAGTGGGTAAAATTCATATCCCTTAGCTTTCTAATCCCACTTGAATATGGGCTACTGGAGACGGATGGTCAACTTAGAGCTCTTTGTAGCATTAAGAGTAAGAGGAAGATGGTTATTGGTAAGAATTATCCTGCAAGGTTCATTATGGCTGGAAGCTTTAAGTTTAAATGCAAAGGTTGGTGTAAAGCTCAATTGAATGGGTCTAGGAAGTGGTTTGGACGCTTCAGTGAGAATTCTAAAGCTGAACCACCCGGATGGAATCATGATAATCAACAAGAAGACGGGTGCAAAAGCAAGATTTGGGACCCCGGAATTCATTCTGGCAATCAACACTCTCGGGGCCTTGTCACATGCTTTTACTTGCTTGAAGGCTTTCTACGCCTAGTTTGGGATCCCGGAGGCCATTGGAATTACAAATATTGGTGGAGATTCCTGGATGAGTTCAAGCACAAGCCACCATAACAGGGAGCTCACCAAATGTCCAACTTAAGGACTTTAACTAAAAGTGCTAGGTGGGAGACAACCCACCATGGTATAATCGTTTCTTTTTCATTTTTTTTAGTTTTATTTGTTTTTGAGTTTTATTTTATTTTGTTATATTGAACTTGGAGTTTTGCATCACATTCATATTAACATTACATTCTGCATTTTTTTCAGAATAATAAAAAAAAAAAAACGCACGCGACGCGGCAGCGTCACTGACGCGTCCGCGTCACTAGTGCGTTGGGAAGAAAAGAATATGAACAGAGAGTTACGCAGGAGCAGGGCTGGAGGCGTGCCAATTGCACAAACTGTCCCACGCGATCGCGTCGCTGACGCGACTGCGTCATATGGGAATAATGGCCTCCCACGCGACCGCGTGCCCCACGCGGCCGCGTGACCAGGATTTCGACGTAAAAAGGTGTATGGCCGAAAGTTGAGCTGGAGTTGGGCTGGACTCGTGCTGGAAGCCCAAGCCTCATGATGAGTGGATATTTTATACGCTTTTAGGGGTTAATTTCATATAGTTTTTAGGATATTTTAGTTAGTTTTTAGTTTAATTCTATTAGTTTTTAGGAAAAATTCATATTTCTGGACTTTACTATGAGTTGTGTGTTTTTCTATAATTTTAGGTATTTTTCTGGCTGAAATTGAGGGAGCTGAGCAAAAATCTGATTCAGGCTGAAAAAGGACTGCTGATGCTGTTGGATTCTGACCTCCTTGCACTCGAAGTGGATTTTCTGGAGCTACAGGACTCGAAATGGCGCGCTTCCAATTGCGTTGGAAAGTAGACATCCTGGGCTTTCCAGCAATATATAATAGTCCATACTTTGCACGAGGATAGATGACGTAAACTGGCATTCAACGCCAGTTCTCTGCCCAATTCTGGCGTCCAGCGCCAGAAAAGGATCAAAAGTTGGAGTTCAACGCCAGAAATGGACCCAAACCTGGCGTTGAACGCCCAAAACAGCCTTATGCACGTGAATTTCTTAAGTCTCAGCCCCAGCACACACCAAGTGGGCCCCAGAAGTGGATCTCTGCACCATCTATCAGAGTTTACTCATTTTCTGTAAACCTAGGCTACTAGTTTAGTATTTAAACAACTTTTAGAGACTTATTTTACATCTCATGACATTTTAGATCTGAACTTTGTACTCTTTGACGGCATGAGTCTCTAAACCCCATTGTTGGGGGTGAGGAGCTCTGCTGTGTCTCGATGAATTAATGCAAGTATTTCTGTTTTCCATTCAAACACGCTTGTTGCTATCTAAGATGTTCATTCGCGCTTAACTGTGATGAAGGTGATGATCCGTGACACTCATCACCTTCCTCAAACCATGAACGTGTGCCTGACAACCACCTCCGTTCTATATATCCGATTGAATGAGTATCTCTTAGATCTCTTAATTAGAATCTTCGTGGTATAAGCTAGAACTCATGGCAGCATTCATGAGAATCCGGAAAGTCTAAACCTTGTCTGTGGTATTCTGAGTAGGATTCAATGATCGAATGACTGTGACGAGCTTCAAACTCGCGAGTGCTGGGCGTTAGTGACAGATGCAAAAGGACGAAGAATCCTATTCCAGTATGATCGAGAACTGACAGATGATTAGCCGTGCTGTGACAGAGCATGTGAGCATATTCTTCACTGAGAGGATGGGATGTAGCCATTGACGACGGTGACCCCCTACATACAGCTTGCCATAGGAGGACGTGCGTGCGTGAATCAGAAGACAGAGGAAAGCAGAGATTCAGAAAACAAAGCATCTCCAAAACTCCAACATATTCTCCATTACTGCATAACAAGTAACCTTTAATTTATGCTCCCTTGGTTATTCGCAATTCAACTGATAAACATAATTGACTTCCTGACTAAGATTTACAAGATAACTATAGATTGCTTCAAACCAACAATCTCCGTGGGATTCGACCCTTACTCACGTGAGGTATTACTTGGATGACCCAGTGCACTTGCTGGTTAGTGGTACGAGTTGTGAAAAGTGTGATTCACAATTCGTGCACCAAGTTTTTGGCGCCGTTGCCGGGGATTGTTCGTGTTTGGACAACTAACGGTTTATTTTGTTGCTTAGATTAGGAAAAATTTTTCTTTTTTGGTTTAGAGTCTTTTATTATTTATCCCTTGTTAAAACACTTTAAATTTATAGCTCAATTAGTTAGAACGTGGTGTTTATGTTCATGGTAATTGGCTATCATATTTTTAAAATCTTTTTCAAAAATATTTTTTTCTATTAAATCCTGTGCCAAACTTTAAGTTTGGTGTTTTCTTGTTGATTTTTCAAAAAAAAAAAATTTCAAAAATTTATTTTGGTTTTCTAAAAAAATTTTAAGTTTGGTGTTCTTCCTTTGTGTTCTTGTGTTCTTGTGAGTCTTCAAAGTGTTCTTGAGTTTTCCTTGTGTCTTGATCTTAAAATTTTTAAGTTTGGTGTTCCTTGGTGTTTTCCCCCCAAAAATTTTTGAAAACAAGGAGTATTAGATCTAAAAATTTTAAATCTTGTGCTATCTTATTGTTTTTCTCTCTCTTCTTAAAATTTAAAAATATTTTTTCTCTCTATTTTAAAGCATCTTTTTCGAAAATCAATTTTTAAAATTCAGATTTTTTTTAAACTTCCTAACCACTTTCTTTCTCCTCAATTTTTCGAAAATCTTCACCCACTTTTATTTATTTTTATTTTATTTTCAAAATAAATTAATAAATAAATAAATAAAAATATTTTCTCTACTTTACATCATCTCCCTTTCTCCATCATGGACCTAAGCAGAAATGAACAGTCCAGGAGGACTCGGGGGTCATATTCTAACCCCTCTACTGCTTCATATGGGAGTAGTATCTGCATACCCTCCATTGGAGTCAGTAGCTTTGAGTTGAATCCTCAGCTCATTATCATGGTGTAGCAAAGTTGCCAGTATTCCGGTCTTCCACAGGAAGAACCTACAGAGTTTTTGGCACAATTTTTACAAATTGTTGACACAATACATGATAAAGAAATAGATCAGGATGTCTACAGACTATTACTGTTTCCATTTGCTGTAAAAGATCAAGCTAAGAGGTGGTTAAATAACCAACCTAAGGCCAGCATAAGGACATGGAAACAGCTGACAGAAAAATTCCTGAATCAATACTTTCCCCCAAAACGGATGACACAGCTAAGGCTGGACATCCAAGGCTTTAAACAAGGAGATAATGAATCTCTTTATGATGCCTGGGAGAGATACAGAGAGATGCTAAGAAAATGCCCCTCTGAAATGTTTTCAGAGTGGGTTCAGTTAGACATCTTCTACTATGGGCTTGCAGAAGGAGCTCAAATATCTCTAGATTACTCAGCTGGTGGATCTATCCACATGAGAAAGACAATTGAAGAGGCTCAAGAGCTCATTGATACAGTTGCCAGGAATCAGCATCTGTACCTAAGCAGTGACCCTTCCATGAAAGAAGAGGTTAAAACAGCAACTGCTGAACTCAGTCCTGTGAAACAAGCTGCTGAATTCAATCAGCAATTGGACTTCCTAACAAAGCAATTAGCCGAATTCAAAGATAGACTACAAGAGACAAGGATGGCTAATATACATATGGAAGAACAGTTTAAGCAAACAAAGCAGTAGCTGTCAAGACAAATAACAGAAGAATGCCAAGCAGTTCAATTAAGAAGTGGGAAAACATTAAATACCCCACCTCAAGGCAGCAAAAAGCTAAGGAATGAGCAAACCACCCAAAAGTCACCTGAGGACAGTAAGAGCCCAGGGAAAAATAATTCTGGCACTAAAATGCCAGAAAATTGGTGGAAGGCTGGCGCTGAACGCCCAGACCATGCCCAAAACTGGCGTTCAACGCCAGAAACAAGGCAAAACTGGCGTTCGACGCCAGAAATGGGCAAGGATCTGGCGTTGAACGCCCAAACTGGGCAAGATCTGGCGCTGAACGCCCAAAATGGGCACAATTCTGGCGTTCAGACACCAGGAACAGACAAGGAGTTGGCATCTAACGTCATTCCAGTTTCTAACTCTAGCACTCAATTGCCAGTGAGGGATTAGACACACACAAATGCTGATAACAACCCCTCTAAAAAGGCTTCTTCAACCACTTCTGTAGGCAATAAACCTGCAGCAACTATGGTTGAGGAATATAAAGCCAAGATACCTTATCCTCAAAAACTCCGGAAAGAGGAACAGGATAAGCAATTTGCTCGCTTTGTAGATTATCTCAGGACTCTTGAAATAAAGATTCCATTTGCAGAAGCACTCGAGCAAATACCTTCTTATGCCAAGTTCATGAAAGAGATCTTGAGTCATAAAAAGGATTAGAGAGAAATAGAAAGAGTTCTCCTCACTGAAGAATGCAGTGCAGTCATTCTGAAGAGCTTTCCTAAAAAGCTTAAAGACCCTGGGAGTTTTCTGATACCATGCATATTAGAAGGTAATTGCACCAAGACAGCCTTATGCGATCTTGGGGCAAGCATCAACTTAATACCTGCATCCACTATCAGAAAGCTTGGCTTAACTGACGAAGTTAAACCGACCCGGATATGTCTCCAACTTGCTTATGGCTCCACTAAATACCCATCAGGCGTGATTGAAGACATGATTGTCAGGGTTGGGCCATTCGCCTTTCCCACTAACTTTGTTGTGCTGGAAATGGAGGAGCACAAGAGTGCTACTCTCATTCTAGGAAGACCCTTCCTAGCAACTGGACGATCCCTCATTGACGTCCAACAGGGGGAAATAACCCTGAGAGTCAATGATGATGAGTTCAAGTTGAACGCTGTCAAAGCCATGCAGCATCCAGACACATCAACAGACTGCATGAAAGTTGATCTTATTGACTCTTTGGTAGAAGAGATCAACATGGCTGAGAGTCTCGAATCAGAGTTGGAACATATCTTTAAAGATGTTCAGCCTGATTTGGAGGACTCAGAGGACATGAAAGAGCCTCTGAAATTTCTTCTGGAAGAGAAAAAACCTCCTAAACCCGAGCTCAAGCCATTACCACCATCCTTGAAATATGCATTTCTGGGAGAAGGTGATACTTTTTCAGTGATTATAAGCTCTGCTTTAAATTCACAGGAAGAGGAAGCACTTATTCAAGTGCTAAGGACACACAAGACAGCTCTTGGGTGGTCCATAGGTGACCTTAAGGGCATAAGCCCAGCTAGATGCATGCACAAAATCCTATTGGAGGATAATGCCAAACTAGTGGTTCAACCACAGAGGCGGCTAAATCCAGCCATGAAGGAAGTAGTGCAGAAAGAGGTCACCAAATTACTAGAGGCTGGGATTATTTATCCTATTTCTGATAGCCCCTGGGTGAGCCCTGTCCAAGTCGTCCCAAAAAAGGGAGGCATGACAGTGATTCATAATGAAAAGAATGAACTGGTTCCTACGAGAACAGTTACAGGGTGGCGCATGTGTATTGACTACAGACGGCTCAATACAGCCACCAGAAAGGATCATTTTCCTTTACCATTCATAGACCAGATGCTAGAAAGACTGGCAGGTCATGATTATTACTGTTTTTTGGATGGCTACTCAGGCCATAACCAGATTACAGTAGATCCCCAGGATCAAGAAAAAACAACATTCACATGTCCATCTGGAGTGTTTGCTTATAGAAGGATGCCATTTGGGTTGTGTAATGCGCCTGCAACCTTCCAGAGATGCATGCTCTCTATTTTCTCTGATATGGTGGAAAAATTTCTGGAGGTCTTCATGGATGACTTCTCAGTATATGGAGACTCATTTAGCTCCTGTCTGGATCACCTGAAACTTGTTCTGAAAAGATGCCAAGAGACCAACCTAGTTTTAAACTGGGAAAAATGTCACTTCATGGTGACTGAGGGGATTTTCCTTGGGCATAAAATCTCAAACAAGGGAATAGAGGTGGATCAAGCAAAAATAGAGGTAATTGAAAAATTACCACCACCTGCCAATGTTAAGGCAATCAGAAGCTTTCTGGGGCATGCAGGATTCTATAGGAGGTTTATAAAGGTTTATAAAGGTTTATAAAGGTTTATAAAGGTTTATAAAGGATTATATTGTCATTAGCTTGACATCCTTCGATTCCTTTCAAGAAGGCTGTAGGTTCTGGACCTCTTTTTCCTTATCCCATTGTCCTCCCAAGTACAGCTTTGCTCTGTGACCATTTGCTTTGAATTGATTCTTTGTTGCTTCATCTAGCAGTTCAATGCTCCCATAAGGAAAAACCTTTGTCACCAAGTATGGACCAGTCCACTTTGACTTCAGTTTGCCAGGGAAAATCTTAAGCCTTGAATTATACAGGAGCACTTGCTGTCCTGGCTTGAATTCCTTCTTTGTGATTTTTTTGTCATGCCACCTCTTAGCTCTTTCCTTGTATATCTTAGCACTCTCATAAGCTTCTATCCTGAATTCATCTAACTCATTTAGTTGCAACAACCTTTTTTCTCCTGCAGCTTGGGAATCAAGGTTGAGGAGTTTAGTGGCCCAAAAAGCTCTGTGTTCAAGCTCTACAGGGAGGTGGCAGGATTTGCCATACAATAGCTGAAAGGGTGACTTGCCAATAGGAGTTTTGAAAGCTGTCCTGTATGCCCATAATGCATCTTCTAGCTTCCTAGCCCAATCTTTTCTTGTGCTTCCTACTGTTTTCTCTAGGATCTTCTTTAACTCCCTATTTGCTAGTTCAGCCTGGCCATTAGTCTGAGGGTGGTAAGGTGTAGCCACTTTATGGATTACTCCATATTTGTGGAGGAGCTTCTCCATCTGTTTGTTGCAAAAGTGACTTCCACCATCACTGATAAGACTCTTGGGCACTCCATATCTTGTGAAAATGTGCTTTTTAAGGAATTGGAGGACAATCTGTGCATCACAAGTGGTCGTAGCTATGGCTTCCACCCACTTTGAGACATATTCCACTGCGACTAGGATATATCTGAAAGAATAGGAAGGGGGAAAGGGCCCCATGAAATCAATTCCCCATAGATCAAATAATTCCAGTTCCAAGATGAAATTTTGAGGCATCTCATTCCTTCTTGTTAATCCTCCTGCTTTCTGGCATTCATTACATTGGTGGACATATTCTCTGGCATCCTTGAAAATAGTTGGCCAATAGAAGCCGCTCTGCAATATCTTTGCAGCTGTCTTCTCTGGGCCAAAGTGTCCACCATAAGCTGAACCATGACAGTGCCACAGGATATCCCTCATTTCACTCTCAGGGACACACCTTCTAATTACTCCATCAGAACATCTCTTGAACAGGAAGGGTTCATCCCATAAGAATTTCTTTCCCTCATTGATTAACTTCTTCACTTGTTGCTTAGAAAAGTCTTGAGGTATCTTTCTTCCCACCTTGTAGTTTGCTATGTCAGCAAACCAGGGTGCTTGCTGGATCTGCAAAAGGTGCTCATCTGGGAAGCTTTCGTTCATGGGCTGAGATGCTTGTTGAATTGTTTCATGTGGTAGCCTCGACAAATGGTCAGCAACCCGGTTTTCAGTGCCCTTCCTGTCTCTTACCTCAATGTCAAACTCTTGTAAGAGCAATATCCACCTGATAAGTCTTGGTTTAGCATCCTGTTTTGACATCAAATACTTAAGTGCAGCATGGTCAGTATAAACCACAACTTTGGATCCTATTAAGTATGATCTAAACTTATCAAAAGCATAAACTACAGCTAGCAACTCCTTCTCCGTTGTGGTGTAATTTCTTTGGGCCTCATTCAACACTTTACTTGCATAATATATGACATGATGTAAGTTGCCCTTCTTTTGCCCAAGTACAGCACCAATTTCAAGGTCACTTGCATCACACATGAGTTCAAAGGGTAACTCCCAATCCGGAGGTGTGATGATTGGTGTTGTTGTGAGTTTGTTTTTTAAAGTTTCAAAGGCTTGATGGCAGTTTTTATCAAAAATAAAAGGGTTATCAAGCATTAGTAGATTACTCAAAGGTTTAGCTATTTTTGAAAAATCCTTGATAAACCTTCTATAAAATCCGGCATGCCCCAAGAAACTTTTAACAGATTTCACATTAATTGGTGGAGGGAGTTTTTCTATGATTTCAATCTTTGCCTTATCAACCTCTATCCCTTTTCTTGAAACTTTATGGCCAAGAACAATCCCTTCGGGTACCATGAAGTGGCATTTCTCCCAGTTCAAAACTAAATTAGTTTCTTGGCACCGTTTTAAGACAAGGGTTAAATGGTTTAGGCAAGCATTGAAATTATCACCAAAAACAGAGAAGTCATCCATGAAGACTTCTAAAAACTTTTCGACCATATCAGAGAAAATGGAGAGCATACACCTTTGAAATGTGGCAGGGGCGTTGTAGAGCCCAAAGGGCATCCTCCGGTATGCAAAGACTCCAAATGGACATGTAAAGGCAGTTTTCTCTTGGTCATTGGGGTCCACCACGATTTGATTATACCCAGAATATCCGTCCAAAAAGCAATAATAGGCATGGCCGGCCAACCATTCCAGCATCTGATCAATGAATGGGAGAGGGAAATGATCCTTCCTGGTGGCATCATTCAATCTTCTATAGTCTATGCACATCCTCCACCCAGTCACTGTTCTAGTAGGGATCAACTCATTCTTCTCATTAGTGATGACCGTCATTCCTCCTTTCATTGGTACAACTTGAACCGGGCTTACCCATGGGCTGTCAGATATTGGGAAGAATATCCCCGCATTCCACAACTTCATTACTTCCTTCTGGACAACTTCCTTCATTGTGGGATTTAGCCTTCTTTGTGGTTGAACCACTGGTTTGAAATTATCTTCCAAGAGGATCTTATGCATACATACTGCAGGGCTGATTCCCTTCAGGTCATCAATGGTCCATCCTAAAGCATCTTTGTGAGCTTTGAGTACATCAAGAAGTTCTCCTTCTTCCTTCTTTGTCAGGGATGAATTAATGATTACTGGGAAGCTCTCCGATGTGCCAAGGAATGCATATTTGAGATGGGTGGGTAATGGTTTCAGTTCTTGTTTTCGTACTTCTTCCTTCTTGACTTGTTTTTCATCTTGCTCAATGGAAGTCTCAGCTACTTGTTCCTTTGTTGCCCCTTGATTTCCTTCTTGCTCTTGAGGACTTTCTTCCAGAATTTCTTCCACCAAACTCTCTATCATGTCCACTCTCACATAATCCTCTTGCTTAGGAATGTGTTGCATTGACTTGAAGACGTTTATGACCATTTGTTCATTGTGGACCCTGAAGATCATTTCTCCTTTTTCTACATCAATAGTGGCTCTTGCTGTGGCTAGAAATGGCCTTCCTAAAATGATTGAATTGTTTCCTTCCTCTTCAGTATCCAAAATCACAAAATCTGCGGGGAAAATAAACTCCCCAACCTTTACCAACAGATTTTCCACAATTTCAGTGGGTGTTTTGATTGATCTGTCAGCCATAACCAATGACATCCTGGTGGGTTTAAGCTCTTCTATAGCAAGTTTTCTCATCATTGAGAGAGGCATTAAGTTGATGCTGGCACCAAGGTCACATAGAGCTTTGTTGAGAATTATTCTGCCAATGGTGCATGAGACTACAAAGCTTCCTGGATCCTTGAGTTTTGGTGGAATGCCCCTTTGAATCAAAGCACTGCACTCCTCGGTGAGTAACACGGTTTCCTTCTCAAGCCAACTTCTTTTCTTGTTGATAAGCTCCTTCAAAAACTTGGCATACAGAGGCATTTGCTCAAGTGCTTCAGCAAAAGGAATATTGATTTCCAGCTTTTTGAAAGTTTCAAGGAATTTGTGAAAATGCTGGTCCTTGGTTTCTTTGTTGAACTTCTGGGGATATGGCAGTGGAGGCATAAAGGTTTTCTCTACTTGTTGCTTTTGATTCTTGGTTGGCTCTTCAACTGCTTCATTCCCTTTTTTTGGAATTTTTGGTTGTTCCCCCTTTGCTTGAGTTTGCTTTGAGGCTTCCTTGCTTGCCATTGCATCATCATCATTGGCTTCCTCTGTGTGTGTTGGCTGTTCCTCTTCTATTGGTCTTTTGCTGCTCTCTACTTGCTTCTTAGTAGTGTCATTGTTGCTCATCAATGTTCTCCCACTCCTTAATTGTATTGCCTTGCATTCTTCCTTAGGATTTGGGATTGTGTCACTCGGCAGTGAGCTTGAAGGTCTCTCAAGAGAAATCTGCTTGGAGATTTGCCCCATCTGTCTCTCTAGGCTCTTCAGGGATGCTTCCTAATTCTTGGTTACCATTTCTTGGTGTTTCAACATTTTGTCTATTACGGCCTCCAAGTTAGTGATTCTCTGGGCTTCAGGTGATACTTGAGGTGGGTTATGAGATGTGGGTGGTGGATGATAGGCATTTTGGTTGGTGAGTTGGTTATTGGATTGGTACTGGTTGGGGTTGGGGTAGTTATTTTGAGGTTTTCTGTAGGGGTTTTGGTTAGTCTGCTGCTGGTTATGGTTTTGGTTGCTTCTTGGGTTGTTTTGATTTGAGTTCCTCTGCCATGGTTGTTGGTTTTGGGTATGATTATCTCCCCATCTGAGGTTTGGGTGGTTCTTCCAGGATGGATTGTATGTATCACCATACACTTCATTTGGTCCTTGGTTGTGCATATACTGTACTTGCTCTTGTTGTTGTTCTTCTTGAGTTTCTTCACTTTGTCCCCATGTGGTTGATGGTTGGCTAGTGTTAACTGCTGCAACTTGGAGACTATCAATCCTCTTGGCCATTTGCTCAAATTGTTGTTGAAATTGCTGCTGCATCATCTTGTTTTGAGCCAAGATTGAGTCCACTCCTTCTAGCTCCATTACTCCTCTTCTTTGTGATGGTTGGCAGTTTCTTTGATGAGCAAAGAAATATTGGTTGTTAGCCACCATATCAATGAGATTTTGAGCTTCCTCTGCAGTTTTCATGAGTTGCAAGGAACCTCCAGCTGAGTGGTCAAATGATTCTTGAGCCTTTAGGGTGAGTCCTTCATAGAAGTTCTGTAGCTTGTCCCACTCAGTGAACATTTCTGGTGGACATTTCCTCAGCAGAGCCTTGTATCTCTCCCATGCTTCATACAGATTTTCAGCATCCAATTGTGTGAATGTTTGTACCTCAGTTTTCAGCCTGTTAACCCTTTGAGGTGGATAGAATTTGGCTAGAAATTTAGTCACCAAATCATCCCAGGTAGTGATGCTTCCTTGAGGAAAAGTTTCAAGCCATTGTGCGGCCTTGTCCCTTAATGAGAACGGGAACAGCAGAAGCTTGTAGGTCTCAGGATTCACGCCATTGGACTTGACAGTGTGACAAATCCTTAAGAAGGTAGACAGATGTTGATTTGGATCCTCCAATGGTCCTCCCCCAAACAAGCAGTTGTTTTGGACCAATGTAATGAGTTGTGGCTTTAATTCAAAGTTATTTGCATTGACATTAGGGGTGAGAATGCTGCTTCCATAATGTCTAGCATTTGCAAAGGTATAGGAGGCCAGAACTCTCCTCTGGGGTGGATTGTTATTGTTGTTGTCTGCTCCACCTGGTGGATTGGTTGAATGTTCCTCCATATCTTGGAATTCTTCTTCTGATTCCTCTTCTCCAATAATATTTTTCCCTTTATCAGCTCTTCTTAACCTTCTAAGAGTTCTTTCGTCTTGTTCATGAAAGATGGGTGTATTTCTTCTTGTACCTGACATACAAGCAGAACATAAGAAACACACAAACCAGTGACACTTCAATCTATTGCTAGAATGAAGTTTTAGTTAGCTTAAGCAAAAATTCAAACAGTTAGTGGGTTAATTGAAAATTAAAGGAACCAAAATTAAAAAATGCTAGATCTAGATCACCACCTCACTTAATCATTGTCAATCTAATCAATCCCCGGCAACGGCGCCAAAAACTTGATGGGATATTTCTGTGGAAGAAACGAATTTCTCCAAAACACCCAAAACTAACCGGCAAGTGCACCGGGTCGCATCAAGTAATAATAACTCACGGGAGTGAGGTCGATCCCACAGGGATTGAAGGATTGAGCAATTTTTGTTTAGTGGTTGATTTAGTCAAGCGAATCAAGATTTGGTTGAGTGATTTGTGATTTGCAGAATTTAAATTGCATGGAAAGTAAAGGGAATGGGTAATTGACATGAAATTAAAGAGAACAGGAATTTAAATGCTGAATCTTAAAGAACAAGAAATTAAATGTCAGAAACTTAGAACGCAAGAAATGTAAATTCCAGAATCTTAAAGTGCAAGAAATGTAAATAGCTTGAATTGTAAAGGGAATTGGGAGTTGGATTTGCAGAAATTAAACGAGGGAAAGTAAATTGCAACCAACAGAGAAGTAAAAGAACACTTGGATTGAACCGGATCTAAAAACAGAATTGTAAATAAGCATGAAAACAATAAACAGGGAATGGGAAATGGGGAATCCGGATCTCAGGACCCAAGAGACTAGATAGCCAAGTCTAGATCTCAATGCCTTCCTAGATCCAACAAGAACAATTGCAAAGGAATTGTAAATTGCAAAGAAAGTAGATGAAGAACAATTAACAGAAATTAAATTCAATAAGCAGTAGAAGAAACAGAGAGATCTTCGGATGAGATTGAAACAGAATTCCTTCAATTCTCCAACCCAAGATCCAAGACAATTGCAATTGAAATTGAAAACAATAAAACTAAGAGGAAGAGAGTGGAATTCTCCTCCCCCGAAACTAAGAAATTAAAGATCACTCAATATCCAAAGCTCTCCGAAAACTATTATGAAAACTCCAAAGGAAAGCTCCCTCAAGAACTTGAATTCTATCCTATTTATACACTTTCTTCAAATGATCTTCAAGCCTTGAGTTGGGCCTTTACTCTTGGTGGAATTGGGTTGAGAGAGGCCTTGGTTGATTGCTCTTGGAGTTTGGAGAGGAACCAAAGTGAACCAAGTGAACCGGGTTGGAGTTTTGCAAAAGTTTGAGTAAAAGTTTGAGTAAAAGTTTGAGACAAACTTTTGGTCCAACTTTTCATATCAGCCCCCATGTTTTGCTGATACCCACGTTGGTGCAAAAGTTAGGGGTCTAACTTTTGCTCCAACGTTGGCCTTCCTTAGTGCACTTATGGCGCCAACGTTAGCCCAAAAGTTAGGGGCTAACGTTGGCGCAAACTTTTGCTCCCCCTTTGTATTGTTCATGTGCCAACGTTAGCCCAAAAGTTAGAGGCTAACGTTGGCGCAAACTTTTGGTGGCCAGGGAGTGTTTTTCTCATGCCAACGTTAGCCACAAATTTAGGGGCTAACGTTGGCGCAAACTTTTGGTGCCCAGGGAGTGTTTTTCTCATGCCAACGTTAGCCACAAAGTTAGGGGCTAACGTTGGCGCAAACTTTTGGTGCCCAGGGAGTAACTTTCATGTGCCAACGTTAGCCCAAAAGTTAGGGGCTAACGTTGGGGCTAACTTTTCACCCAAAAGTTTGTGCAAAAGTTTGAGGCTAACTTTTACTCTAGCTTTTTGCTTCCTAGTTCATTTTCACTTATTCCATTGTCCTCTCTTTACTCCTAGCCATTCCTTCTTGCTTCAACCTTTCTCCAAGCTTTCTTCACCTATCATTAATCAACCAAACACATCAAAGCTATGCTTAAAATCATGAGATATTCATTTTATCATAATATGTGACAATTATAGCATAAAACCTCATGAAATAGCATAAATTCATACATGGTTGATTCAATCAAAGGAAGCATGAAAATCTACCCAAATTAGCTTACTTGTAGCTCAAGAAAGTGCACAATTCAAGTGAAAACAAAAGAAAAAGACTAGTGAAACTAGGCTAAGATGACTTGTCATCACCACCAAGGTCCTCCAATGTGGCTTCTATTGGCCCACACTCTATAGAGATTCCCGAGAATTCGTACGTAACTGTGACAGTTGCCAAAGAGCTGGTAATCTGCCTCATGGTTACACCATGCCTCAACAAGGACTCTTGGAGATTGAGTTGTATGACGTATGGGGAATTGACTTCATGGGACCTTTCCCACTATCATACTCAAACACTTATATTCTGGTGGCAGTTGACTATGTATCAAAATGGGTTGAGGCCATTGCCACACCCAACAATGATACTAAAACAGTGCTGAAGTTCCTCCAGAAACATATCTTTAGCAGGTTTGGTGTCCCTAGAGTACTAATTAGTGATGGGGGCACTCACTTCTGCAATAAACAGCTATACTCTGCCATGGTTCGGTATGGAATTCGCCATAAAGTGGCCACTCCATTTCATCCACAAACTAATGGGCAAGCTGAAGTCTCTAACAGAGAATTAAAGAGAATCCTAGAACGGACAGTAAGTACCCGTAGAAAGGATTGGGCATGGAGCTTGGATGATGCTCTGTGGGCTTAAAGAACAGCATTCAAGACCCCTATAGGGACCTCTCCATACCAACTTGTGTATGGTAAGGCATGTCACCTGCCCATGAAACTGGAACATAAAGCCTACTTGGCAACCAGATTCCTAAAATTTGATGCCAAATTAGCAGGAGAAAAAAGATTGCTCCAGCTAAATGAGCTAGAGGAATTCAGATTCACAGCTTTCGAAAATGCCAAGCTTTATAAAGAGAAATAAAAAAAATGGCATGACAGAAAGCTGTCATCTAGAATCTTTGAACCAGGACAGAAGGTTCTGCTGTTCAACTCTAGACTCAGGCTATTCCCCGGGAAATTGAAATCCCGGTGGAGGGGACCATACGTGATTACAAGTGTATCACCATCTGGTTATGAGGAGCTTCAAGATATTGATTCTGATAAGAAGTTCATTGTCAATGGACAGAGAATCAAGCACTATCTTGAAGGCAACGTTGAGCAAGAATGCTCAAGGCTGAAGCTAGATTAAAAGCTCAGCAAGGTCCAGCTAAAGACAATAAAGAAGCGCTTGCTGGGAGGCAACCCAGCCATGGGGCATCAATCCTCTAAGCATTTTGCCCTATTTTTATTTTTATTTGTTTATATAAAGTCCACTGACACTAAGGTAAAGAATCATTTGCATTAGTTTACAGGGTTACAGAAGGAATCTTCACACAAAACAGAGATAGGGAGCTCACTGGCAAGAAAACGCCAGTGAAGGCCATTTTGGGCGTTCAGCGCCCAAAACGGGCATCCAGTGGGCGCTGAACGCCAGTAAGGATAGCTATCTGGCGTTCAACGCCAGAAAAGGGCAACAACTGGGCGTTGAACGCCCAGGAGAGCAGCATTTGGGCGTTGAACGCCCAAAACAGGCAGTGTTTGGGCGTTCAAACGCCAGGATGGTGGGGAGGAGCTCTCCTTCTACCCATCTCCTTTCTTTTCTTTTGCTTGAGGACAAGCAAAGCTCTAAGTTTGGTGTACTTATCCTTGATCACAAAGATCATGGCCCCTAAAGGAAAACAACCCACTCCAAGAGGCAAGGACCAAGCACCTCACAGACTAGAGGAACATCCACTTCCAAACCTCAAGGTTGTTGAGTTCTAATCTTAGCCTTAACTCTGTGATAATTGTTCTTATTTTAGTTTTACCTTAGGAGTCATATAGTAGTAATTAGTATCTATTTTGATTTTATCTCCAATTAAGTTATAGTCTATTTTTCTCATCATCATTAAACATGAATAAAATAGTAGATCTTTTGAATAAAAGGCAATAAAATTTCGAGTTTTTAATAAGAGAAATTCTAATTAGTTACATGTGGTGGCAATGCTTTCTGTCTTCTGAATGAATGCTTGAACAGTGCATATGTCTTCTGAATTTGTTGTTTAAAACTGTTAAATATGTTGGCTCTTGAAAGAATGGTGAACATGAGACATGTTATTAATAATCTGAAAAATCATAAAAATGATTCTTGAAGCAAGAAAAAGCAGCAAAGAACAAAGCTTGCAGAAAAAAAAAAATATATATATATATAGAAAGAAAAAGAGAAAGCAAGCAGAAAAAGCCAAAGCTCTTAAAACCAAAAGGCAAGAGCAAAAAGCCAAATATCCCTTAAAACCAAAAGGCAAGGGTAACAAAAAAGGGATCCCAAGGCTTTGAGCATCAGTGGATAGGAGGGCCTAAGGGAATAAAATCCTGGCCTAAGCGGCTAAACCAAGCTGTCCCTAACCATGTGCTTGTGGCGTGAAGGTGTCAAGTGAAAACTTGAGACTGAGCGGTTAAAGTCAAGGTCTAAAGCAAAAAGAAGAGTGTGCTTAAGAACTTTGGACACCTCTAATTGGGGACTTTAGCAAAGCTGAGTCACAATCTAAAAGGTTCACCCAATTATGTGTCTGTGGCATTTATGTATCCGGTGGTAATACTGGAAAACAAAGTGCTTAGGGCCACGGCCAAGACTCATAAAATAGCTGTGTTCAAGAATCATCATACTGAAATAGGATACTCAATAACACTATCTGAATTCTAAGTTCCTATAGATGCCAATCACTCTGAGCTTCAATGGATAAAGTGAGATGCCAAAACTGTTCGGAAGCAAAAAGCTACTAGCCTCGCTCATCTAATTAAAATCTGAGCTTCATGCAAAAAAAAAAACTCTGAGATATTATTGCTTCTCAACCTATTAGTCTTCTATTTTATTTGTCTAGTTGCTTGAGGACAAGCAACAGTTTAAGTTTGGTGTTGTGATGAGCGGATATTTTATACGCTTTTTGGGGTTAATTTCATATAGTTTTTAGGATATTTTAGTTAGTTTTTAGTTTAATTCTATTAGTTTTTAGGAAAAATTCATATTTCTGGACTTTACTATGAGTTGTGTATTTTTCTGTAATTTCAGGTATTTTTCTGGCTGAAATTGAGGGAGCTGAGCAAAAATCTTATTCAGGCTGAAAAAGGACTGCTGATGTTGTTGGATTCTGACCTCCCTGCACTCGAAGTGGATTTTCTGGAGCTACAGGACTCGAAATGGCGCGCTTCCAATTGCGTTGGAAAGTAGACATCTAGGGCTTTCCAGAAATATATAATAGTCCATACTTTGCACAAGGATAGACGATGTAAACTGGCGTTCAACGCCAGTTCTCTACCCAATTCTGGCGTCCAGCGCCAGAAAAGGATCAAAAGTTGGAGTTCAACGCCAGAAATGGACCCAAACCTGGCGTTGAACGCCCAAAACAGCCTTATGCACGTGAATTGCTTAAGTCTCAGCCCCAGCACACACCAAGTGGGCCCCAGAAGTGGATCTCTGCACCATCTATCAGAGTTTACTCATTTTCTGTAAACCTAGGCTACTAGTTTAGTATTTAAACAACTTTTAGAGACTTATTTTACATCTCATGACATTTTAGATATGAACTTTGTACTCTTTGACGGCATGAGTCTCTAAACTCCATTGTTGGGGGTGAGGAGCTCTGCTGTGTCTCGATGAATTAATGCAAGTATTTCTGTTTTCTATTCAAACACGCTTGTTCCTATCTAAGATGTTCATTCGCGCTGAACTGTGATGAAGGTGATGATCCGTGACACTCATCACCTTTCTCAAACCATGAACGTGTGCCTGACAACCACCTCCGTTCTATATCCGATTGAATGAGTATCTCTTAGATCTCTTAATTAGAATCTTCGTGGTATAAGCTAGAACTGATGGCGGCATTCATGAGAATCCAGAAAGTCTAAACCTTGTCTGTGGTATTCCGAGTAGGATTCAATGATCGAATGACTGTGACGAGCTTCAAACTCGCGAGTGCTGGGCGTTAGTGACAGATGCAAAAGGACGAAGAATCCTATTCCAGTATGATCGAGAACTGACAGACGATTAGCCGTGCTGTGATAGAGCATGTGAGCATATTCTTCACTGAGAGGATGGGATGTAGCCATTGACGACGGTGACCCCCTACATACAGCTTGCCATAGGAGGACGTGCGTGCGTGAATCAGAAGACAGAGGAAAGCAGAGATTCAGAAAACAAAGCATCTCCAAAACTCCAACATATTCTCCATTACTGCATAACAAGTAACCTTTAATTTATGCTCCCTTGCTTATTCGCAATTCAACTGATAAACATAATTGACTTCCTGACTAAGATTTACAAGATAACTATAGATTGCTTCAAACCAACAATCTCCGTGGGATTCGACCCTTACTCACGTGAGGTATTACTTGGACGACCCAGTGCACTTGCTGGTTAGTGGTACGAGTTGTGAAAAGTGTGATTCACAATTCGTGCACCACCTCACCACGCGAACGGGTGCCCCACGCGTCCGCGTCGTTTTTAAAAGATGGCCATTCACGCGATCGCATGCCCCACGCGATCGCGTCACTTAGATTTTTGGCAAAAGAGTTTTGAACAGAGAGTTGCACGACCGCGAGGCTGCACTCGGGCCAATCGCACAAAACAGGTCACGCGATCGCGTGACCCACGCGTCCGCGTCACCTGACCTTGTCACGCACCACGCGACTGTGTCACTCACGCGTCCGCGTCACAAGCGATGCATAGAATATCCAGATCAGCCAATTTTCTTATCTTTTCTTCTTTAATCCTTATTTTTCTTATCTTTTCTTATTTCTTTCTTCTTCCTTTCTTATCTTCTTTCCCTTCTCATTCTTCTTATTTTTCTTTTTATTTTATTTTAATTTATTTGCATACTTTAATTCATTGCATTATTTTCATTGGTTTTAGAAATTTCTTTGGGTCATTATTTCTATATTTTACTAGTGGATTATTAGAGGAATTATTTGACAATTATATATGTTTTTATTTTTAAAGGGTTGCTTGCATGTTCAATTTATTATTTTCATTAGATTATTTACCATGCATGCTATGTGTTTGTGAAAACGCCCGTATGGCATTGTGCACTGCTTTTCAATATCTTTTATCCTAGTACTCTGAATGCCTGCTTTTCACAAAACCCCTTTTCATATCATATTCATTCAATATAATTGTCATTACAAACATGTTGCTAGTTTGAAAGACTTGGTAATCTAACTTGGACATTGAATGCTTGATCTATGCTACTCATACCTTTGCCTGCATGCCAATAAACACCTTGCATT
Organism: Arachis ipaensis; assembly: GCF_059453495.1. NCBI lineage: Eukaryota > Viridiplantae > Streptophyta > Magnoliopsida > Fabales > Fabaceae > Arachis > Arachis ipaensis. Next base: position 101,173,215 of record NC_142442.1, on the reverse strand, counting down.
CAATTGTTATCATATGTACTAGCTATTTTCCATTGTTAGCTTTTCACATGTACTCGCGAGCATGTGTTAATGTCAGTTATATCTTATTGTGCATTGATTACCACCTTTCCCGCTCTCTTCCTTGCTCTAACCCTTAGCTTTAAAAGTCACTTTCTTTTTCCCTTTTCAGGATGGCCACCAAGAAGGGTGAAGAGAAAGCTACCCCAAACTACCGACAAGGAAATGAACAAAAAGAGCCCCAGCTGAGGAACCACAACCCCCGTCCACTTGCAAATCTCAGCATGCACCGAGGACGGTGCAATCTTTAAGTGTGGGGAGGTCGATACCGATCTCCATGGGTTAGTATTTTCTTCTCAAACACCAATATTTTATTTTCCTTGTTAATTGTTGTATTTGCATGTTTGATTGCATGATTATTTGATTTTTTTTTTTGCATATTTTACCACTTGGTTGAAGTAATATTTTCTTTTTCAAGAAAAGTTTTAGAGAATTTCACTAGTTGGAATAAAATTTAATGTTACACTTGTTTGAAGAGATATTATACTGGAACATGGTTTAGAACTCGAACACACAAAACCTGTGAGATTTTTGAGCCTATTTGAATTGGTTGCATTTTATCAACCAATATTTTTATTTTTAGTTTGTATTTTTCTCTCTAAAATTGTGATCTTTGTCTTGCTTAATTCTATATTTCCATGGTTTGATGTATGCATGCACCTATATGATTGAGGCCTTTGTTTCACTAAGCTTACATACCCATATGGCCTTACCTTTCATTATCCCTTGCAAACCAATTTTGAGTTATTGTACCCCTTTGTTCTTTTTATTTAGCACATCATTAACTCTAAACGAAAAATAATATTGTCCTTAATTTGAATCCTTGGTTAGCTTAGACTAGTGAGAGTGCTCATGAATTAAGTGTGGGAAAAAGTGGGTTTGGAAATATTTGGTTTAAGAATTGGGTGTTATATATATTTATGAAAATGTGAAAGAAATGTTTAGGACATGTTCATACATTCAATAAATTAATCATATGCATTGAGAAAAACAAAGGAAAAAGAAAATATATATATAAAGAGAGAGAAAAAGAAAAGAAAAAGTGCAAATAAGAGAAAGGGGACAAAATGCCCCAAAGTAAGTGGTGAAAGCAATGCATATGAGTTGTACTTGAAATTAGAATGCATGAATATGTGGAAAACATGGTTAATAGACAGTTAGCTTTTGTATTATGATTACATGGATTGTCTAAAGTTAGGTGGAAAGTTTAAGTTAATTAAGGATTCAGATTTTAGTCCACTTGACCAAATACAATCCTACCTTGACCCTAACCCCATTACAACCCTTAAAAGACCTCTTGATATGTGTATCTGTACATTAAATTTATGTTGATTGTTAGATGAAGAGTAAGCCTTATAAAGCAAGATTAGATGAAGAATTGAGAGAATCGAACCTTAAACACCTGAGTGATTAGAGTGTATACACTACTAGTAAGGGTTCGATACTCAATTCCTTGTTCCCTGCTTTCATGAGCTGTCTTCTTACAAGTTCACTTGCTTTTTATTGTATGTTTTGAATTAGTGGAAATTGGTTTGTATTTGTTTTGGAGAACTTATTTACTCTTAACCAAGTAAGTAAAAGCATTTAGCATGTAGTTGCATTCATAGGTTGCATTTCATACCATTCCTCTTCATCTTTATAGCTTCTCTTGAGCTTAGCATGAGGACATGCTAGTGTTTAAGTGTGGGGAGGTTGATAAACCACTATTTTATGGTTTATCTTCTGCTCAATTGAGTGGATTTTATCAACTCTTTACCCACTTATTCATAATATTTGCATGGTTTTATATTTCCTTCCTGATTTTGTGCTATGATTGAAAACATGCTTCTTTGATCTTATATTTGCTTATTATTAATCCTCTCTTATTATCATTAGATACCTTGATATGTGTGTTAAGTGATTTCAGATATTATAGGGCAGGAATGACTTGGAGGATGGAAAGGAAGCATGCAAAAGTTGAAGGAATACAAGAAGATGAAGAAGTTGCTAAGCTGTCTAGCCTGAATGACCTCTTTGCACTCAAACGGCTATAACTTTAACTATAGAGGTCCAAACGATGCGGTTCTAGTAGCATTGGAAAGCTAACGTCCGGGGCTTCGATTTGATATATAATATGTTATAGTTCCCCTGATGCTAGGCAACGCGACCGTGTGATCCATGCGGCCGCGTTGCAGTGACAGAAATCCAGCGTGATTGAATTTGAGACCAGCGAATTCTAGGCTGTTTTCGACCCAGTTTGCGGCCCAGAAAACACAGATTAGAGGCTATAAAGTGGGGGAATGCATCCATTCATGGGGAGGCTTTCACATTCACAATTTTAGGAGTAGATGTAGTTTTTAGAGAGAGAGGTTCTCTCCTCTCTCTTAGGATTAGGATTTAGGACTTCTCATAGTTTTAGGAGTGACTCTCAATCCCAGGTTCTTTATTTTTATTTATTTTTCCAATTGGCTTATGAACTTTTCCATGTTAGATTTTACTATTTTGAATGTATTTTATTTGAGGTATTCCAGATATTTATGATTTTAATTTAGCTTTCTACATTCTTGGCTTTGGTTAAGGTAATTGGTAACGCTTGAGCTGTCAAATAAAACAGTGGTTGAAATTGGCAGATTCTGATTGAACTAGGATTGCTCTAAAGCTAGTCTCTCTACAGGAGTTGACTAGGACTTGAGAATCAAGCCAATCAGCCCACTTAACTTTCCTTTGTTTAGTAAAGGCTGACCAAGTGGGATTAAAATCCAATTCTCATCACAATTGATAAGGATAGGACTTCTAGTTCTTATACTTTGCTAAGAGTTTATTTTATAGTTATTTATTTATCTTATTCTTCTTATGCAACATACTGCTTCCTTACTTTCTAAAACCCCTAATTTACAAGACTCATAACCAATAATAAGAACATACCTCCCTGCAATTCCTTGAGAAGACGACCCGAGGTTTAAATACTCGGTTATCAATTTAAAAGGGGTTTGTTACTTGTGACAACCAAAAATATTTGTAAGAAAGGTTGATTGCTTGGTTTAGTAACTATACTTACAACAAGAGTTTGCTATAACCTCTAAACCATCAATTTTCAGTTCTTCAGCGGGAAAAGGTAAGTTGCCCGCAATTTGTACGTGTCCCATTGCATTCTGGATGTGTCTTGGTAAGTTTAGAGGCTGGTCTGTAAGAATACACCAGAGTAAAACAGCCATGTCTGCAGTGAAGGAGGACTCGTGAGTGCTCGGAAAGACATAATGAGACATAATCTATGCTCATACTCGAGCCTCCAAGGTAAGTGCTGAAGCCGATATCCCTTTTGGTCGGGATCGATGGTATCCATAGATCCATCTGCTGCTAGGTTGTGTGATAACTCTGAGAACGGCATCCCAGTCAAATTGGTATGTCTGGCGCTTGAGTGAGGCTTCTTGGAATGCGTCCAATCCTTCTGGAGCAGGGGGAAGATCTAAAGCTTGTTGAATGGCCTCTTCTGTTATGGGGACTTGCTTCTGACGGACGTAGACAGACTACATGGTTGGCATGTGAAAGTTGGAGTAGAATTCTACTACCCATGAGAGATTAACCTGCCGTGGCTATCTCCGTAGGAATCCCCATTGTCTTCGTTCAATTTGCGGCTCAACAAATTCAGCAATCCGGGTCGGGAGGATGAGAAGGTATTCATTGTTTTAATTCCTCTCTGCCAGGATGGGGAACATCTTCTCACAGTAGCGGTTAGGAAACCGCGCAGTGTCCTTTGCTAGGAAGGCTTTTTCTTTTTCGTCGACCTTGATGATCCTCTTGATTCTTTTTGTTGAGGGCTTTACTGCTGTTGAAGATGGCTCTGCAACTAATGCTCTTTTTGTACCTCTCCTTGCTGGTGGTTTGGGAGTAGCTTTCTCTTTACCTTTCTTAGTGGCCATCCTGAAAAAGGAAAGAGAAAGTGAGATGTAAAGCGAAGGGTTCGAGCAAGGGAGCGAACATGATGGTTGATAATCAATGCACGGTGAAGTAGGATGTCGTTAACACATGGTCTAGACTACATGTGAAAAGTTCATCAAAGGTAATATAATAAGTGCATGTGATGGCAATTGAATGCGAGATATTTATTGGCATGCCGGCAAAGGCATGAGTAGCACAGATCAAGCATTCAATGTCCAAGTTAGATTACCTAGTCTTTCAAACTGGCAATCTGTTTGTATTGACAATTATATGAAATTAATAAAATATAAAAGGAGTTTTGTGAAAAACAGACATTAAAGTAGTAGTGTAGAATGAGTAAAAATAATGTGTAATGCCATACGGACGTTTTCACAAGCACTTGACATGCATGTTGAATATGTTATTGGAAGTAATAAATTTAGTCATGCAAGCGACCCTTTTTGGAAAGGAATATATAATTGTCAAACAAATCCATGATAATCCACAAGCAAAATATAGAAAATAAAGACCTAAATAGATTTTCAACACCAATTAAAAGGAATAAAAAGAAAGAAGGAAAAAGAAAAAGAAAATATAGATAAAGAAAGTAAAAAGAAAAAGAGGAAGAAAACATAATAAAAATAAGAATAATAATGGGAAAGTAAAGAGGGGAAGAGGAAAATAAAAACCTTGATAATAGTGGTGAAAAATAAGAAGTAGAAAGTGAGAAAGAAGTAAGAAGAAGGGGGAAGAAAGATATAATAGAGAAAATATGAAAAATTAGGATTTGGGGAAGAAAAGATAAGGTATTTTGGCTGATCTGGATATTCTGTGCGCCGCATGTGACGCGGATGCGTGAGTCATGCGATTGCGTGGTGGGTGATATTTTTCAAGTGACGCGGATGCGTGGGTCACGCAGTCGCATGACTTGATTTGTGCGAATGGCGCGAGGGCAGCGACGCGTTCGCGCAACTCTCTGTCTCAAACTTATTTTGCCAAAATATTTGGGTGACGCGATCGCATGGTTCACGCGATCGCGTGGATGGCTATTTCTGGAGGACGACGCGGCCGCGTGGGGCACGCGGTCGCATGACAGGGCTGGTGCTTCTAGCATCATTCCAGCCCCACTCCATCATTACTTGCTGCCATACACCCATTTACGTCGATTTCACAGGGCCACGCGTTCGCGTGGATGACGCGGACGCGTGGGAGGCTTATTTTTCAAATGACGCAGCCGTGTGGTTGACGCGGACACGTGGGCATTTTTGTGCCTATGACACGCCTCCAGCCACGCTTTCGCGTGACTCTCTTTCCAATTCTCTTTTCTTCAATATGCCCTGGTGAAGCGGATGCGTCAGCGATGCTGCTGCGTCGCGTGTGTGCTTTTTTTTTTTAAATAAAATGTAGAATGCTCTTGCATACTATATGCAGCTATATGCAGGGATGATGAGAAGAGTCATTAACATCATAAAAATAAAGTAAAAACAAAACTAAGACTGAAACGGAACGATCATACCATGGTGGGTTGTCTCCCACCTAGCACTTTCCTTTTATGTCCTTAAGTTGGACGCTCTTTAGGCTCATTCTGCTTCTCTTGGTGGGTCTTCCAAGAGGAAGATCTCTAGTTCCTTTTGATTCTTCATCTTCTCACCATGATAAAACTTTAAGCGATGTCCATTGACCTTTAGAAATTTGGAGCTAGTAAGATTACACAGGTGGAAAACTCCGTATGGCTCTACCTTCTCTACTCTGTATGGACTTTCCCATCTTGATCTCAGTTTACCTGGCATGAGCCTCAGTCTGGAGTTATATAGTAGAACTAACTCCCCTGGTCTGAATTCTTTTCTTTTAATGTGCTTGTCATGGATAGCCTTCATTTTCTCCTTGTAACGCCTGGAGTTGTCATATGCTTCTAGATGGAGGTTCTCTAGTTCTGCTAGTTGTAGCTTTCTTTCAGCACCAGCTTTCGTAAGATTCATGTTGCACTCTCTTACAGCCCAGAAAGCTTTGTGTTCCACCTCTATGGGGAGGTGGCAAGCCTTTCCGTATACCAAGCGGAAGGGACTCATCCCAATGGATGTCTTGTACGCTGTTCTATATGCCTAGAGTGCATCGTGTAGCCTGGCACTCCAGTCCTTCCTATGAGGTTTTATTATCTTCTCCAGAATACATTTAATCTCTCTGTTAGAGACTTCTGCTTGCCCATTGGTCTGGGGATGATAAGCTGTTGCTACTTTGTGAATTATCCCATGCTTTTTCAGTAATCCTGTTAGTCTCCTGTTACAAAAATGGGTGTCTTGATCGCTCACGATTGCTCATGGTGATCCAAAGAGACAGATAACATGGTTTCTAACAAAGGAAACAACAGCGTTAGCATCATCAGTGCGGGTAGAAATTGCTTTCACCCACTTAGAAACATAATCTACGGCTAACAGTATATAAAAATAACCATTAGAATTTGGAAACGGACCCATGAAGTCAATACCCCAAACATCAAAAATTTCACAGAAAAGCATAAGCTGTTGAGGCATCTCATCCCTCTTGGATATATTACCAAACTTTTGGCATGGGGAACAAGATTTATAAAATTCAGCAGCATCTTTAAAAAGAGTAGGCCACCAGAATCCACAGTCTAGAATTTTCTAGCTGTTCTTTGAGGGCCAAAATGTCCTCCACTCTCAGATGAGTAGCAGGTCTCTAAAATGGACTGGAATTCTGATTGAGGCACACACCGTCTAATTACTTGGTCAGCACCACACCTCCATAAATATGGATCATCCCATATATAATATTTGGACTCACTTTTCAGCTTGTCTCTCTGGTGCTTAGTAAAATATGGAGGAAAATTGTGGCTAACTAGATAATTAGCTACAGGTGCATACTAAGAAACTACTTCAGATACTGCTTGTAAGTTATCAAATGGGAAATTATCATTTATAGGAGTGGAATCACCCTTAATGTGCTTAAGGCGACTAAGGTGGTCTGCCACTAAATTCTGGTTACCACTCCTGTCCTTAATTTCTAAATTAAATTCTTGTAACAGCAGTATCCAACGTATTAGCCTTGGTTTGGACTCCTTTTTTAGCTAATAAATATTTTAGAGCTGCATGGTCTGAATACACTACTACCTTAGTACCAAGTAAATAGGCTCATAATTTATCCAGAGCAAAAACAATAGCAAGAAGCTCTTTTTAGTAGTAGTATAATTAGACTGAGCAACATCTAAAGTCTTAGATGCATAAGCAATTACAAAAGGGTCCTTACCTTCGCGCTGAGCCAGTGCTGCTCCTACTGCATGGTTGGAAGCATCACACATGATTTCAAATGGCTGGCTCCAGCCGGGTCCTCTCACAATTGGAGATTGAGTCAGGGTGGTTCTCAGCTTATCAAATGCCTGCATACAATCCTCACTGAACTCGAACTTAATTTTCTTCTGCAGCAATCTGGATAAAGGTAATGCTACCTTACTGAAGTCCTTAATGAATCTCCTGTAAAAACCTGCGTGGCCAAGGAATGAACGGACTTCCCTCACGGAGGAGGGGTAAGGTAAACTAGAAATAACATCCACCTTTGCTGGATCTACAGAAATGCCAGTATTAGACACAACATGTCCTAGTACAATTCCTTGTTTGACCATAAAGTGACATTTTTCAAAATTTAATACAAGTTTTGTACTAACACATCTGTCTAACACTCTAGATAAACTATCCAAGCAAAGGCTAAATGAATCACCATATATGCTAAAATCATCCATAAAAATCTCCATACAGTTCTCAATAAGATCAAAGAAGAGACTCATCATGCATCTTTGGAAAGTAGCAGGTGCATTGCATAAGCCAAAGGGCATTCTCTTATAAGCATAAGTCCCAAAAGGACATGTAAAAGTGGTCTTTTCCTGATCTTCAGGAGCTATATGAATTTGGAAGTAGCCTGTATAACCATCTAAGAAGCAGTAATGGGATTTACCTGATAGGCGATCAAGCATCTGATCAATGAATGGCAAGGGGTAATGATCCTTGCGAGTGGCTTGGTTGAGACGCCTATAGTCAATGCAAACCCTCCATGAATTCCGAACTCTAGTTGTCAAGAGCTCTCCGTGCTCATTTCTTATTGTTGTGACTCCAGACTTTTTGGGCACCACTTGTACTGGGCTGACCCATTCACTGTCTAAGATGGGGTAAATGATATCTGCTTCAAGTAGTCTGGTTATTTCTTTCTTGACAACTTCTAAGATGGTAGGATTCAATCTTCTTTGAGGCTGACGGACAGGCTTTGCTCCCTCTTCTAAGAATATTCTGTGTTCACAAACTTGAGGACTAATGCCTAATATATCCGCCAAGCTCAATCTAATTGCTTTCTTATGTTTCCTCAGCACACTGAGTAGCTGTTCTTCTTGTTTAGAAGTGAGTTTCTTTACAATGATGACTGGGAACTTCTGCTTGTCCTCAAGGTAAGCATACTTGAGGTGTGGAGGAAGGGGCTTTAATTCTAATTTCTGCTCATAGCTAGGCTCTGGATCATCCGGGACTAGTGATAATGGTAAAGTCTTCTCATTGTTTTTAGAAAGTGTCCCCACATTTGGACCTTGCTCCATATACTTTTCTTCTAATTCTTCCTGGTGAACTTCAGCTACAGTTTCATCAATAATGTCACACTGGAAGATAGAATGATCTTCCAGAGGGTGCTTCATAGCTTCATTTAAACTGAAACTCACTGTTCTGCAATCTATCTCAAAGGAGTAAGTTCCTGAGAATGCATCCATCTTGAATTTTGAAGTCTTTAGGAATGGTCTTCCAAGCAGGATTGATGATGGTCTTCCTGAGTCATTAGGGGGCATTTCCAGGATGTAGAAATCAATGGGAAATGTGAGCCCCTTAATGCTCACTAGTACATCTTCAGCAATTCCGACTACTGTAATAATGCTTTTATCTGCTAACACAAAACGAGCTGTCGACCTTTTTAAGGGGGGGAAGCCTCAAAGTATCATATATGGACAAAGGCATTATACTAACACATGCTCCTAAATCGCACATACAGTCAGAAAATATCACACCTCCAATGGTACAGTTAACCATACATGGACCTGGATCACTACATTTTTCAAGTATATTTCCCATTAAAGCAGATATAGAACTACCTAAAAGAATAGTTTCTAATTCATTAATCTTATCTTTATGTATGCACAAATCCTTTAGAAACTTTTTGTATTTAGGTATCTGTTGAATAACATCAAAAAGGTGAACAGTTACCTCGACCTTTATGAATATTTCTACCATTTTGGGATCGAGTTCCATCTGCTTTCTGGGGTTCATTGCAAGTTGTGGAAATGGGACAGGGAGGGCGTGATTTGCAGCTTCAGCATCCCTTGGTGCTTCATTCTGTGGTTGAGCTTCTTCTTCTTCAACTATGTCTTGTACGTCCTCTTCTTCTTCAGCTTCTTCCACTTCCACCATATCCTCTGCTGGCACATTTTCTAGTGGATTTGGCTCTTCATGGTTCCTTTCCTGTAATGTAGTTTTGGACCTTAGGGTGATGGCATTGATGCCACCCTTGGGATTAGGCAGTGGTTGAGAAGGAATTCCATTAGAGTTTGAAGGTTGATGTGTGGAATTAAGTAAGGAATCCATCCGGGAGACGAGAGCTTATAAAGTGGCAGTCAAGCCATTCAGACTAGAGTTAAGCTGCGCCTGCATGTCTTGTTGTCCTTGCGCAAGAGAACGGAGCATCTCGTCATTTGATGAGGAATTAGAATAAGCAGTCAGAGAAACTTGTTGTTGGTTTTGCTGGGGTCCTTGTGACTATCTTAGGTGAGGTGCTCTGTAAGGCTGGTTCTGATTCTACTGTCTGTTGTTATTATTGTTATTCCACCTTTGGTTTCTATTATTGTCTCTGATTCCTCTATTAAAGTTATCCCTCTAGCCATGGTTAGAATTATCTCTCCAACTTTGGTTGGGGTTGTCCTGCCATCCATGGCTATAGTTGCCACTTTGGTTGTAGTTGCCACCTTGTTGATTGTATCCTTGATTCGGGTGGTCATATAAGTTGTGAGTGGCTACCACAGTGTTATCTTCCTGGAGCTACGGAAATTCATCAGTATAATGACTATAATCAGCACAGATCCCACATACTCTTTGTGGAACTAACTGTTGGTTTTGTTGTGGTGAAGGTTGAGCTTGTTGTGCTTGTTGTTAATTCAATTGCATCTACTTCAGTAGGTTGGTCATTTCACATATACTCTGGGTGAGATCAGTAGTCTCTTTGCTAGTGGAAATCTCTGCAACAGCTTTGGAATGGTTGCGCCTCTGTCTGTGATTCCTAGTGGACTCAGCTAAGTCGCTGATCAGCTGCCATGGTTCATCCGCAGTTTTGTACTTTTTCAGAGAACCATTATTGGCACCTTCCAGTGTAGTCTTATCCTGGGGGTTCATGCCTTGAGTGAAGTAGCTGATCAATACTAGTTTACCAATAATGTGATGGCGACATGCGTCCAGGAGATTGTTGAAGCGCTCCTAATATTCATAGAGAGTCTCTAATTCACCGTGAACAATGCAGGAGATCTCTTTTCTCAGTCTATCTGTGACTTCAGCTGGGAAGTATTTTTCCAAAAATTTTCTCCTGAGTGTATCCCAGTTGGTAACGGTTGCTTCAGGTTGGGAGTAGTACCACTCCCTTGCCTTTCCCTCAAGAGAAAATGGGAAAGCAGTTAACAGAATGGAAGTTTCATCTGCACCATGACGCCTAACAGTAGAACAGGCTGTCTGGAAATCCCTAAGGTGCTTGATAGGCTCTTGAGCAGGTAAGCCATGAAACTTGGGCATTAAGTTAATCAATGCGGTTTTTAGTTCAAAACTTGGGCTCCTGGCTCCTGGAGAGTAATCCTTTTAGGTGCTGCCATGTTTTCTGCACGTAAATCAACTGGATCAGTAGTAAAGAAGCTTGTTTCGCTCTCAGATGGCAGTTCAGATTCACCCTCAGATGAGACTGGTGAATTGATCATAATCACTTCACCACCCTCGGAGGCTAACCGACGTCGAGTTCGTCTAATATGTGAAAGAGTTCTTTTAATTTCAAGATCAAATGGCACTAAACTCGGATCAGGCAATGAACGCGTCATTCAATGAGAAAAACAAATAGCTCATGGTAACAGAAGTAAAAATAAAATATGCAAATAAAAATAAAATATATACACTAATTAATAATTTAGCACACTATTGCAACTCCCCAGCAACGGCGCCAAAAATTGATGCGTGGCAGAAGTTAACCAATTTTGAGATTTCAATTAAGAGACAGCGTTGCACGTATAGCTCTTAACCGGCTAAGATCTGCCTCACTAATTTAAAAAGGGTTGTCACAAATTTTAGAAATAAAATACTGGGAGTATGAGTCCCAAGTCGTCTCCCAACGAGTTGCAGGAAAGAGTGCTAATTTATTAACTAGGGGTTTTCAGAAAAATTGAGTTTTGATAATGAGTAATTAAAATGATTAAAAATTAAAACAATAAAAATAAACTAAGAATAGTTATTGATACTCTGAATAAAAGGCCTTGACTGGGGGAATAATTAAGTGGAACTTCTATCCTTGTTGGGATCTTCTCATGTGTAATGTAAAAAGCTTATTGTTCTCACTCGATTTTCCCTTACTAAATAAGGAAAGGTATGGTGATTAAACTAACTCTTACCCTCAGATCCTAGTCCTCTCCCTTAGGGAGGTCTTGTAACATCCCGCATTTTTGAAAATCTAAATATAAATAAATTGAGATTTTATCTTATTAAGTTTAAACTTTGTAATTTTAGAAATTACTTTATTAGAAATAATTAAATAGATTCGGAGATAATTTCATTTAGACCAACTAAGCTTCTTAAGCAATTTTATTATAATTGAATATTTTGCATATTCTTAGTAGTTGAAAAATAAGAAAGAATTGTACAATTTAATTTAAGTAACTTTTATTTTGAAAAAGTTACGATTTATTTTATTAATTTGATATCTTATTTTATAAATCAATCAATTAAGAGTAATTAAATTAGTTTACTAATATTTTGAGTTAATTCAATTAATATTCTTGTGTAAATTTTTATAGTTGGTTATTTTATATATTTTGAAAATTATATAATTTAATTTAAATAATTTCTATTATGGATAAATTATGGTTTATTTTATTAGTTTGAGCTCCTAGAGATTAATTTATTAGGGATGATTAAATTGATTTTTTATAAATACTTTGAGTTTAAGTTAATAAATATTTTGTGTAATCTTATTACAATTGATCATTTTATATAATTTGGAATTAAGAAAAATAATAAAAAGTTATATTATTTAATTTGAATAATTAGTTTTGAGTTTAAATTATATTTTATAAAAATGTGATTAATATGCTTATTTTATAATTTAAATTAGAAATAATCAATCCAACTTAGCAATATGTTGATAAATAATATTCTTAAATATTTTTAATAGAGTATATTTGATTTTAAGATTACTCTACCCTTCAATTTTATCAAAATATCTATTCATATTTATCTTTATTCCTTTATAAAATGTTTTATTTCTAACCCAAAATCCCTAAATTAATTTAGAAACCCTAATTTCCCCAATTCACAAATCCTAACCCCTTTACCCCTTTCTCCCAAAACGCAGTCACACACACACACAGAGGAGAGGAGAGCGTCTGAGAGAGCTGAGAGGAAAAAAGGGGACTACACCACATCGTCGTCCAGCCGCCGTCCATCCCGCCATCACCGGCGTCTCACTGCTGTCGCTGTGGAGACTGAATGCCTTCGAGTTTCCTGCCGCCACCTTGGAGGCCGTCTATCATCAAGAGCGTCAGGAGAAAGAGAGAGGGACGAACTCGCGAGGGAGAGAGAGGAGGTTGCGCTGCGCAACCGTGGAGCCCGTCACACGTGTCACCACCGTCGGAAACAGAACCACGAAGAGGAGAGGAAGAACGACATTGGGAGGAAACTGTGAGCTGCAAGCCGCTGACCGAGAAGAAGCCTTGTCTTCGTCGCCGCATTGGAGTCATCGCTGCCAACGCCGCGAACCGCCGTCAGCGCTGCCGTTGAAGGAAGCTCGCCGTCATAGTTCAATCATCATTGAGCTTGAAGGAAAGCGCCACTGAAATACCCGACAACAGCTTCCCCTGCGTTCCCAATTCCATTCTTGAAACTGTAACACTCTTGCTCGTGCTCTGCTTCCCGATTTTATTTCTCTACTATATTTTCATTCTGAATACAATATAGTGTATGTTCTTGTTTTGTATTGTTATCGCCATCGTCAATCTAGATCCTAGTCATCCCTGTCGTTCATGCCCCTTTACTGCACCTGTTTCTCTACTGCTATTATTTGGAGTACCGGCGTTGATGCTATTATGAATCTGTTAGAGTTGCTATTGATGAGTCTGATGCTACTTTAATCTGGATTGATCTTTTCCTTGATCATTGTCTATTTACACATTTTATTATCACTGCCATGCTTGTTCTGAGTTGATTCTGGTATATGTCTTGTCTTGAAATCCCCAGGGCTGTAATTGTTCTTTATTCCCATCCAATTTTAATTCTCTGTTTCGCTGTAACTATCATTACTGTTGTGGAATTGTCGCCGTTGCGAGCATGATTAGAGATAGTGCCAGGTTCGGATTTGCATGGGAATTGCCACTGCTGTGAGTCAAAAGGAAAAGCCGCTCACAGCATTTAATCTTACGAGTTTCGACATCGAGGTATGGGGTTTAAAATAATTTTAATTTAGGAATGCCAACAAGGTTTACTGAATAACTACAAATAGTATTAATAGTTGTGAGTAATTAATTGATTATATGAATGTTGGATTGTGATTGCGATTGTGCTTGGTGGTGTGATTGAGTTGATTGTAATTATGTGCGGTAGATGATTGAATTATTGATTATTGGTTGTTGAAATGGTTGTTTGGTATATTGCTATGGTTGTGAAAGTGACTTGAGATTAGTAGAGGATTGTGGTTTTGACTGATTATGTATAAATGGTTGAGACTAAGATAATCATCTGATATATTTGATATTGGATTGAGAATTGTTGAAGAATTAGGGCCTAAAAGACTAAACCATTATTAAGAATCTGGTTTTCAAAATAGAATGGTTACTTTGAGGACGGCCTAGTAATTTGCTAGTGATCGAAATGGTGTGAGATTAAAATTTGAGTAAACTTTAACAAGTGTAGTTGTTAGGATTTAAATTTGAAGGTTTTGTATTAACTGAAGATTTAGTTATGATTTTTCAAAGTTAAGCCGTAAAATCTGATTTTCTGCATTATATTTAAGTGAAAACAGTAACTTTGAAAGATTGTAACTAATTCTGTGATGATCGAAATTGTGTTGAACCAAGTCCTGGTTAAACTTGAGAATAATTGGGACTGAATTGGAGAGTTTGAGAGCTTTTCATTAAATATAAAATTTATGGTGAATATTTGAGTAATGGTTGTGGGATCTGATTTTTACTGCAGAATTTTTGGAACAGTAGTAACTTGTTGGCTCTGCTGTGAAAGTTCCGAATTAAATTTTGAAGCGAAACCAATTTTAAATAAAACTTTAGTCCTATTATTTTAATTTCGTAAAATTTCAGAACGGTTGAACTTGCGGTTTAAAAGATACGAATTTTTGAAATACGATGCATTATGCAGTAAAGGCCAGATTCTGTTTTCTTAAATCAGTAAATTTGGGAGTTTATAACTTTTGAACCTGGTTGGATATCGAGGTGCAACCAATTGGAAGTGAAAATTAAGTATATTTAGCATATGTGACTTAAATTTCAGGGCTATCCATGTTTTAATGAGTAAGTTATGGGACTTGGAAGAAGATAAGTTCATTAAGTTTTAAAATAGAATTCTGCAGAAAATTAGTCAACTTCTAGGTTATATAACTTCTTCATTAAAAATGATATTGACCTGGGACCAATTGGAAAAGAAACCTGGATAAGTAGAGTTATACTATATTAATTTTTAAAGTCATTGGATTTAACTTGGATTTTATATTGGATTTTGAATATCACATGCTGCTGCTGTTTTTCTAGTTTTATGCACGGCAGAGCAGTCACGGTTTTTCCTTTATTCCTAAGGCTAGAAAAACCAGAAAATTATAATCTTTGATTTGTTAGAAAGCTTATTTCAAGATGAACACCTGGACATAAATTTTTCACAATTCCGAGTTTATTTGCTATATTAAAAACAGAAAAGAAGATAGAGTGTTGAGAATGTCTGAGTGAGAGTTATGAGTTCATAAAATTAAAGATGAACCTTAGCATCATAGGGCTGATTCAATGTTGGAATTTGTCTGATTCTGAATTGATTTAAATTTTGGAGAGGTTGAAAAGATTTTGGTAAATTGTTTGGTTGGGACCCGTAAGGATGGCTAAGTCCTATTTTTAAAGGAGATTATGTCCAAATTTTTATAAAAGTATAAGGACTTAATCAAAATCAATATTTAAGGCTTATTTAATGATAATAACTTCAATGATTCTTTTAAGAAAAGATTATTTGGTATACGAGATTGTTGGCAAGGGCGTGGGTCTTGTCCCGCTTGCGTACTTGCAATTATGAAAGAAAAAGGAAAGAGTAAAGTACTTATTGTATGATTATCTGTTGCTTGAGGCAACCCAAGAGATATTTGTTTATTTGTTTGTTACTTGAAGCAACCCAAGAGATGTTTGTTTGTTGCTTGAGGCAACCTAAGAGATATTATTTGCTTATTTGTTGCTTAAATGCAACCCAAGAGATAATATTTATTTATCTGTTGCTTAAAGCAACCCAAGAGCTTCTGTAGGGAAACTAGGATACCTACAACAATTTTCCGTTCCCAAGAGTATATTTCCTACGAGTAGAAAGCAGAGGCTGTCTCAATAGAGCTGCTAATAATTATATGCGCATTTATTTGAACGAAAAATCGTATTCGGAATATCGTGAACTCGTGACCGGATAAATGTCGGGAATGTAGGTGCTAACCGACACATGAGCTCATGGCCTGCACTAGGACTAAACATTCATCATATTCATCTATGTGATATTGTTTGGGTGTGTATATTGTAATTGGTTTGCCTAAGTGAATAATTCTGTTTAATTGCTAATTGCTATACTTGATATAATTGCTCTTGATTGTGTTTGAACCTCATTACCTGTGTTTGTAACTGATTGTTTGGATTGTGGTGATTGGATGTTGATTGAGTTGTTTGGGCCTAAGGCCATGACTGATACGTTTGAGGTCTAGTAAAGTATGAAAAATCAAACTGGTTTAGCATAGACTTAATGATCCTATGCTTGGAACAGGTTGGTCATTCATACAGTCTAGGAAACTTTTAAGAGTTTTATAAAGAAAATATGGGTCTAGGATTTTAAATAATTAACCAATGCTTTTAAAGGAGGTTAATTTTCTTTTAGATGTCTCTGAATGAAATTAACTATTTGCGCTTTATTCTTTACTTTCACGGCATTCTCGACCTCTACTGAGAACATGTAGTTTGGTTCTCACCCCCAAATTTTCCACCCATTCAGTGACAAAAGTTTGAAGATGCAATATGAAGCTGCAAGTGATTAGTAGGCTTTCTTTATGGTTTTAATTGCTTTCATAGAGTCCCCTCGCTCTTGTCCTTTGAGGTTTTATTTTAATAGAGGGGTAGGTGTTGTATTTGGGTTTATATGACTTCTTATGTATAAGAATTACTATTAATAATACTTATATGATTTTTATTATTATTTGCAATGTTTATCCTTGATACATGTCATTAATGAATAAAAACAAAATTTTCTGGCATTTTCTTAAAATTGAAACGCGAAATCGATACAAAGGCTCAGTAATTAAGTACTTAATACTAGAAAAGGTCACGTAACGTTCTTTCTAGTAGAAATACCCTGACTTAAGCAAGGTATTTTGCTGGATGGGACGTTACAGGTCTAGTGTTAGCAGGTATGGAATTAGCTAACAACGTCCAGTTTAACCAAGCACTTGAGCATTCCAACTCAAGTATCGCCTCTTAATCAACCCCCATGTCAAGTAGAAATTCTACTCCATTGACATGAAATTAATAATCATAAAGATATGAGAAGACATAATTAATTAAAAAAAATAGAGAATTAAAATTAATTAAAATAAAAATAACTCTATATATTAATCAATTCAAAACGCAACATAATTATCTGAACAAAATCAATGAGTAACTAATTAAAAATAAGGGAATAAAGAAACAAACTAAAGTAATATCTTCAACGGAGGTAATGACTCTCAGCATCCAAAAATCCAAGCAAAAGCATAAACTATCAATGTAATGGAACTCTCAAAACTCATATCTAAAACTAAGAGTAATCCTAATGTGATGAATCTGAATGTCTGTGGATGCTTGCTGAGTTTCTGCATGTTCCCTAGGTTTAGTCTATATTTCTGGGCCGAAAATTGGGTCAAAAACCGGCCTGAAATCGCCCCAGCGTATTCTTTTATTTTTGCAGATCGCGCAGGTCACGCGTACGTATCGTCCACGCGTTCGCGTCATTCAGTGATTTTCCTTGTCATGCGTTTGCGTCGTCCACGCATTCGCGTCATTCGTGCAGACTTCAATCCATGCGTTTACGTCAGGCATGCGTTCGCGTCGCTGCGAATTCTCCATTTCGCGCATTCGCGTGGGCCATGTGCTCGCGTCATTGGTCGCTGATCATCTCCTTAGTTTCTTGTGTTTCTTCCAATTTTGCAAGCTCCCTCTCCAATTTCCAAGCCATTCATGCCCTATGAAGCCTGAAACACTTAACACATGGATCACGACATCGAATGGGATAAAGGAAAATTAAAATACATAATTAAAGGTCTCTAGGAAGCAATTTTTCAACCATGGAGTGATTTTGGGAAGGAATTGTAAATACATGCTAATCGTATGAATAAGTGGGTAAAGATTTGATAAAACCACACAATTAAATACAATATAAATCATAAAATATTGGTTTATCACATAGTCACTAGCATCACACATTAATTGAAATGGTAAATCCCAGTCAGGAGGAGCTATGATGGGAGCAGATGTTAGGTTTGCTTTCAGAGTTTCAAAGGCAAGCAAACAGTCAGTATCAAAGATAAAAGGAATATCAGCAACCAATAGGTTGCTCAATGGTTCAGCAATTTTAGAAAGATCCTTTATAAATCTTCTATAAAATCCTGCATGACCCAAGAAACTCCGGACTGCCTTAACATTGGTTAGTGGTGGTAATTTTTCAATTACCTCCATCTTTGCTCTATCAACCTCAATTCCCTTGCTTGAAATTTGGTGTCCAAGAACAATACCTTCTGTAACCATAAAATGACATTCCTCCCAATTTAAAACAAGATTTGATTCTTGCCACCGTTTCAAGACCAGAGATAAATGCTTAAGGCAGGATTCAAAAAATTACCAAAACCAGAAAAGTCATCAATAAATACCTCAATAAATGTTTCAACCATATCAAAAAAAATGAAAGCATACACCTCTGAAAAGTTGCTGGGGCATTACAGAGTCCAAACGTTATTCTCCGATAAGCAAATATTTCAAAAGGACACGTGAATGCCGTCTTTTCTTGATCTTGAGGGTCCACTGCAATATGATTATATCCAGAATATCCATCTAAAAAATAATAAAAAGCATGACCAACTAACCTCTCAAGCATCTGATCAATGAAAGGCAAGAGGAAGTGATCCATCCTTATAGCAGTGTTGACTGTTGAGCCTTCTGTAATCTATGCACATTCGCCATCCTGTGACGTTCCTTGTGGAAATTAGCTCATTCTTTTCATTCTTGATAACTGTCATCCCTCCTTTCTTGGGAACTACCTGCGCAGGACTCACCCAAGGGCTGTCAGAAATAGGGTATATAATGACGGCTTCCTATAGTTTCAATACCTCCTTTTGGACCACTTCTTTCATGGTTAGATTTAGCCTCTTTTGTGGTTGCACAACCGGTTTAGCATCTCTTCAAGAAGGATCTTGTGCATACACTTGGTTGGACTAATCCCCTTTAAATCACCAATGGTCTACCCAAGAGCCGTTTTATGACTCTTGAGCACTCTAATCAGTGCCTCTTCCTCCTCAAGCTTCAAGGAAGAGCTAATATTCATTGGATATGAATTATTCTCACCTAGGATTTCTCCCTCTACTTTAGGCATGATTGGCAGGTCCTTCTGACATGGTGACTCATCAATATTAAGCAAATTATTCTTAGAGAGAGGATCTAGAACATCATCAAGTGCCTCAGCTTCTAGCAGCTCTTGAACAAGTGGTTTAACAACATCAACTCTCATACACCCCTCAGAATCATTAGGGTGTTTAATAGCTTCAAACACATTAATGACCATCTGTTCGTCATTGACCCTCAGGGTTAGTTCACCCTTTTGCACATCAATTAGAGCTATACCTATACCTAAAAAGGGTCTTCCAAGAATAATAGAAGACTTTTTATCCTCTTCCATATCCAATATGACAAAATTAGTAGGAAAAATAAATCGGCCCACTTTCATAAGTAAATCCTCAACAACCTCCACAGGAATCTTAATAGAAAGGTCAGCAAGTTGAAGAGAAATACGAGTGGGTTTTACCTCATCAATTTGGAGCTTTTTCATCACTGAAAGTGGCAATAGGTTGATGCTAGCTCTAAGATCACACAAAGCTATATGAATAGTGACATCTCCAATGGTGCAAGGAATTACAAAGCTTCCTGGGTCCTGCATCTTTTCAGGAAGTTTATGTTGAATAATGGCACTGCATTCCCCACCACTATCTCACTTTCCTTCCAATTCCTCTTGTTAGTCAACAACTCTTTCATGAACTTAGCATAGAGAGGCATTTGCTCAAGGGCCTCAGCAAAAGGGATGTTGATTTAAAGCTTCATGAAAACATCTAAAAATCTGGAAAATTGCTTGTCTTTGGAAGCCTTCGGGAGCCTCTAAGAGTAAGGCATTTTAGGCTTGTATTTAGGAGCCTTACGCAATGTCGGATGAGTGTCAAGAGAGGCTAGAAAAGGGTTAGTTGCATGCCTAGGAGGGGCGTGTTCTACCTCCTCTGTCTTCTCCTCCTGAACTTCTTTTTCAATTAACTCCTCATTTACCTTGGTCTTTAAACCAGCTACTTTACCGCTTCTTAGTTGAATAGCCTTGCAGTCTTCTCTTGGATTTACCACTGTGTCACTAGGAAGGGTATTAGGAGGACACTCAGGTATTTTCTTGCTCAACTGGCCTACTTGCACATCCAAGTTTCTAAGTGAAGCTCTAGTCTCTTGCATAAAACTTGCAACTAGTGATTCCAGATCAGTGTTTTTCTGAGGTGGAGAAGTTACTTGCTGAGGTTGCTGTGGTTGAGATGACTGGAACTGGCGGTTATTAAAATTATTCTACTAAAAACTGCCCTGAGGATTATTAAAATTCTATTGCCTCTAAGGTTGCTCTCTCCACCCAAAATTTAGGTGATTTCTCTACCCCTGATTAAAGGTCTTGGAATATAGATCATTATTGGGGTTTCTAAGAGCATTCCCTATATAGTTGACCTGTTCAGGAGGAAATTGAGCATATTCATAATTCTCACCTTCAATGAAGCCACCATTCATGTCATATGAAGCCTCTTGAGGAGGATTCTAAGCACTAATAGCTAAAACCTGCATCCCACTCAAGTGTTGAGTAAGCATATTGATCTGTTGAGACATAACCTTGTTCTGATCAAGAATAGCATTGAAGGTTTCTACTTCCAAGACTCCTTTCTTCTGAGGAGCCTCAGAGTTCATAAGATTCTTATTAGAGGAGCAGAGATATTGGTTGCTAACAACCAACTCAATAAGCTCAGCAGTCTCTTCCGGCATCTTCTTCATATGCAATGAACCACCTGCAGAGTTATCTAAACACATTTTGGCCATTTCACAAAGGCCATCATAAAAGATCTCTATCTTGGTCTACTCAGAGAACATGTAAGGAGGGCATTTATTGGTCATCAGCTTGTATCTCTCCGAGACTTCATAGAGGGTCTCACCATCTCTCTGCCTGAAGGTCTGAATATCCACCCTTTGCTTAGTCAGCTTCTGTGGTGGGAAGAATTTAGACAAAAATCCATTGACTACCTGATCCCAAGTGTCGAGGCTCTCCTTGGGCTGAGAATCAAGCCATTGCTTTCCTCTATCCCTCATAGCAAATAGAAGAGCATGAGCTTGTAAACCTCAGGATTCACTCTATTTATTTTCACAGTGTTAGAAATTTACAGGAAGTTAGAGATGAATTGGTTTGGATCTTCCTACGGGAGTCCATGATACTGACAATTTTGCTATACCAGAGTGACTAACTAAGGCATCAGCTCAAAGTTGTTTGTAGCTATAGGAGGCAACACAATACTGTTTCCATAGAAATTAGGATTGGGAGTAATGTCTGAGCCAAGCATCCTTCTAGGTTGTTCATTCTCATTCTGATTTACCACATTGGCATTGACAAAATTGTTGTGGTTAGGATCCATTGTGAGCTCCTCAGTTTCTTTTGCAAGAGTATCACTGAGATTTTCACCAGATTTATAGAGTCTAGCCTGTTGCAAATGCCGCCTCAAAGCCCGTTCAAGTTCAGGATCAAAATCTATAAGAGGTTTCTTGTTCCTGTTCCTGCTCATAAACAACAGAAAAAAAGAAAAGATGGGAAGCTCTACATCAGAGTGCAGAGAATTCCTAGTGAGGTAACATGTGTAAAAGAAATAAAATAGAACAACTAAATAATTAAAGAAAAAATTTCAAAAATTATAAATAAAATTAAATTGAAAATTTCGAAATTTATAAACAAAAATGGACAGGAAATTAAAAATAAAAATCATTAGGTAACACCAAACTTAATTTCAGAAATTAAGGAAAATTAATAGCAAGAAATTTCAAAAATTAAAAGGAAAAATTAAATAAAATTAAAGCTAAAACGCCTAATCTAAGCAATCAAACAACTAATAGTTATCAATCACAGTCAATCCCTGGCAACGGTGCTAAAAACTTGTACGGAATTTATAACCCACAAACTAACCGACAAGTGCACAGGGTCGTACCAAGTAGTACCTCAAGTGAATGAGGGTCGATCACACGAGGATTGATGGACTAAGCAACAATGATTGAATGATTTACATAGTTAGACAATCAGAAAAGAGTGTTTGGGTTTCAATTGTATTAAACAGTAAATTCAGAAAATCAGAAAGCAAGCAGTAAACAGGTTGTGAAATATATGAGTAAAACAGTTAAGGTTTCAGAGATATTTATCTTTCGGATTAACTTTTCTTACCAACTACTTTAATCATGCAAGATTTAACTCATGGCAAACTCTTTGTGACTAAACTCTAATTCCTTAGACCTTTTTAGTCTTCTCTAACCTTCATCAACTGCCAATTCCTTGGTCACTTGATTCCAATTAGAGGGTTAAGTCCAAAACTAGTTTATGTGCCATATAAACCCTAATTATCGAAATATAAGAGGATTATATGTCACATCTTCCATTAAGTCCAGATAATTAGTGATTTAGGAGAATCTTTTTTCAAGTTGTTGTTCAGGTAAATTGTGTTTCCAACGTTTACAAGAACTCAATCAGAATAAAGGTCATACTTCCGTTCCACCCAGATTCATAAGATGAAGAACGAAATAATTCTTGAATTTGAAATCAATACATGAATTAAAATAGAAAAGTAATAGTGTTAATCCATAGAATAAACAGAGCTCCTAACCTTAACAGTGGAGGTTTAGTTACTCATGGTTGAGAGAGAAAACAAGGATTCTGAAAACTGTAAATTACGGAATGAGGTCTGAGAGAAGAGAAGAGCCCGAAGGGCTGATTCTTTTCCTCTTTTATATCTAATCCTAATTAATGTAAAATATATTTTCTAAAACTAAATAATATCTTTTCTTATTTTAAAATAAAATAAGGTTTTAATCAAAATTAATTAAAACACTCGTGCAAGCCTTGATGAGACATGGGGGCCATTGCAAATCATTGAGCTGGCCCCTAACTTGGAAAATCCCAAGTTAGGCGCCACTATGGCAGCACGACTTGGAGGTTATCCTTTAATCCTAGCGCCTAACTTCAGGATTCTGAAGTTAGGTGATGCCTTGGCAGCACACAATTCACACACAAGTCCCTCTTCTGGCGACTAACTTGGGAAATGGCAAGTTAGTCTCCAGTATGGCCGAGCATGCTGGAGAAGCAGTGTATACTATTACACATAATTGGAAAGCTCTAAATGTTAGCTTTCCAATTCCATTGAAATCATGTCAATTAGATATCTGTAGCTCAAGTTATTCTTGTTGGAGTGCAAGGAGGTCAAGATTGACAACATCATTCACTTTCTTTTCTTCTTCTACAAAATTCTATCAAACTCATCCGAATACTATCTGAAATAAATAGAAATATGCTCACGCATCAGGGATTGGGTGGAGTGAGAGGTGGGTTGAGAGAATCAAGGGAAGTGATGGGTGATGGGATGGATGAATGTGGATCAAAAAGTGGGTGAGATAGGAGAGAGAATGGATAAGAATGAAAACACTTTATAATTGAATCAAATATATATTAAAATAGAAGAATAATAATCTTAATCCATATAAATAAACAGAGCTCCTAAGCTTAACCAGGAGATTTAGTTGCTCATAACTTACAGAGAAAACAGGTTTCTGAAAAGTACGGAAGGAAGAAGATCCTAAAGTTATCTTTTCCTTTAATTACTAACCTAATAATAAATACTAGACCTAAAAGATATTATTTTCTAAATAAAAATTACAATAAGAAAATAAAATAAAACTAAGAAGTGCTAAATCCACTTGGAGGCCCAAAGAGGTGTGAAACGGGCTGCTGCTGGCATTTAACTTCAGGAATGGGTGTTAAACGCCAAGGGGGGAAGCGTGCGTCTCTAGTTTGTGCCCCCTGTTGGCCTTAAACGCCGGGTGGGCGTTTAGCACCCAGGGGGGTGTTGCCAGCATTTTTCTTTCTTGCTTCAAGCTTCTCCAAACTACTCCGAATTTTACCTAAAATCATAAAAATACAAGAAAAACTCAAAGTAGCATCCAAAGGTAATTTTTTCACTAAAATGATGTAAAAATAAATAAAATCAAACTAAAAACAACTAGAAAATGATAGTAAAAAGGGTATAAGATGCTCACGCATCAAATAAGTCCTTCAAACACCCAATAAGTCACAAAGTCCATTCCTAACATTATTAAAGATGTTAAACTACCAATTGAACTTAAGAAAACCAACTAAAAATGGAAATTCAACTTATTCATCAACTATATATAAAAAAATAAAATGAAAGAATGTTACCATGGTGGCGTATCTCCCGCCTAACACTTTTGTTTATTGTCCTTAAGTTGGACAATTGGGGATGCCATTGCTATGGTGGCTTGTACTTGAATTCTTGTACCGATCTTCTTGTTTATTCTCATAATTCCACTTGGGTATCATAACTTCTGAAGTTTGCTTTAGACACCAGGTCATCCTCCTAGATCCTTTCAATTGAGCACTATGCCAACCTTGGAAATCAAATTTTGAAGTTTCAACCTTAATGAGCCTAAATTTAAATTGCCAACCACTACACCTCCCTCTCTTGCTCTTCAATCCACAAAGAGCTCTAACTTGACCATCTGTCTCAAGAAGATCATATTCAAGTGGGATAATAAAACTTAAGGATAAGAGTTTTACCCACTCAAATGTTGTGTTGGATGGTGACCTAGGAAGAGAGACTTCCAACAACCTTGTAATTTTCACTCACTTGTGCTCCCCTTTGATTACATCTACCTCTTGACAAGCTTCTTCAATTTCCATTTATTTGCCAAATTCTTCCATATATTCCTTATTGATCAAAATATATCTTGGGGGTTGTGCACATTCCTCATTAACGCTAGTTTCACATCCAATAAAAGAAGCCTCAACAAAATCACTAATGTCACGTGTTAGTGTGGAATTGTCTTCAATTGTGAGATCTACCTCTTGTTCAATTTTCCCTAATTCTTCAACCACTTCTTCAAATTCCATGTATTCAACCTTCTCCACTTGTTGCAAACTACGCTTCAACTCTTCTTCTTTACCTTGACGCTCCAAGCTCTCTTCCACTTCACATTTTCCTATTGAAGTTAATTCTTGACATTTATTTATGGATGTTCTTGGATTGTGGCATGAATTTTATGAGTCAAAGTGGGCTCTAATTTTGGCCAAGGAAGCCACGAGAGCGTCAAGCCACCCTTGGGATTCTTGGAGAAAACTTGCTGAAGATTGAAAAGTTTCTTCCATGGAGGATTATGGTGTAAAAGATTGTTAATAATGTTGGAGGTAGCCATCATATATAGGAGGTGATGGTTCAGGAGGGTTGTGGGAGTAATGATGTTGGGGTGGTAGTAGCTCAACGGGTGCTCGTTCATAATGGTCACAAGGGTGTGCATAAGGAGGATATGGATTTGGATCATGTGGAGGTATTTGGAAGAAGTTGGATATGGTTTGAGGGTATTGTGGTTGAGAGAAATATTGAGAATGGTGGTCATATGAATATGGTGGTTGAGGTTTATAATCATAGAAATGGCCACCATAGTCATTAGGTTAGTAAGCACCATAGGCAAGATTGTAGTCATAGTGGTTGTAGAGGAGGAGATTGCCATGAAGATTGTCTATATGCATGTAGCTCTTCTCGCAAGTGATAATTCCTTCCTTGGTGAAAACCATAATTGAAATTGCCATTTCCTAAATATTTTCACAACCATACCCGAAACCATAAGGATGAGAATACATAAGAAAAAGAGAAAATCAAAACAATGAATATCAAAAAGCAAACGAAAAAAAAAACTAACTCCTAACTATTAGCAAAAACTAAGAAATAACCAAAAAGCAATCTATTCACTATATTCACATATTCACAATAGCCAATAATATAACACAATTTCAATTCTCCCGCAACGGCGCCAAAAACTTGATGAGAGCCAAATGTTGGTTTAGAATTTTCTCAAAAAGAATTACGTTGCAAGTGTAGGTCCAAACTAAAAAAAGACCCTAATCAAAATTTAAAAAGGTTTTCACAATAAAAATTAAAATAACCAAAAGTAGTATCCCAAGTTGTTCCCCCTAGGAATTGCAATCAAGTGCTCAATTATTGGCTATGAGGGAATCAGGGGTTTTGGTAGCACTAAACAAGAAATGTAAATAGCAAGAAATTAAAGATGCAAACAATAATTAAATATCAAAAATAATTAAACTAAGGCAATTAAAGAAATCAACTAAGAAAGATCTTAGCAAGCGTTGATGGTTAAGAATCGCTATCCTTGTTATTAACCACAACATGATCATTATAAAGAGCAAACCCACTTTGTTTTCCCCAACATTGAAGGAAAGTCAAATGGACTTAATTAATCCTAATCCATAAGTCCTAATCAACTTACTAATTGAATTAGCAAAAGATTAGTGTCAATGAAAAAAAGACTAATTAAGATCTCTAAATTATCAATCAATTTGGATATTAGTAACTCAAGGTTACTAGGGTTACCAACCCAAGCCAAGATTGTAAAAATCTACTCTAAAACAAAAAAGAGCATTTCATCAAACTCCTAGAATACAATAAAGGCAAACATCATAAAATGAAAGAATTAATAAAATACCATAACTAACCAAAGCAAGAAATTAATAATAGCAACTAAAGCAAACATCAAAGTACATGATATAATACCCTACCACATAGAGTTTTACGCTTAAGCCGTAAAATAGATGTGGTGTGGTATTACGACCTCTAAAATTATATATATATATATAAGAAATTCGTAATAAGAGCCTTGAAGAAAAGTTTAAACAAAACCATAAAAAGAAAATCCCATTACACTCGAAAACGTAAAACCGGATAAACCGAAAAGGATAAACCATAACTATAAGGAGTAGAATACCAAGAATACATAATATCAAGCTCCAGACTCGACCTACGAAGCTGAGGCCGGCCGAAGTATATATATATATATATATATACAATACAAAAATATCCCAAACAGAAAGCTCATAATATTGTTTCTCCAAGTCACCTCTAGGAGGGACAAAATCCAAAATATACAAGCGGAGAGTCTATATACATATAAACAAGGCATAAAACAAAATATAGTAATCTTTAAATATCCATCTACGCTTGCAGTTGAAACTACAGACTGATAAACCCATATTTTATGATGTATTTTGTGCTCAATTTAAGTGATTTATTCAAGACTCCACTCACTTATTCATGTAAATTGAATGGTATTACTTTCCCTTCCTTATTATGTGATATATGTGAAAAACATGTTTCCTAAGCTTTAAAAATATTAATTTTAATTACCCTTCATTACCATTCGATGCCGTGATTTGTGTGTTAAGTATTTTCAGATCTCCTAAGGCAGGAATGGCTTAGAGGACAGAAAGGAAACATACAAAAATGGAAGAAAAGTACGGAAATGGAGTTTTGAAGAAAAGGGTAGCGACGCGAATGCATGAACGACGCGGCCGCGTGCCTAGCGCGAAAAGGCAGCGACGCGAACGCGTGACTGACGCGGACGTGTGCCTTGAGCAGAACGCAAATGACGCGTACGCGTGACTGAAGCGAACACGTGACAAGGAAAACTCCCAGTTGACGCGACTGCATGATCCACGCGGACACGTGACAGACGCCACATGCAGAAACTACAGAAAACGCCCCCAGCAATTTCTGAAACCCTTTTGGCCCAGATCCAAGTCTAGAAAACACAGATTAGAGGTTATAAAGTGGGGGAATGCATCCATTCATTAACATGTCTTCCATTATTCACTTTTCATAATTTAGATGTAGTTTTTAGAGAGAGAGAGAGGTTCTCTCCTCTCTCTTAGGTTTTAGGATTAGGATTCCTCTTAAAGGATTTAGGATTTCAACTTCCTCTCAGGTTCAATATTCCTTTTACTTTATATGTCTCTTCTGCTTTCAGATACTTTAATGCTTTTATTTGTTGATTACTTATGTTGCCAAATTGGCTTACGAACCATTCATGTTAGGATTTTCTTTATTTAATATAAATTGAGGTATTTCAGATTTATGATTCTTATTTAGCTTTTTATATTCTTGGCTTTAATTGATTAATTGGAGACTCTTGAGTTATCAAACTCATCGTGATTGATAATTTTTATTTTTGCTAATTGAATTGAATTTCGATAACTCTAGTCCTTTCTTAGGAGTTGGCTAGGACTTGAGGATTAAACTAATTAGTCCACTTGACTTTCCTTTGCTTTAGTAAAGGTTAACTAAGTGGGATTAAAACTCAATTCTCATCACCATCGATAAGGATAACTAGGATAGGACTTCCAAATTTTCATACCTTGCCAAGATTTTTATTAGATATTAATTTATTAATTCCTGCAATTTATTTTCCTTGTTCAAACCTTTTGAAACCCAAAAACACTGTTTTTCATAACCAATAATAAATCATACTTCCCTGCAATTCCTTGAGAAGACGACCCGAGGTTTGAATACTTCAGTTTATAAATTTTATTGGGTTTGCTACTTGTGACAACCAAACATTTGTACGAAAAGATTTTCTGTTGGTTTAGGAGGTATACTTACAATGCGATTATATTTGTGAATTTCTTTACCGATAGGAAATCAGTTGGTCAAAATGGTGCTGTTGCTGGGGAGTTGCAAACGTGTGCCTTATTATTGGTTATTGTAAATATTTTTCTTTTGCTTGTTTATTTGTTTCTGTTTTCATTCTTAATTCTTATTAGCTAACATGAGTTCTCACCCCTCTCGCTTTGAGTTTGGTTCTAATATTGTTGAAGGGAATGAAAGCTATAGCAGGAACATGCATCAAGGTCAGAACAGCCAAAGATGGATGGAGCCACGAGGACTTGATCAACCCTTTAGGCAACAACACCCTCCACAGTATCACAGACGACGACCATTCTACAATGCATGCCAAGGCAATAGATACGGTGGATCCCTTTGTAGTTACCAACAAGTTCCACCCTGTGCTTATGAATCACCCTCTCAACATAGCTTTGAACCACCACACTCACAAGTTCCTTTTCACCATTCACCACCGTGTGACCCTTATCCACCACAATTCCAATCCAATTACTCCCAAGAACCACCACCGCAACATTCACCATCCCCATATCCTTATCAAGAAGAACCACCACTGTATTATGAGCCCTCTCCCCCAACCAATGAACCCTCATACCCACCCCAATTTCCAATGGATGACACCCTTCATGTTCTTCTTCAAGGGCAAGCGAAGATGCAAAGAGACGTAGTGGAACTCACTACTGCCTTAACCAAGGTAGTAAATAAATTAGCTTCTCAACATCTGAGCACTCAAAGTACTCCCATGGCTACATATGGAGAATCAAAAGAAGAGCGTAACATGAAGGAGACACTAGAAACTTCGGTGGACAATGAGGAGCATGGCTTTGTATTGGAACAAGCGGAGGAAGCCATAATAGTTGTAGAGGAAGAAGTGGTTGAAGATTTAGGAGATGCTGAACCTCCATGGGAATCGAGAACTGTAAAGGATTCCGCCGAGAAGTTTGAATTTGATGCCAAGGAGGATAGTGCACAACCTCCAAAGTATATAACTTGTGAAAAATTGGACGGAATAGACCAAGAAATTGATTCCATAGGTAGTGATGATCATGAATCAAGCTCTCCTAGTCACGAACTTACATCCGTAACTGAACTCCTTGGACCTGAAGAACCTTATCCAAGTGAATACGAAGATGATGTCAAGGTAGATTTCTCTCAACCTCCAACTTATGACTTGAGTGAGGAAGAAGACATAGAAGACTTTGATCAAGATGCAGTTGCAGTTGAAGAATTTTGCACGGAAGTGGATGAATTCACAGAAGAATACAAGGGAGTAGAGCTTACAGAATCACTGGAAACACCTATCCCAAGGCCATTACCACCTAATACAAGCTTCAAGTGGGTACAATCCTTAACCTTTATCTTTACTTTTCTACTTGAATATGGTTTGCTTGAAACAGATGGCCAGCTTAGAGCTCTCTGCGGCTTTAAGAGTAAGAGCAAAATGGCTCGTACTCAGAGCTGGTATGCAAGATTCAATAAGGTTCCACGCTTCAATTCGAAGTGCACAAATTGGTATCAAGTTCAATTGAATGGGTCTCAGAAGGCGTTTGGTCATCTTGGTGAAAATACAACTTCTAAACCGCCCGACTGGAAAAATACAATTCTAGACAAAGGCGGGTGCAAAAGCAAGGTTTGGGATCCTGGAATCTACTCTGACATTCAACACCCCGGGAGCCTGAGAATCTGTTTGAAGCTGCTCAAAGGCTTTACGTGCCTTGTTTGGGACCCCGGACGCTATTGGCATTCCAAACATTGGTGGAGATTTCTGGATGAATTTAAGCACAAGCCACCATAACAGGAAGCTCATCAAATGTCCAACTTAAGGACTTTAACTAAAAGTTCTAGGTGGGAGACAACCCACCATGGTATGATCTTTTCTTTTTCAATTTTATTTTGTGTTGTTTGTTTTTATTTTATTTTAATTTCATTGAACCTAGAAGTATTCATAGCATCTACATTAGCACTGCATATTGCATACTGCATAATTGCACAATATATATATATATATATATATATATATATATATATATATATATATATATATATATATATATATATATATATAAATCACCCATGCGAGCGCGTAGGCCACACGTGGGCGTGGAGTAGAAATCGGCGTAAGATCTAATGCCCAGAAAGTTGGGATAGAATTGTGCGGCTGGTGTGCGTTTAGCACAAAACGGCCCACGCGTTCGCATCCCTGACGCGAACACATCACTCGAAAACACTCATCCCACGCGAAAGCGTGAGCGACGCGTCCCCGTTGCATGGATATAATAGCCCCCTAAATGGAAACAGAGAATTGCACTGAAACGACGCTGGAAGTGTGCGTCTAGCACAATTTACAGCGACGCGGTTGGGTGCCTCACGCGTCCGCGTCACCCATCTTTTACCCAACCCATGCGACTGCGTCAATCACGCGACCGCGTCAAACCCATTTCACCCTAGTCACGCAATCGCGTGCTCCACGCGTTCGCGTGGATTCAAAAATACTAACCCCCTTCACGCGAAATCTACCCTTCGCGTCGCCCATTCATCCCCAACCCTCCTCTCACCTTTTTCCTTCCTCTCCTCTGCAACCACCACCGCACCAGCTGCCAACTACCGCCGGCCACCGTGCCAAGCCACCACCGCACCACACCACCGACATCCCCCTCTCTTCTTTCTTTTCTTCCTCTACCACTCTCTTCCACCCATCTCACCCACCGCCGCCCCATCACCGAGCTGCCACCACTGCGCCACCCACACAGAACTGCCGGCCAACTAAAGATCCGAAGATTGATGGTTCAGAGGTTATAAAAACTCTTGTTGTAAGTATAGTTACTAAACCAAGCAATCAACCTTTCTTACAAACGTTTTGGGTGTCACAAGTAACAAACCCCTTTAAAAATTGTTAACCGAGTATTCAAACCTCGGGTCGTCTTCTCAAGGAACTGCAAGGAAGTATGTTCTTATTACTGGCTATAAAGGTTGTAATCGGGGTTTAGAAGGTAAGAAGCAAGTGATTTAAATGACAAGTAAAGTAGATGGAAATTGAAATAAATAAACACTATAAAGCAACTTTTGGCAAGGTAAGAGAAATTGGAAGTCCAACTTGGTTATCTCCCTCAACAATAATGAAAGTTGAATCTAAATTCCACTTAGTTAACCTTTACTAAAGTAAAGGAAAGTCAAGGGACTAATTAGTTTGACCTTCGAATCCTATTTATTTTCCTAAGAAAAAGTTGGGATTATTGAAATTCAGTTCAATTAGCAAGATAACGATTATCAATTATGCTGAGTTTAATAATGTTGAGTTAGTGATTTCTTAACCAAGACCAAAAGGGAAAAAGTAAAATTGTTGGAATAAAAATGTCCTTAGATGGGAAGCAATGGTAACACAAATTAAGGAGAAAGCAATCAATAACTGAAATACCTCAAATAATCATTAATTCAAATCATAACATGGGAAGGATTCATAAGTCAAGTTGGCAACATTTATAGGTACGGATAAAAGCATTAAAGTAAATATTAAACCTGGATCGAGAGTCACTCTTACAAACTAAGAGAAGTCCTAAATCCTAATCCTAATCCTAAGAGAGAGAGGAGAGAACCTCTCTCAAACTAAATCTAAATCATGGAAAGTGAAAATTGGCGAGCTCTCCCTGAATGGATGCATTCCCCCACTTCATAACCTCTGGTCTATGCCTTCTGGACTTGGATTTGGGCCAAAAAGGGCTTCAGAATTCGCTATGAGCGTTTTCTGCAATTTCTGGTGCGTGGCCTCTGTCATGCGTCCGCGTAGGTCACGCAGTCGCGTCATTCGGAGCATTTCCTTACCACGCGGTCGCGTCAGTCATGCGACCGCGTCATGTGCGTTCTGCTTAAGGCGCACGGTCGCGTCAGTCATGCGGCCGCGTCGCTGCTGATTCGCTCTTGGCACGCGATCGCTTCGTCCATGCGATCGCGTGGATGCCAGTTTCTTCAGAAGCTCCGTTTTGTGCTTTCCTTCCATTTTTGTATGTTTCCTTTTCCATCCTTTAAGTCATTCTGCCTTAGAAAATCTGAAACTACTCAACACACTAATCACGGCATCGAATGGAAATAAAGGTAATTAAAATAATTAATATTAAAGCTTAGGAAACATGTTTTTCACATACATCACATAATAAGGAAGGGAAAGTAAAACCATGCAATTAATATGAATAAGTGGGTGAAGGATTGAATAAATCACTCAAACTAAGCACAAAATAACTCATGAAATATGGGTTTATCAACCTCCCCACACTTAAACAATAGCATGTCCTCATGCTAAATCCAAGGTAAAGAATAAGGTAAGGTTAAAGTGGTGGAATGTTATGCAATGCAACCTATTCTAAATGCATCTACTTAAATGAGTCATGCAATTCCAATTTATCCACTCATATATTAAGCTTACATGTAGTCAAATTAATCCACATTCTCAAGGAGTCATATATATATATATATATATATATATATATATATATATATATATATATATATAGCTAACCCTTAAATAATAAAGCATTTTAGCAAATGAGATGGGAAATAAAAATATTGTACAAACTTGCAAAACAATTAGTAAATTAAGCACAGAAATATGTTGATGAGTTATTGAACCCTCACTGAAATTTGTGTTTACCCTCTAGTCACTTAGTGTTTATTGGGTTCATTCACTCTATTTTTCTTTTTATTCTTACTTCCTATAACTTTGTTCTTCATCTAACCAATCAACAATTATAGAGTACAGTCATACCAAAAATCATGAGGTCTTTAATTAAGGTTGTAATGGGGCCAAGGTAAAGGTAAGGATATATGTATAAGGCTAAGTGAGCTAATAAGTGAATCCTTAATTAGACTAAGATCTCACCTAACATACATATTTAGTAGAACAAGCTTTTTTACCAATTTCCCATATTATCCCACTTGTTACATGCTCATATTTCAATTTTTGTTTTTATCCCATGTGCATTGCTTTTATTTTGCATTGGGGAATTTTTTGTATCCCCTTTTATTAAATGCTGAAAAATAACTTTTTTTTATGCACATGGTAATTGATCACTTCGATTTCTCATGAGCATGCTTCCCAAATTTTCTGAATTATTTTATTTCCTTCAACTTTTCTACCTTTTGTTTCTATCATCCATGTTCCCAATAGGTTTCCCACATTTTAATCTATTCATAATTTTCTATCTTAAGCTAACCAAGGATTCAACTTGGGATTTTATTTTGTTTTTATGCTTAAGGCTAGTAGTGTGGCTAAATAGAATAAAAGGGATTTTAAAGGCTCAAGTGGGCTAACAAGGGTGATGTGAAAGGTAGGATATTTTGGGGTAAGTGAGCTAAAATCAAATGATGGCCTTAATCATTCTTTTGGCGTGTATCTATATTCTATAATTGGACATATAGATTAAAGGAAAGTAAAGAACATCAGAATAAAAAGAAACGAAACACATAGGAATGAAATTATGGATTGAATGCACCCATACAATTAAGCTCAATACTCACAGGCTGTGTGTTCTCTAACTCAAACATCATATATCATTCATATATGTTATGCAGGTTTAGTTAAAAATTCCCATTATTCTCATAAAAAAAATTATTTAGGGTAGCCTTTAAAGTTTTAATGTTCCTCCTTGATGAAATGTTGTCAACTTAACTATATGATGTAATGCTATATATACAAGGTTTATGGATTTAAATTTGTTATGTTCAATTTCCTAGCTTACTTCCTTTTTATAATTTTCAATTTAAACTATGCTGTCTTATGCTAAAAAGGGTAAATTATACTAATTAATCCACTAATAAGTCAGAATTGCAAACTAAAATAAATAACTAAAAATATGAACTAAAAATGCAAAATGCAAAAATAGAGTAAAAATACATAAAAGCAGCAATGTATAAGTACTCAGAAAAAAAAATACAGAAAAATATCCAAAATAAAAGAAAAAGAGATGTAGTGGTTCACCAAAATAAAAACGCCAGAGATGGCGACCTCCCCACACTTAAAATGAAGCATCGTCCCTGATGCTCAGTCAAGCCAGGTGTGAAGGGGTGTCATCACTGGTAGGGATGGTAGCTGGAGGATCTGTGGTGGTGGTGGGCTGAGGGTCTGGCTGCTGTAGAGGCGGTGCTGACTGGATCGGGATCTCCGGATCTGTAGCCTCTATCTGATGCGTAACCTCCTGATGTGGGGCAGCCTGCTCTGTGTCTGCCTGCTAATGGGTCTCCTCCTGGAAGTGAGTCTCCTCCTCGTGCTCATCCTCCTCCTCCTCTGATGGCTCTGATGGTGTGTCGGGCTCGGAGGGGATGTCACCACCCTGTCGGATCATCAGCTTCAGATGCGAATAGCGTCGCTGGCTGCGCCGCTCCAATCTCTCATACCGGCGCCGGTTACAATGCTCCATCTGATCAAGCTGTCGGAATAGGCGGTGCACGAGGTGGTATACGGGCTCAGAGGCAGGTGGAGGTGCAGTGGTAGTAGCAGGGGCAGCAATGGCAGCTGTGGATGAAGAGGGTCCAACAGACGGTGGGGTTGTCTCATCAGTAGCAGTGAAGGGTGGTGGTCTGTAGCCCAAAGCAAGGAAGTTCCGGCTGTGAGGAATGATCTTCCTACAGTTCGCCACTGGTGGTCTCTCATCGGCATCCTCCCATGGCACGTCAGCTCGACGGCCTAGCTGTGTAACCAGATACGGAAAAGGGAGGGTGCCGCGGACATGGACCCTGGCCATAAAATGCCGGATAAAGCGTGGTAGATAAAGGTCCTTACCCTCCAGTACACACCATAGGAGGGTGATCATAGCAGCTGGGATCTCCGTCTCGTGAGTACTCGGCATCACATAATTACTCAAGATCTGGTGCCATAACCGAGCCTCATCAGTTAAGTACGCCCTCTTGATCCCTCTAGGCATGGTGGTGTCCTGACCCATCTCCCAAGGAACAGTCGGGTCGAGAGCTATCCATGCCTTTACAGCATCCCAATCAAACTACATCAGGCGCATGTCCTCCTCAGCCTTTGAATAACCATCAGGCTGATCGGACTTGGCTGGGAGCTGGAGAATGTCCTCTATGGCCTCCTCAGTGACTAGAATTTGTTTTTCTCTAAGGTTCACTGCATCTAGGGTGGTGATGTAGTAGTTGCAGTAGAATTCCCGGACCCAAGATGCATTGACCTCTGTCAATGTTCTCTCCAGAAGGAACCAGCCTCTTTGCTTGATTTGCTCAGTGGTGTACTGCTGGAGTACTTCTAGAATCTTCAGAGTTCTCTCCAGGTATAGATTCCTGGAGTTTTCAAATACCGGATACTTCAGCTCACAGTACCGGTTTGTAAATTTTATGGAATCATTTGCAGGGAGCAGCTGGTCAGCTTTTTCCTGCTGTGTAAAGTTCTTCTCCCGCCATGAGGAATCATGCATGAGGGCAATGATGGACTGGGAGGAATCTCCTCTCTTGCACTTGCCAGTAGCCTTGCCTTTTCCTTTCCTTTGTGAGGTAGACATCCTGAAAAATGGGAAACCAGGAGATGGATAAAAATAAGGAAGCAAATAGGCAATTAAACAAAGAAAACTCAAAGCGGCCAAGGAGAATTAGAATGAGGTAAATGAGTCAAGTAAATGTGCATTAAGGATTGTTTAGTAGTATAAAATTTGGAAAGGAAGAACTGACAATCCAAAATGTATCAGAATTCAAGTTAAATAGAAAAAAAAATCAGTATGCCATGGTTAGAAAGTTAGAGGAAAGTAAAAAAAATCAGAAAAGGGATTTTGAAAAGTTTAGTATGGTTAGAATTTGAAAAAGAAGTTAGTAAATTAAAATTAGTGAGTCAGTAAGTGGCATAAAGAAAATAGTCCATGTAACAAGGATTCACAATTATGACAAAAATAACTCAAAACCTAACAAGGAAAACAGGGTGATGTTGATTCAAAGAGATATAAAGAAAGTAAAAATTGGAATCAGAATATCACAGATGCAGTTTATAAACCAGGAAATCAAAGAGGATAGGAAAGTCTGCCATAGCATTCATGAAATGGTTTGGGTAAGGCAGAGGACAACAGAGTTTAGATTGCCAAACCAAAACATGAATGAAAACAGTTCACAAAAAATTTGGGAAGCATTCCGGCTAAAATTGGATTGTCCCGGAAAGTAAACAGCAAACAAGGCAGTTCATATGAATTAAAAAAACTTGCTGCAGTTACCTATAATTAATAGAAACAGGAAAATTCAGAGTAACAAGCAGCAAATGCAGGAAATTACAGCATATGAACAAGGTCACAGGAATAGCAGAATTGTAGTTTGATAAAACAGAAGCATGAACAGTGCAAGTAAACAGACCTAGATCCACTAACCACAGCCTAAGCTACCTAACAACCAAAAAATTCACTACAGCATG
The DNA here is from genome assembly GCF_059453495.1 of Arachis ipaensis. Taxonomy (NCBI): domain Eukaryota; kingdom Viridiplantae; phylum Streptophyta; class Magnoliopsida; order Fabales; family Fabaceae; genus Arachis; species Arachis ipaensis. The sequence goes on along the minus strand of NC_142442.1, from coordinate 101,136,308 downwards.
CATTTCTATCTATCCTAATTAAGAACAGAAATAGAAAAAAATTGTAAAATAACTGCGAAGGACAGAAAGGCGGCGTTCATCGGAACCTGGTAGGCGTGAGGAGTAGAATGGGGTAAGAAAGCGGCTGGGTGGTGGCTGCGGCGGCGTCCGGCGCGGTGGAGGGGTACGGCGGCGTGGTGGCAGCTGAGGGGGCAGTGGAGAAGGGGGTAATGGGGATAGGGTTTAGGGTAATTGATAGAGGAAGGGAGGGGGTTGCTTGTGGGTGGCGGAGGGTGCACGGCTGGGTTGGGTGCGGCAGTGTGAGGTGGGCAGTGGCGGAGGACAGTGGCGGAGAAGGAGGGAGAAAGAGGAAGAAGGAGAAAGAAAGAAGGGGAGGGAGGAAGGGGGTCGGTGGTGGCGGCGTCTGGGCGGCGGCGGCGATTGGGTGGTGGTCGGGGCGGCGGCAATGGTGGCTGGGTGGTGGTTGAGAGAAGAGGGGGAGAGAGGGAGAAGAGGGTTGGGGGAGGGGCTGCACGACTGATAGGGTTCGCGTGGCTGGGAGGTTATATTTTCGAATCCACGTGGCCGCGTAGGGTACGCGGTCGCATGGTTGGGGTAAAAATAAGAGTGACGCGATCGCGTAGGTCGCGCAATCGCGTGAGAGGGGTAGGAGAGGGGGTGACGCGATCGCGTGGATCGCGCGATCGCATGAAAGGGATGGAAGAGGGGATGACGCGATTGCGTGGGTCGCGCGATCGCGTCACTGGACATTGTGCTAAACGCACGACTCCAGCACCGTTTCAGCGCAACTCTCTGTCTCGTCCTAGGGTGTTGTGCAATCCATGCGACGCGGTCACGTCGCTCACGCGATCGCGTGGGTTTGGTTTTGTGCAAGTGACGCGATCGCATGGGGCATGCGATCGCGTGGGCCAATTTGTCCAAAACGCACAAGGGTCGCACGATTCCAGCCTAACTCTCTGGACGTTGGATTTTTTTTTTAAGGAGAATGCAGTATGCAGAATGCAATGATTAATATGAATGTTATGCATGATTCCAGGTTCAATAAAATGAAATAAAATTCGAAAACAAACAAAACTAAATAAAATTAAAATTGCAAAAGGAACGATCATACCGTGGTGGGTTGTCTCCCACCTAGCACTTTTAGTTAAAGTCCTTAAGTTGGACATTGGAGGAGCTTCTTGCTATGGCGGCTTATGTTTAAATTCATCCAAAAATCTCCACCAGTGCTTGGTATGCCAATAGCCTCCGGGGTCCCATACTAGGCATGTAAAGCTTCTGAGCAGCTTCAGACAAATTTTCAGGCTCCCGGGGTGACAAATGTCAGAATAGATTCCAGGATCCCAAGCTTTACTATTAAATTCGCCTCTGTCTTGATCTATATATTTCCATCCAGGCGGTTTAAAAAGTAGAATCTCACCATGGTGACCAAACGTTCTCCGTGATCCATGCAATGGAGCATCATACCAATCCGTGTACTTCGAGGTGAAGCGTGGGACCTTATTGAACCTTGTGCACCAACTCTGAGTACGAGCCATTTCTCTCTTACTCTTAAAGCCGCAAAGAGCTCTAAGCTGGCCATCTGTTTCAAGTAAACCATATTCAAGTGAATAAGTAAAGTTAAAGGTTAAGGATTGTACCCACTTGAAGCTTGTATTAGGTGGTAATGGCCTTGGGATAGGTGTTTCTGGTGGTTCTGTAAGTTCTACTCCCTTGGGTTCTTCTGTGAATTTCTCCACTTCCTCGCAAGGTTCTACAATTGTATCTGTGTCCTGGTCAAAGTCTTCTCTGTCTTCCTCGTCACTTGAGTCATAGATTAGAGGTTGAGAGAAATCTACCTCCGCATCATCTTCATATTCACTTGGGGAAGATTCTTCGATCTTAGAGAATTCACTTGCGGATGCAAGTTCATTACTAAGAGAATTTGACTTGTGACTATCATCATCAAGGGAATTTGTGTCCTGGGTTATTCCATCTGATTCGTCATAAACAACTTGCCTTGGAGGTTGTACAATATCCTCCTTAGCATCAACTGTAGCGTTCTTGACGGAGTTCTTCTCAGTTCTGGATTCCCATGGAGGTTCAGCATCTCCTAGATCTTCAACCAACTCTTCTTCTTGAACAATGACAGCTTCTTCTACTTGTTCTAGTACGAATCCATTCTCTGTCTTGTCCACTGGAGTTTCTGGTATCTCCTTTATGTTACGCTCTTCGTTAGACTGTTCACATGGGGCTGTGGCTGATCCTTGTGTATTTGAGCGCCTAGAAACCCATTGAATTACTACTTGCTCCAGTTGTCGAATGGTTGTTTGAAATTTATTTACTGTTTCCTTTAGGCGAACCTCTGCTTCTCGGGTTGCCGGACTTGGACATGATACAAAGAAAAGTGGTGGTGGTTGGGAGTGATTAGATTGGTACTGGGGTAAGGAAGGATCATATGGTGGCGAATGGTGAAGAGAAGCTTGTGAGTGTGGTGGTTTGAGGTTATGTTGAAAGGATGGTTTATATGCACGGGGTGGGGCTTGTTGGTAGTTACAAGGTTGTCCACCATATCTTTCAGCTGGGTATGCACGGTAGAATGGTCTTTGTCCCGGATATCTCAGAGGGTGTTGCTGCCTAAAGGGTTGATTAGATCCTCTTGGCTCCATCCATCCTTGATTGGTCTGACCTTGATGCATATTCCTACTGTAACTTCTATTTCCTTCAACAAAGTTAGAACCAAACTCAATGGGTTTAGGGAGAAAGCAATCAATAACTGAAATACCTCAAATAATCATTAATTCAAATCATAACATGGGAAGGATTCATAAGTCAAGTTGGCAACATTTATAGGTACGAATAAAAGCATTAAAGTAAATATTAAACCTAGATCGAGAGTCACTCTTACAAACTAAGAGAAGTCCTAAATCCTAATCCTAATCCTAAGAGAGAGAGGAGAGAACCTCTCTCAAACTAAATCTAAATCATGGAAAGTGAAAATTGGCGAGCTCTCCCTGAATGGATGCAGTCCCCCACTTCATAACCTCTGGTCTATGCCTTCTGGACTTGGATTTGGGCCAAAAAGGGCTTCAGAATTCGCTATGAGCGTTTTCTGCAATTTCTGGTGCGTGGCCTCTGTCACGCGTCCGCGTGGGTCACGCGGTCACGTCATTTGGAGCATTTCCATGCCACGCGATCGCGTCAGTCATGCGACCGCGTCATGTGCGTTCTGCTTAAGGTGCGTGGTCGCGTCAATCATGCGGCCGCGTCACTGCTGATTCACGCTTGGCACGCGATCGCTTTATCCATGCGATTGCGTGGATGCCAGTTTCTTCAGAAGCTCCGTTTTGTGCTTTCCTTCCATTTTTGTATGTTTCCTTTTCCATCCTTTAAGTCATTCTGCCTTAAAAAATCTGAAACTACTCAACACACTAATCACGGCATCGAATGGAAATAAAGGTAATTAAAATAATTAATATTAAAGCTTAGGAAACATGTTTTTCACATACATCACATAATAAGGAAGGGAAAGTAAAACCATGCAATTAATATGAATAAGTGGGTGAAGGATTGAATAAATCACTCAAACTAAGCACAAAATAACTCATGAAATATGGGTTTATCACCAACCCCCCTTAACCCTACCCTCTTACCCCTTCATCCCCTTTTCCAACCTTAACCCTCATCCACCCAGCCCCATCGAACCACCCTTGCCGCCACCGCACAACGCCGCCGTGCCACCCTCCTATCACCGCTTCGTCACCACCACAATCTCTCTGCCCTTACCTCTATTCATACACATACCAGGTTCCGCCGAACACCGATTTCTCTATCAATCGTAGTCAGTTACTTATTTTTCAGATTCTGTTAAAAATAGGATAGTTAGAGATGCATGTTTGTAGAGGATTTTAGGTGGTTAGGTAGCTAGGATGTGGTTAGTGGATTTAGGCCTAATAATTGCGCCGTTCTTGTTATTTGTTTTACCTATTCTGCAATTTTGATCTGGCTGTGATGTTCATACTGTTCATATGCTGTTCTTTAATATTTCATGCTGCTGTTAAGACTATTCGTTACTACTCCTATTGTTTGTGACACTTTGCAGTGCTTTTTAATCTCATATGCACTGTTTTTCTTGTTGTTTATTACCCGGGAACATCCAATTTTAGCCGGAATGCTGCCTAATTTTCTGCAAATTGTTTCATATTTTTTTCATGTATTGGTTTTGACAATTTTGAATTTTGCACCACTTAGCTATAACCAAACTAATTCATGAATGCACGGGCTCGCATTCTTATTCCTTTCAATTCCCTGGTTAATAAATTGCATTATTGATGATTTCATTTTAATTTTAGCTACTCCTGTATCTATATGAATTATCATCAATAACTTGATATCCTTGCTTGACTATGAGTTGATTATTCTTTAAACTTGTGAAATTTATTGTTAACTAGAAAATCATTATCATGCCCCCTACTTTAACTTTCTTTTTACTAACTCACTGCTTTCTACTTTCTAACCTCCTTTTTACCTACTAACCACTCTAACTTTCTAACTCAGGGCATAATCTTTGTTTTTCCTATTTAACTTGAATTCCGCTTATCCCATATTTTGGATTGCAATTTTTTTCTTTTCAGACTTTTTAACTCGTATACAATCCAAATTGCACATATATTCAACTCATTTCATGCTTCTCTTGCTCTTTTGCTACTCTGTGCTTAAATTGCTATAAATCCTATTTGCCTACTTGTTTTTCTACTTTTGTTCTTCAATTATATCCTGGAATTTCTACTTTTCAAGATGTCTGACCCTCAGCGCAAAGGAAAAGGCAAAGCAACCACTGGCAAAAGGAAAAGAGGCGAATCCTCTATGTCCATCCTCGACATTTTGCATGACGACTCCTGGCGAGAAAAGCACTTTACCCCGCAGGAGAAGGCTGACCAGCTCCTCACTGCCACAAATCCAGTTAAATTTGCAAACAGATACTGTGAGCTAAAGTATCCAGTGTTTTCCACTTCCAGGAACCTGTACTGGAGAGAACTCTAAAAATTCCAGAAGAACTATAGCAGTACACTTCCGAACAGATAAAATAGAGAGGCTGGTTCTTCTTTGAAAGAAACTTGACAGAGGTCAATGCTTCCTGGGTCAGAGAATTTTACTACAACTATTTCAAGACCTCCCTGGATGCAGTGCACCTCAGAGGGAAGCAGATTTTGGTCACTGAGAAAGCTATTGAGGACATCCTCCACCTTCATCCTAAGTCAGATCAGCCTAACGGTTACCAAAAGGCTAAAGAGGATATGCGATTTATGAGATTTGACTGGGATGCTGTCAAGCAGAGAATAGCCCTTGATCCTACTGTCCCATGGGTCATGGGGAAGAACACAGTGATGCCTAAGGGAATCAAGCTGATATATCTGAATGATGAGGCTCGGCTCTGGCACCAGATTCTGAGCAACTATGTGATGCCGAGCACTCATGAGACAAAGCTTCCCGCTGCTATGATCACCCTCATCTGGTGTGTGATGGAGGGTAAGGACCTGTATCTTCCACGTTTCATCCGGTATTATATGGCCAGGGTCCATGTCAGACGCACTCTCCTTTTCCCTTATCTGATCACCCAGCTAGGCCGTCGAGCTGACGTGCCTTGGGAGCTAGCTGATGCGAAGTCGACTGCTGCAGACTGCAAGAAGATCATTCCTCATAGCAGAAAGTTTCAGGCTTTAGGCTATAGACCCCCATTCCTCACCGCTTCTGGTGAGGCAGCCACATCTTCAGCTGCCCCTTCTGCCTCCACTGCTGTACCAGCCTCATCCACTGCACATCCACCTGCTCTTGAGCCCATATATCATCTAGTGCACTGCCTCTTCACCCGCCTAGATCGTATGGAGCGTCACGACAAGCGACGCTATGAGCACCTCAAGTTGATGATCCGATCTGGCAGTGACATCCCCTCCGAGCCCGACACCCTTTCTAATACATCTGAGGTGGAGGCGGATGATCATGAGGAGGAGACACATACCCAGGCCGAGCAGGGAGGACCAGAGCAGGCTGCGCCACAGCATGAGGAGCCGCACCAGATCCAGGCTGCAGACCCAGAGATTCCTCTACAGTCAGCACTCCCATTGCATCAGACCGATCCCACTACCCTCATAGAGACTGCAGACCCTCAGGCCACCACAGAGACTCCAGCAGCCCATCCTTCCGGTGATGACACTTCTTCACACCCAGCTTGAGTGAGCATCAAGGACGATGCTATATTTTAAGTGTGGGGAGGTCGCCATCCCTGGCTTATCTTTTTGGTGAACCACTACAGACTCTTCTATCTTATTTTGTTTATTTTTCTATATTTTTATCTTTATTTTTATTTTTCAGTACTTGCACATTGTTCTTTTGCTGTATTTTTACTTTATTTCTGCATTTTGCACTTTAGTTTATATCTTAGATATTTAGTTTAGTTTGCAATTCTAAACTTAATAGTTATATAATATATGGATTAATTACCCTTTTAGCATATAATAGTTTGGTTTAATTGAAAATAAAAGGAGTAAACTAGAAACTTTAGTAAATTAAAACAATCCACACACCTTGTATATATAGCATTACATGTTAGTTAGTTAAACAACATTTCTTCAAGGAGGAACACTAAGGTTTTAAAGGCCACCCTAAGACTTACATTGAGTTGAATGGAAACTCTTGATTTCTACTTGCATGACATGTATAACTGATATATGATTTTTGAGCTGGAGAACACACAGCCTGTGAGTTTTGAGCTTAATTGTATGGTTACATTCAAACAATAAATTTCATTCCTGTGTGTTTTGCCCTTCTTTTTCATTCTGGTGTTCTTTACTTTGTTTTAATCTATATGTCCAATATAGAATATAGATACATACCAAGAGATGATTGAGGCCATCATTTGCATTTTTCCTCACTTATCCCAATTTAGCCTACCTTTTACATCACCCTTGTTAGCCCCCTTGAGCTTTTTTATCCCCTCTTGTTCTATAACCACATTACTAGCCTTAAGCAGAAAAACAAAATAAAAATCCCAAGTTAAATCCTTGGTTAGCTTAAGATAGATATTGTGTGCAATTTAAGTGTGGGAAATTTTATGAGAACATGGGATGATAGAAACTAAGTAGGAATTTAAAAAGAATAAGTTGTTTCAAAAAATTTGGGAAGCATGCTCATGTGAAATCAAAACAATTAAATTACCATGTGTATAAAAAAAATTAAAATTTTTATAAATATATTTTTAGTATTTAGATAAGGGGATACAAAAACTTCCCAAATGCAAAATAAAAATAAATGCACATGGGACAAAATTTCAAAATTAAAATTAATGCATGAGCTTGTAATACAAAGTGGGAAAATTTGGGTAAATAGGTTAAGGAACTTTGATTTATATAAAGTATGTATGTTAGGTGAGATCTTAGACTAATCAAGGATTCACTTTGTTAGCTCACTTAGCCTTATACATATACCCTTACCTTCACCTTGGCCCCATTACAACCTTGAAAAAGACCTTATGATTTTTGTATGTTTGTATTCTATAGTTGTTGATTGGTTAGTGATGAGCGGATAATTTATACGCTTTTTGGCATTGTTTTTACATAGTTTTCAGTATAATTTAGTTAGTTTTTAGTATATTTTTATTAGTTTTTAAATAAAAATCACACTTCTGGACTTTACTATGAGTTTGTGTGTTTTTCTGTGATTTCAGGTATTTTCTGGCTGAAATTGAGGGACTTGAGCAAAAATCAGATTCAGAGGTTGAAGAAGGACTGCAGATGCTGTTCGATTCTGACCTCCCTGCACTCAAAGTGGATTTTCTAGAGCAACAGAACTCCAAATGGCACGCTCTTAAATGCGTTGGAAAGTAGACATCCAGGGCTTTCCAGCAATATATGATAGTCCATACTTTGCCCGAGTTTAGATGACGCAAACTGGCGTTGAACGCCAGTTCCACGCTGCATTCTAGAGTCAAACGCCAGAAACACGTCACGAACCAGAGTTGAACGCCAAAAACACGTTACAACTTGGCGTCAACTCCAAAAGAAGCCTCTGCACGTGTAAACTTCAAGCTCAGCCCAAGCACACACCAAGTGGGCCCCGAAAGTGGATTTCTGCATCAATTACTTACTTCTGTAAACCCTAGTAGCTAGTCTAGTATAAATAGGACCTTTTACTATTGTATTTACATCTTTTGATGATCTTCGGATCATCTTTGGATCATCTTTAGTTTCATCTTTAGATCACGTTTGGGGGCTGGCCTCTCGGCCATGCCTGGACCTTCATCACTTATGTATTTTCAACGGTAGAGTTTCTACACACCATAGATTAAGGTGTGGAGCTCTGCTGTTCCTCAAAGACTAATGTAAAGTACTACTGTTTTTCTATTCAATTCAACTTATTCCGCTTCTAAGATATTCATTCACACTTCAATATAATGGATGTGATGATCATGACAGTCATCATCATTCTCAACTTATGGACGCGTGCCTGACAACCACTTCCGTTCTACCTTGGATTGAATGGATATCTCTTGGATATCTAATACAGGGGACCGAGTCCGAGTTATTAGTGTCTTCGTGGTATAAGTTAGAAACCATGGACGGCTATTCTTGAGAATCCGGAAAGTCTAAACCTTGTCTGTGGTATTCTGAGTAGGATTCAGGGATTGAATGACTGTGATGAGCTTCAAACTCGCGAGTGCTGGGCGTAGTGACAGACGCAAAAGGATCAATGAATTCTATTCCAGTATGATTGAGAACCGACAGATGATTAGCCATGCAGTGACAGTGCATTGGACCATTTTCACTGAGAGGACAGGTGGCCATTGACAATGGTGATGCCTAACATATAGCTTGCCATGGAAAGGAGTAGGAAGGGTTGGATGCAGACAGTAGGAAAGCAGAGGTTCAGAGGAACAAAAGCATCTCTATATGCGTATCTGAAATTCTCGCCAATGATTTACATAAGTACCACTATAATATTTTATATTTTATTTATCTTTTACTTATCAATTCATAAAATCAGTTGAATCCGTGTAACTGATATTTGCAAGATGACTATAGCTTACTTTATACCAACAATCTCCATGGGATCGACCCTTACTCACGTAAGGTTTATTACTTGGACGACCCAGTGCACTTGCTGGTTAGTTGCGTGAAGTTGTGAAGTTATGTTTGGACCATGGTATTGTGCACCAAGTTTTGGCACCATTGCCAGGGGGAGAACAAACAACAAATTTTACATCTGAATAACAATTTCGCCACACCAAGTTTTTGGCGCCGTTGCCGGAGATTGTTCGAGTTTGGACAACTGACAGTTCATCTTGTTGCTCAGATTAGGTAACTTTATTTTAATTTAAACCTTTTTGTTTTTATTATTCTTATGTTCGAAAATTTTAAGAAAAAAAAAAGAAAAAAATTTTTAAAATAATAAAAATATTTTCAAAAATATATTTTTCTTCATAATTTTTTAAGAATGAATTCTAGAGTTTCATGAAGTACGTTGAAGCCTGGCTGGCTGTAAAGCCATGTCTAATTTCTTATGGACTGAGGCTTCCAAACCATCATCACAAGAGCAAGCTAGCTGTTCCTAATCCACCTGCTACTGTATGACTGATTTGTATTCTAAAGCTTGGCTGGCCATTGGCCATGTCTAGTGTTTTGGACCGGAGCTTTCACTGAAAGCTTGGCTGGCTAGTGAGCCATGTCTAATTCCTGGACTGGAGCTTTAGACTAAGAGTGCAAGATTCCTGGAATTCATATTAAAAATTTTGAAATCCTGATTTTTCTTTTTCAAATAATTTTTGAAAAAAGTCCAAAAAAATTTATAAAATAAAAAAAATCGAAAATATTTTGTGTTTCTTGTTTGAGTCTTGAGTCAATTTTTAAGTTTGGTGTCAATTGCATGTTTTTATTCTTCTTGCATTTTTTTCGAAAGTGTGTTCATATGTTCTTCATGATCTTCAAGTTGTTCTTGGTAAGTCTTCTTGTTTGATCTTTAAAATTTCTTGTTTTGTGTCCTTTGTTGTTTTTCATATTCATTTTCAATTTGTTAGTGTCTATACATGAAAAATCTTTAAGTTTGGTGTCTTGCATGTTTTTCTTTTCTTAAAAATTTTTCAAAAATAAGTTCTTGGTGTTCATCTTGACATTCAAAGTGTTCTTGGTGTTCATCTTGTAACTCATAGTGTTCTTGCATGCATCTTTTATTTTAATCCAAAATTTTTATGTTTTGCATCAATTTTATATTTTTCTCTCTCTTCATTAAAAATTCAAAAATAAAAGAATATCTTTCCCTTATTTCACTCATAATTTTTGAAAATTTGATTTGATTTAGTCAAAAGTTTTTAAAATTTAGTTGTTTCTTATGAGTCAAATCAAATTTTCAATTTGAAAATCTTATCTTTTTCAAAATCTTTTTCAAAAATCAAATCTTTTTCATTTTTCTTATTTATTTTCGAAAATTTTAAAATTATTTTTCAAAAATCTTTTTCTTAATTTTATCTCATAATTTTCGAAAATATTATCAACAATTAATGTTTTGATTCAAAAATTTCAAGTTTGTTACTTGCCTGTTAAGAAAGATGCAAACTTTAAGTTCTAGAATCATATCTTGTAATTACTTGTGAGTCAAGTCATTAATTTTGATTTTTAAAATTCAGATCTTTTTCAAAGCTAATTTTAATCATATCTTTCTATCATATCTTTTTAAATCATAAATTTTTCAAAAATTTGATTTTTAAAATATCTTTCTCTAACTTCTTATCTTTTCAAAATTGATTTTCAAATCTTTTCTCAACTAACTAATTGACTTTTTGTTTGTTTCTTATCTTTTTCAAAACCACCTAACTACTCTTCCCTCTCTAATTTTCGAAAATACCTCCATCTTTTTCAAAAATTCTTTTTAATTAATTAATTGTTTTAAATTTTAATTTTAATTTTACTTCTCCTTTAATTTTCGAAAATCATCAACCCCTTTTCAAAAATTATTTTCGAAAACTCCTCCCTCTCATCTTCTTCTATTTATTTAATTACTTACTAACACTTCTCCTCATCTCATATCTCTGCTCCTATCCTCACCCTTGTGTTTGGATTATCCATTATTCTTCAGTCTTATTCCCTTTCTTCCTCTACTAACAACAAGGGAACCTTATACTGTGGTAAGAAGGATCCCTATTATTATTTTCTGTTCCCTTCTTTTTCATATGAGCAGGAGCAAGGACAAGAGCATTCTTGTTTGAAGCAGACCCTGAACCTGAAAGGACTCTGAAGAGGAAACTGAGACAAGCTAAAATACAACAATCCAGAGACAACCTTACAAAAATTTTCGAAAAGGAAGAGGAGATGGCAGCCAAAAATAATAATAATACAAGGAGGATGCTTGGTGATTATACTACACCTACTTTCAAGTTTGATGGAAGAAGCATCTCAATCCCTACCATTGGAGCAAACAATTTTGAGCTGAAACCTCAATTAGTTGCTCTAATGCAACAGAACTGCAAATTCCATGGACTTCTATCAGAAGATCCCTATCAGTTTTTAACTGAATTCCTGCAGATCTGTGAGATTGTTAAGACTAATGGAGTAGATCCTGAAGTCTATAGGCTCATGCATTTCCCTTTTGCTGTAAGAGACAGAGCTAGAACATGGTTGGACTCACAACCTAAAGATAGCCTGAACTCTTGGGATAAGCTGGTCACGGCCTTCTTGGCTAAGTTCTTTCCTCCTCAAAAGCTGAGCAAGCTTAGAGTGGATGTTCAGACCTTCAAGCAAAAAGATGGTGAATCCCTCTATGAAGCTTGGGAAAGATACAAGCAGATGACCAAAAGGTGTTCTCCTGACATGCTTTCAGAATGGACCATTCTAGATATATTCTATTATGGTCTGTCTGAGTTCTCCAAGATGTCACTGGATCATTCTGCAGGTGGATTGATAAACCACTATTTTATGGTTTATCTTGTGCTCAATTGAGTGGATTTTATCAACTCTTTACCCACTTATTCATACTATTTGCATGGTTTTACATTTGCCTTCCTAATTATGTACTTTGATTGAAAACATGCTTCTTTGGCCTTAATTTCCCTATGATTAATCCTCTCTTATTACCATTAGATGCCTTGATATGTGTGTTAAGTGATTTCAGAGATTACAGGGCAGGAATGGCTCAGAGGATGGAAAGGAAGCATGCAAAAGTGGAAGGAATACAAGAAGTTGGAGAAATTGCTAAGCTGTCCAGCCTGACCTCTTCGCACTCAAACGGCTATAACTTTAGCTACAGAGGTCCAAATGACGCGGTTCCAGTTGCGTTGGAAAGTAACGTCCAGGGCTTCGATTTGATATATAATATGCCATAGTTGCCCTGACGCTAGGCGACGCGACCGCGTGCTCCATGCGGCCGCATCGCAGTGACGGAAATCAGTGTGTTTGAATTCTTCTCCAGCGATTTCTGGGCTATTTTCGACCTAGTTCTCGGCCCAGAAAACACAGATTAGAGGCTATAAAGTGAGGGAATGCATCCATTCAAAAGGAGGCTTTCACATTCACAATTTTAGGAGTAGATGTAGTTTTTAGAGAGAGAGGTTCTCTCCTCTCTCTTAGGATTAGGATTTAGGACTTCTCTTAGTTTTAGGAGTGACTCTCAATCCCAGGTTCTTTATTTTTATTTATTTTCCCAATTTAATTCATGAACTCTTCCATGTTACATATGATTTTCTTTGAATTAATATTATTTGAGGTATTTTAGTTATTATTACTTTCTTTTATTTACATGATTATTGCTCTTCATCTGAAGGCATTTTTATTCCAGTAGATTTACTTTTCCCCTTTTGGTTTTGGTTAAGAAATTAGTAACTCAGGAGTTATCCAATTCAACAGCATAATTGATAATTGTTATCTTGCCAATTGAGTTGAACTTCAATAATCCCAATCTTTTCTTAGAAAATAAATAGGATTCGAAGATCAAACCAATTTGTCCCTTGACTTTCCTTTGCTTTAGTAAAGGTCAACTAAGTGGAATTAAGATTCAACTTTCATTATTATTGATAAGGATAACTAAGTCTGGACTTCCAATTTCTTATACCTTGCCAAGAGATTTTATTATTATTATTTTATTTTACTTGTCATATAACATATTCCCTCCTTACTTCCAAAACCCCCAATTTATAATCTTCATAACCAATAATAAGGACATACTTCCCTGCAATTCCTTGAGAAGACGACCTGAGGTTTGAATACTCGGTTATCAATTTCAAAGGGGTTTGTTACTTGTGACAACCAAAACGTTTGTACGAAGGGATTTTTGTTGGTTTAGAGACTATATCTACAACGCGACTATTTTTATGACATTCTTTACTGGCAAAAATCCTAACGTCATGGATCCATTCACCTAAAGAAAACGCCTGCAGAAGCTCAAGAACTTATTGACATGGTTGCAAATAATCAATTCATGTATACTTCTGAGAGAAATTCCGTGAATAATGGGACGCCTCAGAAGAAGGGAGTTCTTGAAATTGATGCTCTGAATGCCATATTGGCTCAGAACAAAGTGTTGACTCAGCAAATCAACATGATCTCCCAAAGTCTGAATGGATGGCAAAATGCATCCAACAGTACTAAAGAGGCATCTTCTGAAGAAGAAGCTTATGATCCTGATAACCCTGCAATAGCAGTGGTAAATTACATGGGTGAACCTTATGGAAACACCTATAATTTATCATGGAGAAATCATCCAAATTTCTCATGGAAGGATCAACAAAAGCCTCAACAAGGCTTTAATAATGGTGGAAGAAACAGGCTCAGCAATAGCAAGCCTTTTCCATCATCTTCTCAGCAACAGACAGAGAATTCTGAACAAAATACCTCTAATTTAGCAAACTTAGTCTCTGATCTGTCCAAGGCTACTCTAAATTTCATGAGTGAAACAAGGTCCTCCATAAGAAATTTGGAGGCACAAGTGGGCCAGCTGAGTAAGAAAATTACTGAAACACCTCCTAGTACTATCCCAAGCAACACTGAAGAGAATCCAAAAAGAGAGTGCAAGGCCATTGATATAATCAATATGGCCGAATGCATGGAGGAGAGAGAGGACGTGAACCCCACTGAGGATAACCTCATGGGACGTCTCTCAAGCAAGAAGGAGTTCCCCTCTGAGGAACCAAAGGAATCTGAGGCTCATCTAGAGACCATAGAGATTCCATTGAACCTCCTTATGCCCTTCAGGAGCTCTGATGAGTATTCTTCTTCTGAAGAGAATGAGGATGTTACTGAAGAGCAAGTTGCCAAGTACCTTGGTGCAATCATGAAGCTGAATGCCAAATTATGTGGTAATGAGACTTGGGAAGATGAACCTCCATTGCTCATCAATGAACTGAGTGATCTGGATCAACTGACATTACCTCAGAAGAAATAGGATTCTAGAAAGTTCTTAATACCTTGTACCATAGGCACCATGACCTTTGAGAAGGCTCTGTGTGACATGGGGTCAGGCATAAACCTCATGCCACTCTCTGTAATGGAGAAACTGGGAATCCTTGAGGTACAGGCTGCCAAAATCTCATTAGAGATGGTAGACAAATCCATGAAACAGGCTTATGAACAAGTAGAGGACGTGTTAGTACGGGTTGAAGGCCTTTACATCCCTGCTGATTTCATAATCTTAGACACTGGGAAGCATGAGGATGAATCCATCATCCTTAGAAGACCCTTCCTAGCCAAAGCAAAAGCTGTGATTGATTTGGACAGAGGAGAATTGATCCTTCGACTTAATGAAGACAACCTTGTGTTTAAAACTCAATGATCTCCTTCTGTAACCATGGAGAAGAAGCATGACAAGCTTCTCTCAGTACAGAGTCAAATAAAGCCCCCACAATCAAACTCTAAGTTTCGTGTTGGGAGGCCCCAGCCAAACTCTAAGTTTGGTGTTGGGAGTCTATAAAATTGACCTGATCACCTATATGGCTCCGTGAGAGTCCACTGTCAAGCTATTGACATTAAAGAAGCGCTTGTTGGGAGGCAACCCAATTATTATTTATCTAATTTTATTTTTATTTTTATTGTTCTTTCATGTTTTATTAGGTTCATGATCATGTGGAGTCACAAAATAATTCCAAAAATTAAAAACAGAATCAAAAAGAGCAGAAGAAAAATCACACCCTGGAGGAAGCACTTACTGGCGTTTAAACGCCAGTAAGGAGTATCTGGCTGGCGTTCAACGCCAGAACAGAGCATGGATCTAGCGTTGAACGCCAGAAACAAGCAACATCCTGGCGTTCAAATGCCAGGAATACACCCTGAGAAGAACTGGCACTGAACGCCAGAAACAAGCATGGAGCTGGCGTTCAACGCTAGAAATATGCTGCATATGGGCGTTGAACGCCCAGAACAAGCATCACTTCGGTGTTTAAACGGCAGAAATGCATGCAAAGGCATTTTACATGCCTAATTGGTGCAGGGATGTAAATCCTTGACACGTTAGGATCTGTGGGCCCCACAGGATCACTTCAGGATCTGTGGACCTCACAGGATCCCCACCTACCTCCACTCATACTCTCCCCTCTTCTCATTCATCCTCCCTTCCCAATAAACACCCTTTCCCAAAAACCCTTCACCAATCACCTCAATCTCTCTTTTCTATCACCACCTACCACCACTCACATCCATCCACTCTTCTCCATAAACCCCACCTACCTTCAAAATTCAAAATCACTTTCCCACCCAATATGGCCGAACCTACTACCTCCCCCCTCACTATATAAACTCCTCCATCCCTCCTTCATTTTCACACAACACAACCCTATCTTCTATACCTTGGCCGAATACACCTCCCCCTCACTCTCCTCCATATTTTCTCTTCTTCTTCTTCTTTTCTTTCTTCTCTTGCTCGAGGGTGAGCAATATTCTAAGTTTGGTGTGGTAAAAGCATAAGCTTTTTGTTTTTCCATTACCATTGATGGCACCTAAGACCGGAGAAACCTCTAGAAAAGGGAAAGGGAAGACAAAAGCTTCCACCTCCGAGTCATGGGAGATGGAAAGATTCATCTCCAAAGCCCATCAAGACCACTTCTATGATGTTGTGGCCAAGAAGAAGGCGATCCCCGAGGTCCCTTTCAAACCCAAGAAAAATGAGTATCCGGAGATCCGACATGAGATCCAAAGAAGAGGTTGGGAAATTCTAACCAACCCCATTCAACAAGTCGGAATCCTAATGGTTCAAGAGTTCTATGCAAACGCATGGATCACTAGGAACCATGATCAAAGTGTGAACCCAAATCCAAAGCCTTGGCTCACCATGGATCGGGGGAAATACTTAGATTTTAGTCCGGAGAATGTAAGGCTGGCGTTCAACCTACCAATGATGGAAGAAAACGCACGCCCCTACACAAGAAGAGTCAACTTTGATCAAAGGTTGGACCATGTCCTCATGGACATATGTGTGGAAGGAGCTCAATAGAAGATTGACTCAAAAGGCAAACCGGTTCAACTGAGAAGATTGGACCTTAAGCCTGTAGCTAGAGGTTGGTTGGAGTTTATTCAACGCTCAATCATTCCCACTAGCAACCAGTCTGAAGTTACTGTAGACCGGGCCATCATGATCCATAGTATCATGATTGGGGAGGAAGTGGAGGTTCATGAGATTATACCTCAAGAACTCTACAAGGTGGCTGACAAGTCCTCCACTATGGCAAGGTTAACCTTTCCTCACCTCATTTGCCATCTATGCAATTCGGCTGGGATTGACATAGAGGGAGATATCCTCATTGATGAGGACAAGCCCATCACTAAGAAAAGGATGGAGCAAACAAGAGAGCCTATTCATGGATCTCAAGAGACGCATGAAGAAGCTCATCACCAAGAAATCCCTGAGATGCCTCAAGGGATGCACTTTCCTACATAGAATTTTTGGGAGCAAATCAACACCTCCCTAGGAGAATTAAGTTCCAACATGGGACAACTAAGGATGGAGCACCAAGAGCACTCCATCATCCTCCATGAAATTAGAGAAGATTAAAGAGCAATGAGGGAGGAGCAACAAAGACAAGGAAGAGACATAGAAGAGCTCAAGGACATCATTGGTTCTTCAAGAAGAAAACGCCACCATCACTAAGGTGGATTCATTCCTTGTTGTTAAATTTTCTGTTTTTCGTTTTTTATGTTAAATGTTTATCTATGTTTGTGTCTTATTACATGATCATTAGTATTTAAGTGTCTACGCCTTAAAGTTATGAATATTAATCCATCACCTCTCTTGAATGAAAAATGTTTTAATTACAAAAGAACAAGAAGTACATGGTTTCAAATTCATCCTTGAAACTAGTTTAATTATTTTGATGTGGTGACAATACTTTTTGTTTTCTGAATGAATGCTTGAACAGTGCATATGTCTTTTGAGTTTGATGTTTAAGAATGTTAAATATGTTGGCTCTTGAAAGAATGATGACAAGGAGACATGTTATTTGATAATTTGAAAAATCATAAAAATGATTCTTGAAGCAAGAAAAAGCAGTGAATACAAAGCTTGCAGAAAAGAAAAAAATAGCGAAAAAAAAAAGAAGAGAGAAAAAGCAAGCAGAAAAAGCCAATAGCCCTTAAAACCAAAAGGCAAGGGTAATAAAAAGGATCCAAGGCTTTGAGCATCAGTGGATAGGAGGGCCTAAAGGAATGAATCCTGGCCTAAGCGGCTAAACCAAGCTGTCCCTAACCATGTGTTTGTGGCGTGAAGGTGTCAAGTGAAAACTTGAGATTTAGCGGTTAAAGTCAAGGTCCAAAGCAAAAAGAAGAGTGTGCTAAAGAACCCTGGGCACTTCTAATTGGGGACTTTAGCAAAGCTGAGTCACAATCTGAAAAGGTTCACCCAGTTATGTGTCTGTGGCATTTATGTATCCGGTGGTAATACTGGAAAACAAAGTGCTTAGGGCCACGACAAAGACTCATAAAAGTAGCTGTGTTCAAGAATCAACATACTTAACTAGGAGAATCAATAACACTATCTGAACTCTGAGTTCCTATAGATGCCAATCATTCTGAACTTCAATGGATAAAGTGAGATGCCAAAACTATTCAAGAGGCAAAAAGCTACAATTCCCGCTCATCTGATTAGAGCTAAGTTTCATTGATGTTTTGGAATTTATAGTATATTCTCTTCTTTTTATCCTATTTGATTTTCAGTTGCTTGGGGACAAGCAACAATTTAAGTTTGATGTTGTGATCAGCGGATAATTTATACGCTTTTTGGCATTGTTTTTACATAGTTTTCAGTATAATTTAGTTAGTTTTTAGTATATTTTTATTAGTTTTTAAATAAAAATCACCCTTTTGGACTTTACTATGAGTTTGTGTGTTTTTCTGTGATTTCAGGTATTTTCTGGCTGAAATT
The DNA here is from genome assembly GCF_059453495.1 of Arachis ipaensis. Classification (NCBI taxonomy): domain Eukaryota; kingdom Viridiplantae; phylum Streptophyta; class Magnoliopsida; order Fabales; family Fabaceae; genus Arachis; species Arachis ipaensis. Next base: position 101,117,948 of record NC_142442.1, on the reverse strand, counting down.
GAGGGACTTGAGCAAAAATCAGATTCAGAGGTTGAAGAAGGACTGCAGATGCTGTTGGATTCTGACCTCCCTGCACTCAAAGTGGATTTTTTGGAGCTACAGAACTCCAAATGGTGCGCTCTGAATCGCATTGGAAAGTAGACATCCAGGGCTTTCCAGCAATATATAATAGTTCATACTTTGCCTGAGTTTAGACGACGCAAACTGGCGTTGAACGCCAGTTCCATGCTGCATTTTGAAGTCAAACGCCAGAAACACGTCATGAACCAGAGTTGAACACCAAAAACACATTCCAACTTGGCGTTCAACTCCAAAAGAAGCCTCTACACGTGCAAACTTCAAGCTCAGCCCATGCACACACCAAGTGGGCCCCGGAAGTAGATTTCTGCATCAATTTCTTACTTCTGTAAACCCTAGTAGCTAGTCTAGTATAAATAGGACCTTTTACTATTGTATTTACATCTTTTGATGATCTTCGAATCATCTTTGGATCATCTTTAGTTTCATCTTTAGATCACGTTTGGGGGCTGGCCTCTCGGCCATGCTTGGACCTTCATCACTTATGTATTTTCAATGGTAAAGTTTCTACACACCATAGATTAAGGTGTGGAGCTCTGCTGTTCCTCAAAGATTAATGCAAAGTACTACTATTTTTCTATTCAATTCAACTTATTCCGCTTCTAAGATATTCATTCGCACTTCAATATGATGGATGTGATGATCGTGACAGTCATCATCATTCTCAACTTATGGACGCGTGCCTGACAACCACTTCCGTTCTACCTTAGATTGAATGGATATCTCTTGGATATCTAATACAGGGGACCGAGTCCGAGTTATTAGTGTCTTCGTGGTATAAGTTAGAAACCATGGACGGCCATTCTTAAGAATGCGGAAAGTCTAAACCTTGTCTGTGGTATTCCGAGTAGGATTCAGGGATTGAATGACTGTGACGAGCTTCAAACTCGCGAGTGCTGGGCGTAGTGACAGACGCAAAAGATCAATGGATCCTATTCCAGTGTGATCGAGAACCGACAGATGATTAGCCATGCAGTGACAGCGCATTGGACCATTTTCACTGAGAGGACAGGTGGCCATTGACAACGGTGATGCCTAACATACAACTTACCACGGAAAGGAGTAGGAAGGATTGGATGCAGACAGTAGGAAAGCAGAGGTTCAGAGGAATGAAAGCATCTCTATACGCTTATCTGAAATTCTCACCAATGATTTACATAAGTACCACTATCCTATTTTATATTTTATTTATCTTTTACTTATCAATTCATAAAATCAGTTGAATCCGCCTAACGCGTCGTGCATTCGTTCGCGTCGCTACCCTTTTCTTCAAAACTCCATTTTCGTGCTTTCCTTCCATTTTTGTATGTTTTCTTTCTGTCCTCTAAGCCATTCCTGCCTTAGGAGATCTGAAAATACTTAACACACAAATCACGGCTTCGAATGGTAATGAAGGGTAATTAAAATTAATATTTTTAAAGCTTAAGAAACATGTTTTTCACATATATCACATAATAAGGAAGGGAAAGTAAAACCATTCAATTTACATGAATAAGTGAGTGAAGGATTGAATAAATCACTTAAATTGAGCACAAAATACATCATAAAATATGGGTTTATCAACCTCCCCACACTTAAACAATAGCATGTCCTTATGCTAAATCCAAGAGAAAGGGTAAAGTTAGAATTGTGGAATCTCATGCAATGCATTCTATTCTAAATGCAAGCTACCTAAATGAGTCATGCAATTCTAGTTATTATTCACTTGTATATAAAGCTTACATGTAGTTAAATTAATTCATATCCTTAAGGAATCATATATGCATAGCCAAACCCTAGATAATGTTAAAGCACTTTTACAATTGAGATGGGTAAAAGTATTTCACAAACTTGCAAGACAATTAACAATTAAGCAGAGATATATGGTGATGAGCTATTGAACCCTCACTGGATTTTGTGTTTACTCTCTAGTCACTCAGTGTTTATTGGGTTAATCACTCTATTCTTCTTTCCATCCTTGCTTTCTAAAACTTTGTTCTTCATCTAACTGGTGTGGCGGAATTGTTATTCAGATGTAAAATTTGTTGTTTGTTCTCCCCCTGGCAATGGTGCCAAAACTTGGTGCACAATACCATGGTCCAAACATAACTTCACAACTTCGCGCAACTAACCAGCAAGTGCACTGGGTCGTCCAAGTAATAAACCTTACGTGAGTAAGGGTCGATCCCATGGAGATTGTAGGTGAAATCGCCGGTGCTAGTGGGAGAAAAGTGGTGAAGAGGAAGGGAAGAAGAAAGGAAGAAGTAATGGAGGAAGGAAATTAAAGAAGGAGGGTGAAATAGGGCGCGTTGTATACATGGCACATCGGGCAATCGACGCGCACGCGCACACCACGCGTACGCGTGGAGGGACAGGAAAGAAGAGGGGCGCGTGAGCACCACTCACGTATATACGTGGGATGGTAGATAGGTAAGGGATTCGTACCCGTTAAAGCGCGTGCACGCGTGGAGACATCTGCGTGCTTCGCGTAGTGCTTGCACAATGCTCGCGCAAGTCTCGGGTGGCATGTACTAAGGAAGGCGTGTAAGGCGGCCGATGCGTACGCATCATGTGCGCGCATGCTGGGTGGGCAAGAAGGTAAGACGTCACGTGGGCGTGCCTCACGCATACGCGTCAATAGGAGTTACGCGTTTTGCACAATGCTTACGCAATGCTCGCGCAACTCTCGGGAAAATGTACCCAGAGTGCCACACATAGCGACCAACGCGTACGCGTCATGTGCGCACATGCGTGGACAAGCAAGGGAGTAGGTGACGTGTGGGCGTGCCTCATGTATACGCGTGGGTAGTCATTCGCGCATTTCACGCAATGCTTGCGCAATGCTCGCGCAACTCTCAGGAAAATGTGCCCAGAGTTGCAAAAACGCAAGCGACGCGCACGCGTCCTACACGCTTAAGCGTGCATCCCCCTTTTTTTTCATCAAAGAGAAAGGTCTTTTTAACACATTCCTGGCAGGTATTCAAGCTAGATAGTCAAGAAAACACTCACAAATTCATGCACTACTCAAAATAAAGCATTTTCTCTAACCTTGTCAATTTATCCATACCAAGATTAACGAAATCTACATGAATATCATAACAATTCAACAAAACCAACAAAAGCTAGCATACATAAGCAACTCAACAACACCAAGAAATCACAAAATTCACAAGAATCTAAAGCTAGAAGCAAGAAAGTATACACAAGAAAGATCTTACCATGGTGGGGTGTCTCCCACCAAGCACTTTTCTTTAATGTCCTTAAGTTGGATGGTCATGTGCTTAAGCTTCCTCTCTTTTTGGTGCATCCTCAAGCAGGAGCACCTCCACTTCCCTTGGTGATTTGTAGCCATGGTACCTCTTCAATCTATGTCCATTCACCTTGAAAGTTGTCTCACTTTGAGGGTCAATTAATTCCACCACTCCATAGGGCTTTACCTCCTTCACCTTAAAGGGTCCTTCCCATTTTGAACGGAGCTTTCCCAGCATGAATCTGAGCCTTGAGTTGTAGAGGAGAACTTCGTCACCTTCTTGGAAATCCATTTTTCGGATATGGTGATCATGAAATGCCTTAGTCTTTTCCTTGTAAATTTGCGCATTCTCATATGCCTCCATCCTAAGACACTCAAGCACCTCTAGTTGCAATTTTCTGGCTATACCTGCCTTGGTGATGTCCATGTTACATTGCTTCACCGTCCAATAGGCCTTGTGCTCAATTTCCACTGGAAGGTGGCATGCCTTGCCATAGACGATCCAGAAGGGAATCATCCCTAACGGGGTCTTGTAGGCCGTCCTATACGCCCATAGTGCATCTCCCAACTGAGAGCTCCAGTCTTTCCTCTGTGGATTCACCACCTTCTCCAAAATTCGCTTAATCTCTCGGTTGGACACCTCCGCTTGCCCATTCATTTAGGGGTGATAGGCAGTTGAAACCTTATGTAATATACCATAGCACTTGAGCAGTGCTTCTACCTTCCTATTACAAAAGTGGTAACCTTGGTCGCTCATGATTGCTTGTGGCGACCCATAGCGGCATACAATATTATTTCTAATTAAATAAATCACGGCATTAGCGTCATCAAGGCGGGTAGGTATCGCTTCCACCCACTTTGATACGTAGTCAACCGCCAACAGAATATATAGATACCCACTTGAGTTGGGAAATGGCCCCATAAAGTCTATGCCCCATACATTAAAGATTTTACAGAACAACATAGGTTGTTGAGGCATTTCATCCTTTTGGGATGCATTTCCCGACTTCTGATATTGGTGACACGACACACAAAATTGGTTAGCATCCTTGAATAAGGTTGGCCACCAGAATCCACAATCTAAAACCTTTTTAGCCGTTCGTTATGGGCCAAAGTGGCCGCCACACTCGGATGAATGGCAAGCTTCGAGAATGGGTTGGATTTCGGATTTCGGGACACATCTTCGAATTACTTGGTTTACTCCCCTCTTCCACAAGTGAGGGTCATCCCAAATGTAATATTTGGAATCACTCCTCAACTTGTCCCTTTGATGTTTAGAAAAGTTGGGAGGGAAGATCTTAGCAACCAAGTAGTTCGCCAAAGGTGCAAACCAAGGAAAGCTATCCGAAACAGCATGCAAACTATCCAAAGGGAATGAGTCATCAATCGAAAATGGGTCATATTTAAGATTTTCAACGTGGCTTAAATGATCCGCAACCAAATTTTGAGACCCACTTCAATCCCTAATCTCAATATCAAATTCTTGCAAGAGCAAGATCCAACGTATGAGCCTAGGTTTCGACTCATTCTTTGTCAACAAATACTTTAAAGCTGCATGATCCGTATATACCACTATTTTGGACCCTAGCAAAAAAGATCTGAATTTATCTAAGGCATGAACAATAGCTAGGAGTTCTTTTTCCGTAGTGGTATAGTTGGATTGTGCCGCATCCAATGTTTTTCAGGAATATGCAATGATATAAGGGAGTTTACCATCACGTTGTGCAAGCGTGGCACCTACGGCATGATTTGACGCGTCACACATTATCTCGAATGGCTGCATCTTGTTAGGGCCCCTCACAATTGGTGCCGTGGTAAGAGCTCTCCTCAACTCTTCAAACGCATCCGCACGAGCACTATCAAACTCAAAGTCCACGTCCTTTTGGAGTAGGCACGACAATGGCAATGCAATCTTGCTAAAATTCTTGATAAAGCAACTGTAGAATCCTACATGCCTCAAAAAGGAATGGACCTCCCTCACAAAAGAGGGGTGAGGTAAACTGGTGATAACATCAACCTTGGCCAGGTCCACAGAAATGCCCTTGTCAGAAACTATGTGTCCTAGCACTATACCTTGTCTCACCATGAAGTGACATTTCTCGAAATTGAGAACAAGGTTAGTGTTGACACATCTTTCCAAGACCTTGGCCAAGTTCTCCTAGAAACTATCAAAAGAGGTACCATATACGCTAAAATCATCCATAAAGACTTCCAAACAAGTCTCCATAAGATCGGAAAAGACACTCGTCATGCACCGCTGAAAAGTGGCGGGTGCATTGCATAGCCCAAATGGCATCCTTTTATAGGCAAAGGTGCCAAAGGGACAAGTGAAGGTGGTCTTCTCCTGATCCTCAGGAGTAATATGTATCTGGAAGTAGCCAGTGAATCCATCAAGAAAGCAATAATGGAATTTACCTGTCAGTCGGTCCAACATCTGGTCAATGAAGGGCAAAGGATAGTGGTCCTTCCTTATTGCGACATTCAACCTTTTGTAATTGATGCACACCCGCCAAGCATTTTGCGCTCTTGTGGTGACCACTTCACCATCATCCTTCTTAACCACAGTGATTCCTGATTTCTTTGGGACGACTTCGACCAGGCTCACCCATTCACTGTCAGAAATCGGATATATAATACCCGCATCAAGTAGCCTTGTGACGTCCTTTTTCACCACATCTAGGATAGTCGGGTTGATCCTTCTTTGGGGTTGTCTCACCGTTCGAGCTCCCTCTTGGAGAAAAATATGATGCATAGATGTGCGGGGGTCAATCCCCACAATGTCGGCCAAGCTCCAACCTATTGCTTTCTTGTGCTCCCTTAGGACTTCTAGGAGCTTCTCTTCTTCTTGACTAGAGAGCTCACTAGCAATAATGACTGGAAACCTTTGGTTGCCCTTTAGGAATGCATACTTCAAATGAGATGAAAGAGGCTTCAATTCACTTTTTACCCCAAGTTGAGGTTCTTTTTCATCAAGCTCCTGGAGCTCATTCTCAACAATTTTCTCTTGTTCACCCTCTTGGTCATTCGTCTCTTCAATAATAGGGTAGCACAACTTGTTGTGATCCTCTCTTCATACCTCCACGACTACCTCGTCAATTACATCACATCGGAGAATGAAATTATCTTCGGGTGGGTGTCTCATGGCTTCTTCTAAATTAAATTTGATAGTCTTGTCTCCCACCTCAAAGGAGTATGTGCCAGTAAAGGCATCCAATTTGAATTTAGAGGTCTTCAGGAAGGGTCTACAAAGCAAAATAGATGAAGAACTTCTATTCTCTATTGGGGGCATCTCAAGGATGTAAAAATCAACTGGAAATACCAAGTCCTTGATTGCCACAAGTACATCTTCCGCTATTCCCATTACAGTGATTACACTCTTGTCGGCTAAGGCAAATTTGGCCGCCGACCTCTTTAATGGAGCTAAATTCAACCGCGCAAAGATAGAAAGTGGCATGATGCTCACGCAAGCCCCTAGATCACACATACAGTCATGAAAAGCAACTCCACCAATACGACAATACACCAAACATGGTCCAGGGTCACCACACTTTTTCGGAATAGGCTTCATCAATGAAGAAATGGAACTACCCAATGACAATGTCTCCAACTCACCTATCCTATCCTTGTGTGTGCACAGGCCTTTTAAAAATTTTGCATACTTCAGAATTTGTTGAATAGCATCGAGAAGTGGGATGGTTACCTCAACCTTCTTGAATACTTGAAGCATGTTTAAATCAAACTCTGGAGTCTTCTTGGCCTTATTCACCATGGAAGGGAATGGGATAGGAATGGACTCATCTACTATAACCTTCCTCTTGGGTTCCTTATGGCTCACTTCTTCTTCCTCATGCCTTGTGTCTACCTCTTCTTCTTCATGTAGAGCTTCAACAACCACTTCTTCCTCATGAATGTCTTCCATGACCCTAGGAGGTATCTCCTCTAATGTAGTTCCCGACCGTAGAGTAATGGCATTGAGGTCGCCCTTTGGGTTTGGAAGGGGTTGGGATGGAAAGTTAGAAGAACTTGAGGGTTGGTTGGTGTTGTTACAGGAGGATAGGACCAACTTTGAAATCATATCGGTGAGATTGGCCAATTGAGCACTCATGCTACCATATTGTGCACTCAAGGTATCAAATTGAGCCTTGTTATTCTCTTCCTGTTTTTCCATAGTAGCTCTAACTTCATCAACTTGGTTGGTGGAAGAGGAGGAGGATTGGTTGGATTGTTGTCTTTGATGTGGTGCTTGGTACTTGGTATAGTTATTTTGGTTTTGTGGCATGCTTGGTTATGGTGATTTTGGTTGGCTTAATGGTTGTTGTTGAGTTAGTGGGATGAGGATTGGTGGTTGTTGTTGTAGTGAGAAGAAGAGTTATTCCATCTTTGATTTTGATTGCTCCCTTGTGCATTGTCCTTCCACCCTTGATTGGAGTTATTGCCATGAGAGTAGTTTTTTTGGCCTTGAGAGGGGTAGGGTGGACGATTGTTATAATTCACATTGGCTACGGTAAGGGCATACTCCTCTTGAATTTGGTGGCATTGATCGGTGCAATGTGTGATGCTAGAGTACAAACCACAAATTCTAGGAGGACCTTCAAGTTGGGCAACTTGGGGTGGAGCTTGGACGGCTTGGATGGAATAGAATGCCTTTTGTTCTTTATGCATATTCGTAAGGATAGTGGTCATATCCCCAAGCACCTTGGTTAAGCATGTTTCGGAAGGTGATGCTTCCACTACACCCTTGAGGGGATTGCTCCTTACTCTTACATGTTGTGTAGCCTCGGCAACATTATTTATCAAGCTCTAAGCTTCTCCCTCCGTCTTGTTTTTGGAAAGCGAACCACCACTAGCGGCGGTGACCAATCTTCTATCTTCTGCGTAAAGACCTTCGGTAAAGTAACTGATAAGCAAATGAGTGTCCAATCCATGGTGTGGACAAGATTCCAATAGCCTCTTGAATTAGTCCAATACTCATACAAGCTTTCTTGATCCTTTTGCATTATACCTGAGATTTCTTTCCGAATGTAAACGGTCTTCTTCGGCGGAAAGAACTTGTCTAGAAACTCTTTTCCTAAGAAATCCCAATTGGTACAATCTCATTTGGTTGGTAATAGAACCATGTTTTTTCTTGTCCCTCAAGAGAGAAGGGGAAGGCAAAAACCATAATGGCAACTTTGTCGGCCCCATGCCTTCGAGCGGAAGAACAAGCAACTTGGAAATCTCTTAGATGTCGGATAAGGTCTTAACCCGGAAGCCCATGATACTTGGGGAGTAGATTTATCAAGCTATTCTTTAACTCAAAGTTTGGGTCGAGATTGGGATATCTTGCTTGCAAAGGTTGAAGTATGATATCCGGAGACCCTTGTTCATGCAAGGTGATTCGGCGTGGCTCTGCCAAGTTTTGTTTACCTGTGGGATGCAAAGATGTATTAGTGGTGCCAACAGAAGAATAGGAAGTAGCAGACTCCAACTCACTTTTTGGTTCTGTCTAGTGATTCGGTGTGCTCCTCAAGAGAGGACGAAATACTAGCCGTATAGTTCAACTGCCGTCTAGCTTGCCGAGTGTGTAACAAAGTTCTTTCAATCTCAAGGTCAAGCTCGGCTAAGCTAGAGTTCGGTTGTGACCGAGTCATCAAACTTGGGAGTCAAAGCACATGTATAAAAGAAAGCTAAACTACAAACTAAGTATTGAAAGCGAGTAAACTATCTACACTATTCACATATTCACATAACCAATGTCAAGGCGTACGTTGAAACTAATCCCTGGCAACGGCGCCAAAAATTTGACACAAGAATTATTGTCGGTCTAGAATTTTTCCTAATAGAAATAAAACTTCGTTGTAAGCATAGTTCCAAACCAACTAATAACTCTCGATCAAATTTTAAAGATTTGGTTGTCACAAAGTTCAACCCCAATAAAAGTAAACAGAAGTATTCAAACCTCGGGTCGTCTCACAAGGAATGGGCAAATGTAACAACCTTGATTTTCGAGTATACGAGATCTTTTCCGAAGGCAAAAAATCCTCCGGAAGATCAGTAAGGGGAGAACCTGTGATATATCATCAAGTATCTCTATCCTCATTTTCATTATGTCATCTTTAAGATAGAACCTTTTTTGAGGCACGCTCGATAACGTAGTCACGAAAAACCCAGTTTTTGAACCGTATCGGTTAAGAGTTTTGATTCTGTTTTTTTGTAAATAGTCTCAGTTTGACGAACCGAACTTGATTCATGAGAGAAGAGAGATAAGAGGATAATATTTTCATTATATTAGTATTAGAAGCTTCTTGAGTGATATTATAAGGTTACCTGATCAGTTTTAGTTAAAAACAGAAAACCGGGTTCACAATTTACTGGTGCAGCTTAGCACCAGCATTCTCTGATGACTTTAGCAATGCTAAGGCCTCATTATTCATGTTTTATTCTCATAATAAATATGTTACTAGTGTCATTTATGCTGGTAGCTCAGAAAATAATTTTTAGAGATGTTTTTACAAGTGTTCTGATACATCTAGTTTTAGTAGTTATACACCTAAGATATTTTAATATTATTTTAATCCACCTCCAAGCCAACCAATCACAACTCACCCTACACCCCCAAAACCCTCAAGGCTGGCTCATTTTCACTTTGTGGCCGAAAATAGGTAGAGAGAAAAAGAGAGAAAAGTTCTTAGTTCCAAATCTTCAAAGCTTGATTTCTGCTGAACTAAAACTCAAATCAAAATTCCAATCCGACCAAAATGATCCTCTCTTCTTTATCTACATGATCATATGACTTATCAAGGCTGGAATCAAGGTGAGTTGGCTGCACCATCTCTCTTTTGATTCGGTTTCAAGGAAACATGGTTAAATATGTGTTTTCTTGATGTGATTTAGGAGGAAAAAGTGCTAAAGGACCACCTGAAAGTTTAATTGAATTAGGAGCAGCAAAACCAGGTAGGGTGTCACGAAATTAATCTTGATTATTTGTGTTTGAGTTGTGTGAATGTTGTATAAATTGGCTGTGCTAAAAATTGGTTGCATATATGATTGATTCTTGGTGAAAATTTGGTGAAATTTTGATGAAATTTGATGAAATTCAAGCTTTAAAGTTCATGTTCTTGGGCAGCTGGAAAAACGAAACCCTAAGCTTAAATTGATGTTCAATTTGTGTTGAAATCATGTAGAAATGATGGGGTTTTAGTGGCTGCTAATTTATTATGAATTATAGTAAAAATCGGTTGCTGAAAAGACTGAAAAACGGGTAAAAACAGAGAAGGAATCTGAAGAATTTAGGAAGAACACGAAGAACACTTTGAGTGTGGTGAAGAACATTGAAGAACACCTTTTAGATCTTAAAAAGGGCAAGGTTGTAATTATTTTGGTGTTTGAGGGTTATTTGATAATTTCTGAAAGTTAGGGTGGTAAAAGTAGAAATATTAAAAGTTACGGGTGGTAAAAAGTGAGTTTTAAAGGTTAAAAGTAAAAGTAAGTTAATTTTCGAAAATTTAATGAAAAAACAATAAAAAAATAATAAAATATTAAATAATAATATTTAATTAAAAATAATATTTTAATAAAAATAATAAAATAATGTAGAAAAGGCAGTTTTCTGTAAAAGCTTTAGAAAGACAACTTTAAGCACAGAATCTCATAATTACTTTCATAAAACACTTAGGGAGTGGTAAAAACATATTAGTGAGGCAAATATAAATAAAAGATAAAAAGTTGAAGAAAAGATAAAAATCGAAGAAAAAGTCTGTAAAGTTTTAATGACAGAAAAATAGACAGAGACTAGTGAACGAACTAGGGCAACATAGTTAGTCCTGGAATTGCGAATAGGGTTAGGTATTATATGAAAAGTTAAACTGTTTCAGTATAGACTTAATGAACCTATACTTGGGACAGACTGACTATTCATACCGAAATTTACATAAGCTTTAAATACATACGTTAAATAGAGAAATCAGAGCAGAGTAAAGAAACACAGAGAACAGAGTAACCAGAGCAGAATAAAGGGATACAGAGAAAAGAGTAATCAGAGCAAAGTAAAAAGACAAAGATAAAAGAGTAATGTGATAAAGAGAAATGGTTTGAATTAAGATGTTGTAAAAGTAAAAGCTGTAGAGTTTGTATAGCATGATTGAACAGAGAAAGAAAGAGGTATTGCATAAGAATGTGAAAGTGATGATGAATAATGAGAATGTTAATGAATGATGATAATGAGAATGATTATGTAAGAATCTGCTGCAGAGAGGCAGTCAGATAGATGGTGGTACGACCACTGAGAACGCTTTCCTGGGATACCTTGCTATAATGCTTTGCTGTAAGACAAAGGTTGCTTACAGAGGTATCGAGATGAGTGTGCTCCTGTAAGACAGAGGTTGCTTACAGTGAGTGTGTTGTTGCTCCTGTAAGACAGAGGTTGCTTATAGTGAGTCTGTTGGGCGTATATCGGCTAATAATTGCTGCCTTGCAAGACAAAGGTTGCTTGCAGTGGATACCCAGCAAGACAAAGGTTGCTTGCAGTGGATATTGCCAACAGGAAAGCCTTAGCCAGACAGAGGTTGCTGGGTAACGTCGAGAGCGGGTATGTAACCGACAGATGAGCTCATTACCTACACTAGGGCTAGACATGCATCATACTTGGTTGTGCATTTTCCTCTGTTATGATTGTTGTATGAATGTATGCTTTCCTTGTTTGTATTCTATTCTCTGTGTCTGTGTTGTACTTTCTTGTATTTTTCTATTTGTGTTCTGTTTTCTATTTTCTCTATTTCCTCTATTTATATGTATCTTCTATTTACTGCTTCTTGTATTCTGCTATTTGTCTGCTAAACAACACGGAATTAATGAACTTAACTAATAACCCAGACCCTACTAAGAACTCCCAAGTTCTTACCCCTTCTCTCTCCCTTCCCTCTTCAGATGGAAGCTTGGGTACACTTCCGTAGTTCGCTGATGACCGTTCACAAAGAGGATTCCGCTCTAGATAGTCTTCTGAGTCTAGGGTGAATATCGTTCTCTGATTATATGTATATACTATGAAACCAGCCAATGTCTGCACCCCGTTCGTATGTGCACTTTAACCTAAATCTTGTGTATGAGATTTCTATTGTGTGGCTACTTCATGAGGTACCAGAGAGACATCCTGTGGAAAAGTCTGATCGTGCAGAGGAGTAGCAGATGATGTTCTATCTTTTGCTGACGTTCCACCTGACTTGAGTTTTGAAGACTTAAAACATACTTTCTCTCGCTTTAGTAGTTTAGAGGGACTAGGTGAGTATAGAGTCTAGGCTAGCCTGGGCGCCAGCTTAGGGACTTCTTGAACAGGTCAGGACCTGGGATGTTGTATGTATATATATGTATATAGTTATTATCTAGCTATGTCTAGGGGTGTTCTAACTAAAAGTCTATACTCTAATAAAGGCTGGATCACCGAATATTGTCAACTGCTTGTGATGTATTTATGTGTGGTTGTTTATAATTGTTTTATATATTATCAGTTGTGAATGGATTATGAATGATACTGTTTGTTAATCCAAACGTTTTAAAAAAAAAGTACCTCGTAAAATAACTACGCTTTTAACAACGAATCAGGCTCATATAATAAATAATAGATAATAATTAGGTAGACAAGTTGGTAGCGCTCAGTTTCTAGTATGATCATGACGTACCAGAAATTGGGTCGTTACAGCAAACATGTGCATCAACATTGGTTAGAATTCCGGGGTTGGGAGTCATGATCAAGAAATTAAACTACTGGACTTAACAAGCAAGAAATCTTAAAGTGCAAGAAACTAAATTAAGTAACTAAGGCAAGGTATGAGCAATTTGAAACTAACAAAAGAGAATCTAAGATAATTCTACTCTAGAATTAAGCAAGTAACTATAACTAGAATGAAGCAATTGAAATTTTTGGGTTTCAAATATAAATAATAAAAGGAACTCTTGGCTAGGCATAGGAATTGGGGTCACCATCCTTGTCTAATAACCATATCTTGACAATTATGAGGAACCAAACTCACTAAGTCTACCTCCAAGAGCTTTAAGTACGTAATATTTACTCCTAAGCTTGAGGTACGTTAAGTGGCTTGATCAATCTCAACTCATAAGTCCCAATCCAACTACCAATTGACTTAATAGTGGATTAGTGTTAATGGGTATTAACTTGGCCACTAAAGGTTCTCAAATCACCAAATCAATTAGATCCAATGACTCAAGTTTACTCAATTCCCTTAGCCTAGGCCAAGAGTAAAGAAAACTACTCCATAATCAAAGGAAACATTTCATCAAACACATGGTATGCATTAATAAAAGACATAGTCAAATTGTAATTAAATTAGAAATTAAAAGTACCCACTAACAATTATCAATGGAAAACTACTCAAATAACACTATTAATTATGGAAAACATCAATGTCTCATTAACAATTCAAGATCCACAAAGTTCATAAGATGAATAGAAAATGGGAAATAACTAGAAAACATAAATCTAACACAAGATCTCAACAAAATTATACTAGAGAATTCAAATTAAGTAATCAAAACTGGAAATCAACAAAACCCAATTCAGAATTCAACAAGGGAAGATCAAATCAAACTAGATCTAGAGAGGAATAATGGTTTCTCTCCCTAGAAGAACAAGAACAAAAACTAGCCAAAATTGTGTCTAAGTGTGTAATGAATGATCCCCCCTTTCCCCCTAGAGTTCCTGGGTCTTTTCCATGCAGATTCAGCTTGAATTTGGGCCTGCAGAGCCTCAGAAATCGCCAGGCACAATTTCTTTAATGAGGTCACGTGCTGCTCGTCATGCGTACGCGTCATGTACGCGTGCGTGTCACCGAATTTCGCGATCCACGCATACGCGTCGGTAGGGAAGTCGCCAATCCACGCGTATGCGTCACTCTTCGCGCGCCATGCCCAGTTCCTCGCACGCACGCGTGCGCGTGGGCTACGCGTGCGCGTGCAGCCGATTCTTGAAAACCCAATTTTTCATGTTCCTTCCACCTTTGCATGCTTCCTTTCTCTCTTTTAAGTCATTCTTGCCCTACAAACTCTGAAATCACTCAACAAACATATCACGGCATCGAATGGTAATAGAAGAGGATCAAAATATGGCATTTTTAAGGCAGAAGAAGCATGTTTTCCATCATGAAGCAGAATTAGGAAGAGAACACAAAACCTTGCAATTTATGTGAATAAGTGTGGAAAATAATGACAAAACCCCCCAAATTCTACACAATATAAACCACAAAATTGGAGTTTATCAGTACTCCAAGGCTGAATGAAAGAAAGAAGGCTCATTTGGTGTTTTAATAGGTTGGGCCTTGGGCCTTGTTTGGGCCCGGTCCAACTAATTTGGCTCGTTGGCCCAATTTTACGCCAAAATCTTTAAAATTAGTGTTAACATTTATATTTTAATTAGTTCTACTTCTTTATACAATAAAATATAATTTTCTAATTTCTTTATACAATAATTAATTTATTAGATAATTATTTGTTAATTTTGCGAGTTTTACACATGAAAACATAAAATTGCATTATAAGAAAATTGAAATTAACAAGAGAGTTCATGAACTAAAATTGACAAAATAAAGGAATTAATAAGAGAAATTAAATAAACTAGGATACTAGAACAATAAAAAGTAAATAAAACTAAATTAAAACAAGATTCAATCCTAAAATTAAGAAGAAATTAAACTAAGAGAGCTAAATTCTAGAGAAAAGAGGGAGCTTCTCTCTCCAGAATTTGATCCTAAAACATAATGTAAAACTATTCTATCAATACCTGGTTGATCCCCTCTTGGAATTGCCTTCAAATGTCTCAGAAATGAGTTGAATTGGGCCCAAATTAGCCTAAAATCATGATCCACGTGTTTACTTAAGTAACTCATTTGCTGGCAGTCATGCGTACGCATGAGGCTTGTGTATGCACAACTGCGCACGAAATGCAAGTCATGCGTACACATGAGGCATGCATCCACACAAATGCACAGATTTCCAAAACTTAATCTCTTCATGAATTCTTTAATACATGCTTTTCTTCTACTTCTTCAAACCATACTTGCCTATTAGTCCTGAAATTACACAACAAACATATTAAGGCATCGAATGGAATAAATGTGCAATTAAATTATTGACAATTTAGAGCACAAAAAGCATGTTTTTAACAATTAAGCATAATTAAGAGAGAATCCACTAAAGCATGCTATTTGAATGAATAAGTGCGAGTTTATGCGATAAAATTCACTCATTTCAAGTCAAAAATTATCATCAAATATAGATTCATCACTCAAAGATTAATGTTGATCTAGAATTTCTCAACAGAATTTGGGAGTTTTAAGTTCTGGGTCATCTCTCAAAAGAATTGCATTGAGATGTGTGTATTATTGGCTATGAGAAATTGGGGTGAGATAGCAATTGACACAAAATTAAATAGCAAGAAAGTAAATGACAATTAACCAATAAAGAAAAGGAAATTCAAATGCTAAAAAGGGTCTTCGCAAGGGTTGAGAGTCAAGGTTTCCAATCCTAGTCATTGACCACAAACATGGAAATTATAAAGAGTTAATCCCACTTAGTCAACCTCTATATATTGAGGAAAACTAAATAGGGATAATGGATCTTAATCCATAAATCCTAGTGATGAATCCACATTTCATGGTATTTATTTGCTCTATTTAGGTGGATTTCATCTACTTTTCTTGTATTTATCTATTGAAATAGCATAGTTTTATGATTTCTTCCTAAATTGTGCTTGAAAGTAAAAACATACTTTTTAGGCCTTTTAATTGCTAAATTTTATTCACTTTAATTCCATTTGATGCCTTAATGTGTTTGTGACGCATGAGCATCTTCTCTATCTTTTCCTAGTGAATTTGCATTCAAATTGTTGAGTTTAATCAAGATTTAATTACCTTTAGCCACTATGAATGCTACTCTGAGTTGGTTGCAATTTTTGTTTATTTCAGGTAGTATTCGGATGGATTTGACAGAGTTTTATAGCAGAAAAGGAAGAAAGCAAATGATGCTATCAACCCTGACCTCCTTGCACTCAAACAGGAATAACTTGAGCTACAGAGGTCCAATTGAGGTGATTCTAGCAGAAATAAAAAGCTAACTTCCAGAGCTTTCCCACGACATATAATAGTATACCCTTTTCTTCCATTTCGTACGGACCACTTGACGCCAAACTTGAGGAAGCTCAAGTTTGGTGCCAACTCAAAAGCCCCAAGGAAGAACACACGCTGCCATCTCCACGCCGAACTTGAGTTTACTCATGTTCGGTGCCAACACAAGGACTCCAAAGAAAGGCTACGCACCACTCCACGCCAAACTTGGGTGGAACCAAGTTTGGCACCAACTTAAGGAAAGCCCAAGGAACTCTTTGCCTATTCCACGCTGCACCTGACTCCCTCCAAGTTTGGCGACAACCTTTAACGCAATGGTGGACCCCAATTCGTTCTACAAGGCCTACGTGAATCAATTGGTAAACTTTGATTAAACTTTATTTCGTTTATAATTAGAAAAATACATTATTTAGTTTTTAGGAAATATATTTTACATTAATTAGGATTAGATATAAAAGGGAAAAGAATCAGCCCTTCGGGCTCATCTCTTCTCTTGTACCTCATTCCGCAATTTACAGTTTTACAGAATCCTAGTTTTCTCTCTGAACCATGAGCAACTAAACCTCCATTGTTAAGGTTAGGAGCTCTGTCTATTTTATGGGTTGATACTACAATTTTTCTATTTTAATTCATGTACTAATTTATATTTCAAGAATTGTTTTTGCTCTTTTTCTTATGAATTTGGGTGGAATAAAAGTATGGTTCTAATTGAGTTCTTGTATAACTTGGAAAATCTCTTTACTTGAACAACAGCCTGAAAATATATTCTCCTAAATCACTAATTATCTGGACTTAACGGGATACGTGACATATAATCCTCTTATATTTGGGTAATTAGGGTTTCTGTGGCATGTAACTAGAATTGAACTTCACCCTCTAATTGGAATTAAGTGACCAAGAAATTGGCGGTTGATGAAGATTAGAGGAGACTAAAAAGGTCTAAAAAATTAGGATTTAGTCACATATAGTTTGTCATGAATGGAATCTTGCATTATTAAAATAGTTGGTAAGAAAAGTCAATCCGAAAGATAGATAACTCTGAAGCCTTAACTATTTTTCCATATATATATTTCACAACTTGTTTACTGTTTGCTTTCTGATTCTCTGATTTACTGTTAATGCAATTGAGACCCAAACACTACTTTCTATTTGTCTGACTAAGCAAATCACTTGACCATTGTTGCTTGATCCATCAATTCTCGTGGGATCAACCCTCACTCACCTGAAGTATTACTTGGAACGACCCGGTGCACTTGCCGGTTAGTTTGAGGTATTACCTGAGGTATTGACCGTGATTGACAACTACTGGTTGTCTGATCTCTTAGATTAGGCGTTTTTGCTTTAATTTCATTTAACTTATTTCTTTAAATTTTTAAAAAAAAATTATTTTAATTTAAGTTATTTAAATTTTTTTTCTCTTAATTTCTGAAATTAAGTTTGGTGTCCCCTTAGTTGTTTTTATTCTTCCTAGTTATTTTACTCATTGAATTTGAATTTTATACTCCATTTTGCTTATTAGTTATTTTATTTTCTAAATTATTTAGTTTATTTTCTTTATTTTATTTTTCTTTTATTTTTGTTTTCTTTTATATTTTTTTTATTTTTATTTCTTTTTATTATTTTTATTTTCCTTTATGTTCTTTCTCCTTTGCTTGTCTGTTTACCACATGGTGCGTTTAATTCTCTTTGGTGTTTTGTGCTAAGAAAAAATAATGGAGAGAGATCACATGGGTTACTACTCACACCCAAGCAGTGATTCATATTATTGTGGATGGAGTAACTATCTGAATTTTGGTTGGCAAAGTCAAAACCAAAGAAACTTCAGTGCTGCATGTTCCAACTATCAAGAAGCACCATCTTATATTCATACCAAGAACCACCACCACTCTATCCATATCAAGAACCATCATCTTTCTACCCATATCAAGAGCCACCATCTCCCTATTCATACCAAGAACCATCCTCTTTTTACTTTTATCAAGAACCATCATCTCCTTCTTATTCATATCAAGAGCCACTATCTCCTTATTCATATCAAGAACCATCATCTCTTGAGCTTTTCATGAAAGAATTCATAAATGATATAAGGATGAGTGTCAAAAATATAGAGAAATATGTGCAATTGATTATCAAGCCCCAGAAAGAGGAACAAGCAAATTCCTTCCCAAGAGATATAATGCAAGATCCTATAGAAGAAAGTGAGAAAATCAATCAAAGGAGTTCATACTCCAGTGAATTAGAGAACTCTCCACCCTTACACATGGAAGAAGAGGAAGATGCAAAAACAAAGGAGGAAGATGCAAACAAAGAAGGAAGATGCACAAACAAAGGAGGTTGTAAGAGATGAAAACAATTATGGGAATCTACACTCCAATGAAGCAGAGAGTGGCATAGAGGGTGAGTTTATTGAACAACCAGTTCAAGAAGTTCTTGATGAAGGGTACACTCCAACCATCACACAACACCCAAATTTTGAAATCAAAGAAGTGAAGGCAATCAAGGAAAGCACAAAAAAGAGGATTGTGACCAAGAAATAGAAGAAAATATCCATGAAAAAGAGAAGGTCATCAAAAAATAATCCAACCTCTACCCCAACAAGTAAGGTGAATCAAGCTAACCATAATAAAAATAAGCTTGTTAGGCAGAATTTATATCAAGGGGAACTAATTTTCACCTCCCTCCCATTGGAGACATTTCTTTTAACCAACTGGAAGAAGAGGAAGAAAATTCAACAATCAAGTGTCAAGCTAGTGACATTAAAGAAGCGCTTGTTGGGAGGTAACCCAACTACTAGTATCCTTGGTTTTGCAGTTACTTTGGTTTAATTTTATAGTTATTTTGATTTTAGCATTATAGTTATTTTAGTTCTGGTTTTAAATTACTTTATCTCAATTTTTTTTATAATTTTTCATGTTTTACATGTGTTTTGGTCATGCAGAGTGATTAGAACAGGAATAGAGCAATTAAAAGGCATTTTGACACCCTGGAGTTTTGCTTTGCTTGAGGACAAGCAAAATTTTAAGTTTGGTGTTGTCTCTTCACTTGTGGCTTTTCTGTTTATTTTAATGGCACCAAAGGGAGGCGAATCATCTTCATGGAGGAGCACAGCCTGAAGAATAAGACAGCCACTAGGATAACTGAGGTAGTTGAGTTCCTTTCATTCTATATTCCCTCTCGTTCTTACTATGTTATGTTCCTATTTTCTGCTGTTTTGTCTTAGTTATTACATGATCATTTGTTATTTCAATTCCTAGGTTCTAGTTTAATTTGCTGCTTTTTTTTTATTATTTTGTTGTTTACTATTAATTCTGAAAAATGTCTCATATATTGCTCATTGAGCTTGAATTAAAAAGGAAAAAAAGAAGAAAAAGATGTAATGCATGAGTAAGAGAGTTTATAACAAAAAGTAGTCACATTTAATCAAATGTGGTGGTGTTCTCTGTGATTCTGAATGTATGACATGAACCGTGCATGTTTGAATTCGAATCAAGGAATGTTGATGTATAAGGAATAGGAGTTTAAAGAACTATTATGAATTTTCTGAAGATAGTGAAAGTTAATCCTTGAAGCAAAAAGAAATAGCAAGAAAAAAATAGAAAGCAAGGTCCAAGGCTCTGAGCATCAATGACGAGGGAGGTCAGACATGATTAAAAGCTCAAAGAGTTGTTTCCCTAGTCATATGCTTGTGGTGTTCTTGTGTTGAGTAATCCTTGAGACAGGACACTTAGAGTCGAGATCATGTATATTTAGCAGAGTATGCCAAAGGCTTTGAGCACCATTGTCTGGGAGTAGCTGAAAGAAAAATCAAAACCTCAAGAGAGTTCCCCAGTTAAGTGCTTGTGGTGTTTTTGTGTCAAGTAACCCTTGAGACAGAACATTTAAAGTCACGGCTAGGCTCAAGTTGCAAAGCACCAATTAAAAGAGAATTGAAGGATACCTGATGTGTTCAACGATTAAACTGAAGTATAAAGATCATAGAATTCATAATATTATTCGGATTCTAATTCTGAATGACAATGACATTCCTCTGATTCAAAGGAGAGTGAGATGCCAAAACTATTTAGTATTGCAATAAATTAACCCCACTTCAAGAAGAGACATGAGCCTAATTGAACTCTCACTTCTCATGCAAATTCACATCTTAATCATGTATTAGTTTTGGATGCTTGAAGACAAGCAACAATTCAAGTTTGGTGTTGTGATGCGTGAGCATCTTCTCTATCTTTTTCTAGTGAATTTGCATTCTAATTTTTGACTTTAAACAAGATTTAATTACCTTTAGCCACTATGAATGCTACTTTGAGTTGTTTGCAATTTCTGTTTATTTCAGGTAGCATTCGGATGGATTTGACAGAGTTTTGTAGCAGAAAAGGTAGAAAGCGACTTATGCTGTTAACCCTGACCTCCTTGCACTAAATCCGGAATAACTTGAGCTACAGAGGTCCAATGGACGTGATTCCAGCGGCATTGGAAAGCTAACTTCCAGAAATTTCCAATGTTATATAATAGTATACCCTTTTTTTCATTTCGTACGGAGCACTTCACGCCAAACTTGAGGAAGCTCAAGTTTGGCGCCAACTCAAAAGCCCCAAGGAAGAATACACGCTGCCATCTCCACGCCAAACGTGAGTTTACTCAAGTTCGGTGCCAACACAAGGACTCCAAAGAAAGGCTACGCACCACTCCATGCCAAACTTGGGTGGAACCAAGTTTGGCACCAACTTAAGGAAAGCCCAAGGAACTCTCTGCCAAGTCCACGCCGAAACTGACTCCCTCCAAGTTTGGCGACAACCTTTAATGCAGTGGTGGTCACCAATTCGTTCTACAAGGCCTACGTGAATCAATTAGTAAATTTTGATTAAACTTTATTTCTTTTATAATTAGAAAAAGATATTATTTAGTTTTTAAGAAATATATTTTACATTAATTAGGATTAGATATAAAAGGAAAAAGAATCAGCCCTTCAGGTCCATATCTTCTCTTCTACCTCATTCTGCAATTTACAGTTTTACAGAATCCTAGTTTTCTCTCTGAACCATGAGCAACTAAACCTCCATTGTTAAGGTTAGGAGCTCTGTCTATTGTATGGATTGATACTATTATTTTTCTATTTTAATTCATGTACTGATTTACATTTCAAGAATTGTTTTCGTTCTTTATCTTATAAATTTGGGTTGAACGGAAGTATGATCTTTGTTCTAATTGAGTTCTTATATAACTTTGGAAAGCTCTTTACTTGAACAACAGCTTGAAAACATATTCTCCTAAATCACTAATTATTTGGACTTAACGGGATACGTGACATATAATCCTCTTATAATTGGGTAATTAGGGTTTCTGTGGCATATAACTAGAATTGAACTTCACCCTCTAATTGGAATTAAGTGACCAAGGAATTGGCAGTTGATGAAGGTTAGAGGAGACTAAAAAGATCTAAGGAATTAGGGTTTAGTAACATATAGTTTGCCATAAATGGAATCTTGCATGATTAAAATAGTTGGTAAGAAAAGTCAATCCGGAAGATAGATATCTCTGAATCCTTAACTGTTTCTCCATATATTTCACAACTTATTTACTGTTTGCTTTCTGATTCTCTGATTTTCTGTTAATGCAATTGAGACCCAAATACTACTTTTTTTTTGTCTGACTAAGAAAATCACTTGACCGTTGTTACTTGATCCATCAATTCTCGTGGGATTGACCCTCACTCACTTGAGGTATTACTTGGAATGACCAGGTGCACTTGCCAGTTAGTTTGTGAATTGTAAATTCCGTACCAGTTTGCTAAGTGATTTCAGATTTCCAAGGCAAGTATGGGTTGAAAACATGAGAAAAGAGCATGCAAAAGAGAAGAAACCATGAAGAAATGGAGTTTGAAAGTTTCAGTATCCGTGCGTACACAGAGTGACGCGTGCGTATGCACAATTGTGAGCTCATGGCGACGCGTACGCGTGAGGGTGAATTTCGTCGGGTCACGCGTCATGTGAGCTCATTAATTGCAATACGCTGGGGGTGAATTCTGGGCCTCAAAAACCCAATCTAACTCACTTCTGAAGCTATTTCAAGCCAAATTGAAGAAGGATGAAGGGGGGAGCAATTAGGTTTTGGTTTTATCATGTTTTAGGGTAGTTTTCTAGAGATAGAAGCTCCCTCTTCTCTCTAGAATTAGAGTTCTTAGTTTAATTTTTCTTTTTATTTCATATTTTAATTCTTGTTTTAATGTAGTTTCATTTATGTTTTCATGCTCTCTTGTCTTGATCTTCTTAATTTTCTTTGTCATTTTTCTCTATTTTTCCATTTTTAGTTTATGAACACTTGTCAATTTTGGTTTTATTAATGCAATTTTAATGTTTTGTACTTTTTTAATGATTGTTTGAGTTTCTATTATTATGGCCATGCAATTGGTAGCATGGATTTTATTTTTATTGCAATTTATGATTTTCCCCTTTTATACATGCTAGGTGTTTGATAAAATGTCTCTTCTAGTTTTTGTATAGTTTTTCATACTCTTGGTTAGAAATTGGGTAATTAGGTAAACTTAAGTTATGGATATGCATTCTAGATTGTGTTAGGATTGTTAGTTTGTTTAGTTTTCATAGACGCTAGTCTTTCACTAAGTTAATTAGTGAGGTGACTAGGACTTATGGATTGAGATCAATTATGTCCTTTTGACTTATCTTTGATGTTAGGATAGACTAACTGGGATTAATTCTTTGCAATTACCATGTTTGTAGTCCATGACTAGGATAGGAATCCTCAATTTCCCAATCCTTGCCAAGAGTTCCCTTTTTCCATTTAATTTCCTTTTTTTTTACTTTAATTGCTTTTCATTTAATTCCTTTAATGCTTGTTTAATTTCTTGCATTTTAATTTCTTTCCAATTTCCATCAAACCCCTTTTCCGTATAGCCAATAATTGAGCACTTATTGCAATTCATAGGGAGAACAACTCGGGAATTAAAACTCCCGGTTATTCTGTGTTGATTGTGACTTATCTTTATATTTAAACTTTGATGTTGGGATTTCATTGTCGGTTTAGACTATGCTATCAACGAAGTGATTCTTGTTTTGAGAAATTCTAAACCGGCACAAATCCCACACATCACCTAGCCAACTCACTAATTAGCTTAGTGAAAGACTAGAGTTAGCGGAAATAAAATCAACTAACAATCTTAAATCAGCAATCAATATTGGACATCAATGACTCAAGGTCACCTAAGTCCTCAATCCCAAGCCAAAAGTGTGAAGAACTACGCTGAAACTAAAAGAGGCATTTTATCAAACACTTGGTACGCATAAAAGGAAAAGCATGGTAAATTGCATGAATAATAAAATCTATGACTATCATTTGCAAGAAAACAATAATAACAACTCAATTGAGCAATAATAAATGTAAAAACACCAAATTGCATTAAATGCAATCAAAATCAACAAGAGCTCAAAGCATGAAAGTGACAAAATATAGATAGTAACAAGTAAAACTACAAGAATTATGATGCTAAAGAAATAAAAAAGTAAAGAGAATTAAATCATAGCAAGAATTGAAACCTAAATCTATAGAGAGAACTAGATCTAAAATCCTAAATTCTAGAGAGAAGATAGAGTTTCTCTCTCTAGAAATCTAACCTAAAACATGCTAAAAACTATCCTAAGAAAGCCCTGAAATCACGACCCATGTGTTCACTTAAGTGAAGTCACGTGCTGGTAGTCATGCGTACACACGAGGCATGCGTACGCGCAAATTTGTGAAATTCCAAAACATGCATACGCATGAGGCATGCGTACGCACAACTTGAGATTCATGCATACGCATGACTCTGAAATGCTCCAAAACTTTAGTTCTTCATGAAGTCTCCACTTTTGCGAGCTTTTTCCTCAATTCTTCAATCCATTGTTGCCTTCTAAGCCTAAAATTACTTCAACAAACACATCAAGGCATCGAATGAAATCAAAATGAATTAAATTTAGAAATTTAAGGGCCTAAAAATATGTTTTTAATCTTAAGCATAATTTAGGAGGAATTCACAAAATCATACTATTTTAGGGAATAAATGTAGGATAAGTTGATAAAATCCACTCATTTTAATACAAAATAAGCCATATTATTGTGGTTTATCACTGCTCCTTTCCTTGTCTCTCTGTCTTCTTTCCTCTCTGAGTTTGCTTAAAATCTTTCAACAATTTTCTAGATATATCAAAGCTCAAAGCAACTCCAAGAAACATCGCTTAAAGCACAAGAATCTCAATTATAACAAGGAAATCACTAACTTTATAAAATAACTATAGATGCTCATGCATCACAACACCAAACTTAAGATCTTGCTTGTCCCTAAGCATGAACAAAACTATGCACAAAGTGGTCTTCTAAAGGAAGTGGGTTGAAGAATTGTTTCATGAAGTTTCGGTGAGAGAAGTGATCAAGTGAGAGTAGAGTAAACTCTGAATTATGTGATCATGTATGGATTTCAATGCTTTCTAGGCCTACAATTAAAAGTCTTAGAAGTTAGAAATTTCATTTAGATGATATTACGCAGGTCTCTTTATAAGGTTTCACTGTAAAGGATGCTTTCCCTCTTTCTTTCTCTTGTTGTGATCATTATTTTCTTTTCATAGCTATAGTTATTTTCTTTTTTTGTGTTTTGTTTTAGGTGGTTATTTGCACATGGCTTTGACTCTAAATGTTCTATGTCAAGGAGGCTTTTTAAGATGAGTTTTCAATCGATACTCTCGAACCAGTTGGTTAAAAGTATCAAGTGGTAAAGCACCCCTCGGATTTACTTACTCAAGCCTCTCTCCTTGACACAGCAACACCACAAGAACTTAACTAGGACATTTTTTGAGTTTTGTCTCTTTTTTTCCTTCCCAGTCATTGGTGCTCAAAGTCTTGGGCCTTTCTCTTTATTTTTCTTTTTCCTTTCTTTTCTTTTCTTGCTGCTTATTGGTTCTATAGATTTTTGAGAACCTCCATAATACTTCTCTAAACTTCATTGCATGTTGATGGTGGTAAAACCAACTCGGCAAGTACACCGAATCATATCAAGCAATACCACGGTGAGTGGGTTATCGTTTCCACAAGGATTAACAGACTAAGTAACAATGATTAATTGACTAATCTACTTAGACAAATCAAAAATAGAGGAGTGAGGAATTCAAACGTGTAAACAAAGGACAAGTAAATAGCAAACAGTAAGTGAAAACAATAATGGTGAGAATCATAAGGTTTTTGACATATTTAAATTTCATGATTAACATGTCTTGCTATCTACTTTGATCATACATAGATGTGTTCATGGTAAACATTAAATAATCAAACTCCAATCCCTTGGTAATTCAATTTTTCTTAACTTAATTAACCATCAATTCCTTGATCAATTAACTATGATAAGAATTTAAGCACAGTTTCTAATTTAAAGCCACACAATTCTTAAGAGCTAACCCTAATTGATTTTATGTCACTTATCAAAATTAGTCTCAGACACTCAAAGAATTATGAGAAGGAGTTTCTAGCCTAATTCAAAAAATTAACTCTCCCAAGATAATAGAGGAATTCAATTCAGATTAAAGTTATTTTTAAATACACTCTAACTCTTAGGATGAAGAACAAAACTCACTTCTTGAATTAAATATCAATGCATTAATCAAAAGTAGAAAAACAATAATATTAATCCATCAAGGTAAACAGAACTCCAAACCTTAACAGAGGAGATTAGTTGTTCATGGTACAAAAAAAAAAGAATTGTAAAGTGTGGTGTAAGATGTGTTGTCCATGGATAAGTTCCTGGACTTATCTTAAAAACCTAAAATAATAACCTAAAATTTAAATTCAAACTAAATCAAAGTAGAATTAAATCATATCTTAATCAATTCTTTTTTAAAAACTCTTAACTAACTAGTAATCTTTCTTGTATTTGAAATTCAAAACTTGGTGTATTACTTTGTTGAAACATGAGCTTGTAACTTGATCTTGGGTCAACAAAGCAAGTACTTGAAGTTGGAGAGTTTGGTGAAGAATTGTGATTCCCCTGGGAGTTGGCCCATGAAGTGAGTTAGATCAAGGAGGGGCACGTTCAACATAGGGACTAATTTGGACTTCTTGAGGCCTCTATATTAGTTGTGTTGGACACAAAAGGTGGCACATTCAATGCAAGGTGGGTGGAGAGCTACTAGAGATGGTTCTGGACGTTATGTTGGATACAAGGGAAGCTGTGCGTTAGACGCAAGGATGGTGGATAGCCACTAGAGATGCTCTTAATGGGTGCGTTGAATGCAGGGAGTTGCTGCATTGAACGCAGAGTTTGGCTGAGTTGAAGTGTTAAAGCTATGTGATATTTTGAATATTAAATTATTTTTTTAGGAAAAAAATTTTATAAGTGAGGAAGGATGTAAGACCCCAGATTTTTGAAAATTAAATAATAAGTTATTTATGATTTAATATATTTATTTATAATTATATTTTCAGATATTTTTAAATATAAATTGGGCAATTTCTCATTTATAATTTGAATTTTTAGTATTGAAAAATAATATGAATTTTATATACCATATTTTGAATATTTAGATCTTGAATCTTTTTTATGATCTTGAAGGAAATTAATTTGATTATCTCACATTCTTGGATTAGAGAATTTCTTTAAAAGTAATTTGTAAATTGATTAATAAATAGTATTTTTATATATAATTATGATTGGATTAAAATTGGTTTTCAATTACTATATTTTTCCTATTTTTATTTGAAATTACCAACCTATCGTTACCCCTTTTTCTTAAATTAAAACCCTAACCGTAAACTAACACTCAAACCTCCCTCCATCACTTTTACTCACCACCGTCACCCTCATCACACACACACATACACACACAGCTTTTTTCCCTCACCCATGAAAGAAAGAGAGAATGGAGAGCAAAGGAAGGCAGAACGGAGATTGGGAATAGAGAGGGAGACTGCATTCGTTGTTGCCGTCAAGCTGCTGCCTGTTAGTCGCCGCCATTCATGCGTCGTCACCATCATAAGAGGAAGCCCGTGTCACCGTCGTCTCTGAACTGTACACTTCCGTCACTGACAAGGAAGGAGAGAGAGATTGCGAGGCAGGAGGGAAAGGAGAAGCCATCATCACTGTCAAAGCCACGCTGTTCGTTGCTGGTTGTGCCGCCTTCGTGCTTCCATCTTTGTTGAAGACTCTGATTACTGCTGCTGCTTGCGAGAGAGAAAAACGCATGAAGCTATGCATAGAGAGGGCTGTATCTATCACCACTGCTACATCACCACCGTTACGCCAGCTGCTGCCGCTACCTGAGATCCCGTCACCGTGTCTGGCTGTCGGGAACGATGTTGCGGTCATCAAAATTGCCACAGGAGTTACTGCTCCATTTCCATGCTTTCCCGTTTGTTATAGTAAATATATTTTTTTTTGGAACCCTTGAAATCAGTATTTTGTTATATTTGGATAGAAATTATGAGGTTTTGGTAACGTAGGGTCGAGTTCCGGTTATTGTATGTCATATTCGGAGTTGCTGCTATTGTTGTGGAGGCATTATGGAGCTATGGTTGCGGTTGCCGCTATTACGGGCTGGTAGAAATGGGCTTTCACGCGTTTTAGGGCTTTCGGATTTTAACTATTCGAGGTAAGGACTTTTTCTTAAAACTTGTTTTAATTACAAGAATTGTTACGAGTCGATATTAATGAAAATATTTATAATTATGATTACGTTAGTCATATGGATTGAACTAAGTTATTTTGGATTGATATAATTAATTGTTTAATTGATTTATGAATTGATTTAGAATGTTTAATTGGTTATTGTTGAAGTGTCGCTATATTTATTGTGGAATTGAGATCCAATGAGTATTTGATTGGGTTGGAGTTATTGAGAATTCTGAGTTATTGATTGATTGAGAAGGTTGGATATTTTTGTTGTTGATTGATTTTATTGAATTGGTGTTGGGTGAATTGCTTTTCTTGAATTGTTGGAAAATGATTCGATATTGAAATTGTTTTCATTTTGAAATAGTTTGAAATCGAAAAGGTTTGATATTTGGAAGTCTGAATTATATTTTATTGGGAAATGATTTGGTTTTAAACCTGCTGGAAATGGTTGAGAAATGGTTTGAATAGGACTCGAGAAGGGTGGCAAAGTCCAAATTTTAGGAAAGATGCTGCCAAAACTTTCCTAGGTTTGGATTAAATTGAATAATGAAGAAAATGAGAATTTATTTACCTTAGTTTGGTTAATTAACAAAGTGGGTATTTAGGAGTAAATGAAGTTCGTGATTGCTTTGGAAACATGGTTGAATGAAAAAGAGTTTTACTCAATTTTTTAAGAAACATTGGAAAGGACTTCGTTTCTAGAGCATTCTTGCAACTTTAAGGAAATTGTTTAAAATCAAAATATGGTTTGTAAACAGGATGAATTTTTGGTCTTTAAAAGAAGTTGTTTTTAAAGTTAAAGTTAAAAACTTTGTTTGAAGTGTTATTTAGAAAATTGGTTAAGCAGAATGAGTTTCGTTTGATTACTTTGAAATAAAGGGCTATGTTTTGAAGAGTATTTTGTGAATTTAAAATATTTGATTTTGATTTGGCATAACGAAATGGTTTTTGAGTCTCTTGAGAATGTTTTACACTTAGAAATAAAATTTAAACTGGTTTTGGAAACTTGTTTTAAATAAAATGTGATTTTTATGGTTATGTTTGGTTGAGATCTTCAAGAATTATGAGGTAAAGGCTGAGAACCTTGGGAATACTTGAAAGTTGAACCTGAGAATGAAAATGAGAAATAATTTTTGAAAACAAGTCTTATTAAATTGATTCGAGTTAAAGATGAGGTTGAGGATTCCCTCTCATGTTGTAGTGGACAAGCTTGAGGTTGAGTTCCTGATGAGCGAATATTTTGTACACTTTGTGGCATTATTTTCATATAGTTTTTAGCATGTTTTATTTAATTTTTATTAAGCTTTTATAGGTTTTAGTGTAAAATTCATATTTTTGAATTCTACTTTGATTTTTTGTGTTTTTGTATAGTTTCAGGTATTTTCTAGCTGAAATTGAGGAGTTGGAGCAAAAGTCTGAATTAGAGACAGAGAAAGCACTGCAGATGCTGTATGGATCTGACCTCCTTGCACTCGGAACAACTTTTCGGGAGCTACAAAAATCCAAATGGAGCGTTCTCAACGGATTTCGAAAGATGCCTTCAAGACCTTTCTAGCAATGTATAATAGTCCATACTTTGTTTCAGAAACGAAGGCCAAAAACTGGCATTTAACGCCAGCCTCCTGCCCCGGTCAAAGGAGGAGACCAGCGTCCAAACACCCAAAGAGGACCCCCTAGCCAGCATTCAATGCCCTAGAGGCCTCATAGCACGTGGATCTCATCAAAGCTCATCCCAAACACTCAGCAAGTGGACCCGGAAGTGGATTTTAGGACTAAAAAGACTGTTTTACCCTTATCATGTAATCCTTGGTCATTAATTTAGTATTTAAGGGATATTTTACATAATCTTGGAGGACTTTTTGCCATATTTTTGTGTATCATTGTGTTTTCCATCAGTATGAGTTTCTAATCCTCCTAGGTTGAGGGGAGAAGCCCTGCTGAGTTTTATGGATTAATAAAAGTATTACTGTTTCTCTTCAATCCGTGTTTGATTCAATTCTAAGATGTATCTTTGTTCTTCAACTTGATGAATGGGATGACCCGTGACAATCATCTTCGTTATTCATACTAAGACCGCGTGCCTGACAACCACCCGTGTTCTTCTTGGGTTCGTTTGAATACTTAATTGGAAAACATTGAACCACCAGCTTGATTATACATCTTTTAGACGGCTAATCCACGACACCGTTGGGGACTTCTCAAGACACCAATTCAACCGAGGTATGGGGAGATTAGGGTCTCTGTGTTAGAGGATAGAACCCAAAGGTGCAGCATGGACTGTAGGAGCTTCACCCTCAATTAGAATGGATCCACACTAACTTGGGTTCCGATCTAGAGGAGATTAGCGACCGCGACCGTACGCCGTTGATCACATACAGCCTGCCATAGAAGAAATCATTCACAATTGTAGAAGACAATAAGACCAGAGTTAATCCAGAAGGACAAAGCATCTCAAAGCCTTAACCATCTTCTTATCATTATAAACAGGTCAACCTAGTTTAGATCTATTCGCCAGACTAAGATCTACAAGATAACCATAGCTTGCTTCAAACCATAATTCTCGTGGGATCGACCCTGACTCGCTCAGGGGTTACTTGAATGACCCAGTGCACTTGCTGGTACAGTTGTACAAAGTGTGGGGATTCGTGCACCAAGTTTTTGGCGCCGTTGCCGGGGATTGTTCGAGTTTAGACAACTGACGGATTATCTTGTTCCTTAGATTAGGTATTGTCTTTAATTTTGTTAGAGTCTTTTATTTTATTTTTCTTTTTTTTCAAAAAATAAAAAAACTTTTTCAAAAATGTTTTCTTTTCTTTATTTAATCTTTCTTTTTGGTTTGAGTGTTTTGTTTTTGTTCTTGTTGAAATTTTTGAATTCTTTAAGTCTTTCTTTCTAAAAATTTTCAAAAATAGTTTTTTTTTGTTTGAATCTTGTGTCAATCTTTAAGTTCGGTGTCTTCTTGTATATTTTCTTTAATTTTTCGAAAATTTTGTCTTTGGTTTTCAAAATATTTAAATTTGGTGTCTTTTGCATGTTCTTTTGTTCTTTGAATTCTTTGAGTTTTGTTCTTGGTGTTCTTTTTTATCTTCAAAGTGTTCTTGTTTTTCTTTTTATTTTGATCTTAAAACTTTTAAGTTTGGTGTCTCTTTGTGTTTTTCTTCTTAATTTTCGCACACTAGGTGTTATTAGATCTAAACATTTTAAGTTTGGTGTCTTTTTGTTATTTTTCTCTTTCGTCATTAAATTCAAAAAATCAAAAAAATATCTTTTCTATCTTTATTTTAATTAAATTTTTGAAAATTACAATAAAAATTCAGATTTTAATTTTAAATTATTATCTTATCTTATCTTAGTTTTAAATTTCAAAATTCAAATCTTTTCAAAATCAAATCTTTTCAAAAATCATATCTTTTTCAAAATCTTATCTTATCTTTTTATCTTTCTTAAAAATTCAAAAATCTTATCTTATCTTATTTTAAATTTAAATTTTAAAATTCAATTTCAAAAATCAAAATTTCAAATTTCAAAATGAAACCTTTTCAAAAATCAAATCTTTTTCAAAATCTTTATCTTTTTAAAATTTTTAATTTCAAATCTTTTTAATTAAAATTTTATTTTTCAAATTTAAAAATTTAAATTTCAAATCCTTTTAATTTAAAACTTATCTTCTCTTAACTTTCTTATCTTGTCTTTCTTACCTAACTTATCTTATCTTTTCTATCTTATCTTACTTGCAAATCTTTCTTAATTAGTTACTTGTTTACTCTGTCTTCTTTTTCAAAACTTCCTAATGAATTCTCCTCTCTCCTATTTTTGAAAATTCTCTTCTATCTCTATCTTCTATTTTCGAAAATTCATCATTTAATTTTCAAATCTTTTTAATTCATTAACCTTTATTTTTGAATTACATAAATAAATAAAACAAAAACAAAAAATATTTTATTTCTTCTTTATCTTCTCTACTTCTAATTTTCGAAGTTTTCTTCTCCTTTTTTTATCTTCATTCTTCTTTCTCTTCTTCTTCACACCTCACTAGGAGTTCTCAATCCTCTGGCATAGAAGCTTCCTCTCTTGTGGTATCTGTCTTTTCTTGTTTATGACCGGGAACAGGGATAAAGAACCTCTCTTTAATCTTGATCCTGAACCTGAGAGGACTTTAAGGAGGAGCTTACAACAAGTTAAAGCACAACACTCCAGAAGAAACCTCTCAAAAAAATTTGGAACAAGAAGCTGAAGACATGGCCGAACATGAAGGAGATGCAAGAAAGATTCTTGGTGACTTCACCATGCCTACCTCTGATTTCTATGGCAGAAGCATCTCTGTACCTGCCATTAAAGCTAACAACTTTGAGCTTAAGCCTCAGTTAGTCTCTGAAAGTTGTGGTAGGCTTAGAGAAGGGGGGGTTGAATCTATGCCTTCCTTTTAGTTGCAGTTATTACCCTTTTAAACAAACTTTCAGTTCAGGTTCGGATTGAACTCAGCAGCGGAAATTTATGAGACAATTTATTTTTGTCTCATGAATATCAAAAAATAGAACTCAGCAGAGAAGAGAAAAGCTAACACCAGCATGTATCCTGGTTCGGTTGCCTTGTGCTATGCAACCTACATCCAGTCTCCACCACAACTATGGAAGAATTTCACTATAGTTAATAGTATTTACATACACCAATTTCACAGGATTCACCCAATCCTTTCACACTCAAGTTCTAACCTAACTTGACATTGGCTATGCTAATACCTAACTAATCCTCTTAGTTCTAACCCAACTAAGAAAGGGATACCTTACAGGTACAAGATACAAGACACTTAACCAACCTAAAGAAATCAGAAAATAACTCTAGGCTTTTTTCTCAAGTGTTTCACTCAGCCTTTTTTTCACTCATGGATTTTTCTTAAGCTTTCTCACGATGCCTTTTCTCTCAAGAAATTACAGAAAGATAAACTTAGAAAAGTACATTACAATCAGTAAAACATGAAGGAGATTGGCTTCATCAGCAGCCTCTTTGCTATGTGCAAAACCAGATTCGCAAACCACATATGCAGTTCTTCAGTATTGGCCGAATGCTTCTTTGAAAGAAAGCATTATCCAAGTAGAGGAACTTCTTAACAGAACACTGTTCTCACACTCTGGTTTTCTCTCCTTGGTTTCTGAATGAACAACAAACCTTTTTTTATCTCCTTGCATGTTGTTGGGTTCTTCTTCCAAGGTCAACACCTTGAGCCTTGAGCTTCACCAACCCATAGAATCACTTTTTCTCATTAAACCTTAGAGTAGAAACTTTGCTTCTGACTTCTTCATCTTGGCCAAAAGCCATAAAATAGCAACCATAGAAATCTTCCAATGGTCAACTTGATCTGAGCCCTTGAAAACCAACTTAGTCCCCAAGTCTTGTTTAAGACCATAGATACACAAGAGAAAAGAACAGAAATCATCTTTCCCTTGTATCCCATTTCGGATAGAGCAGAGAGTTGGGAAGAAGTGATGAAGATTTGATGCATGCAAGAGGAAATGGGTTACCTTTAACCTAAGCTTGATTGGGTTTGAACTGGGTGATTTGATATCTGCCTTTCAAGCTTAATCCTTCTCTCTCTTGTTTCTTTGGTGACTAGCTTGGTGAAGAAGCTCTCTCTCTCTTTCTCTTTCTTACTTTTCTGAAACTCTGATTTGACTAGGACAAAAGAGAGATGAACGTTGCTTTTGGTTAAGCAAAAGAGAGGGATTTACTTTTCTGAAACCAGATCAGGTATTGATATGCTTGGCCCGATTTGATTTCTTTGGCTTCTTTCTTTTCTTTTCCTTGGGCTCTTAATTTTGCTTTCAGCCCAACTTTTTTGTTGATTGCTTTTTGTTCCATTTGGGCTACTGAAATTTGGCCTGCAACAATAAATAATTAGTAATAAGTAAATATAATTAATCAACATTAATTATTTATTTTGCCCAAAAATAATGTTTGTCATCACTAATTAATTTAGTTAATTTCTTAACTCAACAATCTCCCCCTTGATGACAAACATGATTTAAGAAATAATCAAAAGGGACTGAGTTTGAGTAAGGTTTAGAAACTCCCTATGAATGATGTTGCTTGCTGATGTGCTGCTCCCCCTTTTCTTTTCAACAGTAGCTCCCCCTAAATTTATGCTCTTTCCTTTTTGTTCCTGTTTACATTAAGCTTAAAAAGAGCTATTCAAGATGTAACTTGACTAGGGGATTCTATATAACCAGCAACACAGATTCAACCCAGTATTTTTATCATGACAGCAGCAAAAGCATATTGTAAAACAAAAGCAATTTGCAAAACAAAGTTAAGTTCTAATCAGAAAAATCAGCTGCAGTATAAGTCAATCAAAATCAGCTAACTATTACTCCCCCTTTTGTCATCAAGGGCGGACAATAACCAAGATCAATAAAAACATTACTATAAATCCTGCAAGAAAGCTTAGTGCACAGTCCAAATTTCTAACTAAACTACCATAAGTGCATCAGTATCCAAAGTTATTACAGTCATCCAAGATAACAAAAGTAGGCCAAACAGTTAGCAAAATAAAAACAGAGTTCATGAGACAAAAAGAGAGCAGCTGTAGCAGTTTATATGAGACAAATCCTAGGCATCAAAACCATTCCCCTATGAAGCATCTTCCTCTTCAACATCAGTGGCAATGTTTTCATCATTTTGAAAGTTATCAATGAAGGTCATGAGCACAGCCACCCTATCCCTGGATTTCTTCAGGAAGTTCTCATCCTTGCTAGCTAGCTTCCTTTGTTCCTTGCTCATGGCAATCATGTGATTTGATTGGGAAACAAACTCTTGAGCGACATCTTTGACCACATTCAGCAGAGTAGATTTCTTCCCAGTGGAGATGGAAGTACCCTCTGTTGAAGGAGCAGGAGAATCCTCAGGGACAAAATCATCATCTTTATCATCTAGGACAACTCTTTCAGATCTAGTGGGTCCTTTGTTCTGTTTCACTGAACCACCCCCCTTTAGGTATGAATGTCTATTTTCATAGTTCTCATTGGTCAAGTCAACACCAAAAAACTCAAATATGCAAGTTAGAAACATGCCATAAGGAAGTGCTTTGTCCTTTTCACTCCTAACAGAGTCAAACATATATCTAACCATCAAGTATGCAAATGAAATTTCAGTTTGGGTGAGAAGGGCATATAAAACAAGAGTATCAGTGTAGGAAACCCTTTGATATGAGCCGCTTTGAGGCAGAATAATGTGGTTGACCATTCGGTGCAATTTAGCATGCTCATATCCTAGGGCTTTGTGAGTGGGTGTAATGCCATCAATTAGAGAAACATGTTCACAGATGTGTGCCAACGCATCATGATAAGAAATTCCAACACCTTCATCCCACTTAACCGAAGTGTAAGCACAAGGCCCAACATCAGTGTACTTCAAAGCATCACTGATAGTTTTATTATTTAAAACTATGTCTCGGCCCTTTACATATGAGTGAGCAGTGCCTTCATGATAAGTCATGTTTGCATAAAATTCTTTGACCGACAAGGGATAAACAGGCTTTTTGATGTCAAAAAGGTGATTCCAGTCCAGAAAAATTAAGTTATCAACAAATGGAAAACCTTTTCTTTTCAAAGATGGCAAATCAGCGAGAAAAGAAGGACATAGGGTACGATACTGGATAACCCCTTCATAAAAATCATTGTTCATGGTAGATTTGAAACTATAAGGATTATAGTTCGAATGAGAAGTCAAAAAGTGAGCTTTGTGATCAAAAGGGCCAACGTCTGGTTCTTTAACTAACTTAAGAGGAACTCGAGTTTTACCTCTTTAAGAACGTGATAGAACAGACCTAGACTTTGGTTGTGTGGACTTACGTGGAGGTTCTGATGTGGCTGGTCGCTTCCCCTTGGATGAACTCGGTTTCGCTGACCCTGGCTTGGATGGAGGTTCTTTCGTCTGTGGTGTCTTCTTGGCGGACGGTGTAACCCTAGAGGGATTCTTGGTTCATGCCATGGGATCACACCGAGGAGGAGAGGTAAGAGGAGAAGGAGATGGGGTAAAGGTTCGGTCTTGGGAGCGAGTGGAAGGTTTTGTGGGAAGCTTGTACACCTTTTCACGAGGAGACCTTTTAGCAATGGTTTTCTTCCTCATTTGGTTAGTTTCAGTCTTTTGAGGGAAGAGAAGCAGTAAAGTGAGTGGGAAGAAACCGAAGAGATTGAGGAGAAGTTATGGAGGGAAGAGAGGGAGTGTTGGTAACCGTACCCAAAAGTAGATTTCCAAAACCATGCAACTGCATCACCATTTGAAAAGACTTGAAAAGACATGACCTCATAAAAGAAAGATTTGATTTGATTTTAAAAATAAGGAAATTTTTTTAATTTTAAATTTTTGAGATCCTTAAAATTAAAAAAAATTAAATCAAACTGAAAATCTTTTTGGACAAAAAAATATTAAAAGAACCTTTCAAAAAAAATTAAACACACAGGCCAACCAAAAAAAATTTTAACAAAAATTGTAACATTTATATTTGGGCCCAGGGATAGTTGGATTTAATGGAAACACATTGGACCATTCTAGATCTGATTTTGAGGTTGGCCCAAATCATTTTGCACTTGAAATAAGCCCAGATCACGCTGACTTGAAGGAAACGTTCATCACATTCCCAGAATTGTCTCATACCTATTTATGAGACAAAAAGCTCCAGCAAATACATCAGCACTTTTCAAATAAAGAATCATAACTCAAAATTCCTAGACAAGTCCTAAGCATGCAGAATCTATCCTCAGCTAATGGTTTTGTAAAAATATATGCTAATTGCTCCTCTGATTTAACAAATTGAATGCAAATATCCCCTTTTTGGACATGTTCTCTTATTGAGTAAAATTTCACTTCAATATGCTTAGTCCTAGAGTGCAAAACTAGATTTTTAGAAATATTAATGGCACTCATATTATCACACATCAAGGGAATATTTTCAGCCTTTAATTTGTAATCAGCAAGCTGTGTTTTTAACCATAAAAGCTGAGAACAACAAGAAGAAGCAGCAATATACTCAGCCTCTGTAGTGGATAGAGCCACATTTGGCTGTTTCTTACTAGACCAAACATTCAAGGACTTCCCAAGGAAGCAACATAAGCCTAAAGTGCTTCTTCTATCATCTCTATCACCAGCAAAATCTGCATCACAATAACCAACTATAGAAAAATCATCAATCTTAGGATACCAAAGACCAAAATTGGATATGCCATGAACATATCTAATGATCCTTTTAACTGCAGAAAGATGTGACTCTTTTGGTTTGGATTGGAACCTAGAGCATAATCCAACACTTTGCACAATATCGGGTCTAGAGGAAGTTAAGTACATAAGAGAACTAATCATTCCTCTATACCTAGTCTCATCAACATCTTTCTCAGTTTCTCCCTTATCTAATTTAGAATTAGGATGCATGGGAGTTCCCATGGGTTTGGCATTTTCCATACCAAATTTCTTAACTAATTCGTTGGCATACTTTTCATGATGAATGAAAATACCTTTTTCAGTTTGTTTAATTTGCAGCCCAAGGAAAAAATTAAGTTCACCCATCATACTCATGTCAAATTCACTTGTCATGAGTTTTCCAAATTCAGAACAAAGGGATTCATTGGCTGATCCAAAAATAATGTCATCAACATATATTTGGACTAGAATAAAAGAATCATTAGAGTTCTTGATGTTGTGTCAGTGGTGCCTCTTTGAAAACCATTTTTCAAAAGAAAAGAGCTAAGTCTCTCATACCAAGCTCTAGGAGCTTGTCTTAAACCATAGAGAGCTTTAGATAATTTGAAAACATGATTAAAATGCTCTTTATTTTCAAAACCAGGAGGCTGCTCCACATACACTTCTCTATCTATCACTCCATTCAAAAATGCACATTTCACATCCATTTGATATAATTTAAAACCACAATGTGCAGCATAAGCTAAAAGAAGTCTTATGGCTTCCATTCGGGCAACAGGGGCAAAGGATTCATCAAAGTCTATTCCTTCTTCTTGGTCATATCCTTGTGCCACTAGCCTTGCCTTGTTTCTTGCAATGCTACCATCTTCTCCCAACTTGTTCCAAAAAATCCACTTGGTGCCGGTCACTTTCTTTCCACTTGGCCTTGGAACCAAAGTCCATACTTGGTTCTTTTCAAACTCAAGAAGCTCATCCTCCATAGCTTTAACACAAGAAGGGTCACTGAGTGCTTCCTTGACGTTTTGAGGCTCAATTTGTGAAAGAAGGGCAATGTTTGATCCTTCATTTGCCTTTCTAGTGGAAGACCTTGTTTGCACTCCATGAGAGAAGTCCCCAATGACAAATTCCTCAGGATAATTCTTCAAGAATCTCCATTCACGAGGTCTGGTGGACTTGGATGCAGATTGAGATACCAAGGGATTCTGGGTGCTGCTGGCTTCAGGATTTCCTTCAGATTCATGAGACAAAATGGAATTGTCTCTCGAATTTTCAGCAGTTGCAGTTTCTGGTTCAGTTTGACCAGAATGTCCTTTCTTTTGATTTTGCACAGTTTCAACTTCCTTTTGAGCTTGATTTCCTGCATCACAATCTTCCAAAATGCTTTGTACCAAGTTAGTATCACAGAATGTAACATGTATGGACTCCTCAATAATTCTAGCATCTTGATGATAAACCCTATATGCTTTACTAGTTGAGGAATATCCTACAAAGAAACACTCATAAGCCTTTGGATCAAATTTTCTCAAATTTTCTTTGTTATTTAAAACAAAACATTTGCATCCAAAGATGTGTAAGTAGTCTAAGTTTGGTGGGTAGCCTTTCCAAAGTTCATAAGGGGTTTTCTTCAAAAATTTCCTTATGATTGTTCTATTTAAAATGTGGCAAGCTGTGTTAACCACTTCAGCCCAAAGGAATTTTAGAACATTACTCTCACAAAGCATAGCTCTTGTCATCTCTTGTATGCTTCTATTTCTTCTTTCCACAATACCATTTTGTTGTGGTGTTCTTGGACAAGAGAAGTTGTGAGATATTCCAAATTCCTCACAAAAGGATTCAAACAAATTATTTTCAAATTCAGTTCCATGATCACTTCTTATAAAAGAGATTTTCAAATCTTTTTCATTTTGAATTTTCTTGCAAAAAGGTTCAAAAACCGAAAAGGTTTCATTTTTGTGTGCAAGAAATAAAACCCAACCAAACCTAGTGTATTCATCCACAATTACTAAACCATAATGTTTACCACCTAGGCTTTGAGTTCTTGTTGGACCAAATAAATCAATGTGTAGCAACTCAAGTGGTCTTTTGGTAGAGATGTCTTCCTTTGGTTTAAAAGAACTTTTTGTTTGTTTTCTCATTTGGCAAGCATCACAAGTGATGTCTTTGTCAAACTTTATCAAAGGAAGACCTCTTACTAATTCTTTCTTAACAAGTTTGTTTATTTGAAACATACTTGCATGGCCCAATCTCTTGTGCCATAACCACTTTTCAGATTCTTTAGAGTGAAGACAAGCTACATTTTGATCTTTTAGTTCATCAAGAGTAAGTTCATACATATTATTAAAACACTTGGCAACAAACATTACTTCATTTGTTTCTTCATTAACAACATAGCATTCAAATCTTTTGAAAATTACTAAATATCCTAAATCACACAGCTGACTTATACTCAAAAGATTGTGCTTCAAACCACATACCAAAAGTACATCATCAATGAAAGTAGATTGCTCATTACCTACTTTTCCAACAACAATGATTTTACCTTTACCATCATCTCCAAAGGTCACGAAACCTCCATCATACTTGTTTAGTTTGATGAAGTAGGTTGACCTTCCAGTCATGTGCCTTGAACATCCACTATCCATGTACCACATGTCCTTTTTGTTCTTGAATGCTAGGCAAATCTGCATGATGAGTTTCAAGTAGCCTTAGGTATCCAAATTAATTTGGATCCTTTGAAGTTAATCCATCTTGGTTGCCCAAGTTCATTGAAATTACAAACAACATTGTAGACTTTGTTTCCTACAACTCTCTTTTCAATGAAGCATTGTTCATATGAGTGACCAACTTTCTTGCAATTAACACAATGATTTTTTGATGTGTGTCGCTGAAACTTAGGTGAGTTAAATTGCTTGAAGTGATTAAATGGTTGAAATTTTCTGGTTTTTGAAGGAGACACATTTCCTTTAACAAACTGATTTTTGTTATAATTGTTCCTCTTTACAAAAATGTTTTCACCAGAATTTTTAAAACTCTTTGGATTTTTTGAAAATGAGGTTTTTTTTATAGAAAACTGGTTTCTTGAAAGCATCCTCATTTTTTGAAATATAACCCAAACCTGGCCAGTTTGAACTCAGATCAGTTCTTGGTGAAGGCTCAGTTTCACTTGTGTATATTTCATCAAATTTTTCTTCAAAAGTTGAAACATATCCAATACCTGATTTGTTTGGTATAGGTTTGGTATTTGATGAAGAAGCCACAAATTTTATAGAGGAAGTGTTGGAAACTGCATCTTCCTTAGCTATGTAGCCTAAACCAGATTTTTCAAACAATGGTCTTTGACTTGCAAGTAATTTGTCCAAGTTACTAGAACCTTGAACAAATTTTGCTAAGTCACCATTCAGCCTTTTAATCATATCATTTAATCTTTCATTTTCAACAATTAACTCATGAGAAGGATCCACAATGTGCTTTTCTTTTAATTTTTCAAGTTCAGATTTTAGAAATCTGTTTTCTTTAATGATGTCCAAAGCACATTCAGTTTCCTTCACCTTTTCTTTTAAAAAATTATTTTCAGCTCTTAACACATCTCTTTCAGATTTGCATTCATTGTATTTATCAAGCAATTTTGATGTGTTTAAAGTGAGATCATCAATAATAGCATGTAAATCCTCAATGGTCAAATCATAATAATTTACCTCATCAAGATTGTTGTTTTCAGCCTTGAAGCAGTCTTTGCCATCTCCTTCAAATTCTTCTTCTTCATTTGAGTCATTCTCAAGATCCTCCCAAGCTGCCATGAGTACTCTCTTCCTTTCTTTCTTGCCTTTGTCCTCCTTCTTGAGCTTTGGACAGTTTAGCTTGAAATGTCCAGCCTCCTTGCAGTAATGGCACGTCACCTTGCTCAAGTCGATCTTGTGCTCTTTTGAACTTGAACCCTTGTATTTTCCCTTGTTCTTCATCATCCTTCTAAATCTCCTAGCAAAAAACAAAAGCTCGTCATCTGAAATGCCATCACTAGACTCACTCTCTTTCGGTTCTATTTGTGACTTGAGGGCTATTCCTTTTTTCTTTGAGTCTGTGTTTGTGTGTGTGGCTTCATAGGCAAGGAGTTTTCCTCTCAGCTCATTATAGGTTATGGGACTTATGTTGTTACTCTCGGTTAGGACAGTGGCAGTGTTTTCCCATTCTTTTGTGAGGCTTCTAAGGAGTTTTCTCACCAAGGTTTGTTCTGCATAGTTTGTACCCATAGCATCAAGTTTGTTGATTATGATTGAGAATCTCTCAAACGCTTCATCAATGCTTTCTCCATCCTTCATGCTAAATATCTCGTACTCTTTTTGCAGCATATCAATCCTCGTTTCTTTTACTTGTTTGGTGCCTTCGTGTGTAACCTGGAGTTTTTCCAAGATTTCTTTGGCTATCTTGCATCTAGATACCTTCCGGTACTCTTCAAAGCTGATATCATAGTGAAGAAGGTTGATTGCTTTAGCATTCAGCTCTATCTTCTTCTTATCATCTTCATTCCATTCAGCTTCTTCTTTTGGAGTCACCACTCCATCAGCACTTATTTTTGTTGGGATCTTGGGACCGCTCACAACAATCTTCCATATATTGTAGTCAATAGATGGGATGAAAATCCTTATCCTTTCTCTCCAGTAGGAGTAGTTCTTCCCGTTGAAAAAAGGTGGCCGGTTGTTTGACTGGCCTTCAGTGAGGGTGTAGGCAACTGTGGTTGTGCCCAAGTTGTTCGCCATTGGATCTTTGCTCCAAGTGGTTAAGCTTGATTCTTGAGACCTTAGCTCCTGATACCAATTGAAGGTTGTGGTAGGCTTAGAGAAGGGGGATTGAATCTATGCCTTCCTTTTAGTTGCAGTTATTACCCTTTTAAACAAAATTTCAGTTCAGGTTCTGATTGAACTCAGCAGCGAAAATTTATGAGACAATTTATTTTTGTCTCATGAATATCAGAAAACAGAACTCAGCAAAGAAGAGAAAAGCTAACACCAGCATGTATCCTAGTTCGGTTACCTTGTGCTATGCAACCTACATCCAGTCTCCTCCACAACTATGGACGAATTTCACTATAGTTAACAGTATTACATACACCAATTTCACAGGATTGACCCAATCCTTTCACACTCAAGTTCTAACCTAACTTGACATTGGCTATGCTAATACCTAACTAATCCTCTTAGTGCTAACCCAACTAAGAAAGGGATACCTTACAGGTATAAGATACAAGACACTTAACCAACCTAAAGAAATCAGAAAATAACTCTAGGCTTTTCTCTCAAGTATTTCACTTAGCCTTTTTTTCACTCATGGCTTTTTCTTAAGCTTTCTCACAATGCCTTTTCTCTCAAGAAATTACAGAAAGATAAACTTAGAAAAGTACATTACAATCAGTAAAACAT
This sequence comes from Arachis ipaensis, assembly GCF_059453495.1. Lineage (NCBI taxonomy): Eukaryota > Viridiplantae > Streptophyta > Magnoliopsida > Fabales > Fabaceae > Arachis > Arachis ipaensis. Next base: position 101,075,285 of record NC_142442.1, on the reverse strand, counting down.
GAAGAAGATTGACTTTATCAGCAGCCTCTTTGCTATGTGCAAAACCAGATTCGTAAACCTCAGATGCAGTTCTTCAGTATTGGCCGAATGCTTCTTTGAAAGAAAGCATTATCCAAGTAGAGGAACTTCTTAACAGAACACTATTCTCACACTCTGGTTTTCTCTCCTTGGTCTCTAAATGAACAGCAAACCTCTTTTTATCTCCTTGCATGTTGTTGGGTTCTTCTTCCAAGGTCAACACCTTGAGCCTTGAGCTTCACCAACCCACAGAATCACTTTTTCTCATTAAACCTTAGAGTAGAAACTTTGCTTCTGACTTCTTCATCTTGGCCGAAAGCCATAAAACAGCAACCATAGAAATCTTCCTATGGTCAACTTGATCTGAGCCCTTGAAAACCAACTTGGTCCCCAAGTCTTGTTTAAGACTGTAGATACACAGCAGAGAAGAACAGAAATCCTCTTTCCCTTGTATCCCATTTCGGATAGAGCAGAGAGTTGGGAACAAGTGATGAAGATTTGATGCATGCAAGAGGAAATGGGTTACCTTTAACCTAAGCTTGATCGGGTTTGAACTGGGTGATTTGATATCTGCCTTTCAAGCTTAATCCTTCTCTCTCTTGCTTCTTTGGTGCCTAGCTTGGTGAAGAAGCTCTCTCTCTCTCTTTCTCTTTCTTACTTTTCTGAAACTCTGATTTGACTAGGACAAAAAAGAGATGAACGGTGCTTTTGGTTAAGCAAAAGAGAGGGATTTGCTTTTCTGAAACCAGATCGGGCTTGGATCAGGTATTGATATGCTTGGCCCGATTTGATTTCTTTGGCTTCTTTCTTTGCTTTTCCTTGGGCTCTTAATTTTACTTTCAGCCCATCATTTTTGTTGATTGCTTTGTGTTCCATTTGGGCTACTGAAATTTGGCCTACAACAATAAACAATTAGTAATAAGTAAATATAATTAATCAACACTAATTATTTATTTTGCCCAAAAATAATGTTTGTCATCACTAATTAATTTAGTTAATTTCTTAACTCAACAGTCTCTCTGCTGCAACAGAATTGCAAGTTCCATGGACTTCCACTGAATGATCCACACCAATTCCTGTCAGAATTCTTGCGAATCTGTGACACTGTTAAGACCAATGGAGTGGATCCTGAGGTTTACAGACTTATGCTCTTTTCCTTTGCTGTTAGAGACAGAGCTAAGAAATGGTTAGATTCTCAACACTGGTCAATGCTTTCTTGGCTAAATTCTTTCCTCCTCAAAAGATGACCGAAAATCTATGAAGCTTCAAACCTTCAGGAGGTAGAAGTTCAAACCTTCATACAAAGATAAGGTGAATCCCTCTATGAAGCTTGGGAAAGATACAAGCAACTGATCAGGAGGTGTCCTCCTGACATGCTCTTATAATGGTCTCTCCTAGGAATTTTCTATGATGGTCTGTCTGAGATGTCCAAAATATCATTGGACAACTCTGCAGGCAGATAACTCCACTTGAAGAAAACGCCTGCAGAAGAAAGAGAACTCATTGAGATGGTTGCAAACAACCAATTCATGTACACCTCTGAGAGAAATCCTGTGAACAACAGGATCCCTCAGAAGAAAGGAGTTCTTGAAGTTGACACTCTGAATGCCATATTGGCTCAAAACAAGATCTTGACTGATGGGTGTGGAAATTGGCGAGTTAAGAATGATTATAAAATATGCGTTGCAAGTATAGTTCTCAACCAACCAGAAATCCGCTCATCAATTTAGAAGGGTGTCACAGAAATTAAAATTAAAATACTAGGAGTATGAATCCCAGGTCATCTCCCAACGAGTTGCAGAAAGGTGTGCTATTTTATTAATCAGATGTTTTCAAAAAGGTTTGAGTTGAATGGCAGAAAATTAAATTAGAGAATTTATATAAATTTAAATAGAAGCCTTGACTGGGAGTTGATTAGTTGAAAGCCCTATTCTTGTTGCAGTACTCTCAAGATTAATCGATAATTGGGGATTATTCTGTTTAGTTGTCCCTCACTAAGTAAGGGAAAGTTAAACAAGTTGGAATGCTATTTCTATCCACAAGTTCCAATCCGCTCTTGGGAGGATTGGTGTTAGTGACTAGAGAGCAATCCAACAATAAACCCAACTACAATCTTTCTCTTGAGCATCCCAACTTTAAGGGTTTCTTTCAATCAACTCCCCATCAAGTTAGAGAACTACTCGCTCATTGTAAATGTAAAATTCATAACATAAGAAGGGGAATTAAAGAAAGACATGATAAATAATGATCAAAAGATTAATTAAAAATAAAAGTAATTCTTGTATTAATAAATGCTAAAATAATCCAATAGTAAAATTAAGTAAATTAAGGAACATGGAAGAGTAAGAGGCAAGTAAAGAGAATGAACTAGAATGTCGAAGTCTTGATGAGGCAATAACTCTTCTCAATATCCCAATGCAAAAACAATGAACATAACAAATCATAAAAACTATGAATGTGTAGAGAGAAAAACCTAGAGGAGAGGAAAACTAGATCTAAAAACTAAAACTATGCGGAATGAATGTTGTTGTTGGTTTCTGCATGTTCTCTGGCTCTAGTCTGCTTTTCTGGGCCAAAAACTGGGTCAAAATAGGGCCCGAAATCGCCCCCAGTGATTCTGCAGATTATGCAGATCGCGCATGTCACGCGGTCGCGTCATCCATGCGGCCGCGTCATTCGGCTTTCTACTTTGCCACGTGGTCGCGTCATCCATGCGACCGCGTCACTCATGTTATTCCATGCCGTGCGGTCGCATCATTCATGCGGCCGCGTCACTGCGATTTCCTTTCTTTCGCGCGGTCGCGTGATCTATGCGGCCACGTCACTTCTCGCTGGTCATCTCCTCAATTTCTTGTGTTCCTTCCATTTTTGCAAGCTTCCTCTCCAATCTCCAACTCATTCATGCCCCATAAAGCCTGAAACACTTAACACACAGATCACGGCATCGAATGGAATAAAGGAGAAACAAAATACATAATTAAAAGTCTCTAGGAAGCAAGTTTTCAATCATGCAATAACTATAGGAAGGAATTATAAATGCATGCTTATTTAATGAATAAGTGGGTAAAGATCATGATAAAACCACACAATTAAACACAATATAAACCATAAAATAGTAGTTTATCAACCTCCCCACACTTAAACATTAGCATGTCCTCATTCTTAGTTGAAGGAGATAAAATGAATGAGTAAGAACATGTAAAACCTATGAAATGCAATGCAACCTATATATATCAATGCAACTATATGATTTTTGTCCACTTGATCAAAAGTAAGTAAGCTCTTCAAAACAATTACAAATCAAATTCCACTAACTCAATTCTTATATAGTAAGAACAGATAAAAATGCAAGAAGATAGCTCATGAAAGCAGGGAACATAGAAATTCAAGCATGGAACCCTCACTGATGATGTATGTACACTCTAGTCTCTCTAGTGTATAGGGTCATCACTCTATCCTTCTCTAATCATGCTCTCTAATTTTTGTTCTTCTCCTAACCAATCAACAACATTTAATATACCAATGCAAACATCATGAGGTCTTTTCAAGGTTGTAATAGGGCCAAGGTAAGGGTGAGGATATCTATATGGCTAAGTAAGCTTATAAATTGAATCATTAATTAACCCAAGCTTTAACATAACATATATATATTCTATATAACTTTTAAAATTCATACCTAGCTGCCCAGAAATCTCTTTCACTTCCATACTCATGTATCAACCTTTCATTTTGATTTTATCATACATGCATTGATCTTTGAATGCTTGACTTAGTATTGGGGTGATTTTGTCCCCTTATTTATTTATTGAGTATTTTTGGATTTTTTTTCATAAACATAGAAACATAAAAATAACATAGCTTATCAATGCACATAGAGTTTTAATTCTTATAGTTTCACATAAGTAGGTATCCAAATTCCCATAATATTATCATGACTCATTCCCTTATTATACTTTGTTCCTACAATTTCCCATACTTGGATAACACACACAATTCTATCTTAAGCTAACCAAAGATTCAATTTGGGTATATACTTGTTTTTCCGCTTAAGGCTAGTAATGTGGTAAAATATAGAACAAATGGGATTTAAAGGCTCAAAGTGGCTAACAAAGGTAATTGAAAGGGTAGGCTTAATTTGGATAAGTAAGCTCAACAAATAATGGCCTCAATCATGTGCAAACATATAAATATAATAAACATTGGACATATAGGATGAAACAAAATGTAGATTACAATCATAGAGAAGTAAACACACAGGAATAAAATAATTATGGTTAAATAATGTAACCATTCATAAAGGCTCAAATCTCACAGGTTGTGTGTTCTTTAGCTCAAAAATCATGTTTCAAATACAACTTCAAGCAAATTTAACATAAAATAATTAATTAAAATTAGTGAAATTTTGTTCCAAAGATAGATTCTTAGAAGAAACTCATTGTCTTTTCAATCAAGCAGAACATGCATGCAACTAATCTATTACTATGCAATTTATCCTATTCTACAAAAGAAAAATCTAACTAAATATCCTAATTTATTGGTGCTAGGGAAGAGAAATTACCTTCGGAAGTCAGGTACTGACCGACCTCCCCACACTTAAGGCTTTGCACCGTCCTCGCTGCCATCTGACAAGAACAAAGGTGGGCTGGTAGCAGTATCTCCACAGTCGGGACCATCATGGCTCCCTGTGCTGGTAAAGGAAGTGGAGTCCGGGATATCTGAGTCCTTGAATTTTCCCATGATTAGCTCCTTGAGGTATGTGAATCGGCGCTTGTTACGGCGCTCTCTCATCTTAGTTTTCTATTCCTGCCAATCCAACTTTTCAAGTATCTGCTGGAGCAGCTGGGCTGTTGTAGGTGCTTGTGGTGTTGAAGAAGGAATATCTTCAACTGGTTCAGTAGGCTAGCTAACAGTGGCTGCTGGAAGTCTAAGGTATTTCCCGTTGGGGACAAACTGATCATCCCGTGAAAGCATGGCTTTGGTGTCCCCAGCTCTGTAGGAGACTCCGGCTGCTGAGACAAGATCTGAGACCAAGGCGGGGAAAGGTAAGTTGCTCGTGATTTGTACGTGTCCCATGGCATTCCGGATATGTCTTGGTAGATTCAGAGGTTGGTCTGTAAGGATGCACCATAGTAGAACGGCCATGTCTGCAGTGAAGGAGGACTCGTGAGTGCTCGAAAAGACGTAATGGGACATAATTTGTGTCCATACGTGAGCCTCCAAGGTATGTTCTGAAGCCGAAATTCCCTTAGGGCGGGTACGATGGTATCCGTAGATCCATCGGCTGCCAGGTAGTGCGATAACTCTAAGGACGGCGTCCCAGTCAAATTGGTACATCTGGCGCTTGAGTGCGGCTTCTTGAAAGGCGTCCAATCCTTCTGGAATAGGGGGAAGACTTAGAACTTTTTGAATGGCTTCTTCAGTAATGGGGACTTGCTTCTGACGGACGTAGACAGACTGCAGGGTTGGTAGGTGGAAGTTGGAGTAGAACTCAACTACCCAAGAAAGATTTACCTGCCTTGGCTGTCTCTATAGGAAATCCCATTGTCTTCGGGAAATTTGTGGCTCAACAAAGGTAGCAATATTGGGCAGGAGGAGAAGAAGGTATTCGTTATTGTAGTTCCTTTCTGCCAGGATGGGGAACATCTGCTCACAGTAGCGATTAGGGAATCGCGCAGTGTCCTTTGCTGGGAAGGCTTTTTCTTTATCATCAACCTTTATAATCCTCTTAATTTTCTTTGTTGAGGGCTTAACCGCAGTTGAAGAGGGTTCTACCACTAATGCTCTTTTTGTACCTCATCTTGTTGGTTGTTTGGGAGTAGCTTTCTCATTTCCTTTCTTGGTGGCCATCCTGAAAAAGGGAAGAGAAAGTAGATTAAATTTAAAGGGATAGAGCAAGGAAGAGAACAGAAATGATGGTTATAAATGCACATAAAAAGGTAAATGATATTAACACACGCTCATGAGTACATGTGAAAACTCATTAATGGAAAATAACTAGTGCATATGATGACAAGTGAATGCAAGGTGTTTATTGGCATGCCGGCAAAGGGCATGAGTAGCATAGATCAAGCATCACTCGTAACAAACCATCACGTTTGTATTGATAATTAAATTCAATGAATAAAATAGTAAAGGGAATTTGTGAAAATCAGGCATTGAATATTAGAGTATAAAAATGTAGAGAAGTTCATAAAGCCATATGGGCTTTTTAACAAACACATAGCATGCATGTAGAAGAAGTTCTTGAAAATAAGAATTTGAACATGCAAGTAATCCCTTAAAAGCAATATATAATTGTCAAACAATCCACAAGCATATAATAATAAATAATGACTCACATAAATTGATAACACCAAGTAAAATGGAAAAAGAAAGAAAAAGAAAATATGAATAATGAAGGGAAAAAGAAAAGAAAAGAAGATGACATATAAAAATAAGACGAATAATAGAAAAGTAAGGAGGGAAGGAGAAAGAAAAACCTTGTTAATGGGGGTGAGAGAGAGTTAAAAGTGAGAAATAAGGAAGAAGGGAGGAAGGGAGGAAGAAGAAATAAGGAGGGAAAAGAGAAAATAGGATTTGGGGAGAAAAATATATGATAATTGGCAAATTAGGGAAAACTGTGCGGCGCAAGCGACGCGGTCGCGTGGGGCACACGGTCGCGCGACTTGCGCTGAAGCTGAATGATGCGATCGCGTCGGTCACGCGGTCGCGTGACCCGTTTTATGCCATTGGCGCGAGGGTAGCCTCGCACTCGCACAACTCTCTGTTCAAAATCATATTAGTGCCAAATTTTGGGTGACGCGATCGCATGGGGCATGCGATCGCGTGAGTGGTCAATTATTGGGATACGACGCGGTCACGTGAGGCACGCGATCGCGTGAGGCACGCGATTGCGTGAGAGGGACTGCGCGTCCAGCACCAGTCCAGCACCATTCTAGCACAACTTTCGGATGTGCACCCCTTTGACGTCGAAATCTTGGTCACGCGGCCGCGTGGGAGGCCATTATTCCCATATGACGCGGTCGCGTGGGACGATTTGTGCCATTGGCATGCCTCCAGCCCTGCTCCTGCGTAACTCTCTGTTCACATTATTATTGTCTCCCATCTCCTTGCGACGCGGACGCGTCAATGAGGCGGTCGTGTCACGTGATATTTTTTTTTAATTAAAAATAAAAGTATGTAAATGCAGATGCAAAAAATGTACTAATGAAGAGAAGAGTTATGGAATAAGAAAATTAAAAATAAGGAAAAGAACGATCATACCATGGTGGGTTGTCTCCCACCTAGCACTTTGCTTTAACGTCCGTAAGTTAGACGCTCCACTAGCTCAGTCTTCGGCTATGTGGGGATCTTCCAAGAGGAAGATCTCAAGCTCCTTGTTTTTCTTCAGCTTCTCGCCATGGTACAGCTTTAAACAATGTCCATTAACTTTGATAGGTTCAGAGCTTGAAGAATGACTTAGGTGATAGACTCCGTACGGTTCGGCCTTTTCTACTCTGTATGGACCTTCCCATCTTGATCTCAACTTGCCTGGCATGAGCCTCAGTCGAGACTTGTAAAGGAGGACTAAGTCCCCAGGTTGGAACTCTTTCCTCTTAATATGCTGATCATGTACAGCCTTCATCTTCTCCTTGTATAGTCTTGAGTTCTCATAAGCTTCTAGGCGAAGGCTTTCCAGTTCCTGCAGTTGCAACTTCCTTTCAGCTCCGGCTCTCTCAATTCCCATGTTGCATTCCTTTACTGCCCAAAAGGCTTTGTGCTCTATTTCAACAGGGAGATGACAAGATTTTCCATAAACTAAGCGGAAAGGACTCATCCCAGTGCGTGTTTTGTATGTTGTTCTGTATGCCCAGAGTGCATCTTGTAGCCTGGTGTTCTAGTCTCTTCTATGAGGTTTAACTATCTTCTGCAAGCGCTTTATCTCTCTATTTGACACCTCGGCTTGCCCATTAGTCTGAGGATGGTAGGCTATTGCAACTTTATGAATTATCCCATGCTTCTTCATTAGTCCTGTTAGTCTCCTGTTACAAAAATGGTGCCTTGATCGCTCACGATTACTCGTGGTGATCCAAAGCGACAAATAATATGGTTTCTCACAAAGGAAACAACAGTGTTAGCATCATCATTGTGGGTAGGAATTGCTTCCACCCATTTGGAAACGTAATCCACAGCTAACAATATATAGAAATAACCATTAGAATTTGGAAATTGACCCATGAAGTCAATGCCCCAAACATCAAAAATTTCACAGAAAAGCATAATCTGTTGAGGCATCTCATCCCTCCTGGATATATTACCAAATTTCTGGCATGGGAAATAAGATCTACAAAATTCAGCAGCGTCCCTAAAAAGAGTAGGCCACCAGAATCCAAAGTCTAAGATTTTTCTAGCAGTTCTTTGAGGGCCAAAATGTCCTCCACTCTCAGATGAGTGACAGGCCTCTAAGATGGACTGGAATTCTGATTGAGGCACACACCGTCTAATTACCTGGTCAGCGCCACATCTCCATAAATATGGGTTATCCCATATATAATATTTAGACTCGCTTTTCAGCTTGTCTCTTTGATGCTTAGAAAAGTTCGGAGGGAAGGTGCGGCTAACTAGATAATTAGCTACAGGTGCATACCAAGGGACTATCTCAGATACTGCTTGCAGGTTATCAAATGGGAAATTATCAGCTATAGGAGTGGAATCATCTGTAATATGTTCAAGGCAACTCAAGTGGTCTGCCACTAAATTCTGGTTACCACTCCTATCCTTAATTTCTAAATCAAATTCTTGTAATAGCAGTATAAGCCTTGGTTTGGACTCCTTTTTAGATAATAACTACTTTAGAGCTACGTGGTCTGAATACACTACTACTTTAGTACCAAGTAAATAGGCTCGGAATTTATCCAGAGCAAAAACAATAGCAAGAAGCTCTTTCTCAGTAGTAGTATAATTCGACTGAGCGGCATCTAAAGTTTTAGACGCGTAAGCAATAATAAAAGGATCCTTACCTTCACGCTGAGCCAGTGCTGCTCCTACTGCATGGTTGGAAGCATCGCACATTATTTCAAATAGTTGGCTCCAGTCTGGTCCTCTCACAATTGGAGCTTGAGTCAGTGCAGTCTTCATCTTATCAAACGCTTGTTTGCAATTTTCACTGAACTCGAACTCAATATCTTTCTGCAATAGCTTGGATAAGGGAAGTGCTACCTTACTGAAGTCCTTAATGAATCTCCTGTAAAATCCTACATGGCTAAGGAAAGAACGGACCTCCCTCACAGAATAGGGGTAAGGTAAACTAGAAATAACATCCACCTTTGCTAGATCTACAGAAATGCCAGTGTTAGACACAACATGTCCTAGTACAATCCCTTGTTTAACCATAAAGTGACATTTTTCAAAATTTCATACCAGGTTTGTACTGACACATCTATCTAATACTCTAGATAATCCATCTATGAAAAGGCTAAAGGAATCGCCATAAACACTAAAATCATCCATAAAAACTTCCATACAGTCCTCAATAAGATCAGAGAAAAGACTCATCATGCACCTCTGGAAAGTAGCTGGTGCATTGCACAAGCCAAAGGGCATTCTCTTATAAGCATAAGTCCCAAAAGGACATGTAAAAGTGGTCTTTTCCTGATCCTCAGGAGCTATATGAATCTGGAAATAACCTGTGTAACCATCTAAAAAACAATAATGTGATTTACCTGACAGGCGATCCAGCATTTGATCAATGAATGGAAGAGGATAGTGATCCTTACGGGTTGCTTGGTTAAGGCGTCTGTAGTCAATGCAGACCCTCCAGGCGTTCTGAACTATGGTTGTCAGGAGCTCTCCATGCTCATTCTTCACTGCAGTGACTCCAGACTTCTTTGGCACCACTTGTACTGGGCTTACCCATTCACTGTCTGAGATGGGATAGATGATATCTGCCTCTAGTAGTCTGGTCACTTTCTTTTTGACAACCTCTAGGATAGTGGGGTTCAGTCTTCTCTGGGGTTGACGGACAGGTCTTGCTCCCTCTTCTAAAAATATCCTATGCTCACAGATTTGAGGATTGATGCCTACTATGTCTGCCAAACTCCAACTAATTGCCTTCTTATGCCTCCTCAGCACACCAAGTAGCTGCTCTTCCTGTTGAGAAGTGAGTTCCCTTGCAATGATAACTGGAAACTTCTGCCCGTCTTCAAGGTAAGCATATTTGAGGTGTGGAGGAAGGGTTTTTAATTCTAACTTCTGATCATGTTCAGGCTCTGGGTTGTCTGGAGCTGGCAACAGTGGTAAGGCACTGTCATTGTCCTCTGAGAATGTCCCCACACTTGGACCTTGTCGTGTGTGCTTCTCTTCAAATTCCTCCTGGTGGACTTCAGCCACGATTTCATCTATAATGTCACACTGGAGGATAGAATGATCCTCCGGAGGATGCTTCATAACTCCATTCAAATTGAAGATTACTACTCTGCCATCTATTTCAAAAGAGTATGTTCCTGAAAAAGCATCTAATTTAAACTTTGAGGTCTTCAAGAATTGCCTTCCGAGTAGGATTGATGATGGCTTGTCTGAGTCATTTTGGGGCATTTCCAGGATATAAAAATCAGTGGAGAATGTGAGTCCCTTAATGCCTAGTAGTACATCTTCAGCAACTCCAACCACTGTAATAATGCTTTTATCTGCTAACACAAAATGAGCTGCCGACTTTTTAAGGGAGGGAGCCTCAAAATATCATATATAGACAAAGGCATTATACTTACACATGCTCCTAAATCACACATGCAGTCAGAAATTATCACACCACCAATAGTACAATTAACTATACAAGGACCTGGGTCACTACATTTTTTAGGTAAACTTCCCATTAAAGCAGATATGGAACTTCCTAAAGGAATAGTTTCTAATTCATTAATTTTGTCTTTATGTATATATAAATCTTTTAGATACTTTGCATATTTAGGTACCTGTTGAATAACATCAAAAAGGGAAACAGTTACCTCAACCTTTTTGAATATCTCTACCATTTTGGGATCAGGTTCCAGCTACTTCCTGGGCTTCCTTGGAAGTTGTGGAAATAGAATAGGAGTGGTGTCTTCTGCAGTGTCTGCGCCTTGTAATGCTTTCTCTTGTGGTTGCACTTCTTCTTCTTCAGCTATGTCCTGTATGTCCTCTTCCTCTTCAACATCTTCTATTTCCACTACCTCTTCAGCTGAGGCGTGTTCTGGTGGGTTTGGCTCCTCTTGATTCTTCTCTTGTAGTGTGGTTCTGGACCTCAGGGTGATGGCATTAATACCACCCTTGGGATTGGGTAATGGTTGAGAGGGAATTCCACTGGAGCTCAAAGGTTGGTTATTGGAGTTATTCATCGATCCTATCTGTGAGACAAGAGCTTGCAAAGTAGCGGTCAGACCATTTAGAGTGGCATTAATGTTATTTTCCATAGTCTGCTATCTCCGATCAATAGATTGTAGTAAGTCATCATTAGCAGATGAAGAAGGATAGGTAAATTGAGAGGTCTGCTATTGGGTATTCTGTGGTCCTTGGGATTGCCTTAGGTGAGGTGCTCTGTAAGGCTGATTCTGATTCTGCTACATGTTGTTGTTGTTATTCCACCTCTGATTTCCCTAATTATCTCTGCCTCCTCTGTTGTTGTTGTTGTCCCTCCAATTCTGGTTAGAATTGTCTTGCCATCCGTGGTTGTAATTGCCACCTTGATTGTATCCTTGGTTGGGGCGGTCATAGAAGTTATGTGTGGCTGCCACGGTATTGTCTTCCTGCTGAAGCTGCGGACATTCATCAGTATAGTGGCTATAATCAGCGCAGATTCCACAAACTCTTTGTGGGACTAACTGTTGGTTTTACTGTGGTAGAGAAGGTTGAGCTTGCTGAACTTGTTGTTGATTCAATTGCCTCTGCTTCAGCAAGTTGGTCATTTCACAGATACTCTGAGTTAGAGCAGCAGTCTCTCTGCTAGAGGATACTTCTGCAACGGCTTTTGCACGGCCTTGTTTCTGCCTATGATTCCTAGTAGATTCAGCTAAGTCACTGATCAATTGCCATGCCTCATCAGTGGTCTTGTACTTTTTCATAGACCCATTGCTAGCACTTTCCAATGTGGTCTTATCTTGGGGCCTTATTCCCTGTGTGACATAACCGAGTAACACTATCTTGTCAATCATATAGTGGGGGCAAGCTTCCAGAAGATTATTGAAGTGCTCCCAGTATTCATAAAGCGTCTCAGATTCATCCTGAACAATCATGGAAATATCTTTCCTCAGTTTATCAGTAACTTCAGCTAGAAAGAACTTTTCCAAGAATTCTCTTCTCAGGGTATCCCAGTTGGATACAATTGCTGCTGGTTGAGTGTAGTACCACTCTCTTGCCTTTCCCTCAAGAGAAAATGGGAAAGCTTTTAGCAAAATTGAAGTTTCATCTGCACCATCACGCTTGACAGTAGAACAGGCTGCCTAAAAATCTCTCAGGTGCTTGATAGGCTCTTGAGCAGGTAAGCCATGAAACTTGGGCATCAAATTGAGCAGTGCGGTCTTTATTTCAAAGTTTGTGGCCACCGCAGGGTGATGCGCTTGAAATGGTTGCATTGTAAAATCAGGGGCTCCAGCCTCCTGGATAGTAACTCTCCTGGCTGCTGCCATGTTACCTGCACGTAAAATAACCAAATCAGTAGAACGAGGGCTGGTTTCTTTCTTAGGTGACGTTTCAGATCCGCCCTCAGGGAGGACTAACCGACGCCGAGCTTGCCTTATTTGTGAAATAGATCTTTCAATCTCAGGATCGAATACTAGCAAGCTTGGATCAGGAAGCGAACGTGTCATCTAACGAAAGAAACAAGCAGCTCATAGTAGCAAAATAAAATAAAATGCAAATAAATAAATTCCAATTAATAACTTTAGCACTCTATTGCAACTCCCCGGCAATGGCGCCAAAAATTGATGGGTGCGGAAATTGGCGAGTTAAGAATGATTATAAAATATGAGTTGCAAGTATAGTTCTCAACCAACCAGAAATCTACTCATCAATTTAGAAGGGTGTCACAGAAATTAAAATTAAAATACTAGGAGTATGAATCCCAGGTCGTCTCCCAACACATTGCAGAAAGGTGTGCTATTTTATTAATCAGATGTTTTCAAAAAGGTTTGAGTTGAATGGAAGAAAATTAAATTAGAGAATTTATATAAATTTAAATAAAAGCTTTGACTGGGAGTTGATTAGTTGGAAGCCCTATTCTTGTTGCAGTACTCTCAAGATTAATCGATAATTGGGGATTATTCTGTTTAGTTGTCCCTCACTAAGTAAGGGAAAGTTAAACAAGTTGGAATACTATTTCTATCCACAAGTTCCAATCCGCTCTTGGGAGGATTGGTGTTAGTGACCAGAGAGCAATCCAACAATAAACCCAACTACAATCTTTCTCTTGAGCATCCCAACTTCAAGGGTTTCTTTCAATCAACTCCCCATCAAGTTAGGGAACTACTCGCTCATTGTAAATGTAAAATTCATAACATAAGAAGGGGAATTAAAGAAATACATGATAAATAATGATCAAAAGATTAATTAAAGATAAAAGTAATTCTTGTATTAATAAATGCTAAAATAATCCAATAGTAAAATTAAGTAAATTAAGGAACATGGAAGAGTAAGAGACAAGTAAAGAGAACGAACTAGAATGTCGAAGTCTTGATGAAGCAATAACTCTTCTCAATATCCCAATGCAAAAACAATGAACATAAAAAATCCTAAAAACTATGAATGTGTAGAGAGAAAAACCTAGAGGAGAGGAAAACTAGATCTAAAAACTAAAACTATGCGGAATGAATGTTGTTGTTGGTTTCTGCATATTCTCTGGCTCTAGTCTGCTTTTCTGGGCCGAAAATTGGGTCAAAATAGGGCCCGAAATCGCCCCCAGCGATTCTGCAGATTATGCAGATCGCGCATGTCACGCGGTCGCGTCATCCATGCGGCTGCGTCATTCGGCTTTCTGCTTTGCCACGCGGTCGCGTTATCCATGCAGCCGCGTCACTCGTGCTATTCCATGCCACGCGGTCGCGTCATTCATGCGGCCATGTCACTGCGATTTCCTTTCTTTCGTGCGGTCGCGTGATCCATGCGGTCGCGTCACTTCTCGCTAGTCATCTCCTCAATTCCTTGTGTTCCTTCCATTTTTGCAAGCTTCCTCTCCAATTTCCAACTCATTCATGCCCCATAAAGCCTAAAACACTTAACACACAGATCACAGCATCAAATGGAATAAAGGAGAAACAAAATACATAATTAAAAGTCTCTAGGAAGCAAGTTTTCAATCATGCAATAACTTTAGGAAGGAATTATAAATGCATGATTATTTAACGAATAAGTGAGTAAAGATCATGATAAAACCACACAATTAAACACAATATAAACCATAAAATAGTGGTTTATCATTGACCCAATAGGTCAATATGATCTCTCAGCATTTGACTGGAATGCAAGCTCCAGCTGGCAACACTCAGGAAGCTTCTTCTAAAGTAGAAGCTTATGATCTTGATTTACCCACCATGGAGGAGGTGAATTACATGGGAGAACCCTATGGAAACATCTACAATCCTTCATGGAGGAATAATCCTAACCTCTCATGGAAGGATCAACAGAAACCTCAGCAAGGTTTCAATAACAATCAAGGTGGAAGGAACCAAAATAGGTTCAACAACAGGCCACCATTCTCATCTTCTTAAGGGAAGATGGAGACTCCTAAGCAGAGCCTTTCTGACTTAGTCATTCTAGTCTCCAGCCTCTCTAAGACCATTCATAGTTTCATAACTGAGACAAGGTCCACCATCAGAAATTTGGAGGTACAAATTGGTCAATTAAGCAAGAGGATCCTTGAGACTCCTCCTAACACTCTTCCAAGTAACACTGAAGTGAACCTAAGAGAAGAGTACAAGGCCATCACCACTGAGGTTGAGGCCGAATCTAGAGAGAATTGGAAGGCACTGAACGCCAGTGAGGATGATCTCACTGGGCGTTCAATGCCCAAAATATCTAAGAGCCTGGTGCTGAACGCGAGTGAGGAAGCCCTCAATAGGTAGGGAAGCTGGCATTGAACGCCAGCCAGGACATCCTTGCTGGGCGTTTAACGCCCAAAATGGTAAGGGAACTGGCGTTTAATGCCAGGAAGGGTATACATCATGGGCGTTGAACGCCCAAAGAACCATCATAGCTGGCGTTGAACGGCAGTAAAGGCACACCCTCTGAGTGCTCAATACCTACTCAAGAAATTCCTATCCAAGAATTAAAGGAAGCCAAGGCTCATAAAGAGACCATAGAGGTTCCCTTGCATGCACTCCTATAGTGCATGAGTTCTAATGAACACTCATCCTTTGATGAGGATGAAGACACAAGGGAAGAGCAAGTTTCTCGGTACCTAGGAGCTCTCATGAAGCTGAATGCCAAGCTATTTGGTACAAAGCCTTTAGAGGAAGAACCTCCACTGATTACCAAAGAGCTAAATGCTTTGGTTCAGCAGAAGCTACCTCAGAAGCTTCTAGATCTTGGACGCTTCCTGATTCCTTGCACCATTGGCACCATGACCTTTAAGAAGGCTCTGTGTAACCTAGGGTCAAGTATAAACCTCATGCCACTCCCTGTAATGGAGAAGCTGGGAATCTTAGAGGTACAAGCTACAAACATCTCACTAGAGATGGCAGGCAGGTCAATGAAAAAGCCATATGGCTTAGTAGAGGATGTCTTGGTAAAGGTTGAAGACCACTACATCCCTACAAACTTCATAGTCTTGGACATAGGAGAGGATAAGGATGATTCTATCATCCTCGGAAGACCTTTCCTAGCCACTACAAATGCCATGATTAATATAGCAAAGGGAGAAATGGTTTTCCAATTAGGAGAGGACTACATCTTGTTCAAGAGGTCCAATCCCAATTTTCCCTCTAATAAGCAAGAGACAATGGTGCAACACCTAGTGTTCCAACCATCTCTTTCAGTGCAGAGCTTTACTAAACCCCCAAACATCAATTCTAAGTTTGGTGTTGGGCAGCCATTAACAAGCCCTAAGAACAAAGGTACTAGGAAGAAAGTATCTAAAAGCTGGAAGGACAAGAAAGTCCCCACTAAAGGCCTCTCACCTGGCATGAGAGTTGTCTTCACTAAGAAGCCAGTCATACTACATACAGTGAGTCGTGTCCTATCTCTAGAGCATGTGGAGCTCATTCATGAAAAGACATGAAGAAAGTTCACTCTAAGGGGCAAAATTCTGAGCCCATATCAACCTTCATAAGGATCTAACCGTCAAGCTAACGACGATAAAGAAGCTCTTGTTGGGAGGCAACCCAACCTTAATTAATTATTTTATTTTTATTTTCCTTAATTTTTTTCTTTAATTTATTTATTTAGGTTCATGATCATGTGAAGCAGTCAGAACAGAAATAGAAATGTTCATCAGTGAAAACAGAACACTCTGGATGGAGTGTTGCTGCCGTTGAATGCCAGCCAGGGAGCACTGGCTGGGCATTCAATGCCCCAAATGGTAGCCTTGCTGGCGTTGAACGCCAACTATAGGCATAGCCCTGGGTGCTCAACACCCATGAAGAGGGCAGGTAATCTGAATTTCCTAGCCTCTCAGGACTAGTGGGTTCCACAGCATCTTTACCTACCCCACTTCTTCTTTCTTTCTTTCACACTTCCCCAAAACCATTATAACTCCCACCAACTCCTACCCACTTTAAAATCAAATTTCCCTCCAATTTTCCCCACCCATGACCGAACCCAACCCTAGCCCACTCCTATAAGTACCTCTTGATAAGCTATATTTTGTTGGTATAGAATTCTCTAATGGAATTATGTCGTGAGTATAGCTCTAAACCAACAAACTATAGCACATCAAACAAAGAAAGTGTGTCCACAATTCAAATCAATAACCGAGAGTATTAGTCTCGAGTCGTTCTCCCTAGGAGTTGCCCTAAGGTGCACATCATTGGTTAGGAGTCTCTTGGTGTGAGGTTGGATGCGAGAAATCTAAACAATTACATGGAAGTAATGAATGAATAACAATGAAGCTAAAGGACACAAGAATTTGAAATCAAGCTAAAGTGAATGGCAATCAATCAATATAAGAGTCTTGGCTAGGGTTGAGAATTAGAAGTCCTATCATCATTATTTCCATCAATTGTGACATCAATTTGTTATTGCTCCACTTAGTTAACCTCTAATTATGAAGGAAAGTCAAGTGAAGATAATCAATTTGAATCCACAAGTCCTAGTCTAATCCTAGGGAAAGACTAGAGTTAGTGTCATTCAAATCAATTAGCAATTGCCAATTGTCAATCAACAAAAGACCTTAATAATTCAAGTGTTTCCAATTGCCCAACCCCTAAGCCAAGAGTGAAGAACTACTCCATAGCTAAAGTTGACATTTTATCAAATAATTGGTGAGCAACAATAGAAGACATCATGAAATTGGAGAAAGGAATTGAATTCAAACTATCTATTGTAAACAATCAACAACAACTAACAATTAACAACAATTGAAAATGAAATTCCTCAATTCATTAATGGAAATCAAATTAACAAAGTCTAGATCCAAGATCTACACCACTAGAGCATCAAAAACACCAAATTGAGAATGGAAGTAGAGGATCTACAAATTAAACAATGTAAATGTGAACCAAATTAGATCTCACCAAAATATCCAAGTACAATTGAGAATGATAAAGCCAAAATGCCTAGAGACAAGTTGTAGTTTCTCTTTCTAAAAGTGTAACTTACACAAGTAACTAACTAAAGTGTGTAAAAGATGTATTCTCCTTCAATCCTTGGTTCTTTTAAGTCTTTCCCGCCAGAATTCCACTCAGAATTGGGCTTGGAAACCCTCCAAAATCGCTAGGCACATTTTCACTTAAAAAAGTCACGTGCGCGCGTCACGCGTACGCGTGGCTCATGCGTACGCGTCGATAGCCTTTTTGCGATGCCAGCATATGCGTCAGGTGTGCGTATGCGTCGATGAAGAATTTGCCCTACCACGCGTATGCGTCCATGCTTGCGCGCCAATTCCAGAATTCAGCTTCCACGCGTGCGCGTGTGCTGTGCATGCGCGTCGATGGTGATACTTCAAAGCTTCATTTTCCATGCTTCTTCCACTCATGCATGCTTCTTTCCTTTCTTCTAGACCATTCTTGCCCCCTATAACTCTAAAATCACTCAACAAATGAATCACGACATCGAATGGTAATAAAGAGAGATAAAAATATAGTACAATTAAAGCCTAAAAAGCATGTTTTCAATCATTAAGCAAAATTGGGAAAGAAACACAAAACCCTGCATTTTATATGGATAAGTGCGATAGCATATTGACGAAACCACTCAAATTAAGCACAAAATGTATCACTAAATAGTGGTGTATCACCCCTCATTCTAACCCTTCATACACACACCTCTCATACACATCAAAACCCCCTTTGGCTGAATTGCCTTCTCCCTCCTTCTCTTTCTATTTTCTTCTTCTTCTACTCTATTTTTCTCTTTTTTTTATTTTTACTCGAGGATGAGCAAAGCTTTTAAGTTTTGTGTGGTAAAAGCATTGCTTTTTAATTTCCATTACCACTTATGGCACCCAAGGTTGGAGAATCCTCTAGAAAGAGAAAAGGAAAGGAAGTAGCCGCCACCTCCGAATCTTGGAAGATGGAGAGATTCATCACCAAGGCCCACCAAGTCCACTTCTATGAAGTAGTGGCAGGGAAAAAAGTTATCACTGAAGTCCATTTCAGGCTCAAGAAGAATGAGTATCCAAAAATCCAAAGAGAGATCTGGAGAAGAGGTTGGAAAGTCCTAACCAAACCCATCCAAGAGGTTGAGATCTTAATGGTGTAAGAGTTCTATGCTTACGCATGGGTCATGAAAAACCATGACATTAGTGTGAACCCAAATCCTAAGAATTGGAGCACCATGATCCGAGGGAGAATCTTAGATTTCAGCCCAGAAAGTGTGAGGTTGGCATTCAACTTGCCTTTGATGCAAGGAGATCCACATCCTTACACTAGGAGAGTCAACTTTGATAAGAGACTGGATCAAGTACTCTTATACATATGTGTGGAAGGAGCACAGTGGAAAAGGAATTTCCAAGGCAAGCCCATTCGACTAAGAAAGCTTGACCTCAAGCCCATAGCTAGAGAATGGTTGGAATTCATCCAACGCTCTATCATCCCTACAAGCAACTAGTCAGAAGTGACTATTGAAAGAGCCATCATGATCCATTGCATCATGATTGGAAGTGAGGTGGAAGTACATGAGGTGATTCATCAGGAATTATACGAGATAGTTGAGAAGCCTTCCACCAAAGCAAGGTTGGCATTCCCACACCTCATCTGTCATCTATGCAATTCAGCTAGAATTGTCATAGAGGGGGATATCTTCATTGAGGAGGACAAGCCCATCACTAAGAAGAGGATGGAACAAACTAGAGAGCATGCACATGAGCCTGTGTACCTGCCTCAACATGAGATACCTCAAGGGATGTATTTTCCTCCTCAAAGCTATTGGGATCAATGGCATACTTCTATGGGAGAATTAAGCTCTAACATTAATCAATTGAGGAAGGAGCATCAAGAGCATTTAACCATCCTCAATGAATTAGAGAAGGCCAAAGGGCTATGAGGGAAGAACAATAAAGACAAAGGAGTGACATTGAAGAGATCAAGCACTACATTGGATCCTCAAGAAGGAGCACTAGCCGCCCCTATTAAGGTGGATTCGCTCTCTTAATCACCTCTCCTTGTGTTATTTTTCTATTTTTTGTTATGTTGTATTGTCTGTTATCTTGTACTTGTGTATAATCATTTCTATCTATGTGTTAAAGTTATAAACTGTTCCATATGTCTCTCACCTTACATAAAAGAAAATTTTATTTGAAAAGAATTGAAAGATACATGAATTTCAAGTTTATAATAAGAATAGTTCAATTATCTTGATGTGATGGCATTGCTTTAGTTTTCTGAATGTATGAATAAACAGTGCATATTGAAATTAAGAATGTTGGCTCTTAAAAGAATGATGAAAAAAGAAAGGTATTATTGGTAATCTAAAATATCCAAATAAATTGATTCTTGAAGCAAGAGAAAGCAGCAAAAAGGAAAAGAAAAAGCATGTTGCAAAAGAAAAAAATAATATATGCATGCAAAAAATAATAAAATGGTGAAAAAAATTATTAATAAAAAGCATAAAAAGCCAATAGCTCTTTAAACTAAAAGGCAAGAGCAAAAATCCAATAACCCTTTAAACCAAAAGGCAAGGGTAAAAGGATCTAAGGCTTTGAGCACTAATGGTTAGGAGGGCCTATAAGGAATAAAATTCTGGCCTAAGCGGCTCAACCAAGTTGTCCCTAACCATATGCTTCTGGTGTGAGGGTGTCAAGTGAAAAGCTTGAGACCGAGCAGTTAAAGTCGTTGTCCAAAGCAAAAAAGAGTGTGCTTAAGAACTCGGGACACCTCTATTTGGGGATTCTAGCAAAGCTGAATCACAATCCTAAGGGGTTCACCCAGTTAAAGTGTCTGTGGCATTTATGTGTCCGACGGCAATATTGGAAAACAAAGTGCTTAGGGTCATGGCCAAGACTCTGAAAGCTGTGTTCAAGAATAAAAAAGAACTGAACTAGGAAAGTCAATAATATCATCTGAATTCTAAGTTCCTAAAGAGACCAACATTTCTAAGTTTTAATGGATAGTGAGATGCCAAAACTATTCAGGAGCAAAAAGCTACTAAGTCCCGCTCATCTAATTGAAACTGAGCTTCATTGGAAACTAGATTTATCTTACCTTACTCTTCTTTTTATCCTACTGTATTTTTAGTTGCTTGGAGACAAGCAATAGTTTAAGTTTGGTGTGGTGATGAGCGGATATTTTATACGCTTTTTGGCATCATTTTCATATAGTTTTTAGCATGTTTTATTTAATTTTTATTAAGTTTTTATAGGTTTTAGTCTAAAATTCACATTTTTGGATTCTACTTTTAGTTCATGTGTTTTTGTACAATTTCAGGTATTTTTTGGCTGAAAAGTCTGATTCAGAGACAGAGAAAGCACTGCAGATGCTATCCAAATCTGACCTCCTTGCATTCGGAACAGCTTTTCTGGAGTTACAGAGGTCTAAATGAAGCTTTCTCAACAGCTATGGAAAGCTAATATTTAGAGCTTTCCCGCAATGTATAATAGTCTATACTTTGCTTCAGAATAAAAGGCCCAAAACTGGCATCCAACGCTAGCCTCCTGCCCCAGTCCAGGCGTCCAGCGCCCAAATAAGGAGACCAGCATCTAAACGCCCAAAGAGGACCCCGTAGCCAGAGTTCAACGCCCTAGAGTCCTCATAGCACGTGGATCTCATCAAAGCTTAGCCCAAACACTCACCAAGTGGGCCCTGGAAGTGGATTTTAGCACTAAAAAACTATTTTACCTATCTCATGTAATCCTTAGTCATTAGTTTAGTATTTAACGGATATTTTACATAATCTTGGAGGACTTTTTGCCATATTTTTGTGTATCATTGTGTTTTCTATCTGTATGAGTTTCTAAACCTCCTATGTTGAGGGGAGGAGCCCTGTTGAGTTTTATGGATTAATAAAAGTATTACTGTTTCTCTTTAATCCGTGTTTTATTCAATTATAAGATGTATCTTCGTTCTTCAACTTGATGAATGGGATGACCCGTGATAATCATCTTCGTTCTTCATACTAAGACCACATGCTTGACAACCACACATGTTCTTCTTGGGTTCGTGTGAATACGTAACTAGAAAGCATTGAACCACCAGCTTGATTATACATCTCTTAGACGGCAAATCCACGACTTTATTGGGGACTTTTTGAGACACCAATTCAGCCGAGGTATAGGGAGATTAGGGTCTCTGTGGTAGAGGCTAGAACCCAAAGGTGCAACATTCTCTGATTCGAAAGATTCGACTTTATCTGTGGCGTTTTGAGTAGGATCTTTAAGGAGAATGGACTGCAGGAGCTTCACCCTAAATCATAATGGATCCACACCAACCCTGGGGTTCAGATCTGGAGGAGATTGGCGACCGCAACCGTACGATGTTGATCACATACAGCCTGCCATAGAAGAAATCATTCTCAATTGAAGAAGACAGTAAGACCAGAGTTAATCCAGAAGGACAAAGCATCTCCAAACCTTAACCATCTTCTTATCATTATAAACAGGTCAACCTAGTTTAGATCTCCTTATTTTCTTTTATGCAATTAATCAAACCACCTACCTTTTAATTCTCTTGACTAAGATCTACAAGATAACCATAGCATGCTTTAAACCACAATCCTCATGGGATCAACCCTGACTCGCTCAGGTATTACTTGGACGTCCTAGTGCACTTGCTGGTACAGTTGTACGAAGTGTGGGGATTTGTGCAGCAGTTCCCTCACTTGTCAGGCCGGGGAGTTGGATAGAAGGTTAAGGATTCCTTTCAGTACAATACTATATTATTAATTTGATTTGATTATGTATAACTAAAACGAGATTGATTTCTATTTGAGCCTTCGAGATAGACGCAAGGATTGTGGTTTTGTCCCACTTGCTCCAGGTCAAAATTTGAGCTTCCCGTCTAGACGCAAGGATTGTGGTTTTGTCCCGCTTGCTCTAGGTTAGAATTTGTTGACCCTCCGTCGCAAGATGTGGCCAGACAGTTAGACCTTTCCAGATAATTCCTCCAAGGAAAGCCAATTCCCCTTGGGGTTGCGTGCACCGAGGGACTGTCCAGGATTCGCTATCGGACATGTCGGGTTTGGCTATATAACCGACAGATGAGCTTAAAAGGATTCCTACGATGAGAGATGATCACTGCGTTTGAAAACAGTTTTTTTATATATCATCTTATAACAATTCTTAAACCCTCTACTGAGAATGTACAAGGACGATATATAATGTTTGTGAGTTATTTATATAAAGGACTCTTATTATTATGTTTATAAATATATGTATGAAGTGTTGTGATTGATTTGTATGTATCTATGTACGTTACTAAGAAAAAGTGTTTCCAATTTTTCAAAGTAAAGTTTATACGGTTTCGAGTTAAAGGCTCCTATCTTATTATTAAATATATAAGAGTTGTCGTAATATCCATGCTATCAGAGTGGCACAACCGAAAGCATGACATTTTAGTAATAAAGGTGTTATGCTGATTGACTTGGCAATCAATATTTTTCAACTTTTACTAAAGAAAGCTTGATTGAGATCGAGCTTACTAGCTTATTCTAAATCATCTTTCACATTCACTATTGAAGGCCTTTCTATTTTTGAGACTCTTGTTTTGTCAACCTATTCTCTGAAAATGTCTCTGATTATCACAAGTATGCTTACAATATTTATTGTATTGTCATGGATTAACGGTTGAATGCTGAATGGCAGAAGGAAACTTGAGGGAAACATGCCCGCACATTTTAGCTTAACACTTAAGAAGCAAAATCATAAGTTTTACTGTTTGGAAGTTTGGTACTTGGACAAAATATTTTATTTTTCTTTTCTTTCTTTTTTATTGAAAAAAGCTTTTGAAAAATTGTAATCTTTAGAAAAGATCTTTAAAATGAATAGAATAATACCGATGTTAGTCTTTCGAAGATCTTTTGTAGTGGGAAAACTAGTCTTTAAAGATTTTTTACTATCAAATAAGTCTTTAAATATTTTTTACTAATATGCTCATTTTCCAGCTACATGTGAAATAAGCATCCATATCTTATTGTCTTTTTTTAAAATTTGTACAGACTGCATTGACTACTTAGGTTGCCTTAGTAAGAACTTTGTCCTATTCTACAAATTTAAGGATTCAACTGGCTATTTATGGTCATGAACAACATATTTTATGTTGATAATCTTTTATCCTATGATATTTGAGCTGTGATGTGTTGTTATCCAAAAAGCTAATTAGAAAATTAAATTTTGTTAATGAAGCTACAATAAAGACTCGCACTAAATTCTTTTAAAAAAAAGCGATAGCAACCAATTAATAGAGTTGAAACAACTAGAAGTCTAGGAAGCTAGATCCTATTAATTATATTTTGCTCTTTTGATTGCTCTAAAACTTGATTTTTTTATATAAACAAAATATCTCCTCACATCCTATTTCAAATTTTTTGAAAAGTAATTATCTAAAATCAGTTCTTACGAATTTTAAAAATAGACATTTTAGTCTCTAAAAAAATAATACATACATTAATTCTTAACATTTTTCTCCATCATCTAAATTAGTTCTCAGTGTAATTTATGGAGTGACTCACTATCAAAAAATAACGAATTAGCATGTTAACTCGTACATGTGACTGTTAATTGTCTACATGTACGAGAAGGACAAAATAAACCCTGAGTAGTAGTGGAACCCGTCGTTTTGGTGTAGACGCATAAGAAACACATATCCAATTTCATCACTGATCAAAGCACCAATATAGCTTTTGGGTCGGGTGAGAAACAAAACAACAAAAACAAAGAGCTCAGAATCAGAACAATCAATGGAGGACGTAACAGACAAACTGGCATACTTCCAAGCCATAACTGGCCTCCAAGATCTGGACCTTTGCACCAAAATCTTCACCACACACGGCTGGAACCTTGAACTCGCCATCTCATTCTTCACCTCTTCCTATTACATCGCCAACTAATCACCACCTGCCTTACCTACATTATCAGTAGTACCATCCCTTCACCATTAAAATGATGCCATTTCATCCCAATTATCAAATTTTAAGCCCTGCTCCCTTTTCCTCATCTTCCCGAACTGGCATGGAAGCTCATCAAATTGCCCATCTCTGTGATCTCTAGAAATCTAGGGTTAATCTCCGGCGCAATTGGCTTTGGCCTCTGGGTCGCCAGTGGTGTTATCTCATACTCCCTTGGATTCATCGAAATCAGTAACAGAGGTGAATCCTCTCCTTAGTCGTCCACGCCGCTGGTCTTGGTATAAGTGGCAGCTGTTGACGCGATGGATTTTGTCACTGAGTTCGAGAGAGAGTATGATGGGCCCAATAGCAGGCCCAATTTTCATAGATGCACTGCAGAAGTCGAGGAATGAGTTCAAGTTGTAAACATATTCAAACTATCAGTGCAATACAATATGGTCTCACCTTCAGTGCGCGTCTTAACGAATAGTGCCTCTTCCTTGCGAATCGATGGTGACACATCCAGGAGAGAGGCCTCGCAAAGGGTAATAAAATGTTAACATTAAAGGCCAAAATTGAATAACGTCCATGACGATGGTGATGTTGGTGATGAGGTGGGAGGTGATGAGGCAAGGTTGAGTAGAGGAGAAAAGACATGACTATTCTCCCACTAGAACGTCGCGTTTCGCGCCTTACTTCAAAACGGCGTCATCTTGCTTTCTAACAAGGATGGGGACCAATTTGTCAATGAAGGACAACTGCACATTTTACTGGACATGTTGGATTAATTTTTCTTGGAGACTAAAATATCTTTATAGTAATACAAATAGGGAACTCTTATGCTGACGTGGCACTCATATGTTAAGTTTGGGAATTTATTTGCTTACATGTCATCACTAGAAATTTTTAGAATTTTATTTATAAATTATAAATTATAACTTATTATTTGCTTAGGTTGTTACCTTTTAAATTTTAAGTTATTTGTTTAAGTTTCGTCATTAGAAATTTTTAAAATTTTATTTATAAATTATAAATTATTATTTGCTTAGCTTGTTACTTTTTAAATTTAAGTTATTTGCTTACGTTGTTTTGCTTAGGTTGTTATTGTTCACATTTTAAATTGTTTTGCTTAGGTGGTTATTTTTTAAATTTTAAGTTATTTTCAGATTACTCTATTAAATCATAAATTATTATTATTTGCTTAAATTGTTACTTTTTAATTTTAAGTTATTCGCTCATAAATTAAATTTTCAAAAAAATTAATTTAAATTTATTTTAATTCAAATTTATTCCTAAGCTAATAAGTTTACATAATTATTGTGATTTATAACTAAGTGCAGATTAGTTTTCACGTAATAACGATAATAATTAATAATTATTCAATTAGTTTTCATGTAACAATAATAATTTAGGTTGCATTATATCATCTTTTAGTTAGTTGTTAGGATTTTTATTTTAAATTCAAATCAAAGTCAATTAGGCTTCAAAAAATCCTAGCTATGAGTCAACTATAAAAGTACAAATTAGAAATGTATAGTAATGAGGGAAAAAACAATTCCACACAAACTCACCGGCAAGTGTACTGATGCGTGAGCATCTTTCCTATCTTTTCCTAGTGAATTTATATTTAATTTGTTGTGTTTAATCAAGAATTAATTATCTTTTAGCCACTATGGATGCTACTTTGAGTCGTGTGCAATTCTGTTTATTTTAGGTAGCATTTGGCTGGATTTGATGGAGCTTCTGCAAAAAAAGAGAAGAAGGCTATATTGGGCAGGAATGGTTTAGAGGATGGAGAGGAAGCTTGCACAAATGGAATCAACACAAAAATTAAAGGAGATGACAGCGAGGAGCGACGCGTGCGCGTGATTTGGAGATTTGCTCAGCGACGCGTGTGCGTACCTGACGCATACGCGTGACACGCGAAGAATACCATTGATACATACGCATGACTGACGCGTACGCGTGACATGCGCCACGTGCAGAAAACGCAGAAAATGCTGATTATTTAATTAATTCTGATTTAATCTTTATTTTTATTTTAAAATGGGAAAAGTTATTATTTTCGTTTTGGAAATAGATTTTAAATTAATTAGGATTAAATATAAAAGAGGAAAGAAACTTCTCTTCTAGGAATTCCAACATTATTCCACTTTTCATTCCACCTCAGCCCAATTTACAATTTACCAGAATCCTTATTTTCTCTCTGAACCATAAGCAACTAAACCTCCACTGTTAAGGTTAGGAGCTCTGTCTATTATATGAATTAAAACTATTATTTTTCTATTTTAATTCATGTATTGATTTATATTTCAAGGATTGTTTTCGTTCTTCATCTTATGAATTTGGGTGGAACAGAAGTATGACCCATGTTCTAATTGAGTTCTTGTATAACTTGGAAAAGCTCTTTACTTGAACAACAGCATGAAAACAATTTCTCCTAAATTCTAATTATCTGGACTTAACAGGATACGTGACATATAATCCTCTTATATTTGGGTAATTAGGATTTTTGTGGCATAATAACTAGAATTAAACTTCACCCCCTAATTGGAATTAATTGACCAAGGAATTGGCGGTTGATGATAGTTAGAGGAGACTAGAAAGGTCTAAGGAATTAGGGTCTAGTCACATATAGTTTGCCATGAATTAATTCTTGCATGATTAAAATAGTTAGTAAGAAAAGTCAATCCGGAAAATAGATAACTCTGAAGCCTTAACTGTTTCTCTATATATTATTCACAACTTGTTTACTGCTTGCTTTATTAATTTTCTAAATTTACTATTTAATGCTTTTGAAATCTCAAACACTATTTCTTGCTTGCCTAAATAAGTAAATTAATCAACCATTGTTGCTTAATCCATCAATCCTCGTGGGATCGACCCTCACTCACCTAAGGTATTACTTGGAACGACCGGTGCACTTGCCAGTTAGTTTGTGGTTAGAAATTCTGCACCAAGTTTTTAGCGCCATTGCCGGAGATTGATTGTGATTGACAACTACTGGTTGTTTGATTTTTTTCATTAATTATTTTTTTAGTATTATTAATTTTTATTTTTATTTTTTTCTTTCTTTATTTATTTCCTTTTTCGTTAATACCCCCTCCCTTGTTTCGTTTTCTGTTTCTTTTCTTTTATTAGTTAGTTTTAAATAAAAAAATAAAAAATAGAAAATAAATAAATAAATAAATTAGTACTAATATTTTTTTAATTTCTGAAATTAAGTTTGGTGTCCCGTAGTAAGTTTTCTTTTAAAAATATTTTTTTAAAAT
Organism: Arachis ipaensis; assembly: GCF_059453495.1. Taxonomy (NCBI): domain Eukaryota; kingdom Viridiplantae; phylum Streptophyta; class Magnoliopsida; order Fabales; family Fabaceae; genus Arachis; species Arachis ipaensis. Next base: position 101,047,359 of record NC_142442.1, on the reverse strand, counting down.
ACTAGTATTTTTCTTTGTTTAATTTTTGAATTTTTAGTTGACCTCTTTTTATTTATTTTTGAATTCTTCTTTTATTTTTATTATTCTTTATTTTATTTCTTTTCAAAAAAAAATTATGTTCTTTCTTCTTTACTTTCCTGTTTACCACATGGTGCGTTTAATTCTTTTTGGTGTTTTGTGCTAAGAAAAAATAATGGAGAGAGATCACATGGGTTAATACTTACACCTAATGAGTGATTCTCATTATTGTGGATGGGGGAACTACCCGAATTTTGGTTGGCAAAGTCAAAACCAAAGAAACTTCAGTGCTCCATGTTCCAACTATCAAGAGACACCATCTCCCTATTCATACCAAGAACCACCACCTCTCTATCCATATCAAGAACCATCATCTTTCTACCCATATCAAGAGCCACCATCTCCCTATTCATACCAAGAACCTTCCTCTTTTTACTCTTATCAAGAATCATCATCTCCTTCTTATTTATATCAAGAGCCACCATCTCCTTATTCATATCAAGAACCATCAGATCTTGAGCTTCTCATGAAAGAATTCATACATGATATAAAGACGAGTGTCAAAAATGTAGAGAAATATGTGCAGTTGATTATCAAGTCCCAGGAAGAGGAACAAGCAAATTCCTTCCCAAGAGATATAATGCAAGATCCTACGGAAGAAAGTGAGGAAATCAATCAAAGGAGTTCATACTCCAGTGAATTAGAGAACTTTCCACCCTCACACATGGAAGAAGAGGAAGATGCAAAAACAAAGGAGGAAGATGCACCAACAACGATGGAAGATGCACAAACAAAGGAGGTTGTAAGGGATGAAAACAATTATGGGAATCTACACTTCAATGAAGCAGAGAGTGGCATAGAGGGTAAGTTTATTGAACCACCAATTCAAGAAGTTCTTGATGAAGGGTACACTCTAACCATCACACAACACCCAAAGTTTGAAATCAATGAAGTGAAGGCAACCAAAGAAAGCACTAAAAAGGGGATTGTAACCAAGAAACAGAAGAAAATATCCATGAAAAAGAGAAGGTCAGAAAAAAACAATCCAACCTCTACACCAATAAGCAAGGTGAATCAAGCTAATCACAAAAAAAGAAAGCTTGTTAGGAGGAATTTATATCAGGGGGCACTAATTTTCACTTCTCCCCCCTTGGAGACATTCCTTTTAACCAACTAGAAGAAGAGGAAGAAAATTCAACAATCAAGTGTCAAGTTAGTGACATTAAAGAAGCACTTGTTGGGAGGCAACCCAACTACTAGTATCCTTGTTTTTGCAGTTACTGTGGTTTTAATTTTATAGTTATTTTGATTTTAGCATTATAGTTATTTTAGTTTTGGTTTTAAATTACTCTATCTAATTTTTTTTAGAATTTTTCTTGTTTTACATGTGTTTTGATCATGCAGAATGATTAGCACAAGAATAGGAGCAATTAAGAAGAATTTTTGACTCCCTGTTTTCATATTTTCTTTGCTTCAAGACAAGAAAACTTTTAAGTTTGGTGTTGTCGCTTCGCTTTTGGCCTTTTCTGTTTATTTTAATAGCACCAAAGGGAGGCGAATCATCTTCACTGAGGAGCATAGCCGGAGGAAAGAGATGGCCACCAACATAACTGAGGTGTTTGAGTTCTTTTCATTCTATATCCCTTTCCGCTCTTACTATGTTATTTTCCGGTTTTCTGCTATTTTGCCTTGTTTATTGCATGATCCTTTATTAAATAAATTCCTAGGTTCTAGTTTAGTTCTACTATTTTGAAACTTTCTATTATTTTATTTAATGTTGAAAGGTGTCTCATGTATTACCCACTGAGCTTGAAATCAAAAAGAAAAAGAAGTGATGTATTGCATGAGAAATTGAGTTTATATTGAAGTGTAGTCTCATTTATTCAAATGTGGTGGTATTTTCTATGACTCTGAATGCATGACATGAACAGTTCATATTTAAATTTGAATCAAAGAATGTTGATGTATAAGGAAAAGGAATTTAGAGAACTATTATGAATTCTCTGAAATTTGTAAAAGTTGATCCTTGAAGCAAAAGAAACAGCAAAAAAAGGATATAAAAGCAAGGTCCAAGGCTCTGAGCATCAATGACTAGGGAGGTCAGACATGATTAAAAGCACAAAGAGTTGTTTCCCTAGTCATATGCGTGTGGTGTTCTTGTGTCAAGTAATCCTTGAGACAAAATATTTAGAGTCAAGATCAATTGCAATTAGCAGGGTATGCCAAAGGCTTTGAGCACCACTGTCTAGGGGGAGCTGAAAGAAAAATCAAAACTCCAAAAGAGTTCCCCAGTTAAGTGCTTGTGGTGTTTCTGTGTCAAGTGAAGCTTGAGACAAAACATTTAAAGTCATGGTTATGCTCAAGGTGCAAAGCACCGAAGAAAAGAGAACTGCTCCTGTATGCAACCGTTCAAAAACCACTGCTCGTGTACGCAAGCATCCTGCTCACGTATGCAATTTCTGTAAAATGGAAAAAATGCTTAATGCTGAAAAATTTTCAATTTTCAATTTCTTTGAACGGCGTGAACTTCACGGACCCAATTTTCATATGAAATAAATTTTGAAAAAATTTTGGGGTCCTGAAGCCGAGTTATGGCTTGCCGAAGTTCAGCCAAAATTTAATCTTACATAAAAATCCTCAAACCTTTATTTTCATCAAAATCAAACTCAATCAATATTTTATGCTTACAAACAACCCACCAACACACCATATCACTGCCACATAGCCTCCACATCCTACCATAATCAACCATACCTCAATTTTACATAATTCTCATACATGGACTTCACAATTTTACCAACAAATCATCAACAATCCATCATCTATTCGTATTTATCATTATCAACATATCAAGCATCATTAATCCATCATTTATCACCCTACTCTCATCATGAACAACAATCATCAACAAATACTCAATCCATGTCAATAATCATCCTCAAACGTGCTTGGCAATTATCATAATCATGTATTCACACATATCCTATGGTTATCTAGCCTAAGTTTTCACAAGACTTTATATATTAAATACGAGAAAACAAAACCATACCTTAGCCAATTTTCTCGTATAACCCAAAGGTAACTTAATTAAGCAAGGTCCAACTCTCCACCACCAATAATTCAACACCCAAGCTCCCACTCAAGTTTCCAATCCTTTCAATTGTGTTCCAAATCTACTTATAAACTACCTAACTTATATTATCACATCCATACACATAACTCAATACTCAATCATAATTAACTAAGGGATTCACTAGGGTTTATCGATCTTTACCTTGTATGTGCGTTAATCAAACAAAAGCCCGCTAATTCCTCAAGTTAACTTGACCCTAAACATCAAATTAACCAAAGATCTCAACACCCACAACACACAATATATGAAAATTGGGGAAGAGAGAATTGGAAATGAGGATACAAAATCCTTACAAAATTTCTTTCCAGGCTTTGTAGAGATCGACGCTGCGGTTGCGTGGCTGTAAACGGAGCGGCGATCGGAGCTCTGAGTAGGAAGATATCTAGGTTTGAAAGTCGTGTTAGGGTTTGAGCTTCATATTCGGCCCCTCACTTCTTGGTTCAGCATTCCTCATGTAATGAGGAAGGAAGATGGCTGAATCCTTTATATAATTAGGCTTGGGTTGGGCCTTGGGGCCAATATGGGCCCAGTATACTCGGTTAGGCCCGTTCGGCTCAATCTTGGGCCAATTTCTTTAAAATTGGTGTCAAAATTCATATTTTAATTCATTCAACCACATTAAACTCTTAAAATTCATTTTCTAATTTCTTGGATTAATAATTATTTTATTGCCTAATTATTTACTAATTTTACGAGTTTTACATCCTACCCCCCAACAGAAATTTTCGCCCTCGAAAATTCCAATTACTGAAGAAAACGGTTGGAAATACTCCCCTTGGCCTCAACTCCTAGTTCGTATCAACTTCAATAATACGTCCAACTTTTCTAATCCTAAACTTCTCAACTCTGTTATATAACCTAAATGAAAGCAGGGTCCCAGCTCCAAAATAGAACAAATCCGTTCTACGTATTCGGTATCACACTTACCTCGATCCTATTGCAGCCAACCCGCACCTATGCCTCTTTCTCGTGGACAATCCCTAGACATGTGCCCTGGTTCCACACATCGAAAACACATCCCTAGTCCAGCCCTATACGGCTCATCTAGAGCAGTCTCTCCATAGCCTTCCTGTAGTAGTGCCCACTTCATGGAGTAATCTTCTGCGAACTGACTCTTTTTAACCAACTCAGTGAAACTTATTAGCTTTTGTGGATACACATAATTAAAGATATCTCTCCTAAGTCCTTTCTCATACTGAGCACACATCCATTCCTCAAAATAGGCTCGATTCCCTTAACAAGCTTTTGAGAAATGGCCCAGGTTGTTGAATTCACGGGTATAGTCAGCAACGAACATATCCTTTTGCTTCAGCTGCGTTAACTATAACTCCTTTGCAGTGCGAAGTGCATGCAAGAAATATTTCCCATAAAAATCCGTCTTGAACCTATTCCAAGGGACATCCATTAACTTAATCTGCAAGATATGACACAACTCCTGCCACCAATTCTGAGCATCTCCCTCTAACAAATAAGTCACTATCTCTACTGGCTGTACTTCAGGAATATGCTGGGTGTACAGAAACATCTCCACGTCTTGAAACCACTGATCAGCCTCCAAAGCATTGACATTTCCGTTAAACCGAGATGGACCACTCTTTAAAGAAGTCAGTAAGGGTCATAGACCTATGGTATCGACCTACGTTACTTGTACCAGCACCAGAGTTTCCATCTCGGTGTTCTTGTGCTGGTTCATCCACAGGATTTTCTCTCTGAGTCCCTCACCCGGATCGTGAGATGCCATTTGGTCCCTGTTCACACCAAACAATTGATATTAAGGTGATCAGTCTCAATATCTCAAGTTTAGTGCTTTAGAGCCCCAAATGCATGCTCACGAACTTTATGCTATGTACATCAGTAAGATGTCCTAAGTATCACATAGACACACACACAGAGTATGCACAGAAGCATAGTCAGTCCGTCCTTCAGGCTCTATAGGAACAAACTGCTCAGATACCATAATGTAACACCTTACTACACAGAATCTTATACTTAAGTCATAAGACTGAGGTGGCAAAGTATTACACCTCTAAAAGTATATATATATATATATATATATATATATATATATATATATATATATATATATATATATATATATATATATATATATATATATATATATACTTTTAGAGAATCTAGTTGAAAAAGTTTTATATCTATGAGCCTTTGAAGAAAAGTTAAAACGAAAGCATTACGCTCGTAAATAACGTTTACTTGCATACGAAGAAAAGCTTAAGCGCAAATAAATACATATATAAAAAAGAGTTGAGGATCAAGGATACATAGTAAACAAGCTCCAAGCACAGCCTACAAAGCTAAGGCTGGCCGGAGAATATTTACATACATACATACATATAATTCCATATCTAAAGTTCTCAAAATAAACTCTAGTTCTCCAACAAAAGCCTCTATCAGGCACCAAGGTATAATACATAAAAAGAGATGTCTAAGAATATATATATATAACAAAATATAAAAGCCCAAACTCCTATCTTCGCAGCAATAGAACTTCAGACGCCTAACGAGATGCATCTCGACCTGCATCTGAAAAACAACAATCTCGTATGAGATGAGAACCGGGGTTCTCAGTATGGTTAAGGTGCCCACATATATAATAAATAAGTCCCCGGGAAAGCCAGAGGCAATCCTAGAACTCTGATCCTTAGATTATAAAACTTAAAGAACTAAAACAATATCCATAAACAAGGGTGGTTTTCTATGGATTCCTAAACTTAGCCAAAACCTTAACCTAACCCTCCATTATCCACTTTCCCCCATAACCTCCATCTCCGGGGAATAACAAAAACAAGCGAGTAGACAAGGAAAGGACAGGTAGTTTACAGATACAGCAAATAGAACACATAGCAGTTAAACATGAATATCAATTAGGCAAACCCAAGAATGCAAACCAAAGCAAATGAACAAATGCACATGATATATGCCTACCCTATGGCTGTTGATATCAACTATCGGTTACATAGCTAGTCCCACATGTCCTGGTAGCTAACCGTGGATAGTCCCTCTGTACACGCATCCCCAAGCTCAAAAATAAACCATGGGATGAAACCCGAGCTGACATCAAAGAGACAACACCCCAAGCTCAAAAATATTCATATATGCATTCCCATGGGGAACTCGGGGAGTTAAAGTGTCCGGTCACATCTTATGTACAGGGGTCAACAAATGTCTCAATAATAATCAATTATATCTCATAAATATCATTTTCATTCTCATTCGTAGCTCATCTCATTGTTTTCAATTAATTAACATCATCAAGTATCTCATACATCATTCTCAATATGACATTACTCTCTTAATTGCCTCATATACCACTTTCATCATCTTTATCAAATTAAGTACCACCTTCCCCAACCACATATTACCTTTTAAAAATCTTTCTTCATTCCTAAGTTACTTCTCCTTCCTAACTTTACCTCATACTAAGCATACCACTAAGGTCTAGGGACTAAAAGAGTAAAAACAGAGGTTTAGAGGTTCAAAATTAAGTCTTAAAACACAAAAATTCATTTGCTGAAAAAAGGGTTGTCCTGTACGCAAGCACCTTGCTCGTGTATGCAAGGGCTCATTTATTAAATGCTCGTGTACGCAAGCACTCTGCTCGTGTACGCGAGAGGCCCAACCCGAAAGGGTTGGTCGCATCACATGCAGGTGGTTGCGTACTCAACCCCTCAAAAACCACTGCTCGCGTATGAAAGATGCCCAACCTGAATAGGATGGTCGGGTCGCGTCGCGTTCAGTGGTCGCGTACGCAAGTTCTGCAGATGGCAAAAATGCTAAATGCTGCAGAATTTTCAATTTTGCACTCCGAACTTCTGATGGCCATAACTTTTTCGTTTTAAAATATTTTTCATCCGTTCTTTGAACGCGTAAACTTCACGGAGCCAATTTTCATATGAAAAAAATTGAAATAATTTAGGAATCCGAAAGCCGAGTTATGGCTCGCCGATAACTACCAATTTTCAAACTCAATCAACATTTATGCTTAAATACAACCCACCAACACACCATATCACTACCACACAGCATCAAAATCCTACCATAATCAACCATACCTCAATTTTAAATAATATTCATACATGAACTTCACAATTTTACCAACAAATCATCAATAATGCAAAGTATATTTGTATTCATCATTATCAACATATCAAGCATCATTAATCCATCATTTATCACCCTACTCTCATCATGAATAACAATCATCAACAAATACTCAATCCATATCAACAATCATCCTCAAACATGCTTGGCAATTATCATACTCATGCATTCACACTTATCCTATGGTCATCTAGCCTAAGTTTTCACAAGACTTTATATATTAATTACGAGAAACTAAAACTATACCTTGGCCAATTTCCTCGTATAACCCAAAGGCAACTCAATTAGGCAAGGTCCAAGTCTCCACCACTATCAATTCAGCACCTAAGCTTTCACTCATGCTTCCAATCCTTTCAATTATGTTCCAAATCTACTTATAAACTACCTAACACATATTATCACATTCACACACATAACTCAATACTCAATCATTATTAACTAAGGGATTCACTAGGGTTTGTGGATCCTTACCTTGTATGTGCATTAATCAAACAAAAGCCCACTAATTCCTCAAGTTAACTTGACTCTAAACATCAAACTAACCAAAGATTTCATCACCCACAACACACAATCTATGAAAATTGGGGAACATAGAATGGGAAATGATAATATGACTTCCTTACCAAATTTGTTGCCAGGCTTTGTAGAGCTCGACGCAGCGGTCGCGTGGCAGCAAACGGTTCGGCGATTGGAGCTCATAGTAGGAAAATATCTAGGTGTGAAAGTGGTGTTAGGGTTTGAGCTTCATTTTCAGCCCCTCCCTTCTTGGTTCAGTATTCGTCATGTAATGAGGAAGGAAGATGGTTGAATCCTTTATATAATGAGGCTTGGGTTGGGCCTTGGGTCCAATACGGGTCTGGTTTTCTCGATTTGGCCCGTTCGGCCCAACCTTGGGCCAATTTCTTTAAAATTGGTGTCAAAATTCATATTTTAATTAATTATACCACATTAAAATCTAAAATTTCATTTTCTAATTTCTTGTATTAATAATTATTTTATTGGCTAATTATTTACTAATTTTATGAGTTTTATAGCAACAAGTCAAATGCTATCAAATATTTGTTCAAGTACATGAATAAAGGTACAGAAGGATAGCAATTAGAGTTTCAAAGGACTCTTTCAGTGGAAAGGTGCTTAGGTTATTGATGAGATCAAACAATTTTATGATTGTAGGTATTTGTCTACATGTGATGTTGTGTGGAGAACTTTGCCTTATGATATTCATTAGAGGTGGCTTTTAGTGATGAGATTAACCATTTATTTGCTTGAATAGCAAAATATCATCTTTAAAGATGATGACGATCTTGAGGAGATCGTGAAAGAAGAGGAAGGAAAATGTACAATGTTCTTAGCATGGAAGGAGGCCAACAAAGAATTTGAAATAGGTCAAACTTTGATGTATGCTGAGTTTCTAAATCAATTTGTTTATGATAGAGAAACAAGGGAATGGCATCCCGCAAAAGAGGATATTCTATCGAGGAAGTTAAACCATGTTTCGGCACACAGATCCTATCCTTGAATCTCTGATGAATCCACATTTTGTGATTTATTTTCTCTATTTGGGTGGATTTCATCAACTTTTCTTGCATTTACCCATTGAAATAGCATAGTTTCATGATTTCTTCCTAAATTGTGCTTAAAAGTGAAAACATGCTTTTTAGGTCTTTTAATTGCCAAATTTTATTCACTTTAATCCTATTTGGTGCCTTGATGTATTTGTTAAGTGATTTCAGGTTTCCAAGGCAAGTATGGGTTGAAGAAGTGAGGAAAGAGCATTCAAAAGAGGAGAAATCATGAAGAAAATGGAGTTTGGAAGCTGCAACAAGGATGTGTACACACAGTGATGCGTGCATACGCACAATTGCAACCTCGTGCAACGATGCATACGCATAACTTTTGGTGCATATGCACAATGGGAATTTTGCACAACTGTGCGTACGCACGGTAGGTCGTGCATACGCACGAATGCATTCATGTGAAGTCATTAATTGTAAATCACTGGGGTGAATTCTGGGCCTCCAAAGCCCAATCCAACTCAATTCTGAAGCTATTTCAAGCCAAATTGAAGAGGGATGAAGAGGGGAGCAATTAGGTTTAGGTTTTATCATGTTTTAGGGTAGTTTTCTCGAGAGAGAAGCTCCCCCTTTTTTCTAGAATTTAGGGTTTCTAGCTTAATTTCTCTTTAATTTTAGTCTTTAATTCTTTTTTTAGTATGGTTTCATTTATTTTTTCATGCTTTCTTGTCTTGATCATCTTCATTTTTTTTGTTATTTTTTCCAATTTTGCTACTTTTAGTTTATGAACACTTGTCACTTTTGATTTTATTTAATGCAATTTTGATATTTTATCTTTCTTTAATACTTGTTTGAGTTTCTATTATTATTGTCTTGCATTTGGTAGTTATATATTTTATTTTTATTACAATTTATGATATTTTCCCTTTTATGCATGCTAGGTGTTTAACAAAATATCTCTTTTAGCCTTTGTATAAGTTTTTCACACTCTTGGTGGAATTGGGTAATTAGGTGAACTTGAGTTATGGATATCCATTCCATATTGTGTTAGGATTGTCAGTTGGTTTGGTTTCCATTAACGCTAGTCTTTCAGTAAGTTAATTAGTGAGTTGACTAGGACTTATGGATTAAGATCAATTATGCCCTTTTGACTTATCCTCGATGTTAGGATAGACTAAGTGGGATTAATTCTATGAAATTACCATGTTTGTGGTCTATGACTAGGACAGGAATCCTCAATTCCCCAATCCTTGCCAAGAGTCATTTTTGCCACTTAAATCCCATTTTTGTTACTTTAATTGCTTTTCATTTAATTTTTTGCATGCTTGTTTAATTTCTTGCAATTTTAATTTCTTGCTTCTTTCAATCACAACCACCCAATTTCCTCAGAGCCAATAACATGACACTTAATTGCAATTCCTAGGGAGAACGACCCGGGATTTAAAACTCCCGGTTATTTTGTGTTGATTGTGACAATCCTTTATTTTAAACTTTGATGTTGGTTGATTGTGGGTTTGGGACTATACTTGCAAAGCCAATTCCATTTTGAGGAAAATTCTTAACCCACTTTCGGCCATCATTAATCTCCATATTCCTTCATCGTCCCATGATACTGTCCACCACTTCTCATGTTCAAATGCCAGCCACATCTTCTGTAATTCTTTCTCGTCTTGTCGGGCTTTTTTTTCTTGGATTTAAACTCACTTGAAAATTGCAACTAGCTTAAGCATAAAGTACCAGACTCCTCTCAAACCCCCAATTTCAAACTCTTGAATGCTTTTATCAATTCTTCTTCTCGTAGCATCATCCAAGCAACACATAGGGACTTCCGGCTCAAAGTGTCCACCACAACATTCCCCTTTCCAGAGTAGTAATTCAACTCGAAGTCAAAATCCTTTAGAAGCTCCATCCACCTTCTCTGACGCATATTCAGCTCTTTCTACTGAAAAAGGTACTTCAAGCTCTTGTGATCAGAGAAAACTTGAAATTTGACGCCATAGAGGTAATGCCTCCAAACTTTTAGAGCAAACACAATGGTAGCAAGCTCTAAGTCATGAGTCGGATAATTCATCTCATGCGGCCTTAACTGCCATGAGGCGTATGCCACGACATTACAGTGCTACATCAGCACGCACCCGAGACACTTTAGTGAGGCATCACAGTATACCTCAAATGGTTCATTCGGCTCAGGCAAAACCAATACAAGTATAGTGGTTAACTTTTGCTTCAGCGCTTGAAAACTTTCCTCGCACTCAGTAGTCCAAACAAATGGTACATCCTTCCTAGTCTGCTTAGTGAAAGGCAAAGAGAGTTGTGAGAACCCTTTGATAAACCTTCGATAATAACCCACCAAACCAAGAAAACTCCTAATTGTAACAACCCCGATTTTCGAGTACGCGAGATCTTTTCTGAAAGTACGGAGAACTCCGGAAGATCAGTAAAGGGAACACCTATAATGTATCATCAAGCATCTCAATCCTCATTGTCATTATGTCATCCTTAAGCTAGAACCTTTTCTGAGGCAAGCTCGATAATGCAGTCACGATGAACCTAGTTTTTGAACCGTATCGTTTAGGAGTTTTGATTCTAGTTTTCGTAAATAGTCTCAGTTTGACAAACCGGACTCGATTCATGAGAGAAGAGAGATAATAGTATAATATTAGTATTGGAAGATTCTTGAATGATATTATAAGGTTACCTGGTCTGTTTTTAGTTAAAAATAGGAAATCGGTTTAACCAGGTTTACGGTTTACTGGTGCAGCTTAGCACCAGCACTCTCTGATGACTTTAGCAATGCTAAGGCCTCATCATACATGTTCTATTCTCATAATAAATATGTTACTAGTGTCATTTATGCTAGTAGCTCAGAAAATAAGTTTTAGAGATGTTTTTACGAGTGTTCCGATACACCTTGTTTTAGTAGTTATACACCAGAGATATTTTAATATTATTTTAATCCACCTCCAAGCCAACCAATCACAACTCACTTTACACCCCCCAAGATCTCCAAGGCTGTCTCATTTCATCATTTTGGCCGAAAATAACAAGAGAGAAAAGAGAGAAACTTTCATGAACACTTAATCTTCAAAGCTTGATTTCTTCTGAACTAAAACTCAAATCAAAACTCCGATTTCACCAAAATGATCCTCTCTTCTTCCTCTACATAACCATGTAACTTATCAAGGCTGGAAATAAGGTGAGATGGCTGTCTCCCTCCCTCTTCAATTCGGTTTTCAAGGAAACATGCTTAAACAAGTGTTTTCTTGATGTTCTTCCTTAGATCTCTTGCTTGCTTGACTTGTGGGCCAAAGATATTTGATTTCCTGCACATTTAAGGTGAGGATAACCTTCCTAAGATACTGTTGAAGTTCGTTTAGTTGATGGTTTAGAGTTTTAAAGTTGTTCTTGATGTATTTTAGGAGGAAAAAGTGCTTTAAGAACACTTCAAAGAGTAACCGGATTTGGAGCAGCAAATCAAGGTAGGGTTTGATGAATTTAATCTTGATTGATTCTATTTAAGTTGTGTGATTATGATATGGTTTGGCTGTGCTTGAAATTGATTATTTATATGAGTGATTCTTATTGAAAGTTTGGCGAAATTTGATGAAATTTGATGAAATAAAGCTATGAAACATGTCCTTGAGTGCAGCTGGAAAAACGAACCCTAATTCTTAAATTGGGGTTCAATTTGTGTTAAAATCATGTAGAAAAGATGGGGTTTTAGTGGCTGCTAATTTAATTTGAATTATGGTAAAAATCGGTTGCTGAAAAGACTGAAAAACGGGTAAAAATAGAGAAAGAATTTGAAGAATATACGAAGAACACGAAGAACACTTTGAGTGTGGTGAAGAACATTGAAGAACACCTTTTAGATCTTAGAAAGGGCAAGGAAGAAAATATTTTATTGTTTGAGGGGTTATTTTGTAATTTCTAAAAGTTAGGGTGGTTAAAGTAGAAATATTAAAAGTTACGGGTGGTAAAAAGTGAATTTATAAAGTAAAAGGTTAAAGGAAGGTAATTTTCGAAAATATATTAATAAAATAATAAATAATAATAAAATAATGTAGAAAAAGCTGTTTTCTGTAAAAGCTTTAGAAAGACAACTTTAAGTGTAGAATCTCATAATTACCTTCATAAAACACTTAGGGGGTGGTAATAATATGTTAGTGAGGCAAAGATAAAGGAAAGATAAGAAGTTAAAGAAAAGATAAAAACCAAAGAAAAGTCTGTAAAGTTTTAATAACAGAAAAACAGACAGATATTAGTGAACGAACTAGGGCAATATAGTTAGTCCTTGAGTTGCGACTAGGGTTAGGTATTATATGAAAAGTTAAATTGTTTCATTATAGACTTAATGAACCTATACCTGGGACAGGCTAACTATTCATTCCGAAATTTACATAAGCCTTAAAAACAAACGTTAAATAGAGAAATCAGAGCAGAATAAAGTAACACAGAGAACAGAATAACTAGAGTAAAGTAAAGAGATAAAGAAAAAAGAGTAATAGGGATATAGAGAAAAGAGTAATGAGAGCAGAGAAAATAGTTACAGAGAAAAGAGTAATGAGAGCAGAGTAAACAGACACAGAGAAAATAGCAGTAAAACCCACGGACGGATAATTGGTTAAATACAGGAAGTACCCACGAACTGAATGATCATTGATCTCAGGGAAACCTACGAACTGTTAACTATTTTATATGCAGGAAAAACCCACGAACTGATAATCATTGATTACAGGAATAACCCACGAACTATTGTATGTTGATCTCGGGTATAACCCACGAACTGAAGATCACGTTTGTTGTTGTATGTTGATCTCGGAGAAACCCACGAACTGAGGATCATTGTTTTGTTTGTGAATCGATCTCGGGGACGCCCACGAACTGAGGATCACTGTTTCCCCTTGTGCGTATATTATGGGGTCGGGCTTTGCGCTGACTGCCGGTAGTCACGAAGGAGTGGTATTCTTACCACCGACACATATGCACTAAGGACACAAAGGGAAACCATATCTGGGACTTGTTCCTAGGTAATGTCGGGCTGCAGGGTGTAAACCGACACGTGAGCTCATGGCCTGCATAGGACAGACATGCATCATACTTGGTTGTGCATTTCCTCTATTATGATTATTGAATGAATGTATGCTCTGTTTGTTTGTATTTTATTCTTTGTATTTGCATTTTATTTTCTTGTATTCTTTTGTTTGTGTTCTACTTTCTGTTTCCCTGTTTTCTCTATTTATCTGTATCTTCTGTTCACTACTTCTTGGTATTTTGCTATTCGTTTGCTAAACAACACGGTATTAATGAACTTAACTAATAACCCTGGCCCAACTAAGAACTCCCCAGTTCTTACCCCTTCTCTCTCCCTTCCCCCTTCAGATGGAAGTAAAAGTACCTTACCATAGTTCGCTGATGACCGTTTGCAAGAAGAGGATTCTGCTCTAGATAGTCTTCTGAGTCTAGGGTGAATATCGTACTCTGTTTATATGTATATATTGTGAGACCAGCCAACGTCTGCACCCCGTTCGTAAGCGCACTTTAACCTAAATCCTGTGTATGAGACTCCTGTTGTGTGGTTACTTCATGAGGTACCAGAGAGACGTCCTGTGGAAAAGTCTGATCATGCATAGGAGTAGCAGATGATGTTCTACCTTTTGATGACGTTCCACCTGCTTGAGTTTTGAAGACTTAGAACGTATTTTCCCTCGCTTTAGAAGTTTAAAGGGACTAGGTGAGTATAGAGTCTAGGCTAGCCTAGGTGCCAGCTTAGGGACCTCTTGAACAGGTCAGGACCTAGGATGTTGTATGTCTGTATATGTATATAGTTATTATCTAACTATATCTAGGGGTGTTCTAACTGAAGGTCTATACTCTAATAAAGGTTGGATAACTGAATGTTGCTAGCTACTTGTGATGTATTTATGTGTGGTTGCTTATAACTGTTTTATCTGTTATCAGTTGTGAGATGATTATGAATGATTCCGTCTATTAATCCAAACGTTTTAAAAAAAAATATACCTCGCAAATTAACTACGCTTTTAACAATGAATCAGGCTCATATGATAAATAATAGATAATAATTAGGAAGACAAATTGGTAGCGCTCGGTTTCCGGTATGATCTAGACATATTGAAAATTGGGTCGTTACAATTTGGTATCAGAGCAATTTGTTCCCAGTAGAGCCTGGGGAGTGGACTGACTATGCTTCATTGCATACTCTGTTGTGTGTCTCATGTGTATAGGTGGTACACAAATTGTGAATCACACTTTTCACAACTCGTACCACTAACCAGCAAGTGCACTGGGTCGTCCAAGTAATACCTTACGTGAGTAAGGGTCGAATCCCACAGAGATTGTTGGCTTGAAGCAATCTATGGTTATCTTGTAACTCTTAGTCAGGATATCAATTATAATTATCAAGTTAAATTACGAAGAATAAAAGAGCAAGAAATAAATACTTGTTATGCAGTAATGGAGAATATGTTGGAGTTTTGGAGATGCTTTGTCTTCTGAATCTCTCCTTTCCTACTGTCATCTTCTTCACGCACGCAAGTTTCCTCCTATGGCAAGCTGTATGTTGGGGGATCACCATTGTTAATGGCTACCATCCGTCCTCTCAGTGAAAATGGTCCAAGTGCGTTGTCACCGCTCGGCTAATCATCTGTCGGTTCTCACTCATGCTGGAATAGGATCCGTTGGTCCTTTTGCGTCTGTCACTACGCCCAACCTTTGTGAGTTTGAAGCTCGTCACAGTCATTCAATCCCTGAATCCTACTCGGAATACGGTTTAGACTTTCCGGATTCTCAAAAATGCTGCCAATGGATTCTAGCTTATACCACGAAGATTCTGATTAAGGAATCCAAGAGATACTTATTCAATCTAATGTAGAACGGAGGTGGTTGTCAGGCACGCGTTCATAGGTTGAGAATGGTGATGAGTGTCACGGATCATCACATTCATCATATTGAAGTGCGAATAAATATCTTAGATAGAAACAAGCGTGTTTGAATGGAAAACAGAAGTAATTGTATTAATTCATCAAGACACAGCAGAGTTCCTCACCCCCAACAATGGAGTTTAGAGACTCATGCCATCAAGGAGTACAAAGTTCAGATCTAAAATGTCATCCGATACAAAATAATCCTCTAAAAGTTGTTTAAATAATAAGCTAGTAATCTAGGTTTGCAGAGAATGAGTAAACTATGATACATAGTGCAGAAATCCACTTCTGGGGCCCACTTGGTGTGTGCTGGGGCTGAGACTTAAGCTTTACACGTGCTTAGGCTGTTTCTGGAGTTAAACGCCAGGTTGTAGCCTGTTTTGGGCATTTAACTCCAACTTGTAACCTATTTCTGGCGTTTAACGCCAGACTGCAACATGGAACTGGCGTTGAACGCCATTTTACGTCATCTATCCTTGAGCAAAGTATGGACTATTATATATTGCTGGAAATCCCTGGATGTCTACTTTTCAACGCAATTGGGAGCGTGCCAATTGGACTCCTGTAGCTCCAGAAAATCTATTCCGAGTGCAGAGAGGTCAGAATCCAACAGCATCAGCAGTCCTTTTTCAGCCTGAATCAGATTTTTGCTCAGCTCCCTCAATTTCAGCCAGAAAATACCTGAAATTACAGAAAAACACACAAACTCATAGTGACGTCCAGAAATATGAATTTTGCCTAGAAACTAATGAAAATATACTAAAAACTAACTAAAACATACTAAAAACTACATGAAATTAACACCAAAAAGCGTATAAAATATCCGCTCATCACAACACCAAACTTAAACTGTTGCTTGTCCCCAAGCAACTAGACAAATAAAATAGAATACAAATAAGTTAAGAAGCAATAATATCTCAGAGTTTTTTTTAGTGAAGCTCAGATTCTAATTAGATGAGCGGGACTAGTAGCTTTTTGCTTCCGAACAGTTTTGGCATCTCACTTTATCCATTGAAGCTCAGAATGATTGGCATCTATAGGAACTTAGAATTCAGATAGTGTTATTGATTCTCCTAGTTTAGTAGGTTGATTCTTGAACACAGCTACTTTATGAGTCTTGGCCGTGGTGTAACGACCCAACTCCCAGTATGCCATGGTCATACAAGAAGCTAAGTGTTACTAACTTATCCCTCTTAATTATTAACTATTATTTAGTATATGAGCCTGTTCCTTGTTAGAGCGATGCCAACTTTACGGGTAACTTTTTTTTTATATCGTATCGTTGCGGATAACAAGGTAAAATAAACAAGCATACATTGAGAGTAATAGAAAAAGCGGCATAAAGAAACATAGAAACACAACTGATAATATACATCATGTACACTATAACAAAACATGCAGCGTTTACACAAGATCAAGTCAGTTTACATCCTCATCATCCTACGTAGCTAATATATACACGACACTCCCAGAGCCTGGCCCATACAAAAAGCCACTAAACTGGCACCCAGGCTAGCCTAACCACTATATAGCTCCTAGCTCTCGGGTGTACTAACACAAGTGACAGACTAACTAACCGATAATGTCAGACTAGAGTGTCATCAAAAGAATGCCCCTTCCGCAGTCAAGCTATATCTACACGTGGCCGTTCGGAGAATCGCCATGAGGCTCGTCCATCTCCTCATCCTGCTCTATCTCTATCTCAGGATCCTCCTCCTCATCATCATCCGCAGCTACAGCTATACCCTCAGATCCACCAGAAACACTGCTGTCACTATGTACAAAACCATTCGCGAGCACAGGTCCGTTCGCGTATATAGGAGCTACCCCACCGTCTGGTAGTGCCGGCTCATCAGGCTGTAGAAAGTCGGGGATCGGCTCAAGGGGAAAATCCCACTCTGGTGGTATCACAGGTACGTAGTCATCAGCTAACTCAGGCTCATCAGGAATGATAGGCTCAGGTACCGCCTCATTCAAAGGTTGAGCTGGTATAGGGTGCCCGGGATTATCAGGAAAAGGATGTCCAGGTGCGTCAGGATGTAACCAGGATAAGGGAAAGTCGTAAGGAGCATCGGGGTCAAAATGCGGGCTAGACAGAGGATGTTGAAAAGCTCGATTAGGTAACGCATATCGTCTAATACGAGGCTCCAAACCCATAATGAAGTAACTGTGATGTACCGGATCCTCGTAGACGTAAGGGTCCTCGAACTCATAGAAGATCACACCCGTCTCCATCTGAGGGGGGAGGAAGGGAGAGAAGGGGTAAGAACTGAGGAGTTCTTAGTAGGGTCGGGGTTATTAGTTACGTTCATTTATTTGATTCCGATTAGCAGATAGATATTAGAATACAATAAAGTAGTAAACAGTAGTTAAAATAGATAGGAAAATAGAAAACAGAACACAAACAGAAGAACACAAGGAAATAAAGCACAGACATAACACTCAAGCAGACAAACATAAAGAAATAGTTCACTCACAAGAAGGAAAGCAACAGAGAATGATGCGCAGACAAGAATGATGCATGTCTAGCCCTAGTACAGGCCATGAGCTCATGTGTCGGTTAGCACCTGCATTCCCGACATTTATCCGGTCACGAGTTCACGATTTCCCGGATACGATCTTCCGTTCAAATAAATGCGCATATAATTATTAGCTGCTCTATTGAGACAGCCTCTGCTTTCTACTCGCAGGAAATATACTCTTGGGAACGGAAAATTGCTGTAGGTATCCAAGTTTCCCTACAGAAACTCTTGGGTTGCTTAAAGCAACAGATAATAAATATTATCTCTTAGGTTGCATTCAGCAACGAATAAGCAAACAATATCTCTTGGGTTGCCTCAAGCAACAATTAACCTTTCAATAAGCCTTCTGCTCTTAGTCTCTTTACCTTGCTCTGATTTCTCTGTTTAATCTGTGTATTTAAAGCTTATGTAAATTTCGGTATGAATAGTTAGCATATCCCAAGTATAGGTTCATTAAGTCTATACTGAAACAATTTAACTTTTCATATAATACCTAACCCTAGTCGCAACTCAAAGACTAACTATGCTGCCCTAGTTTGTTTGCTAGTCTCTGTCTGTTTTTCTGTCATTAAAATCTTACAGACTTTTTCTTCGATTTTTATCTTTTCTTAAACTTTTATCTTTTATTTATCTTTGCCTCACCAATATGTTCTTACCACTCCCTAAGTGTTTTATGAAGGTAATTATGAGATTCTGCACTTAAAGTTGTCTTTCTAAAGCTTTTACAGAAAATTGCCTTTTTCGCATTATTTTATTATTTTTATTAAAATATTAATTTTAATTAAATATTATTATTTAATATTTTATTATTATTTATTATTTTATTAATATATTTTCGAAAATTAACTTTACTTTAACCTTTAACCTTTAAAATTCACTTTTTACCACCCGTAACTTTTAATATTTCTACTTTTACCACCCTAACTTTCAGTAATTACCAAATAACCCCTCAAACACCAAAATAATTACTTCCTTGCCCTTTTATGAATCAAAAAGGTGTTCTTCATTGTTCTTCATCACACTCAAAGTGTTCTTCATGTTCTTCATAAATTCTTCAGATTCTTTCTCTGTTTTTACCCGTTTTTCAGTCTTTTCAGCAACCGATTTTTACTATAATTCATAATAAATTAGCAGCCACTAAAACCCCATCTTTTCTACATGATTTCAACACAAATTGAACCTCAATTTAAGCTTAGGGTTTCGTTTTTCCCAGCTGCCCAAGAACATGAACTTTAAAGCTTGAATTTCATCAAATTTCATCAAAATTTCACCAAATTTTCACCAAGAATCAATCATATATGCAACCAATTTTTAGCACAGCCAAATTATACAACATTCACACATCTCAAACACAAATAATCAAGATTAATTTCGTGGCACCCTACCTGATTTTGCTGCCCCTAATTCAGTTAGATTTTCAGGTGGTCCTTAAGCACTTTTTCCTCCTAAATCACATCAAGAAAACACATATTTAAGCATGTTTCCTTGAAACTGAATCAAAAGAGAGATGGTGCAGCCAACTCACCTTGATCCCAGACTTGATAAGTCATATAACCATGTAGAGAAAGAAGAGAGGATCATTTTGGTCGGATTGGAATTTTGATTTGAGTTTTAGTTCAGTAGAAATCAAGCTTTGAAGATTTGGAACTAAGAACTTTTCTCTCTTTTTCTCTCTACCTATTTTCGGCCACAAAGTGAAAATGAGCCAGCCTTGGGGGTTTTGAGGGTGTAGGGTGAGTTGTGATTGGTTGGCTTGGAGTTGGATTAAAATAATATTAAAATATCTCAGGTGTATAACTACTAAAACTAGGTGTATCGGAACACTTGTGAAAACATCTCTAAAAATTATTTTCTGAGCTACTAGCATAAATGACACTAGTAACATATTTATTATGAGAATAAAACATGTATAATGAGGCCTTAGCATTGCTAAAGTCATCAGCGAGTGCTGGTGCCAAGCTGCACCAGTAAATTGTGAACCCGGTTAAACCGGTTTTCTATTTTTAACTAAAACTGACCAGGTAACCTTATAATATTATTCAAGAAGCTTCTAATACTAATATAATGATAATATCATCCTATTATCTCTCTTCTCTCATAAATCGAGTCCGGTTTGTCAAACTGAGACTATTTACGAAAAACCGAATTAAAACTCCTAACCGATACGGTTCAAAAACTAGGTTCTTCGCGACTGCATCATCGAGCTTGCCTCGGGAAAGGTTCTAACTTAAAGATGACATAATGACAATGAGGATTGAGATTCTTGATGATATATCAAAGGTTTTCTCCTTACTGATCTTCCGGAGAAATTCGTACTTTCAGAAAAGATCTCGCGTACTCGAAAATCGGGGTTGTTACACGTGGCCCTAAGCACTTTGTTTTCCAGTATTACCACCGGATACATAAATGCCACAGACACATAATTGGGTGAACCTTTTCAGATTGTGACTCAGCTTTGCTAAAGTCCCCAGTTAGAGGTGTCCAGGGTTCTTAAGCACACTCTTCTTTTTGCTTTGGACCTTGACTTTAACCGCTCAGTCTCAAGTTTTCACTTGACACCTTCACGCCACAAGCACATGGTTAGGGACAGCTTGGTTTAGCCGCTTAGGCCAGGATTTGATTCCTTTAGGCCCTCCTATCCACTGATGCTCAAAGCCTTGGATCCTTTTTATTACCCTTGCCTTTTTGTTTTAAGGGCTATTGGCTTTTTCTGCTTGCTTTCTCTTTTTCTTTTTCTTTTATTTTCGCCAATTTTTTTTTTTGCAAGCTTTTGCATTCACTGCTTTTTCTTGCTTCAAGAATTATTTTTTTATGATTTTTTATATTATCAAATAACATTTCTCCTTTTTCATCATTCTTTCAAGAGCCAACATATTTAACATTCATAAACATCAAATTCAGAAGACATATGCACTGTTCAAGCATTCATTCAGAAGACAAAAAGCATTGCCACCACATGTAAATAATTAGAATTTTTCTTATTAAAAACTCAAAAAATATTGCCTCCTTATTCTAAAGAAAATCTGCTATTTTATTCATGTTTAATGATGATGAGAAAAATAAATTATAGCTTAATTGGAGATAAAATCAAAATATAGATACTAATTACTACTACTCATATATAACTTCTAAGGTAAAACTCAAATAAGAACAATTATCACAGAGTTAAGGCTAAGATTAGAACTCAACAACCTTGAATTTGGGAGGTGGATGCCTCTTTAGTCTATGGAGTGCTTGGCCCTTCAAGAGATAGTTTCTGACGCTTTAATTCCTTCAGTTCACGCCCTTGCTCTTCTTGTTCTCTAAGCAATTTGCAGAGTATGCTGTTTTGATTTTGCTGTTCTTCCTTCAGTTGATCCACAGCTTCTTGCAACTTGGTGACAGATGTTTCTAGGCGCTCCCAGTATTCAATTTGAGGGATTTCCGGGAGGAACTCCTCTGCTTTTCTCTTGATGGGGTCGTCCTGCACTTGTTGTCCTTCCATAGACTTTTTGGTGATTGGTTGCTAGTGGGCAGTATAGAGCACCCAATGAAGTCCAGCCAGCCTCTGGCGACTGGTTTGAGATCTCCTCTTTTGAGTTGGTTTGGGGCACCCTTTGTGTTAGTTGTCCATTTAGCTCCAGGGAGGCATATGTCCTCTAGGATTTTGTCCAAGCTCAGGTTTGATCTCATCATTCTCCTATTGAAGGAATCTGGGTCATCTTACAGTTGAGGCAGCTTGAAGATCTCCCTTATTTTGTCAGGGTGGGTGTGAACAATCTTCCCTCTGACCAGAGTTCTATAGTCATAGAATGCTGTTCCAGCTATTCTCTGCCTATCCGTCTGCCACAGATTAGCGTAGAATTCCTGAACCATGTTTCTTCCCACCTTTGTTTCAGGATTAGCTAGGACTTTCCAGCTCCTGTTTTGGATTTGCTCTTGGATCTTTGGATATTCATCTTCTTTCAGATCGAATTTAACTTCCAGGATCACTGACCTTAGACTCATTATTTTGTAAAAATGGTCTGAATGTTCTTTGTTTATGAACTTCCCTTGATTCCAAAGTGGTTTTGGAATATTCTCTTTCTTGCCTCTGGAGTCGGTTTGTTTTCCCTTAGGAGCCATGATCTTAGTGGGTATTGGTTTAGTGATCATGGATAAACACACCAAACTTAGACGTTTGCTTGTCCTCAAGCAAAAGAAAGGAAAGAAAAGGGAAAGAGGGAGAGCCAAGCGCAACTTATGGAGGAGAGGGGGAGAGGCCGAACCAATATTTAAAGGGAAGGGGGTGGGTTTCGAAAATAATTTGAAAAAGATATGATAGAAAAAGTGATTTGGAAAAGATAAGTATGATAGGAAAAGATGTGATTTAAAATTGAAAAGATATGAAAGATATTTGAAAAAGATAAATCTGGATTTTAAAAAAGATGATGTGAAGATTTAAAAAAGATATTGATGAGTTGAAAAGATTTTAGAAGGAAAAGAGATAGATTTGTTTTGAAAAGGATTTGAAAATAATTTGAAGAGGATTAAGAAAAAGGGTTTATGAATTAAGATTCATTTGATATCTTTTGAAAAAGGATTTGAAAAATTAGGATTTGTAACATGTTTGTGCAAGAAATCATGAATTGAAACATAAAAAATGGAAAAAAAATTTGAATTGAAAACGAAATTGCCTACTCCCCACAATCCTGGCGTTAAACGCCCAACTGCTGCATGTTTTGGGCGTTTAACGCCCAGTTGGTGCTTGTTTTGGGCGTTTAACGCCCAGCTGTTGCTTCTAGCTGGCGTTAAACGCCAAAAACTCCTTTGTCACTGGGCATTTTTCTGAACACCCAGGATGCTGCTAATCTGGTGTTAAATGCCTAGAAGCTGCTTTTTTCTGGCGTTTAACGCCCAGATGGCTATCTTTACTGGCGTTAAATGCCCAGTAGATGCTCCTTTTGGGCGTTTAAAGCCCAATTGTGCATCTTACTGGCATTTTCTTGCCAGTGAGCTCCTTTTTCCTGTTTTGTGCTCTGAATTCTTCTGTAACCCTGTGGACTTATGCAATTGATTCTTTACCTTCTTAATATTAAGCTCATATATTTTAAAAATAAATAAAATGAAGAATAAAATAAAATAAAATAACAGAAAAAGTTTTGCTAATGGCTGGGTTGCCTCCCAGCAAGCACTTCTTTATTGTCTTTAGCTGGACCTTGCTGAGCTTTTAATCTAGCCTCAGCCTTGAGAACTCTTGCTCAACATTGCCTTCAAGATAGTGCTTGATTCTCTGTCCATTAACAATGAACTTCTTATCAGAATCAATGTCTTGAAGCTCCACATAACCATATGGTGATACACTTGTAATCACTTATGGTCCCCTCTACTGGGATTTCAGTTTCCCGGGGAATAGCCTGAGCCTAGAGTTAAACAACAGAACCTTTTGTCCTGGTTCAAAGACTCTAGATGACAGCTTTCTGTCATGCCACCTTTTTTATTTCTCTTTATAAAGCTTGGCATTTTCGAAAGCAGTGAATCTGAATTCCTCTAGCTCATTCAGCTGGAGCAATCTTTTTTCTCCATCTAATTTGGCATCAAAGTTTAGGAATCTGGTTGCCCAGTAGGCCTTATGTTCCAGTTTCACGGGCAGATGACAGGCCTCACCATACACAAGCTGGTATGGAGAGGTCCTTATAGGAGTCTTGAATGCTGTTCTGTAAGCCCACAAGTAGTACTTTGCATCAGTAATTAATTTTTTCTTTTGTTGCCTGCTGTACTGCTTGGGTATGAACCTTACAGCTTTATAGTTTGCAATGTCTGCAAACCATGGTATTTCCTGAATGGCAAACAAATGCTCATCCGGAAAGGTCTCAGAGATCTCAATAGAGGGGGGAAACTCCCCTTCTGCTGGTTCTATCCAGGACAGATGATCAGCCACTTGGTTCTCTGTCCCTTTTCTGTCTCTTATTTCTATATCAAACTCTTGCAGAAGTAACACCCATCTTATGAGCCTGGGTTTTGAATCTTGCTTTGTGAGTAGATATTTAAGAGTAGCATGGTCAGTGTACACAATCACTTTTGATCCTACTAAGTATGATCTAAACTTGTCAATGGCATAAACCACTGCAAGCAATTCTTTTTCTGTGGTTGTGTAATTTTTTTGGGCATCATTTAAAACACGGCTAGCATAATAAATGACATGCAGAAGCTTGTCATGCCTCTGTCCCAGTACTGCACCAATGGCGTGGTCACTGGCATCACACATTAGTTCAAATGGTAAAGTCCAGTCTGGTGCAGAAATAACTGGTGATGTGACCAGCTTAGCTTTCAGATTCTCAAACGCCTGCAGACACTCTATGTCAAACACGAATGGCGTGTCAGCAGCTAGCAGATTGCTCAGGGGTTTTGCAATTTTTGAAAAATCCTTTATAAACCTCCTGTAGAAACCTGCATGCCCCAGAAAGCTTCTGATTGGCTTAACATTAGCAGGTGGTGGTAATTTTTCAATTACTTCCACTTTAGCTTGATCCACCTCTATTCCCTTGTTTGAAATTTTATGCCCAAGGACAATTCCTTCAGTCACCATAAAGTGACATTTTTCCCAGTTTAAAACTAGGTTGGTCTCTTGGCATCTTTTCAGAACAAGTGCTAAATGGTCAAGGCAGGAGCTGAATGAGTCTCCAAATACTGAAAGTCATCTATGAAGACTTCCAGAAACTTCTCTACCATATCAGAGAAGATAGAGAGCATGCACCTCTGAAAGGGTGCAGGTGCATTACACAGACCAAAAGGCATTCTTCTGTAAGCAAATACTCCAGAAGGACATGTGAATGCTGTTTTCTCTTGGTCCTGAGGATCTACTGCAATTTGGTTGTAACCTGAATAGCCATCCAAAAAGTAGTAATATTCATGACTTGCTAGTCTCTCTAGCATCTGGTCTATGAATGGTAAAGGAAAATGATCCTTTCTGGTGGCTGTATTGAGCCTTCTGTAGTCAATACACATGCACCACCCTGTAACTGTTCTTGTAGGAACCAGTTCATTTTTTTCATTATGAACCACTGTCATGCCTCCCTTCTTGGGAACAACTTGAACAGGGCTCACCAAGGGGCTATCAGAAAAAGGATAAATAATCCCAGCCTCCAGTAATTTGGTGACCTCTTTCTGCACCACTTCCTTCATGGCTGGATTTAGCCGCCTCTGTGGTTGAACCACTGGCTTAGCATCATCCTCCAATAGGATTTTGTCCATGCATCTAGCTGGGCTTATGCCCTTAAGGTCACTTATGGACCACCCAAGAGCTGTCTTGTGTGTCCTTAGCACTTGAATTTGTGCTTCCTCTTCCAGTGGATTTAAAGCAGAGCTTATGATCACTGAAAAAGTATCACCTTCTCCCAGAAATGCATATTTCAGGGATGGTGGTAATGGCTTGAGCTCGGGTTTAGGATGTTTCTCCTCTTCCTGAGGAAGTCTCAGAGGCTCTTTTAATTCCTCTGAACCCTCCAAATCAGGCTGAACATCTTTAAAGATGTCTTCCAGCTCTGATTCGAGACTCTCAGCCATGTTGACCTCCTCTACCAAAGAGTCAATGAGATCAACTTTCATGCAGTCTTTTGGTGTGTCTGGATGCTGCATGGCTTTGACAGCATTCAACTTAAACTCATCCTCATTGACTCTGAGGGTTACTTCCCCCTTTTGGACATCAATGAGAGTTCGTCCAGTTGCTAGGAAACGTCTTCCTAGAATGAGAGTAGCACTCTTGTGCTCCTCCATTTTCAGCACTACAAAGTCAGTGGGAAAGGCGAATGGCCCAACCCTGACAATCATGTCCTCAATCATGCCTGATGGGTATTTAATGGAGCCATCAGCAAGTTGGAAACATATCCGGGTTGGTTTAACTTCTTCAGTTAAACCAAGCTTTCTGATAGTGGATGCAGGTATTAGGTTGATGCTTGCCCCAAGATCACATAAAGCTGCCTTGGTGCAATTACCCTCTAATATGCATGGTATCAGAAAGCTCCCGGGATCTTTAAGCTTTTCTGGAAAGATTTTTAGAATGACTGCACTACATTCTTTAGTGAGGAGAACTCTTTCAGTTTCTCTCCAATCCTTTTTATGACTCAAGATCTCTTTCATGAACTTGGCATAAGAAGGTATTTGCTCAAGTGCCTCTGCAAACGGAATCTTTATTTCAAGAGTCCTGAGATAATCTGCAAAGCGAGCAAATTGCTTATCCTGCTCCTCTTGGCGGAGTTTTTGAGGATAAGGTTTCTTGGCTTTATATTCCTCAACCTTACTTGCTGCAGGTTTATTTCCTACAGAGGTGGTTGGAGAAGCCTTTTTAGAGGGGTTGTTATCAGCACTTGTGTATGTCTGATCCCTCACTGGCATTTGAATGCCAAGGTTAGAAGCTGGATTGGCGTTGGACACCAACTCCTTACTTGTTCCTAGCGTTTGAACGCCAAAACTGAGCTTTCATTGGGCGTTTGACGCCAACTCCTTGCTTGTTTCTAGCGTTTGAACGCCAGAGTTATTCCTCTCTGGGCTCTTACTGTCCTCAGAGGGATTTTGAATAGCAGTTTGTTCATTTCTTGGCTTCCTGCTACCTTGAAGTGAGGTATTTAATGTTTTCACACTTCTTAATTGAACTGCTTGGCACTCTTCTGTTATTTGTTTTGATAACTGTTGTTCTGTTTGCTTCAACTGTACCTCCATATTTATATTAGCCATTCTTGTGTCTTGTAGTATCTCCTTGAATTCGGCCAGCTGTTTTGTTAGAAAGTCTAATTGCTTATTGAATTCAGTAATTTATTCTGTAGGACTAAGTTCAGCAGTTACTGTTTTAGCCTCTTCTTTCATAGAAGATTCACTATTTAGGTACAGATGCTGATTTCTGGCAACTGTATCAATAAGCTCTTGAGCCTCTTCAATTGTCTTTCTCATGTGTATAGATCCACCAGCTGAGTGATCTAGAGAAATTTGAGCTTTCTCTGTAAGCCCATAATAGAAGATGTCTAACTGCACCCATTCTGAAAACATTTCAGAGGGGCATTTTCTTAACATCTCTTTGTATCTCTCCCAGGCATCATAAAGAGATTCATTATCTCCTTGTTTAAAGCCTTGGATGTCCAGCCTTAGCTGTGTCATCCATTTTTGAGGGAAGTATTGATTTAGAAATTTTTCTGACAGCTGTTTCCATGTCCTTATGCTAGCCTTAGGTTGGTTATTTAACCACCTCTTAGCTTAGTCTTTTACAGCAAATGGAAACAGTAATAATCTGTAGACATCCTGATCTACTTCCTTATCATGTACTGTGTCAGCAATTTGTAAAAACTGTGCCAGAAACTCTGTAGGTTCTTCCTGTGGAAGACCGGAATACTGGCAACTTTGCTGCACCATGATAATGAGCTGAGGATTCAACTCAAAGCTACTGACTCCAATGGAGGATATACAGATACTGCTCCCATATGAAGCAATAGTAGGGTTAGCATATGACCCCAGAGTCCTTCTGGACTGCTCATTTCCACTTAGGTCCATGATGGAGAAAAGGGAATTGATGTGAATTGCAATTAAAATATATTTTTATTTTTATTTTATAAAAAAAGAACGAATAGAAAAAATGAAATAAAATAACTAGAAATTAAATATAGATTTCGAAAATTAAGAATAATAAAAAAATTAAAATTAAAATAATTACTTAATTAAGAAGATTTGAAAAACTTTGGATATGATTTTTTGAAAAAGATTTTAAATTTTGAAATAGAAATCTGAATTTTAAAAGCAATTTTCGAAAATTCACTTTAAAATAGAGAGAAAAGATATTTTTTTTATTTTTGAATTTTATGATGAAAGAGAAAAACACACAAAAGACACACAACTTAAAATTTTTAGATCTAATGTTCCTTATTTTCAAAAATTTTGGAGGGAAACACCAAGGAACACCAAACTTAAAAATTTTAAGATCAAAACACAAGGAAGACTCAAGAACACTTTGAAGACTCACAAGAACAACAAGAACATGAAGATAGAACACCAAACTTAAAATTTTTAGAAAACCAAAATAAAATTTTCGAAAACTAAAGAAAAATCAACAAGAAAACACCAAACTTAAAGTTTGGCACAAGATTTATTCAAAGAAAAATTATTTTTGAAAAAGTTTTTAAAAAGAAGATAGCCAATTACCAAGAACATAAGCACAACGCTCTAACCAATTGAGCTATAAATTTAACGTGTTTTAATAAGGTATTTAATAAATAAAGATTTTTTTTTTGAAAACTGATATTTTGAAAAAGCACAAGAAAAACAAGAAAAGACACAGAACGAGAAAAGCTAAAGATCAAACAAGGAAAAGAAACAAGAACAACTTAAAGATTAAGAAAGAACAATGAACACAAATTCAAAAATTTAAGAGAAAATAAATAATAAAAAAATGCAATTGACACCAAACTTAAGATATGAAACTAAACTCAAATAGAAAAACTCAATTATCAGTTTATAAAATTTTCGAAAAAAATTAAAAAAAGAAAATAAGGATTACAAAAAAAATTTTCAACCAAAAACAATAATAGAAGACTCTAAACCAAAAGAAAAAAAATTTTCTAATCTAAGCAACAAAATAAACCGTCAGTTGTCCAAACTCGAACAATCCCCGGCAACGGCGCCAAAAACTTGGTGCACAAATTGTGAATCACACTTTTCACAACTCGTACCACTAACCAGCAAGTGCACTGGGTCGTCCAAGTAATACCTTACGTGAGTAAGGGTCGAATCCCACAGAGATTGTTGGCTTGAAGCAATCTATGGTTATCTTGTAACTCTTAGTCAGGATATCAATTATAATTATGAAGTTGAATTACGAAGAATAAAAGAGCAAGAAAGAAATACTTGTTATGCAGTAATGGAGAATATGTTGGAGTTTTGGAGATGTTTTGTCTTCTGAATCTCTGCTTTCCTACAGTCATCTTCTTCACGCACGCAAGTTTCCTCCTATGGCAAGCTGTTTGTTGGGGGATCACCGTTGTCAATGGCTACCATCTGTCCTCTCAGTGAAAATGGTCCAGGTGCGCTGTCACCGCCCAGCTAATCATCTGTCGGTTCTCACTCATGCTGGAATAGGATCCGTTGGTCCTTTTGCGTCTGTCACTACGCCCAACCTTTGTGAGTTTGAAGCTCGTCACAGTCATTCAATCCCTGAATCCTACTCGGAATACCACAGACAAGGTTTAGACTTTCCGGATTCTCAAGAATGCTGCCAATGGATTCTAGCTAATACCACGAAGATTCTGATTAAGGAATCCAAGAGATACTTATTCAATCTAATGTAGAATGGAGGTGGTTGTCAGGCACGCATTCATAGGTTGAGAATGGTGATGAGTGTCACGGATCATCACATTCATCATATTGAAGTGCGAATAAATATCTTAGATAGAAACAACCGTCTTTGAATGGAAAACAGAAGTAATTGTATTAATTCATCGAGACACAGCAGAGCTCCTCACCCCCAACAATGGAGTTTAGAGACTCATGCTGTAACGACCCAATTTTCAGTACGCCTAGGACATACCAGAAACTGAGTGCTACCAATTTGTCATCCTAATTATTATCTATTATTTATTATATGAGCCTGATTCGTTGTTAAAAGCGTAGTTAGTTAGCGAGGTACTTTTTTTTTTTCAAAACATTTGGATCAATAGACGGAATCATTTATAATCAACTCACAGCTGATAACAGATAAAACAGTTATAAGCAACCACACATAAATACAACACAAGTAGCTAGCAACATTCCCGCCTATATTTGAGTATAGACCTTTAGTTAGAACACCCCTAGGTATATCTAGATAATAACTATATACATATACATACATACAACATCCCAGGTCCTGACTTGTTCAAGAGGTTCCTAAGCTGGCACCTAGGCTAGCCTAGACTCTATACTCACCTAGTCCCTCTAAACTACTAAAGCGAGGGAAAGTACGTTCTAAGTCTTCACAACTCAAGTCAGGTGGAAAGTCATCAAAAGATAGAACATCATCTTCTACTCCTCTGCACGATCAGACTTTTCCACAGGACGTCTCTCTGATACCCATGAAGTATCCACAAAATAGGAATCTCGTACACAGGATTTAGGTTAAAGTGCGCATACGAAGGGGTGCAGACGTTGGCTGGTCTCACAGTATTTACATATAATCAGAGAACGATATTCACCCTAGACTCAGAAGACTATCTAGAGCAGAATCCTCTTCTTGCGAACGGTCATCAGCGAACTATGGTAAGGTACTCTTACTTCCATCTGAAGGGGGAAGGGAGAGAAAAGGGGTAAGAACTGGGGAGTTCTTAGTAAGGTCGGGGTTATTAGTTACGTTCATTAATTCTATGTTGTTTAGCAGAATATTAGTAGAATATAAGGAAGCAGTAATTAAAAAACACAGATAAGTAGAGAAGATAGAGAAAACAGATAGCAGAACACAAACAGAAGAATACAAGAAAATATCACAAGCGCAGAGAATGGAATACAAACAAGGAAAGCATACATTCATACCACAAACATAACAAAGGAAATGCGCAACCAAGTATGATGCATGTCTAGCCCTAGTGCAGGTAATGAGCTCATCTGTCGGTTACTAACCCGCTCCCGACGTTATCCAGCAACCTCTGTCTGGATAAGGCATTCCTATTGGCTATACCCCTGTGTACAGGAAATAACCCCTCTGCCACCACAGGGTCCACTGCACGCAGGAAATAACACATCTGCCACTGCAGGGATGTACGCCGACACACCTTCTGTATACAGGAAATAACCCCTCTGCCACTACAGAAATGGAACAGGTGGTCACGGTACTTCTGTAGCAGGAAATAACCCCTCTGCCTTAGAGAAATAAAATATGGATCTGTACCGTAGGAAAGCGTTCTCAGTGATCACACCATTATCTATCTGACTGCCTCACTGCAGCAGATGATCATACAAGTATATCTGGAGTTGCCTTAACGCAACAAATGAATAAACACATCTCTTGGGTTGCCTCAAGCAACAAATAAATATCTCTTGGGTTGCCTCAAGCAACAAATCATCACATAATCATTCTCATTATCATCATTCATCATCATTCTTATTATTCATCATCATTTTCACATTTTTATGCAGTACCTCTTTCTTTCTCTGTTCAATCATACTGTACAAACTTTACATCTTTCACTTTTACAACATCTTAATTCAAACCATTTCTCTTTATCACATTACTCTTTTCTCTTTGTCTTTTTACTTTGCTCTGATTACTCTTTTCTCTGTATCCCTTTACTCTGCTCTGGTTACTCTGTTCTCTGTGTTTCTTTACTCTGCTCTGATTTCTCTGTTTAACGTATGTATTTAAAGCTTATGTAAATTTCGGTATGAATAGTTAGTCTATCCCAAGTATAGGATCATTAAGTCTATACTGAAACAGTTTAACTTTTCATATAATACCTAACCCTATTCGCAATTCCAGGACTAGCTATGTTGCCCTAGTTCGTTCACTAGTATCTATCTGTTTTTCTGTCATTAAAACTTTACAGACTTTTTCTTCGATTTTTATCTTTTCTTCAACTTTTTATCTTTTATTTATCTTTTCCTCACTAATATGTTTTTACCACTCCCTAAGTGTTTTATGAAGGTAATTATGAGATTCTGCGCTTAAAGTTGTCTTTCTAAAGCTTTTATAGAAAACTGCCTTTTCCGTATTATTTTATTATTTTTATTAAAATATTATTTTAAATTAAATATTATTATTTAATATTTTATTATTTTATCATTAAATTTTCGAAAATTAACTTACTTTACTTTTAACCTTTAAAATTCACTTTTTACCACCCGTAACTTTTAATATTTCTACTTTTACCACCCTAACTTTCAGAAATTACTAAATAACCTCCCAAACACCAAATTAATTACTTCCTTGCCCTTTCATGAATCAAAAAGGTATTCTTCATTATTCTTCATCACACTCAAAGTTTTCTTCATGTTCTTCATAAATTCTTCAGATTCCTTCTCTGTTTTTACCCGTTTTTCAGTCTTTTCAGCAACCGATTTTTACTATAATTCATAATAAATTAGCAGCCACTAAAACCCCATATTTTCTACATGATTTCAACACAAATTGAACCTCAATTTAAGCTTAGGGTTTCGTTTTTCCAGCTGCCCAAGAACATGAACTTTAAAGCTTGAATTTCATCAAATTTCATCAAAATTTCACCAAATTTTCACCAAGAATCAATCATATAAGCAACCAATTTTTAGCACAGCCAATTTATACAACATTCACACAACTCAAACACAAATAATCAAGATTAGTTTCGTGACACCCTACCTGGTTTTTCTGCTCCTAATTCGGTTAAACTTTCAGGTGGTCCTTAAGCACTTTTTCCTCCTAAATCACATCAAGAACAACTTTAAATCCAAAAACTTTCAACTGACCAAATCTCACTCAGTATTTTAGGAAGAGATATCTCACCTTAGACTTTCTGGAAATTCACGTTTCTTGGCCCTCAAGTCAAGTTAAGCATGGGTCCTAAGGAAGAACATCAAGAAAACACATATTTTGAATGGTTTTCCTTGAAAACCGAATTGAAATGGGAGGGAGACAGCCATCTCACCTTATTTTCATCCTTGATAAGTTACATGATTATGTAGAGGAAGAAGAGAGGATCATTTTGGTGAAATCGGAGTTTTGATTTGAGTTTTAGTTCAGAAGAAATCAAGCTTTGAAGATTAAGTGTTCATGAAAGTTTCTCTCTTTTCTCTCTTGTTATTTTCGGCCAAAATGATGAAATGAGACAGCCTTGGAGGTCTTGGGGGTGTAAGGTGAGTTGTGATTGGTTGGCTTGGAGGTGGATTAAAATAATATTAAAATATCTCTGGTGTACAACTACTAAAACTAGGTGTATTAGAACACTCGTAAAAACATCTCTAAAAATTATTTTCTGAGCTACTAGCATAAATGACACTAGTAACATATTTATTATGAGAATAGTACATGTATAATGAGGCCTTAGCATTGCTAAATTCATCAGAGAGTGTTGGTGCTAAGCTGCACCAGTAAATCGTAAACCCGGTTAAACTGATTTTCTGTTTTTAACTAAAACTGACCAGGTATCCTTATAATATTATTCAAGAAGCTTCTAATACTAATATAATGATAATATCATCCTATTATCTCTCTTCTCTCATAAATCGAGTCCGGTTCGTCAAACTGAGACTATTTACAAAAAACCAAATCAAAACTTTGAACCGATACGGTTCAAAAACCAGGTTCTTTGTGACCGCGTTATCGAGCTTGTCTCGAAAAAGGTTCTAACTTAAAGATGACATAATGACAATGAGGATTGAGATACTTGATGATATATCAAAGGTTTTCCCTTTACTGATCTTCCGGAGAAATCCGTACTTTAAGAAAAGATTTCGCGTTCTCGAAAACCGGGGTTGTTACATTCTACCCTCCTAAAAGAAAATTTTGCCCTCAAAATTTCAGTTACCTAAGAATAGATGCGAGTAATCGGCTCTCATCTTATCTTCCAATTCCCAAGTGTGCTCTTCTTCTCCTCTTGGTTCCCATGCTACTTTGACTAAGCGAACAGTCTTGCCTCTTAGATGCTTATCACTTCTTTCTACGATCTGAACTGGTGATGCTTGATATGTCAAATCATTTTATAACTATACTGTTTATGGTTGTGAAACGTGACTATCATCGGGAACATATTTCTTAAGTTGCGAGACATAAAAAAAACATCATGAAGGTTTGATAAATAAGGAGGAAGGGCTATTTGATAAGCTACTAGACCGACTCTTTTAAGTATTTGGAAAGGTTCTATGTATCGTCGGTTAAGCTTCTTAGTCTTAAGGGCTCTACCTATTCCTGTAATCGAAGTTACTTCTAGAAAGACATGATCTCCCTTACTAAACTCTAAGGGTCTACGTCTATTATCGGCATAGCTCTTTTGACGGCTCTGTGCGGTCTGGATCTTCTGGCGAATCCCCTTTATCTTCTCAGTAGTTTCTTGCACTAAGTCTGGACCTAAGACACTAGCTTCTCCGTCATCATTCCAACACAATGGTGTATGACATCTCCTTCTGTAGAGAGCTTCATATGGTGCCATCCCGATACTTTATTGGTAACTGTTGTTGTAGACGAACTCGACCAATGGCAAATACCTATCCCAACTACCCTAGTTATCCATCACACAAGATCTTAACATGTCTTCCAATGTCTGGATTGTTCGCTCTGATTGTCTGTCTATCTGAGGATGGCATGCTATACTCATATGCAATTCTGTTCCTAAAGCTTTCTGGAAAGCTCCCCAGAATCTGGAAGTAAACCTCGGATCTCGATCTGAAACAATTGACGAAGGTATCCTGTGCAATTGTATGATTTCTTGAATATATAGCCGTGCTAGCCTTTCTAAAGTATAGTCAACTCGAATCGGAAGAAAATGTGTTGATTCTGTTAACCTGTCCACAATCACCCAGATAGCATCATGTCATGTTGAGGTCTTTGGCAATCCCGTGACAAAATCCATAGTGATCTGCTCCTATTTCCATTATGGTATTTCCAAGGGTTGCAGGGTTCCTGACGGTTTCTGGTGTTCCACCTTCACCTTCTGGCAGGTTAAACATTTTGAGACATAATCAGCTACCTCTTTCTTCAAGCCCGGCTACCAGAACATTTGTTTCAAATCTTTGATACATCTTTGTTACTCCAGGATGCATAGAAAATATACTTTGATGAGCTTCTACAAGAATCCTTTGCCGTAAATCTCCAGAGCTAGGCACATAAATTCTGTTCTTATATCTCCAGAGGCTGCTACGATCTAGTCTTACAGCTTCTGGTTCCTCTACTTTCATCCGTCTCAGCATCGTCATCATTTTCTGAATCCTGTGCTTGTGCTTGCTGAATCCTAATCTTAAAATCTGGTGTTATATGCAATTGGGCCAAACGGACTCCACTTGACGTCTTAGTCATAGCCAACTTAAGGTCCTCAAATTCCGTGTGTAACTTTTCTTCCTTTATCATCATCCAAGAGATATTCAAATTCTTCCTGCTCAAAGCGTCTGTCACCACGTTCGCTTTTCCTGGGTGATAACTTAACTTAAAATCATAGTCCTTCAGGAACTCCATCCACCTTCGCTGTCCAGAATTTGAACTTTGATAGTTTATCATATAACTTCCGAGTCCTCAGTGTCTGCAATACAATCCTTAGATGCTCTTCATGCACTCTTTCTGTCTTCGAATAGATGAGAATATTGTCTATGAAAACTACTACAAACTGATCAAGGTATGGACGCAAAATACGATTCATGTAATCCATGAAAATCGTAGGAGCATTAGTTAGTCCAAACGACATAACCATATACTCATAGTAACCATATCGAGTTCTAAATGCAGTCTTCGGTATATCTGACTCTTTCACTCAAATCTAGTGATAGCCCAATCGCAAATCAATCTTCGAAAACACAGTTGCACCTTTTAACTGATCCATCAAATCATCTATTCGTGGAAGTGGGTACTTGTTCTTGATAGTGACTTTATTTAACTGTCGGTAATCTATACAAAGTCACATTCCATCATCCTTCTTCTTTACTAGCAACACCGGAGCTCTCCAAGGTGATGCGCTGGGACGAATAAATTTTTTTTTCCAAGTAGCTCATCCAACTGCTTCTTCAACTCTGCAAGTTCCAGTGGTGACATCCGGTACGGTGCTATGGAAATCGGTCCGGTTCCAGGTACAAGTTCAATGCTGAATTCTATCTCTCGCTGAGGAGGAAACTCAGGTATGTCGTCCGAGAAAATATCAGGAAATTCCTTCACCACTCGGATTCGTTCTAAGCTTAGTTCACTGTCATTCGAGCTAGCCACTAACAGAACGTACCCCTCATAATCACTCCCGCCTAAGGTAACTCTTACAGAATTCAGATATAAGGTGTGGGACAGAAATGGTTTAGTACATAGAATATCAGATGGAATAACAGCAGTTCTTTTAAAATAATCAAGGAAAACATGATACTTAGATAACAAAATCTAATCCTAAAATAACTTCTAAACCACATAGAGGCAAACAGATTAGATCATGTATAAAAGTCCTGTTCCTAATAGCGAATGGTACTTGCAGGCACACTAAAGTGGTCAAAGCATTTTGGGATGCAGGTGTATGGACAATCAGATCAAAGTTCAACTCAGAGAAATCTAGTCCCAACTCACGAGCAACAGTTAAAGAAACAAAGGAATGCGATGTACCCGAGTCATACAGTACAGTTAGAAATCGATCTTTGACAATACACTGACCTTGGATCAGGGCGTCTGATTGCATAGCATCATCAGCAGTCATGGCAAACACTCGACCTTGTTGTTGGGTTCGCACTAGATTCTGAAAAAACTTTCTTGGGTACATCCTAGCTGTGTGTCCAGATTCCTCACAAGTAAAATAAGCGTTCGTTCCTTACAGCATCCAAATATAACATAACCATAACCATGGAGATCATAACAGCTATGAGGATAGCTGTGTCTCGCATCGATTCGTCATTCGGAACTCGATTAAACTATGTCTATTCGCAGTCATTAAGGTCCTATCCGCACCAAACAATCAACATTAAGGTGATCAGTCTTAATATTTCAAGTAAGGCACGAACATTCCCAAAATGAGCACTCATAGACATTCATGGCAAATGTATCTTAAAGATACCCTAATGGCGTGAGACACACAAGCAGAGTATGCAATGAAGCATAGTCAGTCCACTCCCCAAGCTCTACTGGGAACGAACTGCTCTGATACCAAATTGTAACGACCCAATTTTCAGTACACCTAGGACATACCAGAAACTGAGTGCTACCAATTTGTCATCCTAATTATTATCTATTTTATTATATGAGCCTAATTCGTTGTTAAAAGCGTAGTTAGTTAGCGAGGTACTTTTTTTTTTTGAAAACATTTGGATCAATAGACGGAATCATTTATAATCAACTCACAGCTGATAACAGATAAAACAGTTATAAGCAACCACACATAAATACATCACAAGTAGCTAGCAACATTCAGTTATCCAGCCTTTATTAGAGTGTAGACCTTTAGTTAGAACACCATTAGGTATAGCTAGATAATAACTATATACATATACATACATACAACATCCCAGGTCCTGACCTGTTCAAGAGGTCCCTAAGCTGGCACCTAGGCTAGCCTAGACTCTATACTCACCTAGTCCCTCTAAACTACTAAAGCGAGGGAAAGTACGTTCTAAGTCTTCACAACTCAAGTCAGGTGGAACGTCATCAAAAGATAGAACATCATCTGCTACTCCTCTGCACGATCAAAGTTTTCCACAGGACGTCTCTCTGATACCCATGAAGTATCCACAAAATAGGAATCTCGTACACAAGATTTAGGTTAAAGTGCGCATACGAAGGGGTGCAGATGTTGGCTGGTCTCACAGTATTTACATATAATCAGAGAACAATATTCACCCTAGACTCAGAAGACTATCTAGAGCAGAATCCTCTTTTTGTGAACGGTCATCAGCGAACTATGGTAAGGTACTCTTACTTCCATCTGAAGGGGGAAGGGAGAGAGAAGGGGTAAGAACTGGGAAGTTCTTAGTAGGGTCGGGGTTATTAGTTACATTCATTAATTCTATGTTGTTTAGCAGACTATTAGCAGAATACAAGGAAGCAGTAATTAGAAAACACAGATAAGTAGAGAAGATAGAGAAAACAGATAGCAGAACACAAACAGAAGAATACAAGAAAATATCACAAGCACAGAGAATGGAATACAAACAAGGAAAGCATACATTCATACCACAAACATAACAAAGGAAATGCGCAACCAAGTATGATGCATGTTTAGCCCTAGTGCAGGTAATGAGCTCATCTGTCGGTTACTAACCCGCCCCCGACGTTATCCAGCAACCTCTGTCTGGATAAGGCTTTCCTATTGGCTATACCCCTGTGTACAGGAAATAACCCCTCTACCACCACAGGGTCCACTGCACGCAGGAAATAACACATCTGCCACTGCAGGGATGTAGGCCGACACACCTTCTGTATACAGGAAATAACCCCTCTGCCACTACAGAAATGGAACAGGTGGTCACGGTACTTTTGTAGCAGGAAATAACCCCTCTGCCTTACAGAAATAAAATATGGATCTGTACCGTAGGAAAGCGTCCTTAGTGATCACACCATTATCTATCTGACTACCTCACTGCAGCAGATGATCATACAAGTATATCTGGAGTTGCCTT
Organism: Arachis ipaensis; assembly: GCF_059453495.1. Classification (NCBI taxonomy): domain Eukaryota; kingdom Viridiplantae; phylum Streptophyta; class Magnoliopsida; order Fabales; family Fabaceae; genus Arachis; species Arachis ipaensis. The sequence goes on along the minus strand of NC_142442.1, from coordinate 101,008,880 downwards.
AATGCAACAAATGAATAAACACATCTCTTGGGTTGCCTCAAGCAACAAATAAATATCTCTTGGGTTGCCTCAAGCAACAAATCATCACATACTCATTCTCATTATCATCATTCATCATCATTCTTATTATTCATCATCATTTTCACATTCTTATGCAGTACCTCTTTCTTTCTCTGTTCAATCATACTGTACAAACTTTACATCTTTCACTTTTACAACATATTAATTCAAACCATTTCTCTTTATCACATTACTCTTTTCTCTTTGTCTTTTTACTTTGCTCTGATTTCTCTTTTCTCTGTATCCCTTTACTCTGCTCTGGTTACTCTGTTCTCTGTGTTTCTTTACTCTGCTCTGATTTCTCTGTTTAACGTATGTATTTAAAGCTTATGTAAATTTCGGTATGAATAGTTAGTCTGTCCCAAGTATAGGATCATTAAGTCTATACTAAAACAGTTTAACTTTTCATATAATACCTAACCCTATTCGCAATTCCAGGACTAGCTATGTTGCCCTAGTTCGTTCACTAGTATCTGTCTGTTTTTCTGTCATTAAAACTTTACAGACTTTTTCTTCGATTTTTATCTTTTCTTCAACTTTTTATCTTTTATTTACCTTTGCCTCACTAATATGTTTTACCACTCCCTAAGTATTTTATGAAGGGAATTATGAGATTCTGCGCTTAAAGTTGTTTTTCTAAAACTTTTACAGAAAACTGCCTTTTCCGCATTATTTTATTATTTTTTATTATTTTATCATTAAATTTTCGAAAATTAACTTACTTTTACTTTTAATCTTTAAAATTCACTTTTTACCACCCGTAACTTTTAATATTTCTACTTTTACCACCCTAACTTTCAGAAATTACTAAATAACCCCCCAAAAACCAAATTAATTACTTCCTTGCCCTTTTATGAATCAAAAAGGTGTTCTTCATTGTTCTTCATCACACTCAAAGTGTTCTTCATGTTCTTCATAAATTCTTCAGATTCCTTCTCTGTTTTTACCCGTTTTTCAGTCTTTTCAGCAACCGATTTTTACTATAATTCATAATAAATTAGCAGCCACTAAAACCCCATATTTTCTACATGATTTCAACACAAATTGAACCTCAATTTAAGCTTAGGGTTTCGTTTTTCCAGCTGCCTAAGAACATGAACTTTAAAGCTTAAATTTCATCAAATTTCATCAAAATTTCACGAAATTTTCACCAAGAATCAATCATATAAGCAACCAATTTTTAGCACATCCAATTTATACAACATTCACACAACTCAAACACAAATAATCAAGATTAATTTCGTGACACCCTACCTGGTTTTGCTGCTCCTAATTCGGTTAAACTTTCAGGTGGTCCTTAAGCACTTTTTCCTCCAAAATCACATCAAGAACAACTTTAAATCCAAAAACTCTCAACTGACCAAATCTCACTCAGTATGTTAGGAAGCGATATCTCACCTTAAACTTGCTGGAAATTCACGTTTCTTGGCCCTCAAGTCAAGTTAAGCATGGGTCCTAAGGAAGAACATCAAGAAAATACATATTTTGCATGGTTTTCCTTGAAAACCGAATTGAAATGGGAGGAAGACATCCATCTCACCTTATTTCCATCCTTGATAAGTTACATAGTTATGTAGAGGAAGAAGAGAGGATCATTTTGGTGAAATCGGAGTTTTGATTTGAGTTTTAGTTCAGAAGAAATCAAGCTTTGAAGATTAAGTGTTCATGAAAGTTTCTCTCTTTTCTCTCTTGTTATTTTCGGCCAAAATGATGAAATGAGACAGCCTTGGAGGTCTTGGGGGTGTAAGGTGAGTTGTGATTGGTTGGCTTGGAGGTGGATTAAAATAATATTAAAATATCTCTGGTGTACAACTACTAAAACTAGGTGTATTAGAACACTCGTAAAAACATCTCTAAAAATTATTTTCTGAGCTACTAGCATAAATGACACTAGTAACATATTTATTATGAGAATAGTACATGTATAATGAGGCCTTAGCATTGCTAAATTCATCAGAGAGTGTTGGTGCTAAGCTGCACCAGTAAATCGTAAACCCGGTTAAACTGATTTTCTGTTTTTAACTAAAACTGACCAGGTATCCTTATAATATTATTCAAGAAGCTTCTAATACTAATATAATGATAATATCATCCTATTATCTCTCTTCTCTCATAAATCGAGTCCGGTTCGTCAAACTGAGACTATTTACAAAAAACCAAATCAAAACTTTGAACTGATACAGTTCAAAAACCAGGTTCTTTGTGACCGCGTTATCGAGCTTGTCTCGAAAAAGGTTCTAACTTAAAGATGACATAATGACAATGAGGATTGAGATACTTGATGATATATCAAAGGTTTTCCCTTTACTGATCTTCCGGAGAAATCCGTACTTTAAGAAAAGATTTCGCATTCTCGAAAACCGGGGTTGTTACACATGCCATCAAGGAGTACAAAGTTCAGATCTAAAATGTCATCCGATACAAAATAATCCTCTAAAAGTTTTTTAAATAGTAAGCTAGTAATCTAGGTTTGCAGAGAATGAGTAAACTATGATAGATAGTGCAGAAATCCACTTCTGGGGCCCACTTGGTGTGTGATGGGGCTGAGACTTAAGCTTTACACGTGCTTAGGCTGTTTCTGGAGTTAAACGCCAGGTTGTAGCTTGTTTTGGGCGTTTAACTCCAACTTGTAACCTGTTTCTGGCGTTTAACGCCAAACTGCAACATGGAACTGGCGTTGAACGCCAGTTTACGTCATTTATCCTTGAGCAAAGTATGGACTATTATATATTGCTGGAAAGCCCTGAATGTCTACTTTCCAATGCAATTGGGAGCGCGCCAATTGGACTTCTGTAGCTCCAGAAAATCCATTCCGAGTGTAGAGAGGTCAAAATCCAATAGTATCAGCAGTCCTTTTTCAGCCTGAATAAGATTTTTGCTCAGCTCCCTCAATTTCAGCCAGAAAATACCTAAAATTACAAAAAAACATACAAACTCATAGTGAAGTCCAGTAATATGAATTTTGCCTAGAAACTAATGAAAATATACTAAAAACTAACTAAAACATACTAAAAATTACATGAAATTAACCCCAAAAAGAGTATAAAATATCCGCTCATCAATAGGATATCCCAGTGATATATGTTGCATGATTGTTTCTGTGTTTTCATTTTGGGAATGTTCACACTTGACTTGAAGTGTTAAGACTGATCACCTTAACAATGATTGTTTGGTGTGAACAGGACTACAATGCGTTCACGGAGACGAGGCGTATGGGAAGGAATTCCTAATGTTAACTACGAGAGGGAACAGGAAACGTTTATGGCTACTATGAACAACGTGGCTGAAGCAGTGCGTGAAGCTGCTGTAGCAGCGGTTAGGGCTATTGAACATCTCGGAGTGAGAAATGGGAATGAGAATGAATACGGAGAAGATAATGGGAATGATGAGAATAACTTAGGGCATCCTGAAAGACCCATGACCCTTGCGACCTTTCTGAAGGTTAATCCGCCTAAGTTCAAGGGTACACTCATTGCTACTGACGCTGATAACTGGTTTCGAGGTATTGAACGATCACTGAGAGCGCAGCATGTTCCGGAAGGACAACACGTGGAGTTTGCTACTTATATGCTCGAGGGAGAAGCTGAGTACTGGTGGCAGGGGATACAGTGACTACTACAACAAAATGAAAATGACATTCCTTGGGATACCTTTAGGGATGAATTTTATAAAAAGTATTTTCCGAGAGCAGCATATGATGCTAAGGAGATGGAGCTTATGCAGTTGAAATAAGGGGATATGACTATTGCTGAGTATGCTCGTAAGTTTGATGACTTGTGCCGTTTCGATGACTTGTGCCGTTTCTCCAAGATTTCTCCAAGATAGCTCGTAACTACACCCTTCCATCATCCATCATACCTCAATTTTAAACTCACATACATAAACTTCACAATTATATCAACAAGACCATCAACAATCCATCATCTACACATATTCATTATTCTTAACTTGTCAACCATCATTAAGTCATCATTTAACATTCAATTTCTATTCCCAATATTAAACAACAAACCAATACTCAACCTGGTTCACAATTATCATCAAGGCACTAAGCAATTAACATACTCATCCATTCATTCCTATCCTATGGTCATTTAGCCTAAGTTTCCACAAGAGATTATATATTAAATACGAGAAACCAAAATCATACCTTGGCCAATTTTCTCCTATAACCCAAGACAACCCACTAGGCAAGATTGCAAGCCTCAACACCAAAATTTAGCAACTAGTTCCAACTCCAAGCTTCCAATTAAGCTTCCAACCTTTCCAATTGCTTCATATCACATAGATATACATACCTAACACATTTTATCACATATACATACCCAAAATTCAATACTCAACACACTTAATAAAGGAATTAGCTAGGGTTATAGCATTCTCACCTTACTCAAGCATCAATGAAGAAAGATTGAACATTTTTCTCAAGCTAATTGGATCTTATAACATAAAAGGACCAAAATCTCAACACCCACTTATATAATTTTCGAAAATTTGGGGAAGGTGAGGGTAAGAATAAAAATGGAAGTTCCTTACCAAATTATGCACCGGGATTGTAGAGCTCAACGCCGTTGATGTGTGGCGGCAAACGGTGCGGCGATTAGAGCTCGGAGTAGCAAGATATGGTGATTTGAAGTGGAACCAAGGGATTTGGAACCTTCCCCTCTCTTCCCTTATTTTTTTCCAACTTGAAACAGCCAGGAATGGGAAAAAATGAGATGAGCTCAGTTGGTTAAGTGGAGTGTGGGTTGGGCCTTGGGCCCAATACGGGCCCAATTTGCCCAGTTCTGCCCATTCGGCCCAATCTTGGGCCAAATTCTTTAAAATTAGTGTCAAAATTCTTATGTTAATTATCTCTACCTTATTAAACTATTGGTGCGCTAACTTGTGACTCGCACAACTGAACCGGCAACTGCATCGGGTCGTCGAAGTAATACCTCAGGTGAGTGAGGGTCGAATCCCACGAGGATTGCCAGATTAAGCAAGTTGTGGTTCTCCTGCAGATCTTAGTCAGGCGAATAGAAAGATAGTTATTGTTTGTTGTAGGTGCATAAACAAGCAATAACAATAAAACGTAGAAACAATAGTGAGAAATTAGTTAAGGCTTCGGAGATGCTTATTCATTTTGATTAACACGTCATACTAACTACTCAAATGATGAATGATTCCTTCAATGGCAAGGCTGTAAGTGATTAAGCCATTGGTCATGGTCATTAATCTCCTCAGATCCAAACCAAACACCCGAACAGGCTAGATCAATCTGAAAGAGGGTGAAGCGCGCATAATTCAATCTCTTGATGATCCTACTCAAAACGCCATAGACAAGGTCGGATCTTCCGGATTAGGGAATGACGCTCTATGATTCTAGCCCTTAGAGCCAAAGGAACCTCAATTACCCCTGACTAACAGGATTTTATGTCAGATAACCCAATTAGCCCAAGTAACTTGTTGGAACCCTGATGCACTCTCAAGCTATAGCTCAATACTATCCGGGTCAGGACTCATAAAGAATTCATGTAGAACAGGGGGTCATACTTTTGTTCCACCCCAAATTCATAAGTATGAAGAACGACAATGCATCATAGAATAGAATCAAACATAGATTGAAGTAGAAAAGTAATTGCATTAATCCATAGGAATCAGTAGAGCTCCTAACCTTAACCTAGGAGGTTTAGTTGCCCATAATGTATAGAAATAATGTGTATGTGCTTCTCCCCTCCTGGGTGGAATAATCCTCAGGAAGAATGAAGTCTCTTACTTATAATAAAAACTCCAAGACTAAACCTAAAAGATATTATTTTAAATTACAAAAAGGAAATAAAATAAGCTAAGAATTGCTAAAATCCACTTTGGGATCCACTTAGTGAGTGTTTTGGCTGAGCTTGGCATCCAACTTGGTTGAGTGGGCGTTGAATTCCCACTAGGGAGTGTCCACGCTGCTTCCTTGCTCCCTTGGTTGCGTTGAACGCCAGTTTGGGCATTCAACTTGGGAGGTTGGTCCTGTTTGGGTGTTGAACGCCAAAAAGGGGATAGTTTGGTCATTCACCGCCAGTTTTGGGAAGTCCAATCCAAAGAAAAGTATAGAGCATTATATATTGCTAGAAAGCCCTAGAAGTTAGCTTTCCAATGCCGTTAAGAGCGCATTAATTGGATTTTCGTAGCTCCAGAAAGGCTCGTTTGAATGAATGGAGGTCAGGATTTGACAGCATCTGCTATCCTTTCTTCGCCTCTAAATCAGACTTTGCCAAAACTTGCCAATTTCATCCAAAGATCACCTAAAATCATAAGAGAAACACAAAAGCTGAAAGTAGTATCCAAAATGTAAATTTTTCACTAAAACATATTAAAACATAATAAAACTTAATAAAATATACTAAAAACACTAAGAAAACAGTGCCAAAAAGCGTATAAAATATCTACACATCAACTATAAAATTCATATTTCTAATCTCTTTTACTAAAAATTAATTTGTTGATTAATTATTCGCTAATTTTACAGGGTTTAAATCCTACCCACCTAATTAAGAATTTTGCCCTCAAAATTCAGATTTAGTTACCTGAAAAGAGGTGTGGGTAATCCTTCCGCATATCCGATTCGAGCTCCCAAGTATGTTCTTCGATACAAGCCCGACTCCAAGCTACTTTCACCAGTGATACTTCCTTTCCATGCAATCGTTTGATTTTGGTGTCATCAATCCTAACCAAAATTATTGAAAGCGTCAGATCTTCTCTTATTTGAACCGATTCCGGTTCCAGAACATGACTTGCATCGGGAGTATACTTCTGAAGCTACATGTGAAACACGCCGTGCAGGTTCAAAAGATGCGGCGGTAAGGCAATCCTATAAGCTCTGGGTCCAATCCTCTTTAGAATTTCAAATGGTCCAATGTAACGGGGATTCAACTTCTTCGTCTTGATTGCACTACCCACTCTGGTTATTGGAGTAACTTTCAGAAACACATGCTCTCCTTCCTCAAATTCTAAAGGCTTTCGCCTCTACTCCGCGTAACTCTTCTGACATCTTTGAGCGACAAGCATTCGGCTTCGAATTTTCTTTATCTGCTCAGTGGTTTTAGCACCATTTCAAGCCCTCACAAGCTTTTCTCTCCAGCTTTATACCAGCATATTGGAGATTGACACTTTCTCTCATACAGAGCCTCGTATGGAGCCATTTCCATGCATGCATGGTAGCTGTTGTTATATGCGAACTCCACTAGAGGTGTATATCAATCCCAGCTCATTGCTTGGTCCAGAACACAAGCCCTCAACATATCCTCTAGGGTTTGAATTGTTCTCTCCGACTGACCATCTGTCTGAGGGTGATATGCAGTACTTAAACTCAACTGAGTTCCAAATGCTCATTGGAAATCCCCCAAGAACCTTGATGTGAATCGGGGATTTTTGTCGGATATAATGGTGGAAGGCACGCCATACAACCTCACAATCTCCTTAATGTACAAGCGTGCTAGCTCCTCCACTGTGCAACTCATCCGAATGGGGAGAAGGTGAGTCAACTTTGTCGGTCGATCCAAAATCACTAAAATAGCATCATAACCAACTCGAGTTCTTGTTAATCCTAACCCAAAAATCCATCGCGATTCTCTCCCATTTCCACTGTGGAACTTCTAAGGGCTGAAAGGTTCCTGATGGTCTCTGATGCTCAATTTTGACTTTCTGACAAGTCAGTCACTTAGATACATGCAACGCTATGTCGTTCTTCATTCCCGACCATCAGAACATAGCTTTCAGATCTTGGTACATCTTAGTGCTTCCCGGATGGATAGAAAACCCACTTTTGTGCGCTCCTTTATGATATCCTACCGTAAGGTTCCAACATCCGACATACAGATCCTACCCTTGAATCTCCATATTCCATCATCATCCCATGATACTCTCCATCGCTTCCCTCGTTCAACTTCCGGCCACAGTGCCACACCTTCTCCAATTGCTTTTCGTCTTGTTGGGCTTTTTCGATCTTGGATTTAAACTCACTGGAAATTTGCAACTGACTTAAGCATGGTGTACCAGACTCCTCTCTAACCCCCAATTTCAAACTCTCGAATGCTCTTAGCAATTCTTCCTCTCGTAGCATCATCCAAGCAGCACATAGGGACTTTCGGCTCAAAGTGTCCGCCACAACATTCGCCTTTCCAGGGTGGTAATTCAACTCGAAGTTATAATCCTTTAGAAGTTCCATCCACCTTCTCTGACGCATATTCAGCTCTTTCTGCTAAAAAAGGTACTTCAAGCTCTTGTGATCGAAGAAAACTTGAAATTTGATGCCATAGGGGTAATGCCTCCAAACTTTTAGAGCAAACACAACGGCAACAAGCTCTAAGTCGTGAGTCGGATAATTCATCTCATGCGGCGTTAACTGCCGTGAGGCGTATGCCACGACATTACGATGCTGCATCAGCACGCACCCCAGACCCCTTTAGTGAGGCATCACAGTATACCTCAAATGGTTTATTCGGCTCAAGCAACACCAATACAGGTGTAGTGAGAACCCTTTGATAAACCTTCGATAATAACCTGCCAAACCAAGAAAACTGCTAATCTCCATCACAGAAGTTGGTCGTCCCCAGTCCATTACCACCTCAACCTTGGCAGGATCCACAGCAATCTCTTGTTGACTTACCACATGGCCAAGAAACATCATCTCACTCTTGCAGAATTCGCATTTAAATAGCTTAGCATACAATTTTCTTTCCTTCAAGATTTGTAGCATGGTTCGCAAGTGATCCTAATGCTCTTCATTATTCTTAGAATAAATCAAAATGTCATCAATGAAGACGACTACAATCTTATCCAAAAACGGATGGAAAATTCGATTCATGTAGTCCATGAATACTGTAGGAGTGTTCGGAAACCCAAAAGACATTACAGTGTACTCGTAATGACCAAAACGAGTTCTGCAAGCAGTCTTAGGAATGTCTTTGTCCCTCACCCTTATTTGGTGATAACCGAATCGCAAGTCAATCTTAGAAAATACTCCAACTCTATGAAGTTGGTCCATTAGGTCGTCGATTCCTAGTAACGGAAACTTAATCTTCACAGTAAGCTTGTTCAGCTGCCGATAGTCAACACATAAGCACACGCTCCCGTCCTTCTTCTTTACCAGTAACACTTGCGCTCCTCACAGAGAAACACTCGGCCAGATGAAACTTTTACTCATTAGCTCTCCTAACTGAGATTTGAGTTCAGTTAATTCCAGTGGTGACATTCGATAAGGAGCAACTGAATCACAAACTCGATCTCTTGAGCAGGAGAAAATTCAGGAATGTCGTCTAGAAATACTTCAAGAAATTCATATACAACTGGAATTTCTAAGCTCTGTTCCTCACCTGACATATTCGCCGCCAACAGAACAACACCCTTGCATTCACACCCACTGTAGTTCACAACTACCGAGTTTAGTTAATAATCCTTCGCCACAACCAGCCCTTCTGACCCTTCCGACATAAAACGTAGCGTCTTTTTAGAACAATTTAGCAAAACACGGTTCTTAGACATCCAATCCAATCCCAAGATGAGATCAAGACCAGTCATTGGCAGACAAATCAAATCGTGAAGAAAATCACGCTGTTTAACTCAGAATGACACTTGTGCATAGTCTAACCTAGTCACAACGGCTTCAGAAGTGGCATTATGCACCTTCAGATCATAACACAAGACCACAATCTTCAATCCTAGTTCACTAGCCTTTTCAAATTCTATAAATGAATGCATTGCTCCAGAATCAAACAAAGCATCAAAAGATTTACCAACTACTTCACAGTTACTTTTGATCAGTGTCTTGGATCGCTCAGCACCTGCTGCAGAAATAGTGAACACTCTTCTCGGTTGCTGTACTCTGCCAGTCTCATATTTCTTCTTCTCTGGACAATTCAAGGCCGGATGCCCAGGTTGTCCACAAAAGTAGGATACCCCTAATTCCAGTTTGCACGGGACTCCAGGATGATGCTTCCCGCACCTTTGACAACTTAAATCAGTCTGTGGCTGCTTTCTATACCTTCTCCCTTGATTAGCAGTGTTGTTCGGCCTCCTGAAGCTGTTCTGACCCTGATTGTGCTTTGGGACGAAGTCTCCAAGCTTAAAGTTTCTGCCTCTCGGTGTGAACTTCCATCCTTGGGCCCTCTGAAAAGGCATTTGCTGACTTCCTTTCTCTACTGCTGCCTTTCTCACACACTCCTCAGCCACCCTACTCTTATTCACGAGTTTAGAAATCACTCTAATCTCCATAGGTGCAACGGAGCTTAGAATGTCACTCTGAAGGCCTCCATCATATTTGATACACTTCTATTCAGCGAAATCCTCAAGAGCACCTTGACAAATACGGAGAAACCGGCACAATTCTTTGAACTTGTTAGTGTACTCAGTAACAGTCATCTGGCCTCATTTTAATTGCAGTAACTCAAGCTCTTTGGTGTTCCTGATTATAAAATGTTATTTTACTAACCATGTCAAATTTAAATGTAAGTGTGTACATCGCACGGGTTTAATACTAGTCTACTTTTAAAACATTCTAGTGATTTGGAAAATTACTCTTAAAAATTAAATAAAAAATTAAAAAAGAAAAGACCACCACACATTAAGACTTTGTTTAATTTGCTTAAGAATTAATTCCTAACGTTTCTAATAACAAATGTACGAAGTTAACACAAGTTGGTTCTACCCAAAGTCAACTTAGTTAAGTTTCATAAATACCATAGACCAATTTATAGAAAACAAGATTAATAATACAAGCAATCACAAATAGTCGGATAATTACATCTTCAGCGACAAGACAAACATTTCCCTTAACAACTTTGATAATCGTCACTAGAACTACGAAAATCGCCACATGCTTTGTTCTTATGATACTAAATATAGCGCAAAATTGTATATATGTGACATTACACTTACACCTTATTGCAGACTAATTAATATTATTGCATAATGTTCAGAGACCCAATTTTTCCTTCCAATACAGATCTCCGAGTTCTTTCATAATAAAGGGTGTGACTCAAAGAATTGAGTAAGTACAAGAGAGCCTATAACCTGTTAATTATTTCCATAACTTAACAGAGCAGTCATGACTTGCAGAGGCGACCATTCCAGTTACAGGAGATTGAGCCAAAGCGGAAATTATATTCTCGTGTGCAGAAATTGTCATGCTTTTGTTCTCAGCCATGTTCCACAGCTCCAAGGACTGCAGACCACAGAACCCCAAAAAAAAAAAGGAGAAACTTCAGCAGTAATAGAAATAGGTTAATATCCGCCATGATGTTTATTTAATTGGATGATCACATATTCAGATCATAACAATAAAAGGGTTAAAGATCACTTGTCAGCGGTTGGCACTTTTTACCCCATTTTGATAATTTGAGATTATGAAAATTCTGAATCATATAAAACTTATTTCCAAGACATCAACAACAATCCTCAACGAATGATGATTAATGAAGGGTGCTAGCTAATTCATGGCTAACACAGGGCTCAACCTATGACACTCAGTTGAGCAAATTTAAGCAAATGCGAAAGCAAGAAAAACTGGAAGCAGTGTTGGGTTTACAATGAGGAGAAACAGTGTTACAAAAATTGTTTAACTTCTAAAAATTGTTGAACACACAATTACAGCTGCAATTCAAAATTTGTGTCAACTTTAGTAGTTAATTTGAAATACATTCACACACCAAGCCTAATGTTGTCAAGTTGGAATTTGATTCATGTCATCTGTATAGGAAGATTAGAAGGGAAGAAGGTTTAGGCCACTGGCGAGTTGGCTGAAAGGAAAGATCTCAGAAAGATTAGGAGGAGGAATACAGAAAAAGAATAAGCAGATCAATCTGAGGATACGCAATCAAGTATTTTTTTTTTTTCCTAAAGGAATTAAAAAAAAAATACATTTGGCAGCTTGACAGTAGATACTCCTAAAGGGTGCATAAGAAGTTGATTGGTGGTAGTTACTAGTTAGGCATCAAGTAACAATTTCAAGTGCAAAGATTGTTCATATTTGCTTTGCTTATGGTTTCTTTATTTTTTCCTACATGATTATGGATACTAGTGTCAAGATTTCCTGCAACAAACATGTAATGATGAGTCCTGCTCCTAAAGAAAAGACAAGATGAGCAAAGAAGGCTTCGATTTAAATGATGGATTGCAGGGATCTAAAGGAACACCAAAGGATCTCTTGATGGAGCCTGATGATGTCAGTTGATTCAGATTGCCAACCGAACTGAATGGATTAAGGACAGGCTTTTGTCATTGAAGGAAGGAATTTCTTTAGGATGTTTTTCTGTGTTGTGAATGGATGCAGTTTTGCTGATCCGAAAGTACGAGGCACCACTTCAAAAACATCCATTTAGTACAACACATATCAAACAAAAACTTACCGAAAACCCTCCAATCACCAACAAAGTTGAATAGCTTGGATGAAAGACACAAGAATGGAACTGGTTTGCATTTGAGCTAAGCTCCTGAATGCATTCTCCAGAGGCCAGTGTCCAAATCTTCACCAAATTTTGACTCACAGTTGCCAAGAAATCTCCAGTTGCATCCCAGCAAATATAGTTCACCGCTTCAGAGTGTCCCTATGAAGACAAATAATTTAACAAAAAAATCAACAAGACAAACAAACCTTGAAATAAACAGATCACAGTGTTGCAAAAGATAACCAATCTTCAGTTCCACCAACAGCTGCAAGTGTCTCATGTGGTGATTGATTCTGGTTTCTATTTTGTTAGTTGGGTCGACAATATCATAAAATAATTTGAACTGTAGCACATATATTGGAATAAGAAAGGAGGATATCATTTTAAAATGAAAAAGATAGAGGCAGAAAGAGGACTGAATAATACTGAGGAACTAGAAAAAACATAAAAGAAAATTCAATAAATCGAGCAATTGTCAAAAAAAGAGGTCAGGGATATAACAAAATCAGCTGTGTCATTGATACTTTTTAAGACGAGATCAGATTATATCATAAGCAGGATGAGCAAGCATGGATATAGATTATACCTGAAGTGAATAAATTTGTCTGTCGGTTTCAACATCAAAAATTGACACTACTTTGTCAGAAGCTGCTGCTAGTACTTGCCCCACTCTAGGCTGAAACCGCACTTGAGCATTTCCACCCTGAAATCATCAATTGTAAAACATACAAGGCACACATGATAAAACATTCTAAGAGGAAACAAAGATTGCATGAACTAACCTTCAATACATGTGTGCAGGAGGATGAAGTAATATCATAGTACCGAATTGCATTTTCACTATCACAAAAGCAGAACATATCAGTCTTCTTTGGGTGGAAATCAAGAGACATAATTGCTGCACTGTGCCCACCGTATTCTTGCACACAATAGCTTGGCTGCATTAAACAAATAAACCAAATAAAAAACCAAAATATAAGAGTTATATCAGCAAAAGGCCTTGACAAACCCCACAGGGGGAACAAAGCATAAAGAAGCAAGAATCTAGGTTTAGGTTAGAAAATTAAAATGTTCAAGCTGAATGTAAATCTCGGCAAGTTAGTAAAACTGTTACATTGGCTGCATCCCATAACCGCACAGATTTATCGATTGAGGCTGTTGCCAACTGAGATGAATTTGGTCTAAAACGGACATCTGAAATAACCAACTTGTGTTCTTCTGGAGTGCTCTCTGTCTGTAAAGTGTCCATGTTCCAAAGGACAACCTAGTTTGGGTTTCCATTTAAAAGTAACACAAACAACTATTAGTAACTAGATAGTATACAAATTTGTTTCAATTAGTTTTTTCAGAAAATTAAATCTAGAGATTAGAGGCAATCTTATTAACCCCACCACAAAAAAGGGGAAAACGTTCATAACTAAATCAAAATGTCACAATAATCCATTATGTATATGGCATATGATAGAAGAGCACACCTTTAGAATAAGATAACTCATGAGTAGATAAAAACATAGTTTCATAAGGTTTGGTAGAAAAACTCCAAATGGATGTGATCAAATAAACTAATTTAGAAACAAAGGGGAAAGGGCAAGATACAGTGTAGCAAAATGGTTAGCATGTAGAAGAAGGGGACAAAACACCATAATCTTCACCATATACATTTTTCAAATAAGCCGTACTATGTATATTATGCATTATGCAATACCTTGTTGTCATGTCCAGCACTGGCAAGCAATTTTCCATCAGATGAAAAATGACAGCAAGTAACTTTGCTGTTCCTTGTTCGTATGCAACCAAATTCAGCAAAGGTGAAACCTGAAATGCAAAATTTGGTCAATGATACTTTAATACACAAGCGAATCAGTCGTAAAAGACTACCTTTTGATGGTTCCTTTTGTTGCTCAGCCGGATTTTGTTTTATACTTCCATAGAGACTACCTTCATCTCCTCCATCATTTGATAGAAAGGATTCCACATTATCCTCTAAAGTACCAACATCTCCAAATCGGTCCATATCCTCCTGCTTTATGAAATGATGATGATGATGATGATGATACAAAGGACAATTGGACAAAATAGCTTCTCCCGGCTTATAATACAGTATCAAAAACACTATGAGTAAGGAAATGCCTCAAGAGGATTGATGCTTAGCAATTGTGGATTTCCAACTAGTTATAAATGACTTAAATATGATTGGCAAACAAAAGGGCTAGAAGTACCAGACAAAAAAAGCATACTGTACAACTCAACAGTGAATCAAATGTATATATGAAGCATGATTTATATACTGTAACAGCTAACAAGCTAAATAAATTAAAATAAAACTTACAAGCAAATTAGAAGACGATGCAAGGCCACCCGTTGCTTCTGTACCATACATCATCATACTCTTTGGCATACTGTTAACATGCTGCATGCTGCTTGCTGTATTTATTCCATCACCAGGTGTGTGAGTTGATGGTGGTGAATTAGGTGAAGGACCTACTGTGTTTCCAGTACCAGTGCTATTGCCGGGTCCAGAAGAAGAATGTTGTTTCCTTTTTCGGTTGTTCTGAAACAAACAAGAGATAGTATGTTAGTTGGCTCTGAAGTGCATAGGGGGAATAAAGAATGATAGAAAATGAAATAATAAAAGTGATTGCAAATGAATCTAATAACACCATCAGCAGCACATAATGTCATAATGCATGGTAGCATATTCACAAGATTATGCAGCTTTGTTTCGTGCCCTCTACCATTCATAAATTGTATAACAAAAATAGAAAATAAATAAATAAAAATATGGTGAAAGCAAAACCACCAAAAATAGACAACCATATTGATCTGCTTAAATGCATAAAAATTCATAATCAAATAAATAGAAGAAAGTGATATGAAGCAAAAACCTGCTGCAGTTGCTGCTGCTGCAAATGATCCTGTTGAGATAGTGAATGTTGTGCCTGGGACATCTTCACCTGCTGAACCCAATTAAAGATTTAATATATATATATATATATATATATATATATATATATATATATATATATATATATTAAAAATTGACTATAAAGAGTGAATTCCATTGCAAAAAGCACCACACAAGACAGGAAAGCATACTTTTTCTTGCATAACACGGGTTTATATTGCCTATTCTTCAAGCAGAAAACAAAGCTGATACATATGAAATGAAGACAATTTTATTTTTCTTTCTTTGCTTACTTTACTAATTCAATTAGTGGACCAGCTCCAGAACTTTACAGAGACATTCTCCTTTTGGAATCAAAAGCAGAAAAACCATGTTACAACCACAGGGTAAAAGGAAAACTTCTTAGGTGCCCAACTACACATGTATTGGTGAATCCTATAGAAGGGGATTTCAGCATGAACCTTATACACCTGTCATGTTGAGAAGTTTAGAGGTATCTATTTACAAAGTTATAGACTAATGCTCTGAATGACTTTCTACTTCATTAGGATTATTGGAATATCAAGGAGTGGTGTAACTGATGACCTTTAGTTCAAACTTTACAGGTTGTTGACTGGAAAACATTCTCTTTTTGTGTACTACTATTAATACAAAACTATCACCTTAGTTTGGTTGGTTTCTTGAAAAGTGAACATTGATGGCAAAATTCTATTAGTAGAATGTAGAGTAAAAACAAGGCGGCACTTTTGTAACTAAAATTAAATACAAAAGCTAAAAACAAGAAACACCAAACAGATCCACCCTTCGTTGTATTTATTCTTAAATTCTTGATATAAATGCTTTAACATCAAATCCATCAAATTATTAATTTTGTAGTAGATACTTTAGAGCATAGAGTAAGAACAGCTTCTTTAATGATAGTTTACATAATGCAATATCTTGCAATGTATATTATGGCATAAGTTAATAAACTTAGGCAAGGTAAATACATAACATAGAAACAAGTTTTGAAATCCTTTTATATAAGTTCAACAAAGGGTTAGATTAAATGCAATCAATATATGACAGATTTAGGTGAACCAGAGAGAATGTGAAGGAGAAGAGAAGAGGTGTGTGTGTGTGTGTGTGTGTGAGAGAGAGAGAGAGAGAGAGAGAGAGAGAGAGAGAGAGAGAGAGAATTGTGAGAATGATGATTCTGTTATTATCAGGAATAATACTAAGCCCATGGACTTATATACAGGAGGGACTTGCTTAAGTTAGTTAGGCTCTAAACAGATTCTAGAAGCAACTATCTATTCTGCTTAGCTAATCTAACTGAACATCTAACTAATTCTGACTTTTCTACATTCTTCTAGACTCTTCTAGAGCTTCCCTCTAGCTCACTCTATTAATATAAAAGAACACCAGGAATTCTGGGGGAAGAAAAAAAGGGTAAAAAGATCTAAACAAATCGTTTTCTCATTTAAAAATTTATGAATTCGATTTTGATACACAGCAAGTATAAACTTCCTAGACATTGACCAATTATATATCACTGTGTGACATTTAACAGTAGCAAAAGCGATAGTTTCTAATATGTGGCAATGCATGGAAAGTTCTTTTTTAAACAAATAATGTTTCACTTGCAAGGCGCAATAGCGTTGTTTGATCTATATAACCAACCTTACCTAATGGGACAACCCTTGTTGTTGTTGTTGTTGTTGTTGTTATTGCTGTGTTGCCTTATTTATTTATTTATTTAAATTTTCTTTGGATTATAAATATTCATACATTCAAACAAATTATAGATAAAGCATATGATTGTGTTTTGAGTGTTAAAGCAAGTACATTAACCGACATTGATTTTAATGTATTTTTTTATACAAATTATAAGACAATATTCATACATTCAGGCACATTAATATTTGAAGAGCAAATTCAACCTTAGGTGAACCTGACTGCACTTGGGAGCTGGTAGATTGACCATCTTTTGCACTTAAGCCACCTCGAGGGACAGTAGAAAGTCTATGTGGATCCATATCACCTTGACTATTAGAACTTCCAAGGTTGTTTTGTGCCTGAGATTGTGCTAAGACTTGCTGCTGTTGTGATGCCAAAAGAAATTGGCTTTGAGTTGTCAAATTAGGCTTCTGAACTTGTACGCCCAAGCCACCAGGTCTTAGTTGATCAATACCCTGTGAAAAGGTGATAGCTCATTTTCTATCCTATTTAAATGACTACATGAAAGCAACTTTTATGATGAATTGATCATAAACTTCAACTTACAGTTAAGGGCCACCCCTTTAGTGGAAGACTTGTAACCCCTGGATTTAACCCTGGAGGACAACAATAAAAATCTTATATTCTGCCTAAATATTGAAGGCAAAGTTAAAGTAGCATTATTTTGTCAAAACTCAACTACACTGCTTCAGCAAGATATCAGAATTGAAAATTCAAATAAATATCCCAGTTATCAGAAAGGGAATCAACAAATACAGTATTGCAGAAAGCATCTTTCTTTTACCCTATATATATAAAATAAATATTATAAGGCATCATGAAGCAACAATCTGGCCCTAAACCACAATTTGTATTGATATTTGAAAATTCCGATTTGTATCAATAAAAACAAGTGCAGAAATGATGGGAATTGAATTGCATCTATCTACTCAATTCCTGTGTAATTCATGCGCTTCAATCCAATTTGTCATTCCAGTTATACAAGTCAGAGATGAATCAAGAATAGCATTGAGTCATGATCCAATCTCTAAAATTGACACAATTCTATATCAGCATTGCATGCGATTTATGCAGTATAGTCAAAGCAACATATTTAATGCATTGAATTGGGGGATTCATAACATACGATCTAGCGCAACATCACAGAGACAGAATGATAAATGCTATCCCAAGAGACATTAGACCACGAGTAAAATATTAATATAAATTTTATAAAAGATGGCCACAGAAATAATACCTGTGCCGCCTAGCCCGGATTTTGATTGTAAAATTGCTTGTCTGTACACGGAGTTATCCATAGGCAAACTCTTGGGAGTGGCACCTAAATTGACTTCTCCTTTGATGTCCTATAAGTTCAATACATCCAGTTGCTTGTTATGGTAGTAGTGAAAATCGAGAAAAGCTAGGGGAGAAAAAATGAAAAAACACATGACAAGGCTAAGTATGTTGAAGTAGTTACAGTTGTCAAAGGAGTCCGGGCCTGAAGTTGCTGCAATGCAGTAGACATATTTCCTGAATTACCATGGACCAACTGACTGAAGCAACAAAATACCCAAAATATTAGCAGTCCAGTCCATGTTATGAAGATAAAGTTAGTAGGAAAACTCTAGTAGACATTAACTATAAAGAAAAGGAAACTTACCCTTGATGACTTGTTCCAGATTTAAGAAGGGCCATCCTATTTGCATCGATAAGTGTTGGAGATGCCTCTGACTCCATTGAATGAGAGTGTTTCATTCGGTCTTCATACATTTTCATGGCCAACACATTTGTTGGTTGCTGCCCCAACATTCCTTCAGAGTTCATGGCATTTAAGGAACCACCTAGAGGAGGATGATTAGGATCCCGTCGTTGCAGCTGTGCACCGCGCTGCTGCATAAGTTGCAATTGTTGCATCTGAAGTTGTTGTTCTCTAGCCTTCATTTGCTGGGTCTGCCAACAAGCAAATACATATATGATTCACCTTGCCATAAATTTTTTAAAGGAATTAAGAAATAAAATGGTGCAGATTACAAGATCACCTCAATGTAAGCTGCAGCAGCCTCAGAATGTTTCTCGTTTGTCCTTGAGATGAAGACATCCCAAAAGACAGACCACCACTCGTACAGAAATCCTCCAGGAGCGTCAATTGCTGTAGACATGCAAACAAGACAACTCACGTCGATACCAAATTGAACCACTTCCAGTTTCTTCAGAATATACATTATATACTAGTTTTATCTTACTTCACATTATTAATGTCTGTTGAATATTAAGGGAGAAAAAATCCAATAAATGATGAAACTTTTTTAAAAACACAAAGGAAGAAGCAGAAACCCAAAGGGTAAGTTAACCTCCGAGTAGAAACCAATGTTAGAATTCTTACATTTCACGTCTGCTCCACCTTTTACTATAAAAAGAGAGCGATGCCCATGTGTTTATATAGGCTACTTTGGTTGTATGTTTTATGAATGTGTAACTTAACACACAGCAGCCCTAAAACTGAACATCTGAAGTGTAAAGTCAGTAGAATTGAACATTACCTACAGGATCGGTGGAAACTTTGCCTTCTGTCATAAAAGCTTTTGCAGTGTTATGTAATTTTCTCTTTACAAAATAATCATGGATGTAAACATCAAGCCTGAAGCATAACAGGAGAAAAAAGAAAAATAAAATTTATATTAAAAATATATAAATGAATTGGCAGGACACAAGATCAAATATATACCAAATACATGTATTCTCCAAATAAAACAGTATCAAATGCAGAAATAAAAAATCTAAAATTAAAATAAAAATTGGCAGGACACAAACATTTTATCAGCCTCCCAATTACTCTGCGGCTGAGCCATGTTGGTGGTAGCGGGCTTCATATGGACAAACCCAACTCCCAAGAGACCAAGTTGTATTCTCTGCAAAGAAGAAACAAACTAACTAACTAACAAAATTTAAAAAAGAAAAAAAGATCACCCGTAAAACATCTAAATGAAGAACTCTTTGTTAAAAATTAAATATGCGGAGCTGTAGTGAGCTGAACAACCTTTCACAATTAGAAAACAGGAATCATTGTATTCCTCTCAAATTAAATATTTGCAGAATCAAATTCGACAATCTTCGACGTTAATTCTCAAAATTGAAGCAGAAAGAGAGAACATACCAGTCTCTTGGATCAGAGGATGCAATCCGCACCCACAACGTACCGATCACACCAAACCTAACACAAGCCAAGAAAAACAATAATTGAGCAAAAAGAATAACCAATCTGAACTCAATTTGAAAAGTGAACAATTAGGGGAAGAGGGATAAAGAAAAATAAAATCTTTTTCAATTAAAAGGTAGTAGTGGTAAAGAGTAGGGAGTTACATACGTTGAAATTGTTGAGAATGTTACTGAGAAGAGAGGAACATGTGAGATAAGAGAATCTAAAGAAATCTAGGAATTTTGGGCGAAGAACAACAAGGGCGGAAGTGAGTGAAGTGCATCAAGCCGGAGTTAAGAGTGTTGATGCGATGATTAATAATGTGATATATAAGGCTGATCGAGTGGGTCGATGGACCCTTGGGAGAAGGCATCTAATGCCTTATATATAGCTGCTGTATGTACAACGTATAACTTTTAAATCGGGCAAGATTTTTTTTAATTAAACGTGTATTTTATTTTATTTGCACTAAAAGTTGTTTAGATGGAGGAGTCACAAAGAATTACATGTTATCTATAATAATATTGAAATAATGGAGAAAAATACAAATAAATTTTTATACAGTAGATAGAGAGATATTTTAATTTTTTTTAATGAATTATCTGTATATATTAATATCGAGTTTTGTTGTCATTTCTATCTTTTTATCACCTGGATAATTTTTTGGTAATAGTGACTACTAACTACTAAGTGGCTCTGTATATGATGTGACATGAACCCTTTGATAACACAATAAAAATTTAATGATAAATTATCAAATTTGTTAAATTTTAATAATAAAAAAAAGATTTACAAGTGATTTATAATCTTCATTCTCCTCTTTTCTTCTCCAAAATTTACTTCGAACATAGTCCTAGCAGCTATTTCTGAGTTACATTCTTTGATTCACATCCATTTTTTGGAGAAGGAAAGAAAAGAACGAAGATTCTAAATCACTTGTAAAATTTTTTAATTCAAAATTCACAAATTCAATCATTTATGGTTTAGTTTTCAATGTGTCGTCGTCAAAAAGGTCACGTCACATAATGCACAAAGTCACGTGGCAGTTATTACGGCTGGAAAAATTACTCAGATGATGAAAAGGTAAAAATGACAATGGTGCTTGATATTGTTGTGTACAGATGAGTCATTAAAAAGTTAGAATGTATATTTGTCCACCGTAAGAAAATTCATGTGTACTTTTGTCTATTATTCCCCGTATAAAGAGGATATAGAAGTTTGATGTTTGATTCTATCTTTTCATTTTACCTTTATTATTACTAGCGGCTTAACAAGTACGGCGATATGGGAGTTTGGTGTTTAATTCTATCTTCCCATTTTACTTTTATTATTACTAGCGATTTAACCGACACTGTCAGCCGCTTTTTCTATTGGATTTAAAGTTGATTAATTTAATAATTTTTGAAATTTTAAATTCAAATAATATAAAAATAATAATATATAGTAGTAAATGATAATATGAAAATAATAAAATTAAAATAAATATATATCACCTATCTACAAACAATGACAATATGAAAATGATAAAAATTAAAATAAACATACGTCACCTATCTACAAATAATATAATCCAAAAAATAGTAATCACAATAATATTTTATCTTCTTCTATCTAACTCAAAGTCAAAAAAATAAATATAAAAACATGATTGTTTACAAAAACTGAGCTATATTCAAAAGTCATATATATTTATTTTTGTTTAGAGACTTTTTTTTTAAGTGGTGAGCCAAAGTATGGATCTGTATTTGAAGAATCATTTATGTGCCTATAAAAAGTGCAAAAGAAAAATAATTATGTTTGTTTTTTGGAATTAATGATTAAACTATAAGAAAAAACATTAAGATAAACCTAAAGTAATTTCTGAATTCTTAAGTCTTGAAGAAATACAAAATTTAGAAATCAATAAATATATCATATTCCAATACTAATTTTATTATATTTGAATGATAATTTAACAGAAAAAAATAATAAAACCTGTAAAATTAAAATTTCTTATTTGGCATTAAATTTTCTACACATGCACAACAAAAACAGCCATTAAGCCCTCTGCAAAGTATTTAAATATAATTTTATCTGATATTACCTCTATTTTGTGCGATTTCTTAATCTAATGATAGGTACCTACAATGTTGTTCTTTACTAACATGAGTTGGTTTCGCTCTTGTGAGTTTGTTGCTGGAAAAAGAAAAATGTTTAATTTACTATCACTAGTATAAAATTATTTTTTGTAACTTTATTCAACATAAAAAACATAATCTCCATTACAATATCAGAGCAACCTTTTAACATTTTAGACATAAACTTTTTCCCTTTATATAATTTTTTTTAAAATAAAAAGCTCAACACAATACAGTGGAGCAGTCAAACAGAAACAAAAGCCAAAATAAAGAAATGCTACAATATTAAGAAAAAATCATTTGTCATCTCCGGCATTGCCATCAGCAACCAAAAGGGTCTACACCTCTCTATTCATCGTGGCTCAACATAGTCATGTGAGTGATTTCTTCAACACCTTTACTTATATTCTGAAATATCCTTCTATTCCTTTCCAGCCAGATGTTCCAAACAATCGCACAGAAGCATCTCAATCGTTGCTCTCTAACCTCCCTCCTCCTCGGCCCCTCTGTACAACACAGAAAATGTTCTCTTATTGAACCTGAAATAGCCCATTGATGGCCAACAATCGATAACCAAGCACTCCACACCTGCCAAGCAAATTCACAACATAGAAACAAATGGTGCACATGTTCCTCATATTTATTACATAGCACACAGACATTATCTTCCTGGTTAATGATCCCGAACCGGCTTAACCGTTCTTTTGTATTCACTCTAACTATCAGGACAAACCATGCAAATAACTCTACTCTAGGTAGAACTAATCCTTTCCAGATGGTCTTTGTGAAGCTGTAGCTTGTCACCTCCTCCGGGAGCAATGCCTCCTGCAAAACCTGAACACATGAGTTAGTTGAATAAACTCCTTGAGTTACAAGTAAGCCATTTGAGTTACAGGTTAGTTGAATAAACTCCTTGAGTTACAAGTTTTCTCTTAGTAATTTTTTATTTTTAATAGGTTTTATACACTTTCTTGAGTTACAAGTAAGCCATTTGGGTGAAAATTCATATGTATTTGGATTCAATCAACCATGAGTAAATTGATGCATTTTCATGAGGTTTTGTGCTATAATTGCTTATATGTCAAGAATGATAATAAGTCTCATGATTTTAGCATAGCTTTGATGCATTTGTTGATTGATGACAGGTGACCAAAAGGCTTGGAGGAAGGTTGAAGAAAGGGGATGGCAGAAGGCAGCAAAACTACCCTGGAAAGAGCTCAAGTTTGTGCCAACGTTTGCCTCAAACTTGAGGTCAAACGTTGGCTTAAGAAAGAAGCCCTGGAGAAGCCAACGTTTGCACCAACGTTTGCCTCAAACTTGAGGTCAAACATTGGTTCAAAACTATACCCTGGAGAAGCCCAAGTTTGCGCCAACGTTTGCCTCAAACTTGAGGTCAAACGTTGGTGCAACAACTAACCCTGGAGAGCCAACGTTCATGCCAACGTTTGCCTCAAACTTGAGGTCAAACGTTGGTGCAATTAATACCCAGGGAGGAGCCAAAGTTCATGCCAACGTTTGCCTCAAACTTGAGGTCAAACGTTGGCATAATTTAACACCCAGGGGAGGCCAACGTTTGCCTCAAACTTGAGGTCAAATGTTGGCACCAAAAGGTTCTTTGAGGGAGCACGTTTGAGTTCACATTTGGCCTCAAACGTGAACTCAAACATGAGTGACAGATAATCACCGTTCTGCATAATTTTAACACTCCAACGTTTGAGTTAAAGTTTGCCTCAAACTTTGACTCAAACTTAAAGGCTCCAAAGTCCAAATTGCAAACAGATTTCTTTCCAAGTCCAAGAGCAACCAACTGAGGCTATCTTTAATCCAACTCCATCAAGGCCAAGGCCCAAATTCAAGGTTTCAAGACCATTAGAAGAAAGTGTATAAATAGGAGTTAATTTGACTTAGAATGGACGTCAATTTTTACTTTTGAATTTGTACCTCTTAGAGGATTTTACTTACTATAACTTAGATCCTGAAGGAGAATTCAATTCTCTTCCTCTTTGGTTTCTTGTTTTCTTTACTGCAATTCTTGCTTGAGTCTTGGGTGTTGAGAATTAAGGAAATTCTGTCTCAATCTCACCTTGAGATCTCTCTTTGTTTCTTTCACTGCACCATTGGAGAATTGAGATTTGAATTCAAGTTTTCTTACTGTTTTGATCTTTAATTTGTTGCAATTACTTTCTGAATTGGATCAAGGAAGGTAGTGAGATCTAGACTTGGTTTTCTAGTCTCTTGACCCCTGAGATCTGAAATTTCCTTTTTAATTCTTCTGTTAAATGCTTCTTCAAGCCAATTTACATTTTCTGTTTGAGGTCTATTTCAATTCAATTCATCTTTTACTTTCCTGATGTTGCAATTTACTTTTTTCTTGTTTAATTTCTGCAATCCCAATTCCCAATTCCTTTTACAATTCAAGCAATTTACATTTCTTGCACTTTAAGCTTCAGTCATTTACATTTCTTGCAATCTAAGTTTCTGCAATTTATATTTCTTGCACTTTAAGATTCAGCTTCTTTAATTTCTCTGCACTTTAAATTCTTGTCAATTATCCCTCTCCCTTTACAATTCATGCAATTTAGCTTCTGTCAATTATAAATCACTCAAATCAACTCTTGTTCGCTTGACTAAATCAACCACTAAACCAAAATTGGTCAATCCTTCAATCCCTGTAGGATCGACCTCACTCACGTGAGTTATTATTACTTCATGCAACCCGGTACATTTGTCGGTGAGTTTTGTGTTGGATCGCTTTCCACACATCAAGTTTTTGGCGCCGTTGCCGGGGATTGATTATGTTGACAATGATTAAGTGAGGTGGTGATCTAGATTAAGCATTTTTTTTCTTTTAAGTTTCTTTGATTTTTGACTAACACACTAACTGTTTGAATTTTTGCTTAAGTTAACTAAAATCTCACTTTAGCAATAGAGTGAAGTTTTCCTAGTGATGCTGGTTCTGTACATTCCTTGTGTTCTTGCTTGTTGAGTATATGACAGAAGCAATATTCTTCTATTAATCTTTTAAGCC
Source organism: Arachis ipaensis (assembly GCF_059453495.1). NCBI lineage: Eukaryota > Viridiplantae > Streptophyta > Magnoliopsida > Fabales > Fabaceae > Arachis > Arachis ipaensis. The sequence continues at coordinate 100,983,460 of NC_142442.1, read as the reverse complement.
TATCAACTGTTTGATACATTGTGTCAACTAACCCTCTAACCACATTTTGGCATGAGTATATTCAATCTTTATTTGGATTAGTTGTGATTGTGCAGATCATGGAGGAGAACCCAACGAATCCCAGTCATTGTGGAGTAGTGTCCTCACCCTAGATGACAATGCAACCCATGAATTGAAGCATCCGCTCATCACCATAAACGATGTTGCTCAATGGCTTGAAGCCTTCCCACAAGGAAGCATCATCGGATGGAAAGATATAGTGAGTAAATTCTTGGCCAAGTTGAAACCACCCCAGGAAATTGGTAAGCTAGAGGCAGAAGTGCAACCATCCACACAAGAAAAAGGAGTGATGGAAATTGAAGGTGTAAATGCAGTCATGAACCAAAACAAGCAGATGCATCAACAAACTCTGCAACAACTGGAGTTGATAGCCAGAAAAATCGATCGGCTGCAAGTTACTGCAGTAAATGCACACAACTCATGCTGGAGGCCTTACTCTAATTTGAGAATGGAGGAATACCAAAATCAAGGACAAAGGAACTTCAATCATAACAACTTCAGCAACAACCAAAGTTACCCAACACTAGGGGTGGCAAAGCGGGCCGCCCCGCCCCAACCCACCCCGCCCCGCCTAGGCCCGCTCTATAAACGGGACGGACCGGCCTGCCCCACCAACTAAAATGGATTCAAAATGCTAGCCCGCCCCACTTTATGGCGTTTTGGCGGGTTGGCGGGCTAGCCCACTTCTTTTCTTTTTCTTCAATAAAATTCATTAAAATTAACAAAAAAATAATAATTAAAAAATCAAATACAAATAAAAAATAGTAAAAATTATAACATAATTTTTTTACTATTTTTTTAAAATTTTTAACTTCAATAAAATTGTTCAAAATAATATTTGTCAATAGAATCATCTTTATTTTAAAAAATAAGTCACATAATTTGAACATATATACGAAATTGTAAAATAAAATAAATAAAGTTAATAACTAAAAGAAGAATAAAAACAAAAAATGAAAAAAAAAGTGTTTAAAAATTCTATAATTATTAATTTTATAATAGTAATCACTCTTTTATTTAATAAAAAAATAAAAATAAAAACCTTCGACCCGGCGGACTGGCCCGCCCCGCCCTGCCAAAATCCGCCAATTTGGCGGTGTGAGTTTCGCGGATTTTTTTAATTTGGCGGGTTCCAAATCCTAGCCCGACCCGCCTTTTTTAGCGAATTTAGCGGATCGGCCTGACGGGCTCGACCCGTTTTGCCACCCCTACCCAACACATAATATCAACCATTTCCAACACTCACAAAACACACATCCCCAGCCTCACAACCATTCTCAAAATTACCAGAATACCTCTTCCACATCCACATTTTACACACACAATACCTATGCAATTAACCCACAGAACTTCCTGCAACAACCATCCCAACTCATACACTTACAACATTCTCAAAGAATCTCTAACTTAGAGATGAGGATGGAGAAACTCATGGAAGCTCAAGCCCAGATAACCAAAAATCAAGATGAATCACTCAAGAAACTTGCGAAAAACATTATGCTATTAGTTGAGTAATTCACAAAAACGAGTAAAGAGAAAAGGGCAAATACTTTCCCCAGAGCCACTGAAGACAACCTGAAAGACAATGAAAAAGCTGCTAGGTGGGAGAAATGGAAAGCAATCATAGAGAAAAGTGAGAGGGCTATGGAAAAAGAAACAATCATCAAAGAAAAGTACCACAGAGAAGTTTCTCAAGAAGAAATAGAGGAAAGGAAGCCCACAGTAAGAGGAGAAGATCAAAGGCAACAGAATTCTCAACTTCCATGATCAAAGGATGGAGGATGTCAAGCTAGTGACAATAAAGAAGCGCTTGTTGGGAGGCAACCCAACCTGAGGTAGTTTTCTTTTCATAGCTATTTTAATAAAAAGGTTAATTAGCGTTATCTATATTGTAAGAAGCTAAGTTTGGTGTTACACACCAAAACAATATAAGGGAGAATGAAGGATTCTAAGTTTGGGATTCCACAAAAAATTTCATCATAAAGCACATTCTCACCTTCTGCATAATGCTAGCTTCAAGCATTTAGATAACTTAGTTAACTATTCTGCTGTTTCCTAGTTTTTAGTTCTATTACCTGTAGCAAGGAAAAAGAGTTTCACATCTGGTTCATTTGATGCATGAGAACCATTGGCAAGGTACTAAGTTTGGTGTTCCCACACCAAAGTAAGTTCAAAAGCCCACAAATAATTCATGCATGCTAACCACTTTTTTTTAAGTGCTTGGGGAACAAGCAACTTTCAATATCATTGCAGAGGTTCATACAAGTTTTTGGAAAGATTAAGCATCATCAACCAAAGAGATGAAAGAAGAATGTGAGGACCAACAATGATGATGAGGAGGAAAGCAAGTAAACTCCAAAAGGTTGTATTGTTAAGTGATTATTTTACATCAGACACTGCTATGATTTAGAGTGATATTGTACCCTTGTCTGTCTGTTTGTCTGGTATAGTCTTTCTGTAATTCAATAATTAAGATACTTAATTATTTACAACACTATACTCCCCAAAACTTGCTTGCACTCAATGTCTCAAAAAGGCATCACATAACAGTTCTTTGAAAAGAAGGATTGAGAAATTAAATAATTTTGAGGCAAGCAAAAGATTAGGAGAAGTGGTGGTTCTAGTTGTATGATTATGTATTGAGGTTGCATGCTTATGAAAACTTGCATGGGAGCTCATAAGCAGGATATGGAGTTCAAAGAAGTATTGTGGAGATTCTCAAACATTTATTGATCTAAGAAGCAGCAAACAAAAGAAAATAAAGGAAATACAAAAATAAAAGAACATGGCCCAAGGTTCTGAGCATCAATTACTAGGCAGAAAAAAAATAAGAACTCAAAGAGTTATTATCCTGGTAAATGCTTGTGGTCGAATTGTGTCAAAGAGAGAGGCTTGAGCAAGTAAATTCTTAGGGGTGCTTTAACACCTAATACCTTAAAACCAACTGGTTTAGGAGTATTGATTGAAAGCTTATCTAAAGAGCCGCTTTGAGACATGACACTTAGAGTCAAAGCCAAAACAAAAAAAAAAACCATAAGCTGCTTCAAGGTGATTACCTATAGAGAGATCTCCATGATATCATTTGAATGAAAGTCCTAGGACCTAAGACTTCCAAGATGTAGGGACTAGTAAGCACTGAAGTCCTTGCATGAGCATATAATTTAGAGTTCACCCCACTGTCACTTAATCACTTCACTCACAGGACATTACAAGTTATTCTTCAATCCATTCTAATTGAAAGAACCTTTGAGCATAATTCTTTTCTGCAAGCAAGGTTTAAGTTTGGTGTTGTGATGACAAGTCATCTTATACTAGTTTTCTCTTAGTAATTTTTCATTTTTAATAGGTTTTATACACTTTCTTGAGTTACAAGTAAGCCATTTGGGTGGAAATTCATATGTATTTGGATTCAATCAACCATGAGTAAATTGATGCATTTTCATGAGGTTTTGTGCTATAATTGCTTATATGTCAAGAATGATAATAAGTCTCATGATTTTAGCATAGCTTTGATGCATTTGTTGATTGATGACAGGTGACCAAAAGGCTTGGAGGAAGGTTGAAGAAAGGGGATGGCAGAAGGCAGCAAAACCACCCTGGGAAGAGCTCAAGTTTGTGCCAATATTTGCCTCAAACTTAAGGTCAAACGTTGGCTTAAGAAAGAAGCCCTGGAGAAGCCAACGTTTGCACCAACGTTTGCCTCAAACTTGAGGTCAAACATTGGTTCAAAACTATACCCTGGAGAAGCCCAAGTTTGCGCCAACGTTTGCCTCAAACTTGAGGTCAAACGTTGGTGCAACAACTAACCCTGGAGAGCCAACACTCACGCCAACGTTTGCCTCAAACTTGAGGTCAAACGTTGGCGCAATTAATACCCAGGGAGGAGCCAACGTTCACGCGAACATTTGTCTCAAACTTGACGTCAAACGTTGGCATAATTTAACACCCAGGGGAGGCCAACGTTTGCCTCAAACTTGAGGTCAAACGTTGGCGCCAAAAGGTTCTTGGAGGGAGCACGTTTGAGTTCACGTTTGACCTCAAATGTGAACTCAAACGTGAGTGACAGATAATCACCGTTCTGCATAATTTTAACACTCCAATGTTTGAGTTAAAGTTTGCCTCAAACTTTGACTCAAACATAAAGGCTCCAAAGTCCAAATTGCAAACAGATTTCTTTCCATGTCCAAGAGCAACCAACTAAGGCTATCTTCAATCCAACTCCATCAAGGCCAAGGCCCAAATTCAAGGTTTCAAGACCATTAGAAGAAAGTGTATAAATAGGAGTTAATTTGACTTAGAATGGACGTCAATTTTTACTTTTGAATTTGTACCTCTTGGAGGATTTTAATTACTATAACTTGGATCCTAGAGGAGAATTCAATTCTCTTCCTCTTTGGTTTCTTGTTTTCTTTACTGCAATTCTTGCTTGAGTCTTGGGTGTTAAGAATTGAGGAAATTCTGTCTCAATCTCACCTTGAGATTTCTCTTTGTTTCTTTCACTGCACCATTGGAGAATTGAGATTTGAATTCAAGTTTTCTTACTGTTTTGATCTTTAATTTGTTGCAATTGCTTTCTGAATTGGATTAAGGAAGGTAGTGAGATCTAGACTTGATTTTCTAGTCTCTTGACCCCTGAGATCTGAAATTTCCTTTTTAATTCTTCTGTTGAATGCTTCTTCAAGCCAATTTACATTTTCTATTTGAGGTCTACTTCAATTTAATTCATCTTTTACTTTCCTGATTATTGCAATTTACTTTTCTCTTGTTTAATTTCCGCAATCCCAATTCCCAATTCCTTTTACAATTCAAGCAATTTACATTTCTTGCACTTTAAGCTTCAGTCATTTACATTTCTTGCAATCTAAGTTTCTGCAATTTATATTTCTTGCACTTTGAGATTCAGCTTCTTTAATTTCTCTGCACTTTAAATTCTTGTCAATTATCCCTCTCCCTTTATAATTCATGCAATTTAGCTTCTGTCAATTATAAATCACTCAAATCAACTCTTGTTCGCTTGACTAAATCAACCACTAAACCAAAATTGGTCAATCCTTCAATCCCTGTGGGATCGACCTCACTCACGTGAGTTATTATTACTTGATGCGACTCGGTACACTTGCCAGTGAGTTTTGTGTTGGATCGCTTTCCACACATCATATCCTTCCACGGTCCTCCTTTAGTAGGTAGCACTTGAGTTGACAGCAGCTCATTAGAATTCAGATTATACCAGGAACAAACCACCTTCTTCCACAACGGACAATCCTCCTTAGCAAACCGCCACCACCACTTAAACAACATAGCTGTGTTGCAAAGCATAGCATCCCCAACTCTCAACCCACCTAGTTTTTTAGGGGCCTGCTGATGCCAGGACATTTCGGCCAGTTTCACTGACCTTTTCTTTACTGTTTTAGGATAGTTTCATGCATTTTCTTAGGAAATAAGCAAGTTTTGGGTAGAATTTCACTTACATCTTGATTTAAGCAAACATTGTGAACTTTACATGATTTCATGAGAATTATGCATAAATTAAATGACAAATTGGATGATGCATGACTCATAACTTGGATTAGAGCTTTGATGAGTTTTATTTGCTTGATTTCAGGATAAAGAAAGCAAGGAAGAGCCACGTTAGTAGTAACTAACGTGACCACTAACGTGGAATGGGAGCTAGATTACAACGTTAATAAAAAAAGTGATCGCCAATAACGCCTTCGTGAGCCATCATAGCCCACGTTAGTTGCCACGTTAACTACGTTAACGTGGAAGCTAACGTGGAAGAGAAGTAAAGCTCCAATGTTAGTGGTAAAAGTGAATGCCACTAACGTTGGAAAAAGGGGCACACCTAGCCACGTTAAGTACATTAACGTGAGCTCTAACATGGAAGGAACAAAGAAGTGCCAACGTTAGTGACATTCACTTTTGTCACTAACGTTGGACTAAGCCACTATTAGCCACGTTAGTTGCCACGTTAATTGCATTAACGTGGAAGCTAACGTGGAGGAAAGGAATGATGAGCCAACGTTAGTGACACTCACCTTTGTCACTAACGTTGGAGATGGCTATTACTACCACGTTAGAAGTCACGTTAACCTAAATAACGTGAACTCTAATGTGGGAAGAAGGGGTGTTTGGAGCGTTAGTGACAAAGGTAAGTGTCACTAACGCTCTCGAGGCTAAGGCATGCCCACGTTAAGAGCCACGTTAGTTATACTAACGTGGACTCTAACGTGAGAAAAATGGGGCTAAGAGCAACGTTATTGAAAAAGGTAAACCCCAATAACGTTCGCGAAGGATCTAGAGGCAACGTTAGTGGTCACATTAGTGCCGCTAACGTTGAAGTTAACATGAACCATCTTGGGCTAGAAACGTTAGTGAGAAAGGTGATTGTCACTAACGTTCTCGAACCCACATTTTCACTTAAACGTTAACACCATTAACGTCCTAGCTAAAGTCCATGCCTACTTCACACTTTCTCTGCAAGTAAAGCTGAGCCCACTGAAGATTCCAAACTGCTTCAACTCAAGATCCAAAGGCCCATATCCAAGACTTAAAGAGCCAACTAGAAGAGCAGAAGAGCAGTATATATAGGAGTAGTTTTGAACTAGAGGGCAGCTTTTGGGGGATTGAGAGAACTACTCTCTGTATAATTTTACTTTCTCTGTAACTTCTAGTTTTACTTTCAGAATGCATTCTCCGTCTTTGTTTTCCATTCCCAGAGCTATGAACAACTAAACCCCTTTCATTGGGTTAGGGAGCTCTGTTGTAATTTGATGGATCAATAATAGTTTTCATTATTCTTCTTCTTTCTTTTCTCTTGATTTTACTAGAAAGCTTTCAATCTTCATCCAATTGGGTAGTTGTCTTGGAAAAGAAGCTATTCATACTTGGATCTCTTTGGAACCTTGGAAGAGGAATGAAGAGATCATGCTAGAAATGCTTTCTCATGTTGGACCAAATTGGGGTTTGGATGGATATAGTGACATATAATCCTACCAACACTTTGATTTGGAAATACATGTGGTATAATCAGTGACCATACTTCATCTCTTCTCATGAGCAATTGGACCAAAGAATTGGCTATTGATCAAGATTTGAGAGATTGAATTACCAAGGAATTGGAATTCAATCACTTAAGATTGCCAAGGAGATCAATGAATGCATTAATTGAGGAAGAGATGAAAATGAACTTGATCCAGAGAATGCAACATCTCCTAAGCCCAATGAATTCCCCATTTCTGATCTCACCTATTCTCTTTAATTTCTGCCATTTACTTTTATGCTCATCTTCCCAAATCCCCATTTAAGATTCTGCAATTTACTTTCCGCCATTTGCATTCAGCTCTTTATTTCCAATATTTACATTTTCTGCTATTTACTTTCCCGCCATTTAATTCCCTGCAACTCTCACATCAAATTCTGCTTAGCTCAACTAGAACATTCTTCTTACTAAAGTTGATTGACCAATCAATCCCTGTGGGATTCGACCTCACTCTATTGTGAGTTTTTACTTGATGACAATTCGCTATACTTGCCGAGGGAAATTGTTGAGAGACAAGTTTCTGTGCATCAAGTTTATGGCGCCGTTGCCGAGGATTGATTTTGTATCAACAATGATTAAATTGGTGGATAACTAGATTGAGCATTTTTTATGTTGTTTGATTTAAATTCATTTGAGTAATTCACTTTCAGTTTAGCTGTTTTCTTCCCTTTCCCCTACCCTTTTCTTAGTTGTTTACAATTCAGTTCACTAACCCACTAACTGTTTGATATATTGTATCACTCACACTAACAACATTTCTAACAAGAATACTCTCTGCATCTACCCCCGTCTTGCTTTTGCCTTGTTGGTTGTATGACAGGTAGAAGAAGCGGGGCCTCAACTTCCTTTGATTCTGAACCTGAGAGGACCTTCCTTAAATTAAGGAGGGAAGCAACAGGAAATAGAGTAGTTGGTACGGAGAAGAAGAGGAGTATTTTGAACCAGACATGGATGAGAATATGGAGAACCATCATGAAGAAGAGGCTCACAACCATGGCAGAGAAGGCCTAGTGCATCATGCTGGGCAAGAGAGAAGTGTTTTGGGATCCTACATCAATCCAAACCCAAGAAACTGTGGAAGTAGCATCCAAAAGCCAACCATACATGCCAATAACTTTTAACTAAAGCCACAGCTCATCACCCTTGTTCAGAACAACTGTTCGTTCGGAGGAGGTGTCCAAGAAGACCCCAATCAACATCTAACCACCTTCCTAAGGATCTGTGATACTGTGAAGTCTAATGGTGTTCATCCTGACACCTATAGACTGCTCCTATTCCCCTTCTCACTCAAGGACAAGGCATCTAAATGGCTGGAATCCTTCCCGAAGGAGAGCTTAACAACCTGGAAAGATGTGGTGAATAAATTCTTGGCGAGATTCTATCCTCCTCAAAGAATCAATAGGTTGAGAGCTGAGGTTCAAACTTTCAGGCAACAAGATGGTGAGACTCTCTACGAAGCATGGGAGAGGTTTAAGGATCTGACAAGAAGGTGCCCACCAGATATGTTCAATGAATGGGTGCATCTACACATTTTTTATGAAGGCCTTTCTTATGAATCAAAGAAGGCAGTAGACCACTCATTCGGGGGATCTCTGAACAAGAAGAAAACCATTAAAGAAGCCATAGATGTCATTGAGACTGTAGCCGAGAATGACTACTTCTATGCCTCTGAAAGGGGCAACACTAGAGGAGTAATGGAGCTAAATAATGTGGATGCACTGCTGGCCCAGAACAAGCTGATTACCAAGCAACTAGCTGACCTTACCAAGAAGATGGAGAGGAACCAAGTAGCAGTAATCACCACCTCATCAGCAACTCAAGAAGGAGTAAATGCAGAGGCAGAGGGTGATCAGGAACAAGCCAACTACATTGGAAACTCACCCAGGCAGGCACATGATCCATACTCCAAGACTTACAATCCTGGTTGGAGGAACCACCCAAACTTTGGGTGGGGAAATTAACAAGATCAAAGCCAAGATCAGAGACGTCACAACCCCAACAACAATGCGGCTCACCAACATTCCACACAGAGATCATATTAGCACCCACCTAACAACACACCTCAACGTCCATATCAAAACCAAAATGGTCATTCTTATCCATCCAACCCCAACCCACCATCATCCGAAGACAGACTCTCGAGGATTGAGACTCTACTTGAAGTCATATGTAAGGAAGTCCAGGACAGTAAAGTGTTCCGAGAGGAAGTGCGGTCCAATATGCAGAATCAAGATGCTGCCATGAAGAAACTTGAGACACAAATTGGCTACCTATTCAAGCAAATTCCCAGCCATAACTTGTGCAGTAACACCGATCCGAACCCAAGAGAGGAATGTCAGGCCATCACCCTCAGAAGTGGGAAGGAATTGAAGAAAATTCCCAAGAATTTACAAGAGAAGAACTCAAATGAAAGGAAAAAGGAGCGAGATAAAGTCCAAATTCTCATTCCCAGTTCACAGCAAAAAGGAGAAATGCTGAAGCAAGACGTCCCAAAAGCTCCATACCCTCAGCAATTAAAGAAGAAGGGGGACGACAACCAGTTCTTAAGATTTTTGGAAATCTTTAAGAAACTACAAATCAACATACCCTTTGCTGAAGCAATAGAGCAAATGCCGCTCTATGCCAAGTTTCTAAAGGAATTAATGACTAAGAAGAGAAGATGGAAGAGCAATGAGACTGTGATACTAACCAAAGAATGTAGTGCTATCATTCAGCACAAACTACCCCAGAAATTGAAGGATCCTGGGAGTTTCCAGATCCATTGTATTATAGGGGAAATCACAGTGGAGAAGGCTTTGTGTGACTTAGGAGCCAGCATAAATCTGATGTCAGTAGCTTTGATGAGAAAAATGAGAATTGAGGAGGCTAAGCCAACAAAAATGGCCCTACAACTGGCAGACCGATCGTTCAAGTTTTCTCATGGCATAGTAGAAGATTTGTTGGTAAAGGTAGGAGATTTCATCTTCCCAGCAGACTTTGTAGTGCTGGACATGCAGGAGGAAGCCAAGGCCTCCATCATCCTGGGAAGACCGTTCTTGGCCACTGCTGGAGCTGTCATTGACATTCAAAAAGGTGAACTCACCCTGAGATTACACAATGAAAAGATGACATTCAACGTGTTCAAGGCCATGAGTTACCCACTAGAACTATTGGGAGAATGTATGAGGTTAGATTCACTGGAAGATGTAGTACAGGAGATTTTTGAAGAAGAAGAACTTGAAGGGTTAACAGAAGAGGAATCAACATCTAGCGAAGAGGCTGCAACAGCAGAGATTCATATACAGGGTGCACCAAGGGAAGAGAATGAAAAGATAGAAGCATCCAAACTTGAACTCAAAGTACTGCCACCCACTCTCAAATATGCATACTTAGGAGAGAGTGAAAGTTACCCAGTGATCATAAACTCATCCCTCAGCCGAGATCAAGAGGATGAATTACTCCAAGTATTGTGAAAGCATAAGGATGCCATTGGATGGACCCTCGCTGACCTGAAAGGAATCAGTTCGGCCATATGCATGCATAAGATACTGTTGGAAGATGATGCCAAACCATCCATTCAACCCCAAAGGAGGCTGAATCCAGTCATGAAGGAAGTGGTACAGAAAGAAGTTATGAAGTTATGGCAGGGAGGGGTAATCTACCCGATCTCCGACAGCCCATGAGTTAGCCCCGTGTAAGTTATCCCAAAAAAAGAGGAATCACTGTAGTCCCCAATGAGAAGAACAAACTAATCCCTACAAGGACCGTCATAGGATGGCGGATGTGCATAGACTACAGAAAACTCAATGAAGCTACAAGAAAAGATCATTTCCCCCTTCTTTTCATGGATCAGATGCTGGAAAGACTTGCAGGACACGCATATTACTATTTTCTCGATGGTTATTCAGGATATAACCAAATAGTGGTTGATCCGAGAGACCAAAAGAAAACCTCATTCACTTGCCCATATGGAGTGTTTGCCTATAGGCGCATGCCATTTGGGCTATGTAATGCACCTGCAACTTTCCAACGCTGCATGCTCTCCATTTTCTCAGATATGATAGAAAAATTCATTGAAGTCTTTATGGATGACTTTTCGGTATTCGGAGATTCCTTCCCTAATTGCCTAAATCACTTGGCCCTGGTATTAAAAAGATGTCAAGAGACCAACTTGGTCTTGAACTGGGAGAAATGTAACTTTATGGTGAGGGGGGAATAGTTCTTGGCCATAAGGTTTCTAACCAAGGCATTGAGGTAGACAGAGCTAAGGTGGAACTCATTGAAAAATTACCCCCACCAAGTGATGTCAAGGCAATTAGGAGCCTTTTAGGGCATGCCGGCTTTTACAGAAGGTTTATTAAAGATTTTTCAAAGATAGCCAAGCCCTTAAGCAATCTCCTTGTATCTGATACACCATTTGTCTTTGATGAAAAATGCATGCTAGCATTCGAAAACTTGAAAAAGAGGCTGTCCTCTACCCCTATCATTTCCCCACCTGATTGGAACTTACCATTTGAACTGATGTGTGATGCATCTGATTTTGCAGTTGGGACAGTGTTAGGACAGAGGAAAGATAACTTAGTCCATGTGATATACTATGCCAGCAAAGTCCTCAATGACACTCAAAGAAATTACACCACCACTGAAAAGGAGTTGCTGGCAATAGTTTTTACATTTGACAATTTTAGGTCATACCTCATTGGTGCCAAAGTGATTGTTTTCACAGACCACACAACACTTAAATATTTGTTTGCCAAGCAGGAATCAAAACCAAGACTGATAAGGTGGATCTTATTGTTGCAGGAATTCAATATTGAGATTAGAAACAAGAAAGGAGTGGAGAACAAGGTAGCCGATCACCTATCCAGTATCCCTCATGACAAAGGTGGAACACATGATACAAGTGTGAATGAATGTTTCCCATATGAGTAGTTAATGACGGTTCACAAAGCACCCTGGTTCGCAAACATTGCCAATTTCAAGGCAACTGGGGCTTTACCTCTGGAGATCAAGAGAAAGCTCATCAATGACACAAAATATTTTGTCTGGGATGAGCCATATCTCTTCAAGAAGTGTTCAGATGGAATCCTGAGAAGATGTGTTTCAGAAGAAGAGGGAAGAGAGGTCCTATGGAACTACCATGGCTCATGCTATGGAGGCCACCTTGGAGGGGAAAGAACTGTAGCCAAGGTGTTACAGAGTGGATTCTTTTGGCCCACCCTTTTCAAGGATGCCAAGGAAGTAGCAAAGAACTGCAATAAATGCCAAAGAGCTGGAAACCTACCCAAAAGAAATGAGATGCCACATAATTTCATTTTAGAGCTGGAACTGTTTGACGTATGGGGATTGATTTCATGGGACTATTTCCAACCTCATATTCAAACAAGTATATCTTGGTAGCAGTGGATTATGTTTCCAAGTGGGTAGAGACTATTGCAACCCCAACAAATAATAACAAGGTGGTTATAAACTTCCTCAGAAAGAATATCTTTAGCCGGTTCGGAGTCCCACGAGCACTCATTAGTGATGGAGGAAGCCATTTCTGTAACAGACCGCTAGAAGCTCTTCTCCTACGATATGGGATGAAACACAAGGTTGCCACACCTTACCACCCCAAACAAGTGGGCAAACTGAGATATCTAACAGAGAGCTAAAAAGGATTCTGGAAAAGACTGTAGGAGCATCAAGAAAAGACTGGCGAAGAAGCTAGATGATGCTCTTTGGGTATACAGAACGGCATTCAAAACACCTCTTGGGATGTCCCCATACCAACTGGTATATGGAAAAGCCTGTCATTTACCACTGGAGCTGGAACATAAAGCCCTCTGGGCTCTCAAGCTACTAAATTTTGATAGCATTGCTGCTGGTGAAAAAAGAGTCTTGCAGCTGCAAGAAATGGAGGAGTTCAGATCTCAAGTCTATGAAAATGCCAAAATCTATAAAGAAAAGGCAAAGAGAAGACATGACCTCAATCTGACACCCAGGAGCTTCGAAAAAGGACAGCAAGTGCTCCTCTACAACTCCAAATTGAGACTTTTCCTGGTAAACTCAAATCAAGGTGGTCAGGACCCTTTCTTGTCACAAAAGTCTCACCATATGGACACATAGAAATCATGGAGGAAAGTTCAAAGAGGACTTTCACTGTGAACGGACAAAGGCTCAAACACTACATGGGCAACATGGGGAAAAACCCCAAAATGAAGTATCATCTCAATTAATGAAGGAATCGTCGAGCTATCAACGCTAAAAGAGCACTTCGTTGGGAGGCAACCCAACCTAAGGTAGTTTTCTTTTCATTGTCATTTCAATAAAAATCACAAGTAGTTTTCCCTGTATTGTGAGGAGCTAAGTTTGGTGTTACACACCAAAATAATACAAGAGTGAATGTGTAATTCTAAGTTTGGTGTTCCACCAAAGATTTCAGTTAGAATCACACTACACTCCTTCAATGGCAAATTGCTAGCTCCAACCAATTAGGGGAACCACTTAACAGTAGTTTAGTTTCTAGTTCATAGTTGTTTTGTTAATAACAACACATGAGGTTCTCTACATGTATTCAATTTGTTGTACTAGGCAAGGAACTAAGTTTGGTGTTCACACACCAAACTATGTTCAGAAATTCACAAGCATACATGAATGCTAACTATTTCTCAAGTGCTTTGGGAACAAGCAACTTCCAACAACTTTGCAGGAATCTTCTGGAGAAATGGTGCACTATCATCCAAGGAGGTGAAGAAGGATGCAAAAACTATGGATGATGACAAAGGGATAGCTAGAAGCTACCACCCGAAGGTTGCATTATTACTTCACTCCATATACTTGGAATGCAAAAAAATTGGAAGTCCGAATGTGCCCTTGATTAATAGTTACTCTTTAGTTTAAATTATTAGAATTTAATGTCTGTTTTCCTTGCGTTTGTCACATGTGTGCTGATCTAAGTTACCTGTTTTCATTTTCACCTTGCTTACTTGTATGCCTGTCCTTTTGAATCAAATAGAAAGAGAATGTATGTTATGAAAAACTAGAGTGATGTTCAATTTGTGGAGTAAGTTCCTAAGTTTATGGTGTGGTAATAGATTAGCTAAGTTGGTTCACCAACAAGGTAGGAAGGCAACTATCTGTCCTGAATCATATGCTTAAAACACACCCCATGAGACTAGCTACATAATAAGATCCTAATTAGAAAAAGGGAAAGAAAAATGAAAGTTGAGAAATAAAGAAAAAGAATAAGAAATAAGGCTAGGCACCAAGCGTTGAATCTTAAGGCATGTCTGTGGTGCTCCTGTGCAAAGGATATACTTGGATGAATAAGCTCTCAGGGGTGCCTTATCACTTGGTAACTTGGGTTAACTAACCCGGGATTATCAGCTGAAAGTCCACTATCAAGAGTAACCTTTGCTATAGAACACTTAGTAACCCAAAGAGGTACTGGACACCAAGGTCTCAAGTAAGAAAATAACAAACCATGTGTCTATGGTGTGTATGTATGGAGAAAAGAGACTTGAGGGAGTAAGTCCTTAGGGCTGTCTTAACACCTAGCACCTTGAACTAACTGGTTCGGGAGTGCTGGCTGAAAGGTTATCTTAAAGAGTCGCCCCCTCACAAAGCACCTAGTCTAAGAACATAATCAAACCCTGAAATTACAAAGGGATCAATGAATAAAAGTCTCATAGGGTGCAATCAAGTGAGTATTCCAGGGCATGATAAAGGTCTGAAAGCCAGTGAAGGAATGAACCTAAGTTGCTATGCATGAAACCCCATAAAACCAAGGACATGACTTCCACAATAATGACTCATTTCTCTTGTCATTTCAGTCATCATTCTTATGTTCCAGTACTTGCTTAGTGACAAGCAAGCTTTAAGTTTGGTGTTGTGATGCCAGGGCATTTCGGCCAGTTTCACTGACCTCTTCTTTACTGTTTTAGGGAAGTTTCATGCATTTTCTTAGGAAATAAGCAAGTTTTGGGTAGAATTTCACTTACATCTTGATTTAAGCAAACATTGTGAACTTTACATGATTTCATGAGAATTATGCATAAATTAAATGACATTGGATGATGCATGACTCATAACTTGGATTAGAGCTTTGATGCATTTTATTTGCTTGATTTCAGGACAAAGGAAGCAAGGAAGAGCCACGTTAGTAGTACTAACGTGACCACTAACGTGGAATGGGAGCTAGATTGCAACGTTAATGAGAAAAGTGATCGTCAATAACGCCTTCGTGAGCCATCATAGCCCACGTTAGTTGCCACATTAACTACGTTAACGTGGAAGCTAACGTGGAAGAGAAGTAAAGCTCCAACATTAGTGGTAAAAGTGAATGCCACTAACGTTGGAAAAAGGGGCACACCTAGCCACGTTAAGAGTCACGTTAAGTACATTAACGTGAGCTCTAACGTGGAAGGAACAAAGAAGTGCCAACGTTAGTGACACTCACCTTTGTCACTAACGTTGGACTAAGCCACTATTAGCCACGTTAGTTGCCACGTTAATTGCATTAACGTGGAAGCTAACGTGGAGGAAAGGAATGATGAGCCAACGTTAGTGACACTCACCTTTGTCACTAATGTTGGAGATGGCTATCACTACCACGTTAGAAGTCACGTTAACCTAAGTAACGTGAACTCTAACCTGGGAAGAAGGGGTGTTTGGAGCGTTAATGACAAAGGTAAGTGTCACTAACGCTCTCGAGACTAAGGCATGCCCACGTTAAGAGCAACGTTAGTTATACTAACGTGGACTCTAACGTGAGAAAATGGGGCTAAGAGCAACGTTATTGAAAAAGGTAAACCCCAATAACGTTCGTGAAGGATCAAGAGGCAACGTTAGTGGTCACGTTAGTGCCACTAATGTTGAAGTTAACGTGAACCATCTTGGGCTAGAAACGTTAGTGAGAAAGGTGATTGTCACTAACATTCTCGAACCCACATTTTCACTTAAACGTTAACACCACTAACGTCCAAGCTAAAGTCCATGCCTGCTTCACACTTTCTCTACAAGTAAAGCTGAGCCCACTGAAGATTCCAAACTGTTTCAACTCAAGATTCAAAGGCCCATATCCAAGACTTGAAGAGCCAACTAGAAGAGCAGAAGAGTAGTATATATAGGAGTAGTTTTGAACTAGAGGGCAGCTTTTGGGGGATTGAGAGAACTACTCTCTGTATAATTTTACTTTCTTTGCAACTTCTAGTTTTACTTTCATAATGCATTCTCCATCTTTGTTTTCCGTTCCCAGAGCTATGAACAACTAAACCCCTTTCATTGGGTTAGGGAGCTATGTTGTAATTTGATGGATCAATAATAGTTTTCATTATTCTTCTTCTTTCTTTTCTCTTGATTTTACTAGAAAGCTTTCAATCTTCATCCAATTGGGTAGTTGTCTTGGAAAAGAAGCTATTCATACTTGGATCTCTTCGGAACCTTGGAAGAGGAATGAAGAGATCATGCTAGAAATGCTTTCTCATGTTGGACAAAATTGAGGTTTGGATGGATATAGTGACATATAATCCTACCAACACTTTGATTTGGAAATGCATGTGGTATAATTAGTGACCATACTTCATCTCTTCTTATGAGCAATTGGACCAAGAAATTGGCTATTGATCAAGATTTGAGAGATTGAATTACCAAGGAATTGGAATTCAATCACTTAAGATTGCCAAGGAGATCAATGAATGCATTGATTGAGGAAGAGATGAAAATGAACTTGATCAAGAGAATGCAACATCTCCTAAGCCCAATGAATTCCTCATTTCTGATCTCACCCATTCTCTTTAATATCTGCCATTTACTTTTATGCTCATCTTCCCAAATCCCCATTTAAGATTCTGCAATTTACTTTCCGCCATTTACATTCAGCTCTTTATTTCAAGTATTTATATTTTCTGCTATTTACTTTCCCGCCATTTAATTCCCTGCAACTCTCACATCAAATTCTGCTTAGCTCAACTTGAACATTCCTCTAATTAAAGTTGATTGACCAATCAATCCCTGTGGGATTCGACCTCACTCTATTATGAGTTTTTACTTGATGACAATTCGGTATACTTGCCGAGGGAAATTGTTGAGAGACAAGTTTCCGTGCATCTCCTGCACCGCTTCCCATCTTACTAATGCCATTCTATTACTACCATCATCCTTACTCCACAAGAACCTTCTTTGCAGTGAAATCAATTTCTCAGCAACAGCTTTCGGCATCTTGAACAAACTCAAATAATACACAGGCAGACTATTTAATACCGATTTAAGCAGCACCAGCTTTCCAGCCTTATTCAGAAGTTTAGCATTTCATAGACTGAGCTTCTCCTCTACTTTGTCTATTATTGACTTCCAGGTCTTCACCAGCCTTGGATTTGCACCTAAGGGAATACCTAGGTACTTGACTGGAAGGGTCTCACCCATACACCCCAACAATTGGTACATATTTTGGATCCAATGTTCTTCACAATTTATCGGAATGAAGCTCGACTTGTCAAAATTAATGCTGAGTCCTAACATCAACCCAAAGCATCTCAACAGCCGCTTGTAATTCATGATTGTGTCATCCTCTGGTGGACAGAACAGAATTGTGTCATCAACAAACTGAAGATGTGACAGTGCTACACCATCTCTCCCCACCAACAAAGGTGATATACGCCCGTTCCTGACTGCCTCTCCCACCAATCGATGTAGAACATCCACAACCAGTACAAATAAGAACGGAAAAAGCAGGTCACCTTGTCTCAGACCTCTTTCCATCTTGAACGGCTTGGATGGCGATCCATTTATCAGAACCGACATAGATGCTGTGGTCACACACTCCATAACCCACGATCTACATCTATATCCAAACCCCATCTTCTGCAAAACAATGTCCACCAAGCTCCACTTGACTCTATCATATGCTTTTTGGAAATTTAACTTGATTATTGCTGCCTCCTTTTTTCTCAGCTTAAACCAGTTTACCGTTTCACATGCGATAAGTGCCCCATCATGAATTTTTCTGCCCCTTACAAAAGCACTCTGAGTTTCTCCTACTAATGCTGGCATCACTGATCTCATCCTCTTAACCAAAACCTTAGAGATAACCTTGTAAACGCACCCAACCATGCTTATAGGTTGCAGATCTTATATCTCCTTTGCTCCAATGAATTTAGGAGCCAGCGCCACCCAAGTGATGTTGGAGTCTGTTGGTAACCTTGACGTTTGAAAGATACTGCAGTCGTGAATTCCGATCCAATCTCACCCCAATACCTCTTGACAAAATTCATGTTGTACCCATCGTAACCTGGTGCCTTAGAAGACTCACAATCCCACACAGCTTCTCTGATCTCCTCCACTGTCGGTAGCGCCTCCAGATTTACAAAATCTTCCTGCCTTATCCTACTTACCAGACTATCTCCGAAGCTCATCAGAGGAGACTTATCCTGGTGATATAATTCTTTGTAGAATTCGTTAATAGCAATTTTTATTCTGGCTTGGTTTCTGACCAGTCTGCCGTTGATTAACAGTGCATCTATCCGATTATTCCTCCTTCTTGCTGAAGCTATGTTGTGAAAGTACCTTGTAGTTTTGTCCATCTCCTTTGCTTGCCGAGACCAGGACATCTATTTCCAATGGACTTCTTTCCTGACATACCATCTCTCACAGCAGGTAACCAGCGCCTTTCTTCTAGCCTCCATCGTTCCATCATACACCCCATTACTAACCAAATCATCAATCTTCTTGATTTCTTCCTCAAACTTCGTAATCTTCTTGTCCATATCCCCAAATTTAGCCTTATGCCAATTCTCTAACGGGATCGTCAAAGCCTTCAACTTGTCTGTGAACTGCATCTCTCCCAAACCTCTCCATTCCTCTTTCACAAAGCTGAGAAAGCCTTCATGCGTAAACCATGAATCTAGACTTCAGAACGGTCTTGGACCTCTTCTCTGCCTCATGCACTCTATGATGATAGGGTAGTGATAATAGGCATATATATAATAGAAGAAGAAGATAGAAGGGGATAGATAATAGGCATATATATAACATTTTGATTACAGTGATTGCATTATCTTGTATTTTCTTGGAGTAGTATTTCTTTTTTTTTATCATCTTCCAAAATTCAGTCTTGTTTGTTTTAACTGTACATCCTCAATTAATAGAATAAATTTCAAGGGGATGAATCCTATTAGATAATATATAATTATGATTACTAACATAGAAGTATGTATATTTAACGCAATTTTCACAGTAATTAATTAAAAAATTCCTTTATTGTCTATTAGTTCGATTGATGCAATTGATTTCTTATCTTTCCATGCACTCTAGAGACTTTGGAATCCTTCTTCATGTAATTGATATTGTTAATATATTTCTAGTATATCTCAATTAATGATAATTAGTATGTACCTCTTGAGTAAAACAAATGTTTCAAATTCCTTGTCCTTATTTCCTGGCATATATTGATGAGCTTCTTTGAAATCAATTTGTCTATTAAAAAAATATAAGTCATTAGTCGTCAACAAATTGAAGTTTGTACACAAAAATATCTATATCAATGAAAAAATTTGAAGATTAAAATTATATGAAGACTAAATTATACCAAGAAGTAACTACACGCATTTACTAAGAACATAAATTACCTGTGGTGAAAGTAACAAATTTCTTTAAAACTCACATTTTTAGTAAATTCTCCACTTATTCCATCTATTTTTTCTTCTTTGATTAAAATTTTTGTAGTTGACTGAGAAACACTTCGATATAGAGCAACATATAATTGTCCATGGCTAAACATATATTTAGGAAGATATATAGATCCCTACTTTAGGAATGGTCTATCCTTGTAATTTATTTATTATTATTGCAAAATTCAACCTTACAGAAAATTACTTCCTGATAAGTATAAAGGGTAGTTTTGAATTTTCTGTTGTTTTGTGTTTTATCCGAGGCAAGAAAGCTCCTTTTTCACAGTGATGGCCGGTTAAAATTTCTACATCTAACATGTTTTGAAAAGTTCCACAATATAGTAACCTTGTACCATTACATAAGCCGGCCTTAGGTACTATGTTTCTCAATAATATCAAAGGTGCACCTTTTTTCTACCTTCAACACATGAGATGGCGACCCGCCTGTAGAAATTGAGTTAAGGTATTCTTGTTGATATAAATTATTAGCATCTCCTTCTACCTCATCAAATGATACTAAATTTTATTCATCTCCTGAAAATTGGTTGATAATTATATGATTAAGATGTTGTATAGCATGATTTTTTTATGTCAATATTGTCCTTTCTACCATGTAAGATGCGTCCTACCCATGAGATTGTAAGTTTGGAAATGTTTCTTCTATTAAGTTGTGTAACAATATTTCACTTTTTCACGGAATTGTCATATTTGCTTGTATCCGTACAAAGTCTTCATGTATAGTAGGCTCAATTCCATCACCAATGCGCATAAGATACACAACAAAAATATGATTATTAGAAGATCGCATATTTTGTCGCAAATGGAGAATTTGAGTGGAAGCCCATAAATGACACTTAATTATGGAAGCCCATAAATGACAAATAATATAAATGGTATATTATTTTCTAATATGTCTCTCAAAGTACGGTTTATTGATTGCACCGATTCGTTATTTGCCATCGGTGCTTCATCTCAAATTATTGTCGTTGTTTGTCTAATCAGCTTTGCAAGATCTGATTGTTTGCTTTTGTTGCAAATGGAGGATGGTTATGCATTGATTGGGATCTTAAACCTAGAATGAGCTGTTCGACCTTCAAGCAATAATATTGCAGCTATTCCTGACAATGCAATTACTAAGACAATATGACCTTTATTTCTCAATTCTGCAATTATAGCTCTGTAAAGAAATGTTTTGCCTGCTCCTCCCGGCCCATCAACAAAGAACACTCCACTTTTTCTTCAATTAATTGTATTCATATTGCACTTGAAAGCTTTACATTGGTCATTGTTCAATCTTTCTATGGAACACAGGTCTTCCCGGGGTGCTTCGACGGATAGTTCTTCTTAGATATCTCTGAGTATCAAGTTGTTATTGTCATTTTTAGAAGTTAGAATGAGCAAATCGTATTGTGTAATCTATTTTCTGTAACACCCTCACTATCAGAATGTCACGCTTCTGGCTGTGCCACTCTGATAACTAGGAAATTATGATGACTTCTATACTTAATAATAATAAAATATGAGCCTTTAACTCAAATACCGGATCGCTATTTCTTTGAAAAATCAGAAGTTCTTTTTATTTGAAAACAAATATGCATATGCATATATACAAAACTTCTTATGCAAGTAACTTACAAATGTTAGATACATACATATCATACAGCTTCTATCCCTCTTACAAAATTCTAATCACAAAGGCGAGGGAAAACTATGACGAATATATGTACCAGAAACAGCTCCGCTAAGGACTTATAAGAAAAGACTTCATCAACTTCCTCGTCCGTCCTGAAAAGAGAAGTCTGTAGGGGAGTGAGAACATTGTCCTCGAAAGGGTTTTCAGTAAGAGGTTTTAAGAATTGTCGTAAGAAGATATTTAAAATAAAACTATTTTCAAAACGCAGTGATTATTAGTTTATTATTCAAATATAAAATTTGTATTTTGCTTACAAAAATTTCATGCAAAATAACATTTTAACCAAAACTTACCACTGATCCAATCAATCATAGCCTCCGGCCCAAACATAACCAATCACGGCCTTCGGCTCAATATAAAATCAAATCTCGGCCTCTAGCCCAAATTAAATCACCTCGGCCTGTGACACAATTTAAAACAATTCACCATCGAAACTCAATCTCAAACAGAATCAATCACAAACACAAACAAATTCAAGGCAAACACATAAAAAGAACAGTTACAGCAAGTATCACAGTTACTAGTTAAAGAGAATTCAACCAAAATACTTAAGCACACCCAAACAAATCACACAAATGCAATATGATGCATGCATGTCCTACTGGCCATCAGTTCACGTGTCGATTACTTTGCCAGAACCCGACACATTCGGTAGCTAACCCGGATGTCGTCCTCTTAAAAATCGGTGAGCGGTACAATACCACAATCTTCACATCGTGAGCGGTAAACCACCTCGATCCCCACCATCTGCGGATGGTATACCACCTCAATCTCCACAGATATTTTCAATTAGAAAATAGCACACACGTGGGCGGTAAATAATCACGATCCCCACCATTTGTGGGCAGTACACCACTACGATCCCTACAGACATTGCGACACTGGACAAGCAGTACACCACCACAATCCTTAACAGGTCAAAATTCACATTCAAAACCAAATATTTCTTTAAATCCTTGGCCGAAGCAAGTGGGAATAAGCGACAACTCTTGCATACTGCCCAGGTATTCCAAATATTAAAATCTTTCTTTTAAGAACAATTCAGATCCATTTTTCTTTCATAAAACTTCTTTTTACCAAAACAAAGTCTCAAATCAACCTCATAATAAATCATCTTTTCATAATAAAACCAAAATCAAATATTATGATTCTTAAACCAAAGTTTCCTTTAAATAATAGTCCAAACAAAATCTCAGAGTTTTATAAAAATTTCAGTAGCATCTTCTCTAAAACTAGGACATTTACCACCCATCAAGGGTACTAGCTTTATAAAAAGAACTTCTGATTTCTCAAAGAAATAGCGATTTGGTATTCGAGTTAAAGGCTCAAATTTTATTATTATTAAGTATAAAAGTCGTCATAATATCCTAGCTATCAGAGTGGTGCAGTCAGAAGCATAACATTCAGATAGTAAGGGTGTTACATTTTTCGTGCTAAAGGAAGATATCATTTATATCGCTGAGTAGCTGATTTGTTAAAGCTGTTGTAGTACTGGTTGACGGATAAACATCCACTACATATGAAAAAAATTCATCCCATAGACTTTTTACATCTGTAGGCTCACAAAATATTAAGATGGTTGCAAACAACCTTCGTAAAGCACATGGCAATCGTAAAACAAAAGTCTCAACCAAACATGCACGAATGCTATTGTCACTCTATAACAATCCTCGGTGTTGAGCAGATTGCTTGAAGGACGAATATTGGACCCCATTCATTTTAGCAAGTCATCTCAACTGGTTGGTCCTCTAACATTAGATAGCAGAATATGCAAATAGAATTTTTCTCCTTCGAAAGGCAATACAGTATAAATTCGACTGATAGATCTCCTCTGTGTCTTACACTAATTGTAATAACCTAACTTTTGACACATCATGACCGATGCCAAACGTTTAGGTGTTACTTGTTGTAAGGACCTACTTGGCTCTAGACTCGAATGTCATAAGCAATTGTTAATATAAGCCTTTATCGGTTTAGTGTGGTTAACTTATTAATCATGAAAAATCATTTAGATGTTCACAAGGCTAATACTTAAAGTTATATCGCAAATAAATACATGGTAGTAGAAAATATACATATATATGCATATTTACAGATATACATATGAAATAAACTTGGAGATACATGTCATCAATTAAAAATGCCTAGTACTACACCAGGTTATATACATAAAAAAGGGAAGACAATCCCAACCGTCATACGGATTCTCTAGACTAGAACTGATCTATTAGGAGGTCCTACCCCTTTGAGAAAAAAATATATACTACAAAAGTGAGGGGAAAGTAGTACTAAGATCACCAAAAGGGAGTAGAAGATCTGCCGTGCCTATCTCTGGAGTGACCTCTGAACCTCCTCCTAATAATCGGCCCAAGATCTCTCGGGAAGCGGCTCCTCGTCGGACTCTGAGTCCTCCTCTGACTCATCATTCCAGACGGAAAAATCGTCCAAAGGGTTGGCCTACATAGCTGCTGCCACGAATTCCTGAAGGTCGTCAGACTCGATGGGCTGAGGTGCGAAAATAGGAAGGTGCTTCACAAGATCTAAGTTAGTCTCATATGCGTGCAGAGCATCCGGGAGAAGCAAATCGCAGCGTGGTGATAAACCCCATTTTTAGGATTTATCTTATATTTATTTTAGGAAATTTATGACCTTTTACCCACATTTATTCAATGAAATAGCATGATTTTTGTGCTTAAGTGTGAAAACATGCTTTTTGGGCCCTTAATTGCCAATTTTGATTCACCTTTGATTCCACTAGATTACTTGATTTGTGTGTTAGTGATTTCAGATTGAAAAGGCTAGGAATGGATCAAAGGAATGGAGAGAAAAGCATGCAAAGTGGAGAAATTATGGAAAAGCAAGGATTTGGGATGCTGAGACCTATGCGCACGCGCAGCAGACGCGCACGCTGGATTGTGACATCGCATGGCAATGCGTACGCGCACATGACGCGTACGCGTGGATGGAAATTTGTCAAGCGACGTGTACGCGTGACGTGCGTGTACGCGTCGATGTTCGCACGTGACCCACTTAAAGTGAATCCGCTGGGGGCGAATTCTGGGCTTCCTAGGCCCAAATCCAACTCATTTCTGATGCTGTTTAAACCAAGGAATGAAGAAGAATCAATATACTTTTAGACATTAGTTTACTTTAGATTAGTTTTGGAGGGAAAGTTAGTTTTAGAGAGAGAAGCTCTCACTTCTCTCTAGAATTAGGATTAGGTTAGATCTAGATTAGAATCTCTTAGATCTAGGTTAATTTCATGTTTTGATTTACTTTTCCTTTTGTAATTCTTCTTCTTCTACCTTTCCTCTTTCTATTTTTGCATCTAATTCTTGTAATTCTTTACTTTTATGTTGATGCTCTTCTATTTCTCTTTCAATGCAATTTATGATTGACGTTGCTTTATTGTTGAATTGCTTAATTCATGTTGTTTACTTTTATTGCCTTTTATGTGTTTGATGAAATGCTTCTTTTAACTTTAGTGTAGAATTTTCTCCTCTTGGCTTTGGTAGAGTAATTAGTGACTCTTGAGTTATCTAATGCCTTTGTTGATTAAAGATTAGAAGTTGCTAGTTAATTTAAATGCCTCTAAAGCTAGTCTTTCCTTAGGAGTTGATTAGGACTTGAGGAATCAAATTGATTCATCCACTTGACTTTCCTCCATGGTTAGAGGTTAACTAAGTGGGAGCAATGGACAATTTGTTGTCACAATTGAGAAGGATAACTAGGATAGGACTTCTAATTCTCATTCCTTGCCAAGAGCTTTTCTAGTTGTTAGTTAATTTCCTTTGCCATTTATATTTCTTACCTATTACCCCCAAAACCCCAAAATACATCTCATAAACAATAACAAGGCACTTTATCGCAAATCCTAGGGAGAACGACCCGAGGTTTAAATACTTCGTTTTATAATTTTAGGGGTTTGTACTTGTGACAAACAAATTTTTGTATGAAGGGATTAGTGTTGGTTTAGAAACTATACTTCGACGAGATTTCATTTGTGAAATTCTAAACCGTCAAAAATCCGTTCATCAAAATGGTGCCGTTGCCGGGGAATTACAATGATGTTATGTTATTGGTTATTGTATATATGTGAATATTGTGAATAACTTGATTTTTTTGGATTGCTTGTTAGTTTTTGCTAGTTTTATGATTTTTTTCATTACTTCTTATTAGCTTTTGTTCTTATTTTCTCTTTTCATCATGAATTCTCACTTTTGCTATGAGTTTGGTTCTAACTATGTTGTAGGAAATAAGGACTACAAGGAGGATGTGTATCAAGGATGGGATAATCAAAGGTGGGAGGAGCCATATGCAAATGATCAATCTTCATGGCAACAACCTCCACCAATAGACTATGAACAAGAGCCATTCTTTGATGCATATCAATCCAATGGCTATCGTGAATCTCCTTGTGACTTTCAAGAACCACCACCATATACCTACGAGTCATATCCTCAACATGAACCTCAACCATACTCACAAGCCTCTTTTCACCAAACAACTCCACATGACCCTAACCCATATACACAATACCAACCACCTTATGAACCATATGAGCCATACATGGAACCACCATTTCAATATCAATACTCCCAAGAACTACCTCAATATACACCACCATACCCTTACCAAGAAGAACCACCTTCCTATTATGAACCCTTTCTCCAAGACAATGAACCCTTTTATCCACTCCAATCCTTAATGGATGAAATCCTTAGCCTTATACTTCAAGGGCAAGGAGAAATACAAAGGGAGACACTAAAGTTTGTGGCTACCTTGACCAAGGTAGTAAGCACTTTAGCCTCCCAATACTTGAGCACTCAAAGTACTCCCATGGTCACATGTGGAGAATTAATTGAAAAGCATAGCATGAAGGAGAGATTGAAAAATCCGGTGAAAATGAGGGATGCTATTTTGTATTAGAGCAATTGAAGGAGCCTATGATCATTGAAGAAGAGGAAGAAGTGGTTGAAGACTTAGGAGATGCGGAACCTCCTTGGGAACTTAGAGTCGAAGAGAACCTCTCCAAAATGATTGAATTTGATGTTGAGGAGGAGAGTGCACAACCTCCAAAACAATTTTTAAATGAAGACTTGGAAGGAATGGAGCAAGAATTGAGTCCCCTTGGAGATGAAGATCATGCATCCAATTTACTTGGTGGTGAATCCTTTGAGTTTTAAGAACTTTCTCCTAATAAGATAGAAAGCAATGTGGAGGTAGATTTCTCTCAACCTCTCATTTATAATTTGAGTGATGGAGAAGAGTTAGATGAAATTGATGAACAAAGGATTGAAAGTGAAGAAGTTTGTAAAGAGGTGAAGGTTGATAAGGAAGACTATAAGCAAGTAGAGCTTGTAAGGATATTAGAGACAGCCCTCCCCAAGCCATCACCATCCATTCTTTCATTCAAGTGGGTAAATTCCTTATACTTAAGCTTTATAATTCCTCTTGAATATGGTTTGCTTAAGACGGAAGGTCAACTTAGAAATATTTGTGGCTTTTAGAGCAAGAGGGAGATGGTTATGGTGACATGTTCAAAGCATAATAGCAAGGGTTGATATAGTACTAGATTGCTTGGGTTTAGGAGGATGTTTGGTCGCTTACATTAGAATTCTAAAGTCATGCCACCCGGATGGACTAATAATGATCAACTTCAAGACGGGCGTAAAAATAAAGTGTGGGATCCCGGATCGCACAAGGAGAATCAATTTTGGGAGCCCCAAGCTTGTGAAGAACTCCATCAACACTTGGTGCAATGATGAACGGATTATTGATGGTATAGAATTTCTCTAATGAGATCTCGTTGCAAGTATAGTTTCTAAACCAAACAATAGTCCTTTCATACAAAAGATTGTTTGTCATAAGTACAAACCCCTAAATTTATAAACCGAAGTATTGGAACCTCGGGTCGTTCTCCCTGGGATTTGCAATAAAGTGTCTTGTTATTGGTTATGGAGTATGTTTTGGGGTTTTTTGAGATTTTAGACAAGAAACATAAATGGCAAAAGAAATAAGCTAACAACTAACAAAGCTCTTGGTAAGGTATGAGAACTAGAAGTCCTATCCTAGTTATCCTCCTCAATTGTGACCACAAATTGTCCATTGCTACGACTTAGTTAACCTCTAACCATGGAGGAAAGTCAAGTGGATGAATTAACTTGATTCTACAAGTCCTAGCCAATTCCCAAGGGAAAGACTAACTTTAGTGGTATCCAAATCAATTAGCAACTTCTAATTATCAATCAACAAAGAAATTAGATAACTCAAGCGTCACTAATTACTCTACCTAGGCCAAGAGGAATAAAATCTACACTAAAATCCAACCAAGCATTTCATCAAACACTTGGAAGGCATAAAAGGAAAGCTTAGGAAATTGGCAACAAAAATAGAATCTAACCACAATTATTACAAAGAATTAACAACAACAATCAAAAGAAGCACAATTACTATGAATTACCTCTAATTGAATTGAAAGAGAATAGAAAGAACAAGAGTAGATCTGCAACAAAGCATAGAAATAAACTAGAAGAGATTAGAACAAAAGAATAGAGGAATCATGAATGTAACAACAAAGAATTAAGAAGAAGAAGTAGAAGAAAGCATGAATCAAAACCTAGATCTAAGAACTAAACCTAAACCTAATCCTAATTCTAGAGAGAAGAGAGAGCTTCTCTCTCTAGAAACTAACTCTAAACTAATCCTAATGAGTGTAAATGATGCTAAGTGTGTGAATGATGATGATTCCCCTTCAATGCTTGGTCCTTATATGCATTTTGGCGCCAAAGTTGGTTTTAAACCGGGTCCCACAGCTCTCAGAAATTGCTGGGCACGTTTTCTATTAAAAAATCACGTGCGGAGACCGGTGCGTACGCATACAGTGCGCGTGTGCATCCCTGAAGATTTCGCGATCCACGCGTGCACGTACAGTGCGCGTGCACGTGGATGAAGATATCCAAATCTTTAGCTTTTTCATGTGTTCTCCACTTGCATGCTTTCGTCTTCACTCCTTTGATTCATTCCTAGCCTTTTCAACCTGAAATCACTTAACAAACAAATCAAGGCATCTAGTGGAATCAAAGGTGAATTAAGATCATCAAATTAAAGGTCTAAAAAGCATATTTTCACACTTAAGCACAAATTAGGAGACAATCATGAAACCATGCTATTTCATTGGATAAATGTGGGTAAAAGGTCATAAAATCTCCTAAATCAAGCACAAGATAAACCCTACAAATGGGGTATATCAACCTCCCCACACTTAAACCAAGCATGTCCTCATGCTTAAACCAAGAGAAAGCAAAGGGTGTCAACATTTATTCAATGAAATCTAACTAAATGCAACCTAAACTATATGCAACTATCTACATGAATGCACTTGCTTGGTCAAAATAAATCAATTCCCAAGAGAACATATATAAGCACAAGGTCTAAGGGTATTAATAACCATGCCAAACCACAATTGAATTGAAGCTATTAAATATTTTTACAAACTTGCATGAAGAGATGATCATAGGTGAAAACATGTAATTGAGTCATCGAACCCTCACCGGTAGTGTTTGCACTCTATTCGCTCAAGTATTTAGGGTTGATTCACTCAATTCTCCCCTAATCATGCTTTCTAATATTTGTTTTTTTTCTAACAATCAACATATATTTCATGTATGCATACACATATCATGAGGTTTTTTCATTGGTTGTAGTGGGGCTAGGGTCAAGGTAAGATACATATTTGGTCAAGTGGACTTGAAATTTGAATCTTTGATAAGCTTAAACTTCCCACCTAACCTATGACATCCTATACAATTCCAAACTAACCTAACTACCCATTTTTCACTTTTTTTCTTCTCATACTCATGCATTTTCTTTTCATTTCACAACACATATGCATTGATTTTATTGAACTTTACTTTGGGACATTTTGTCCCCTTTTTATTTCTTTTTTTTTCTTTTCCATATTTTTTTTCTTTTGTCTTTCTCATTTTTTTCTTTCTTTCGAACTATATACAAGAACATCAATGCATAAGGTCTAACATTTGATTAATACATGAGCATATACCCAATTCCCAATATTTACAACAAAAATACAAAAATACCCTTTTTATTCACCCAATATCCCAAGTTTTCCCACACTTGAATGACACACACACTAGCCTAAGCCAATCAAAGATTCAAATAGAGGACTTTTATTATTTTTTACTTTAGGGCTTGTAATGTGCTAAATTAAGAACAAAGTGGGTTAATCGTAGGCTCAAATTGGCTAATAATGGAAGATAAAAGGTAAGGCTATTTGGGTAAGTGAGCTAAATGAAATGATGGCCTCAATCATATAAATGCATGAATACACAAAATAATGGAAATAAAGAATCAAACAAATCAAAGATTACAATAATAGAAAGAGAATAATGCTCACAAGAAGGAAAATAAGTGGTTATAAGATGTAACCACACCATTAGACTCAAAACTCGCAAGCTTGTGTTCTTAGCTCAAAAATATGGTCCACAATATATATATATAATTCAAGCAAGTTCTATGAAAGGTTTTTATTCAAATCAATTGGTGCCCTATAGATAGAAATCTTAAAAAATTTCATTATTTTGACTAAGCTTATTATGTATATATATGCAAAAATAAGAAAATGCAAGTAAAAAATCCTAAAAACCTAAAATGAAATGCAAAAGTGTGAGATTAGAAATTTCTCACCCAAAATCGTCGACTGGTTGGACGACCTCCCTACACTTAAAAGTTTGCACTGTCCTCGGTACATTCAAAGATGAACAAGGGGGTACGACGACTCTCCGGGTTGCTACTTTCAGCTGGTAGGTCAACCGGTTGCTGCATGTTCTTTGTCTTGCTTCTATTTTTGCTTGTGGTGCATTGTCATGAAAAGTATAAAATAACACCATAAGATGAGAAAATACAAAAGTAAGGAAGCATACATTGTTGGAATGAGGTACTAATCACTAGAATTGAGTGAGTGAATTAGTGTGACATTAATGACAAAAAGGTGTGTGAATTCTAAATTGGGCACCTTTTAGAATACACATTAGCATAAAAAGTGATGTCACAAAAGAAGCATGCACTTCACTTATCCAAGTGTGCTTGAGATGCTTTAAGTAAACTTGTAAGGTAAGACAAGCATTAAAGAAGCACAAAAGTATCCAAGCCAAATATATATGGATGCATATGATCAAGAAGCACAATGCATTAAGATAAATGCTCAACATCCAATATCAAGAGATTGCCTAATCAAAGAATAGGGTTCAAATCACATGGTAGCCAAATCATGCAATTCAAGAAGAGTTAAAAGCTCGAAGGTGATTCTCATCACTTGGTATTTTAAAAAAAGTAAGCATGAAGAACTTAAAATCAAGTAGCAAAATATAAACTCAATAATAACATCCAACAATGAACATCTAAAAACATTCATGCTAAAATAGCGTTTAGGCAATAAGAGGCAGCAATGTATAGTAAACAAAATCAATAATCCAACACTTATAATGAAATGAAAAACTAAACTAAAACTAAACTAATTAACTAACTAACTAACTAATTAACTAACTAAAATAAATGGTTATCAATGGTGTTTGGAAGTGTTGGATGAGGGGTAGAAGAAGGGAAGAAGACAAGAGAAGGAAAGAAATGGAAATAGGAGAAGAAAAGAAATGTAATGAAGGGAGGACATCCGCGCGTAAGCGTGCATAGCGCGCGCGCGTGGATGGTGGTGCAATGGATGCGACGCATACGCGTACATGGCGCGTCCGTGTCGATGGCTTATTTCGAGAGTGATGTGTACGCGTCAGGTGCGCGTACACGTGAGTGGTTTCGTGCCAAAGGCACAATGCAGGCGCAGCGTTCACACAACTCTCGGGTTTTTGGCTTGGGGGTGGAATTTCTCAATCCACGCGTACGCGTACATGGCGCGTCTGTGTGGAGGGGCGAAAATGCTTAATACACGCGTACATGTGCAGTGCGCGTACGCGTGGATGGTGCTCTATTTTTCAAAATTTTTCTATGTTTTTGCACCAATCCAAGCATTCTAAACCTCCAAACAGCTACCAAAACACCATAAAACTTTATTTAACATACTAAACTACCAAATAAACTCAACAAACAAAACAAAACATGAATTTAAACTAATTCTATCAATATGTACAAAAGAGAAAAATGAAAAGATTTTACCATGGTGGGGTGTCTCCCACCTAGCACTTTTGTTTATTATCCTTAAGTTGGACTTATGGGGAACTCCTCTCAAGGTGGCTTGTGCTTGAATTCATCTTGGAACTCCCAGCAATGCTTGGTTCTCCATTGTGCCCCAAGATTTTTCATGGATTGAGCCAAGTGTTGATGGAATTCTTCACAAGCTTGGGGCTCCCAAAGTTGATCCTCTTTTTGTAATCTGGGATCCCACACTTTATTTTCACACCCGTCTTGAAGTTGATCATCATTATTAGTCCATCCGGGTGGTAGGCACGATGAATTCTCAATGAAGTGACCAAGCATTTTCCTAGACCCAAGCGATCTAGCTCTATACCAACCTTTACAATGCCAACCACTAACCATCTCCCTTTTGCTTTTAAAGCCACAAATATTTCTAAGTTGACCATCCATCTCAAGCAAACCATATTCAAGGGGAATTATAAAGCTTAAGTATAAGGAATTTACCCACATGAATGAAAAAATTGATGGTGGTGGCTTGGGGAGAGGTATCTCCAATGTCCTTGCAAGCTCTACTCCCTTATATTCTTCCTTGATTGCCTCCACCTCTTCACAAACTTCTTCAACTTCAATCCTTTGTTCATCAATTTCATCCAACTCTTCTCCATCACTCAAATCATAAATGGGGGGTTAAGAGAAATCTACCTCCACATTGCTTTCTATCTCATTGGGAGAAGGTTTTTCACTTGCAAAGGATTCACCACCAAGAAGATTGGATGCATGGTCTTCATTACCAAGGGAACTCAATTCTTGCTTCACTCATTCCAAGTCTTCATTCAAAAATTGTTTTGGAGGTTATGCACATTCCTCCTCAACATCAAATTCATTCTTCTTGGGAGGGCTCTCTTCAATTCTAGGTTCCAATGGTGGTTCTGCATCTCCTAAGTCTTCAACCACTTCTTCCTCTTCTTCAATGAGCATAGGCTCCTCTAATTGTTCTAACACAAAGTGGCATTCCTCCTTCTCCACCGGACTTTCCAATCTCTCCTTCATACTATGCTCTTCTTTTGATCCTCCACATGTGACCATGGGATTGCTTTGAGTTCTCAAGCATTGGGAGGCTAAAGTGATTACTACCTTGGTCAAGGTAGCCACGAATTCTAGTGTCTTCCTTTGTATTTCTCCTTGCCCTTGAAGTATAAGGCTAAGAATTTCATCCATTGAGGATTGGAGTGGATAGGAGGGTTCGTTGTCTTGGAGAAATGATTCATAATAGGAAGGTGGTTCTTCTTGGTAAGGATGTGGTGGTGTATATTGAGGTGGTTCTTGGGGGTATTGATATTGGAATGGTGGCTCCATGTATGGCTCATGTGGTTCAAAAGGTGGTTGATATGGTGGATATGAATTAGGGTCATATGGAGGTGTTTGGTGAAAAGAGGCTTGTGAGTATGGTTGAGGTTCATGTTGAGGATATGACTGATAGGCATATGGTGGTGGTAATTGAAAATGATAAGGGGATTCACCATAGCCATTGGATTGATATGCATCAAAGAATGGCTCTTGTTCATAGTGTATTGGTGGAGGTTGTTGCCATGAAGATTGATCATGTACATATGGCTCCTCCCACCTTTGATTGTCTCATCCTTGATACACATCTTCATTGAAGTTCTCATTTCCTACAACATAGTTGTAATCACACTCATAGCCAAGGTGAGAATTCATGATGAAAATAGAAAATAAAGACAAAAGCTAATACGAAATAATGAAACAAAGTCCTAAACTAGCAAAAACTAGCAAGCAAGCCAAAAATCAAGCTATTCACAATATTCACATATATACAATAACCAATAACACAACACCATTGCAATTCCCCGGCAACAGTGCCATTTTGATGATTGGATTATTGATGGTATAGAATTTCTCTAATGAGATCTCGTTGCAAGTATAGCTTCTAAACCAAACAATAGTCCTTTCATACAAAAGATTGTTTGTCACAAGTACAAACCCCTAAATTTATAAACCGAAGTATTGGAACCTCAGGTCGTTCTCCCTAGGAATTGCAATAAAGTGTCTTGTTATTGGTTATGGAGTATGTTTTGGGGTTTTTTGAGATTTTAGACAAGAAACATAAATGGCAAAATAAATAAACTAACAACTAACAAAGCTCTTGGTAAGGTATGAGAACTAGAAGTCCTATCCTAGTTATCCTCCTCAATTGTGACCACAAATTGTCCATTGCTACCACTTAGTTAACCTCTAACCATGGAGAAAAGTCAGTGGATGAATTAACTTGATTCCACAAGTCCTAGCGAACTCTTAAGGGAAAGACTAGCTTTAGTGGTATCCAAATCAATTAGCAACTTCTAATTATCAATCAACAAAGGAATTAGATAACTCAAGTGTCACTAATTACTCTACCTAGGCCAAGAGGAATAAAATCTACACTAAAATCCAACCAAGCATTTCATCAAACACTTGGAAGGCATAAAAGGAAAGCTTAGGAAATTGGCAACAAAAATAGAATCTAACAACAATTATTACAAAGAATTAACAACAACAATCAAAAGAAGCACAATTATTATGAATTACCTCTAATTGAATTGAAAGAGAATAGAAGGAACAAGAGTAGATCTACAACAAAGCATAGAAACAAACTAGAAGAGATTACAACAAAAGAATAGAGGAATCATGAATGTAACAACAAAGAATTAAGAAGAAGAAGAAGAAGAAGAAGAAGAAAGCATGAATCAAAACCTAGATCTAAGAACTAAACCTAATCCTAATCCTAATTCTAGAGAGAAGAGAGAGCTTCTCTCTCTAGAAACTAACTCTAAACTAATCCTGATGAGTGTAAATGATGCTAAGTGTGTGAATGATGATGATTTTCCTTCAATCCTTGGTCCTTATATGCATTTTGGCGCCAAAGTTGGTTGTAAATTGGGCCCCACAGCTCTCAGAAATGGCTGGGCACGTTTTCTATTGAACAATCACGTGCGGAGACCAGCGCGTATGCGTACAGTATGTGTGCGTGTCCCTGAAGATTTCGCGATCCACACGTGCTCGTACAGTGCGCGTGCGCGTGGATGAAGATATCCAAATCTTTGGCTTTTTCATGTGTTCTCCACTTGCATGCTTTCCTCTTCACTCCTTTGATTCATTCCTAGCCTTTTCAACCTGAAATCACTTAACAAACAAATTAAGGCATCTAGTGAAATTAAAGGTGAATTAAGATCATCAATTTAAAGGTCTAAAAAGCATATTTTCACACTTAAGCACAAATTAGGAGACAATCATGAAACCATGCTATTTTATTGGATAAATGTGGGTAAAAGGTCATAAAAATCTCCTAATTCAAGCACAAGATAAATCCTACAAATGGGGTTTATCATGCAACTAATAAGGAATCTTGGGGCACAATGGAGGACCAAGCATTGGTGGATGTTCAAAGATAGCTTCAAGCACAAGTCACCTTGATAAGAAGCTCCCCATAAATCCAACTTAAGGACAATAAACAAAAGTGCTAGGTGGGAGACACCCCACCATGGTAACTTCTTTTCATTTTTCTCTTTTGTACATATTGGTAATTAGTTTGAATTTCTTATTTTTATTAGTTTGTTGAGTTTATTTGGTAGTCTATCATGATTGAATAAGGTTTTATGGTGGTTTGGTAGCTGTTTGGAGGTTTGGAGTGCTTGGATTGGTGCAAAAACATAGAAAAATTTTGAAAAATAGAGCACCACCCACGCGCACGCGCACGCCACGCGTACGCTTGCATCAAGCATTTTCTCCTATCCACGCGCACGCACCATGCACGCGTATGCGTGGATACTAAATTTCCACCTTTCAGCCAGAAACCGAGAGTTACGCGTGCACTGTGCGAACATTGCGCCTGAGGCACAAACCAACCCATGCGTAAGCGTGATGGACACGTACGTGTCCTCTCTCAGGTCTACCATGCACGCGTACACATGACCTGCTCGTACGCGTTGCGTCTATTGCACCATCATCCATGCGCACGTGCCATGCACGCGTACGCGTGGATGCCCTTCCTTCACTACACTTCTTTTCTTATCCTCTTTCCATTTCTTTCACTCTCTTTTCTTCTTCCCTTCTCCTATCCCTCATCCAACACTTCCAAACAACATCTATAACCACTTCTTTTAGTTAGTTGGGTTAGCTAGTTAGTAACTTAGTTTAGTTTTCATTTTATTTTCTCTTTTTTCATAATAAGTTTTGGATTATTGATTTAGTTTACCATATATTGCTGCTTATTACTAATTGAATGCTATTTTAGCATAATCATTTTGTTATTCATTGTTGGACTCTATCATTGAGGTCATATTTTGCTACTTAGTTTTGAGTTCTTTATGCTTACCTTTTGTGAACACCAAGTGATGAGAATTGCCTTCGAGCTTGTAACTCTTCTTGAATTGCATGATTTGGCCACCATGTGATTTGAACCCTAATCTTTGATTAGGAAATTTCTTGATAGATGTTGTGCATTTATCTAAATGCATTGTGCTTCATGATCATATGCATCCATATGCTTTTAGCTTGAATGCTCTCATGCCTCTTTAATGCTTGTTTTACCTTACAAGTTTACTTAAAGCATCTCAAGCACACTAGGATACGTGAAGTGCATGCTTCTTTTGTGACATCACCTTTTATGCTAATGTGTGTTCTAAAAGGCACCTAATTTGGGACTCACATCCCTACTATCATAAATGTCACACTAATTTACTCACTCAATCCTAGTGATTTACCTCATTCCAATAATTATGCTTCCTTGCTTTGGTATCTCCTTATCTTACGGTGTTATTTTCTACTTCTCATGAATGATGCACCACAAGCAAAAATAGAAGCGACAGAAAGAACACACAGCAACCGGTTGATCTACTAGCTGAAGGTAGCATTCCGGAAAGTCGCCATACCCCCTTGCTCATCTTTGAGTGCACCGAGGACGGTGCAAACTTTTAAGTGTGGGGAGGTCATCCGATCATTCGGCGTTCATGGGTGACAAGTTTCTAATCCCAACACTTTTGCATTTCATTTTTGGTCTTTTATAGGATTTTTGTTTCCATTTTTCTTATTTTTGCATATATATACACAATAAGCTTAATCAAAATAATGAAATTTTTTAAGATTTCTATCTATAGGGCATTTCAATTGAGTTGAGTGAAAACTTTTCATAGAACTTGCTTGAATTATATATATATATATATATATATATATATATATATATATATATATATATATTGTGGAATATGATTTTTGAGCTAAGAACACACAACCTAGTGAGATTTGAGCCTAATGGTGTGGTTACATCTTATAACCACTTATTTTCCTTCTTGTGTGCATTATTCTCTTTCTATGATTATAATCTTTGATTTGT
The DNA here is from genome assembly GCF_059453495.1 of Arachis ipaensis. NCBI lineage: Eukaryota > Viridiplantae > Streptophyta > Magnoliopsida > Fabales > Fabaceae > Arachis > Arachis ipaensis. Next base: position 100,946,489 of record NC_142442.1, on the reverse strand, counting down.
TTGATTCTTTATGTCCATTATTTTGTGTATTCATGCATTTATATGATTAAGGCCATCATTTCATTTAGCTCACTTACCCAAATAGCCTTACCTTTTATCTTTCATTGTTAGCCAATTTGAGCCTACGATTGACCTACTTGTTCTTAATTTAGCACATTACAAACCTTGAAGTGAAAAACAATAAATGTCCTTATTTGGATCTTTGATTAGCTTAGGCTAGTGTGAGTGTGTAACATTCAAGAGTGGAAAAACTTGGGACCTTGGTTGAATAAAAGGGTAATTTTGTATTTTTGTTACAAATATTAGGAATTGGGTACATGCGTATGTATTGATTAAATGTATAGACCTTATGCATTGATGTTCTTGTATATAGTTTGAAAGAAAGAAAAATAGAAAAAGAAAGAAAAAGAAAAAGAAACAAAAAGAAGAGTATGGAAAAGAAAAGAAAAAAAAATAGAAAAAAAGAAAGAAAAAAATGAAAAAGGAAGAAATAAAAAGGGGACAAAATGCCCCAAAGTAAAGTTCAATAAGAATCAATGCATATGGGTTGTGATCAAGAAAAGGAAATGCATGAGTATGAGAAAAAGTGAAAAATGGGTAGTTAGGTTAGTTTGGAATTGTATAGGATGTCATAGGTTAGGTGGGAAGTTTAAGCTTATCAAAGATCCAAATTTCAAGCTCACTTGACCAAATATGCATCCTACCTTGACCCTAGCCCCATTACAACCTATGAAAAGACCTCATAATACTTGTATGCATGCATGGAATAAATGTTAATTGTTAGATGAAAAATAAATCTTGGAAAGCATGATTAGGAGAGAATTGAGTGAATCAACCCTAAACACTTGAGCGAATAGAGTGCAAACACTTCCGGTGAGGGATCGATTGCTCCATTACATGTCTCTACTCAAGATCATCACTTTTCTTGCAAGTTTATAAAAATATTTAATAACTCAATTCAATTGTGGATTAGACTTGCTAGTCCTAGGCCCTTGTGCATATATGTTCTCTTGGGAATTGATTTACTTTGGCCAAGCAATTACATTCATTTAGATAGTTGCATATAGGTAGATTGCATTTAGTTAGATTCCATTGAATAAATGTTGATATCCTTTACTTTCTCTTGGTTTAAGCATGAGGACATGCTTGGTTTAAGTGTGGGGAGGTTGATAAACCCCATTTTTAGGGTTTATCTTGTATTGATTTTAGGGGATTTTATGACCTTTTACCCGCATTTATTTAATGAAATAGCATGGTTTCATGATTGTCTCCTAATTTGTGCTTAAGTGTGAAAACATGCTTTTTGGGCCCTTAATTGCCAATTTTGATTCATCTTTGATTCCACTAGATGCCTTGATTTGTGTGTTAGTGATTTTAGATTGAAAAGGCTAGGAATAGATCAAAGGAATGGAGAGAAAAGCATGCAAAGTAGAGAAATCATGGAAAAGCAAGGATTTGGGATGCTGAGATCCACGCGCACGCGCAACAGACGCACACGCGTGGACTGTGACGTCGCATGGCGATGCGTACGCGCACATGACACGTACACGTGAATGGAAATTTGTCAAGCGACGCGTACATGTGAGGTGCGCGTACGCGTCGATGTTCGCACGTGACCCACTTAAAGTGAATCCGCTAGGGGTGAATTCTGGGCTTCCCAGGCCCAAATCCAACTCATTTCTGATGCTATTTAAACCAAGGAATGAAAAAGAATCAATATACTTTTAGACATTAATTTACTTTAGATTAGTTTAGTTTAGTTTTAGAGAGAGAATCTCTCACTTCTCTCTAGAATTAGGATTAGGTTAGATCTAGATTAGAATCTCTTAGATCTAGGTTAATTTCATGCTTTGATTTACTTTTCCTTTTGTAATTCTTCTTCTTCTACCTTTCCTCTTTCTAATTTTGCATCTAATTCTTGTAATTCTTTACTTTTATGTTGATGCTCTTCTATTTCTCTTTCAATGCAATTTATGATTGATGTTCCTTTATTGTTGAATTGCTTAATTCATGTTGTTTACTTTTATTGCCTTTTATGTGTTTCATGAAATGCTTCTTTTAGCTTTAGTGTAGATTTTTCTCCTCTTGGCTTTGGTAGAGTAATTAGTGACTCTTGAGTTATCTAATGCCTTTGTTAATTAAAGATTAGAAGTTGCTAGTTAATTTGAATGCCTCTAAAGCTAGTCTTTCCTTAGGAGTTGATTAGGACTTGTGGAATCAAATTGATTCATCCACTTGACTTTCCTCCATGGTTAGAGGTTAACTAAGTGGGAGCAATGGACAATTTGTTGTCACAATTGAGAAGGATAACTAGGATAGGACTTCTAATTCTCATTCCTTACCAAGAGCTTTTCTAGTTATTAGTTTATTTCCTTTGCCATTTATATTCTTGCCTATTATCCCCAAAACCCCAAAATACATCTCATAACTAATAACAAGGCACTTTATCGTAATTCATAGGGAGAACGACCCGAGGTTTAAATACTTCGGTTTATAATTTTAGGGGTTTGTACTTGTGACAAACAAATTTTTTTATGAAGGGATTAGTGTTGGTTTAGAAACTATACTTCGACGAGATTTTATTTGTGAAATTCTAAATCGTTAAAAATCCGTTCATCACGTGGTCCTACCAAGAGAAAGAGACGAGAAGAGGGGGACTGATCTCCAAGTAGGTGAAACTTGGATAGCATAAACGCGTACGTCATGCCAAAGTCAAAGAGATGGCACTATACAGAGACATGAAACTCGGGCTCGTGTGAAACGTAGATGCGGGTCCATAGCGTCCTCCAAATGAAGACTCCGTCCCTCACTGTGTCCTTATAGCTCAGAATTAGACGAAACTCGTAGAACTCCTCTACCGATCCCATCTGGAGAGGGGGGAAAAAGAAAGAAAAGAAGGGTGAGAACTTAAAGTTCTCAGCAAGGTAAAAAAAAGGAGCCTAAGATCTTTGTCTCTAAGTTGTCGTGAAATGGAAAAAGAACAAACACAGAAACACAAGGCACAAATATATGCAACAAGTAAGTAGAATAAACAATTATGAAATGGCAATAAATAATTCAAAGAAAGTTCATATGTGCAAACAAGATGATGCATGACTGTTCCTAGTGCAGGCCATGAGCTCATGTGTCGTTTGTCTACCCGAAACCCAACGTTACTCGGGGTGAACCCTGAATATGGTTTCTTTACCGTGCCAGTTGGTGCACGAAATTGTGATTACACTTTTCACAACTCCGCACAACTAACCAGCAAGTGCACTGGGTCGTCCAAGTAATACCTTACGTGAGTAAGGATCGATCCTACGGAGATTGTCGGCTTGAAGCAAGCTATGATTATTTTGTAAATCTTAGTCAGGAGATTAATGATAAAAATGATTTTTTTTATGAAAAGTAAATAACATGAAATAAATGGTACTTGTGATTCAGTAATGAGAAACAGGTTGAGGTTCCGAAGATGCTCTGTCATCTGAATCTCTGCTTTCCTACTGTCTTCTTCTCCAAACACGCATGGCTTGCTTCAATGGCAAGTTGTATGATCCTCTCGGATGAAAAATACCAGGTACAATCTCTGCACGGCTAATCAACTGTCGGATTTCTCGTCTTGGATGAAAAATACCATGTACAGCTACCGCACGGCTAATCATCTGTCGGTTCCCACTAGCGTCGGAATAGGACCCTTGTCCTTTTGCACACTGTCACTGCGCCTAACATTCGCAGGTTTGAAACTCGTCACAGTCATCTCTTCCCGGATCCTACTTGGAATACCACAGACAAGGTTTAGACTTTCTGATCCCAGGAATGCTGCCAATTGGTTCTAGCCTATACCACGAAGGTTCTAACCTCCGGACTCGGTCCGTGGATTAGAAACCCAAGAGATACGCACTCAAGCTATTGCCCAATGACTACGTTGAGCTCAGATAGAACGGGAGTGGTTGTCAGGCACGCGTTCATAGGTTGAGGATAATGATGGGTGTCATGGATCATCATATTCTCTATATTGAAGTACGAGTGAGTATCTTAGAATGGAATCAAGCGTGATTGAATAGAAAACAGTAGTAATTACATTAATCCATTGAAACACAGCAGAGCTCCTCACCCCCACCTATGGGGTTTAGAGACTCATGCCGTAGAAGATACAATATGAAGTGTAAAATATCATGAGTTGCAAAATAAATCTCCAAAAGTAGTTTTTATATTAAACTAGTAACTTAGATTTACAGAAAACGAGTAACTAAGTGCAGATAGTGCAGAAATCCACTTCCGGGACCCACTTGGTGCGTGTCTAGGCTGAGTGATAAACCACTATTTTATGGTTTATCTTGTGCTCAATTGAGTGGATTTTATCAATCTTTCATACACTTGTTCATACAAAATGCATGGTTTTACAATTTCCTTCCCGATTTTGTGCTATGATTGAAAACTTGCTTCTTTGGCCTTAACTTTGCTATGTTTAAATCCTCTTTTATTACCATTCGATGCCTTGATATGTATGTTAAGTGATTTTAGAGATTATAGGGCAGGAATGGCTTAGAGGATGGAAAGGAAGCATGCAAAAGTGGAAGGAATACAAGAAACTGAAGGAACTGCTAAAGCTGTCCAGCCTGACCTCTTGGTACTCAATTGACCATAAATTGAGCTACAGAGATCCAAATGAAGTGGTTTCAGTTGCGTTGGAAAGCTAACATCCAAGGCTTCGCAACGATATATAATTTGCCATAGCTTCCCCAAAGCCAGGTGACGCGCACGCGTGGATCACGCGGACGCGTGACCTGGCAAAAACCCAATCCACGCTAACGCGTGGACGACGCTTCTGCGTGACTTTACAGTGACCTGTACGTACCAGCAATTTTTGGGCTTTTTTGACCCAGTTTTCGGCCCAGAAAATACAGATGTAGTTTTAGAGAGAGAAAGGTTCTCTCCTCTCTCTTAGGATTTAGGATTAGGATTTAGGATTTCTATTATGATTAGGCTACTTCTCTTCATTCCAGGTTCAATGTTCCTTTAATTTATTTTCTACTTTTATTTATTCTATTACTTTAATTGTAATTTATCTTTTCAATTTGGCTTATGAACTTCATGTTAGAGTTGATTTCTTCATTTAATATAATTTGAGGTATTTCAGATTTAAGATTTCTTTCTTTTATTTATATTACTGCTGCTTCCAATCTGAAGGTATTTTTATTCGAGTATATTTTCTCTCTTTTTCCTTTGGTTAAGTAATTGGTAACATTTGAGTTATCAGACTCAGCAGTTGATTGAAAATTGGGAATTGCTGATTGATTTGGATCGCTCTAAAGCTAGTCTTTCCACAGGAGTTGACTAGGACTTGAGGATCAAATTGATTGGTCCACTTGACTTTCCTTTATTTAGTAAGGGTTAACTAAGTGGGAGCAATAACAATTCTTATCACACCTGATAAGAATAACTAGGATGGGATTTCCAGTTCTTATACCTTGCAAGAGATTGTTATAATTATTAATTTATCTTTCTTGCCATTTAAATTAATTGTTCCTTATTTCAAAAACCCAAAAATATACACTTTTCCATAACCAATAATAAATCATACTTCCCTGCAATTCCTTGAGAAGACGACCCGAGGTTTAAATACTTCGGTTATAAATTTTATTGGGTTTTGTTACTTGTGACAACCAAAATTTTTGTACGAAAGGATTCTCTATTGGTTTAGAAACTATACTTACAACGCGATTATAATTTTACAAAATTCTTTACCAGCAGAAGTCCGTTCGTCAAAATGGCGCCGTTGCCGGGGAATTGCAAACGTGTGCCTTATTATTGGTTATTGTAAATATTTGCTTTTTGCTTGTTTATTTGTTTTTATTTTTGTTTTTATTTTTGCTTTTTCGTAAATTAAGAGGTTATTGGTTTTTATTTAGTTATTAAAATTTTTGAAAATAATGTTCCTTGTTCTTTCTTGATTTTCAAGTTGTTCTTCGTGTTCATCTTGACCTTCAAGTTGTTCTTGGTTGTTTTCTTCGTTTTGATCTAAAAATTTTAAGTTTGATGTCATTTTATTATTTTTCTCTTTCCTCATTAAATTCAAAAATATCTTTTCTCTTTATTTTAATTGATTTTTTTTGAAAATTACAAAAAAAAAAATTCAGATTTTTATTTTAAAATTTTTATCTTATCTTATCTTAGTTTTAAATTTCAAAATTCAAATCTTTTTCAAAAAAATCATATCTTTTTCAAAATATTATCTTATCTTATTTCAAAATCAAATTTCAAATTTCAATATTTAAATTCCAAAATTCAAAATTCAAATTTCAAAATTTAAATTTAAAATTTTAAAAATCAAACCTTTTCAAAATTTAAACATTTTTCAAATCTTTATCTTATATTGTTGTCAGTGTTTCTAGTTTTAGGAGTTTATTTTCGTTAATTTTTTTTAGTTTTTGTTTTTTATTTTCTCTTGCTACTATGAATTCTCACACCTCTGGTTTTAAGTTTGGTTCTAATGTTGTTGGAAGGAATGGAAGCTATAACAGGAACATACATCAAGGTCGGAACAATCAAAGTTGGAAGGAGCCACGAGGATCTGATCAACCCTTTCGGCAACAACACCTTCCAAGATACCATGGACAACGACCATCCTACAATGCATGCCCAGACATTAGATATGGTGGACCCCTTCATGACAACCAACATCCACCAAATTACTATGGTCAGGAGCCATTCCGAGGTGCATACCAAGATGATAGATTTTGTGGACCCCCTTGTAGTTACCAACAAGCCCCATCATATGCTTATGAACCACCTCCCCAACACACCTTTGAACCACCATACTCACAAGCCCCTTTACACCATTCACCTCCATATGACCCTAAGCCATATCCACCCCAACCTCCACTGGATGACAACACCCTTGGTGTTTTTCACCAAGGGCAAACAGAGCTTCATACCACACTTGCCTCTATCACTAGTCTCACATCTACTCTTCAAGCTCTTATATCCCTCATGGACCAATCTTCTACCTCGAATACTCAGCCCTCAAGCTCTGGTGCACCACCACCCTATATGGAAGACATCAAGGAGGAGTTTGATTTTGTACTAGAACAACTGGAGGAAGCCGTAATTATTGAAGAGGAAGAAGACTTCGGAAATACTGAACCTCCATGGGAAAGTCAAGTCCTAGAGCCTCCTTCCAAGAAATTTAAAATTGATGTTGAGGAGGGTGTACAACCTCCAAGGCATATCATGGTTGAAGACTTTGAAGGGGATGATCAAGAGATGGATTCAATCATTGATGAATTCTTATCTACATTTGAATCCTCTCCCATTGGACTAGATATGGAGATCAAAGAAGAAGAAGCACAACCTCCCATGCCCTTGGTGAACAATGAAGAAGAGATCGAATTGGAAGAAAGCTACCAAGAGGAAGAGGTTGAAATTGAAGAAGCTTACAAGGAGGTGGAAGAATTCAAAGAAGAGCTCAAGAGAATGGAGCTGGAAATCACCTTGCCAAAATTGTTGGAGACCTCTCCCCCGAAGTCATCACCGTCCATTCCTTCATTCAAGTGGGTAAATCTTTCATCTCTAAGCTTAATTAGCCCACTTGAATATGCTTTGCTTGAGACAGATGGGCAACTTAGAGCTCTTTGTGGCTATAAGAGTAAGAGGGAAATGGTTAGTGGTAGGAATTGTCATGCAAGGTTCAATATGGTTGCATGCTCCAAATTGAAACATAAGGGTTGGTATAAAGCTCAACTGAATGGGTCTAGGAATTTGTTTGGCTGCTTTAGTAAGAATTCAGATTGCTTGCCACCCGGTTGGAACAATAATGATCAACAAGAAGACGGGTGCAAAAGCAAGGTTTGGGATCCCCGAATTTGTTCTACCAATCAACACTCCTGGTGCCTTGTCACTTGCTTTAACTTGCTTGAAGGATCTATACAACTAGTGTGGGATCCCGGAGGATATTGGAATTGCAAACATTGGTGGGGATTACTGGATGAGTTCAAGCATAAGCCACCATAACAAGGAGCTCACCAATTGTCTAACTTAAGGCTTTAACTAAAAGTGCTAGGTGGAAGACAACCTACCATGGTATAATCGTTCTTTTTCAGTCTTAGTTTTATTTATTTTGTTTTATTTTTAGTTTTATTTTATTTTATTTTTTTCTTAGTGTTCATTCATAGTTCCTGCATCAGCATTTGCATTCTGCATAAAAAAAAAAAAACGCACGCGACGCGTAAGCGTCGCTGACGCGTCTGTGTCATAGGTGCATTCGAAACATGGAAGAAAGAAGCAGAGAGTCACGCGAAAGCGTGGCTAGAGGTGTGCCTTAGGCACAAGCATGCCCACACAACCGCGTCAATGACGCGTCCGCGTCATTTTGAAAAAGCGCCTCCCACGCGACCGCGTGGCCCTGCAAAATTGACGTAAAGAGGTGTATGGCAGAGAGTTATGATGGAGTGGGGCTAGAATAGTGCTGGAAGCACAAGCCTTACCACATGAACGCGTGCCCCACGCGTCCGCGTCGTTTTTCAAAATATGGCTATTCACGTGATTGCGTCACCCACACGCCCGCGTCACCCAGATTTTTTACAAAATGCATATAAAACAGAAAGTTGTGCGTACGCGAGGCTGCACTCGCGCCAATAGCACAAATCAGGCCACACGATCGCGTGACCCCGCGTCCGCGTCACCTAAAAAATATCACACACCACGCGATCGCGTGACCCACGCATCCGCGTCACATGCGACGCACAGCTCATCAAGATCAACGCCTGCTATCTTGTCCTTTCTTTCCTAATCCTAATTTTCTCTTCTCCCTTTTTATTTCTTTCTTCTTTATTCTTTCTTACTTTCTTCTTCTTCATCTCTTTAACTTTTCATCCTTTTTCACTTTCATTCTATTTTACTTAATTTATTTGCATACTTTCATTCATTGCATTTTAATTTTGTGCATATTTTTATTTTCTTTTCTAAATTTATTATTTTTCCATTGATGTTAAAATTTTCTTATTCAAACTATTGCATTTTTTCTTGAATTATTATGGTGCTTCATGACTTGTTTTACTCTGACTGGGTATTATTCTTCATAAGTCAATGCTACTCCTTCATGATACTTATATTATCTTGCATTGACATGAACTTACACTATCTTGCATTACCCACACTCTCTCCCCCATTATTGTAATTCTTGCACTATTGATATGCCATTTGCTTCTATTGTTTTCTCACCTGCATGTTGTAGCTACCATGTAACTGAGACTCTCACTATTTGGCATTAACCCAATCATATTTTATTTGTTTCCTATCCTTGTTTCTGGGTTACTTTCCTTCTTTTTCCTCTTCTTTCAGGATGGCCACCGAGGAAGAGAAACAGAAACTTCTATATGGAGAAACAAACAAGTCCACCTGCACAATCTCTAGAGAAAACCATCAGTTGTAGTAGCCCGTCCACCTGCACATCTCAGCATGCACTAAGGACGGTGCAACCTTTAAGTGTGGGGAGGTCGATACCAATCTCCATGGGTTAGTTATTTTCTTTTCAACACCAATATTTTATTTTTTTTGTTTGTTCATTGTTGCATTTGCATGTTTGATTGCATATTTGTTTGATTTTGTGCATATTTTACCACTTGATTAAAGTAATATTTTCTTTTTCAAAAAACTTTTTATAGCATTTCACTAATTTGAATCAAAATTTTTATTGAACTTGTTTGAAGAAATATTATACTGGAACATGGTTTAGAGCTCGAACACACAACCTAGTGAGATTTTGAGCCTATTTGATTAGTTGCATCTTATCAACCAATATTTTATTTTTGGTGTGTGTTGTTCTCTCTAAAATTGTGATCTTTGTCTTGCTTAATTATATATTTCCATTGTTTTATGTATGCATGCACTTATATGATTGAGGCCTTTATTTCACTAAGCTTACATACCCATATGGCCTTACCCTTTCATTATCCTTTGCAAACCAATGTTGAGCCTATTATACCCCTTTGTTCTTTACTTTAGCACATCATTAACTCTATGCGGAAAATAATAATGTCCTTAATTTGAATCCTTGGTTAGCTTAGACTAGTGAAAGTACTCATGAATTAAGTGTGGGGAAATTCGGTTTGAAAACATTTGGTTTGAGAATTGAGTATGTTAGAATTTTCAGAAAATGTTAAAGAATGTTGAGAATATGTTCATGCATTCAATACCTTAATCATATGCATTGAAAAAGAAAAGAAAAAAAATAATTTTATAAAAATAACAAAAAAAATAGAAAAAAAAGAGGAAAAGAAAAAAAAGAGCAAATAAGTAAAAGGGGACAAAATGCCCCCAAAGTAAATGGTGAAAGCAATGCATATGTACTGTACTCGAAATTTGGATGCATGAATACGTGGAAGACATGATTAATGGATAGTTAGGCTTTATATTATGATTACATGGATTGTCCTAAGTTAGGTGGAAAGTTTAAGTTAATTAAGGATTCAGATTTTAGTTCACTTGACCAAATACATTCCTACCTTGACCCTAACCCCATTACAATCCTTAAAAGACCTCTTGATATGTGTATTTATGCATTAAATTTTTGTTGATTGGTAGAAGAAAAGCAAACCTTAGAAAGCAAGGTTAGTAGAGAATTGAGAGATCGAACCTTAAACACCTGAGCGATTAGAGTGCATACACTTCCGGTGGGGTTCGAGGCTCGATTCTTTGTTCCCGGCTTTCATGGGCTATTTTCTTCTGCAAGTTTACTTATACTTTATTTTGTAATTTGAAATAGTTAGATCCAGTGCATATTTATTCTTGGAGAATTTATTTACTTTTAAACCAAGTAGGTAAAAGCATCTTGCATATAGTTGCATTCATACAGATAGGTTGGATTTCATACATTCTTCCATTCCTCTTCACCCCTTTATAGCTTCTCTTGAGCTTAGCATGAGGACATGTTAATGTTTAAGTGTGGGGAGTTTGATAAACCACTATTTTACGATTTATCTTGTGCTCAATTGAGTGGATTTTATCAATATTTCATACACTTGTTCATACAAAATGCATGGTTTTACAATTTTCTTCCCGATTTTGTGCTACAATTGAAAACATGCTTCTTTGGCCTTAAATTTGCTATGTTTAAATCCTCTCTTATTACCATTCGATGCCTTGATATGTGTGTTAAGTGATTTCAGAGATTATAGGGTAGGAGTGGCTTAGAGGATGGAAAGGAAGCATGCAAAAGTGGAAGGAATACAAGAAACTGAAGGAACTGCTAAAGCTGTCCAGCCTGACCTCTTGGTACTAAATCGACCATAACTTGAGCTACAGAGGTCCAAATGATATGGTTCTAGTTGCGTTGGAAAGCTAACATCCGGGGCTTCACGACGATATATAATTTGCCATTGATTCCTCAAAGCTAGGTGACCTGCACGCGTGGATCACGCGGATGCGTGACCTGGCAAAAACCCAATCCACGCTAATGCGTGGACGACTCTTCCGCGTGACTTTGCAGCAACCTGTACGTACCAGAAATCACTGGTGGCGATTTCTAGGTTGTTTTTGACCCAGTTTTTGACCCAAAAAACACATATTAGAGGCTATAAAGTGGGGAAATCAATCCATTCATTCATTCAACAACAGAGACAACATTCATATTCATAATTTTAGGTTTTAGATGTAGTTTTAGAGAGAGAGAGAGAGAGGGGTTCTCTCCTCTCTCTTAGGATTTAGGATTAGGATTTAGGATTTCTATTATGATTAGGCTACTTCTCTTCATTCCAGGTTCAATGTTTCTTTAATTTATTTTCTACTTTTATTTATTCTATTACTTTAATTGTTATTTATCTTTTCAATTTGGCTTATGAACTTCGTGTTAGAGTTGATTTCTTCATTTAATATAATTTAAGGTCTTTCAGATTTAAGATTTCTTTCTTTTATTTATGTTACTACTACTTCCAATCTGAAGGCATTTTTATTCGAGTAGATTTTCTCCCTTTTTTCTTTGGTTAAGTAATTGGTAACACTTGAGTTATCAGACTCAATAGTTGATTGAAAGTTTGGAATTGCTGATTGATTTGGATCGCTCTAAAGCTAGTCTTTCCACAGGAGTTGACTAGGAGTTAAGGATCAAATTGATTGGTCCACTTGACTTTCCTTTATTTAGTAAGGGTTAACTAAGTGGGAGTAATAACAATTCACATCACACCTGATAAGGATAACTAGGATGGAATTTCCAGTTCTTATACCTTGTAAGAGATTTTTATAATTATTAATTTATCTTTCTTTCCATTTAAATTACTTGTTCCTTATTTCAAAAAGGAAAAACTACCAAAAATACCCATGAAGTTTACGAACGCTGACAAAAGTACCCATAAACTAAGGAAATTAACGCTGTACCCATGAAAGATGGGTTCCGTATGACAAAAGTATCCAAATCTTAATTTTTGGTTGATTTTTTAATAAAATTCCTAAACTACCCTACACTCAACCTCAACTCACTTTTTCAACCTTTCATAACTCAATTTATACCAACTCTTGCCATGGAGTCCAAAACTACTCCTACAACAAACCAGACCGAAATCAATGGTAGTAGTGGTGGTGGTAGAGGATCGGACCTCAACCGATTCACTCATAAGTTTATAATTCATACCCAAACCAAATTAACCAAACACCAAAAAATACTCAAAACATAAAAATTTTCAAATCCATTCATCCAATTTGAAATTTATTTCAGCAAAAATCAGAAGTAGAAGTAGCCATCAATTGGATCTTCTATAAATCAATCTCAGCCTTCATAAAAAAATAGAAGCAGATTTAAAAAAAAATAGAACAGTATCATTTTAGTAGTAACTAAATCAATTTCTAAAAAGAAGAAAAATAAAATAAAAATATTTAAAAAAAAGAAATACCTTTTTCTTCGCCAGCCAACTGTAACGTCGTCAATGGCAGAACCTCCATCCACAATGTCGCCTCCCTTTCTTTTCTGATTTCTCTTTACCGAACCCGCTTTCTGCATGCAAGAGTACCATGACCCCTCTCTCTTCTCAGGTGTGCGATGACGGTGTTCTCCTCAGCTGGGTTAGACGTGCCATGACGACGTTTTCCTCGGCTACAACAGGCATGCCGCAGCAGCATTCTCCTTAAGTTGGGTCACATGTGTGCGATGAAGGTGTTGTAGTCACCTCAATAGTGAGAGGGTGAAGTAGTGAGAGGGGAAGAGATTGGCGGTAATGGAGTAGGTGGGTGGTGGACGGCAATGAGGAGGTAAGAGGAGAGTTTCTATGACTCTGTGAGGGTTTTTGAGGGATAAGTGAGGAGAGAGGAAGAAGAGAAGAGAGGGAGTGACGGTAGAATGGGGTTAGGGTGGGGTAGTTTAGGAATTTTATTAAAAAATCAATAAAAAATTAGGATTTGGATACTTTTGTCATACGGAATCCATCTTTCATGGGTATAGCATTAATTTCCTTAGTTTATGGGTACTTTTGTCAGCATTCATAAACTTCATGGGTACTTTTTGTAGTTTTTCCTTTCAAAAACCCAAAAATATACACTTTTCCATAACCAATAATAAATCATACTTCCGTGCAATTCCTTGAGAAGACGACCCGAGGTTTAAATACTTCGGTTATAAATTTTATTGGGTTTCGTTACTTGTGACATCCAAAGTTTTTGTACGAAAGGATTCTCTATTGGTTTAGAAATTATACTTACAATGCGAATATAATTTGACAAAATTCTTTACCAGCAGAAGTCCGTTTGTCACTGAGCTTCCAAGCTTTCACGTGCATATGCCCAAAGTTGGCATTAAACGCCACCCTGGGTGCCAGAATGGGCGTTTAACGCCGAAAAGGGTGCTAGTTCTGGCGTTTTACGCCAGAAAGTTTTAAGCTGACTTTGAACGCCAGTTTGGGCCATCAAATATCGAGTAAAGTATAGACTATTATATATTGCTGGAAAGTCCAGGATGTCTACTTTCCATCGCAATTGAGAGCGTGCCAATTGGGCTTCTGTAGCTCAAGAAAATTCATTTCGAGTGCAGGAGGGTCAGAATCCAACAGCATCTGCAGTCCTTTTTCAGCCTCTAAATCAGATTTTTGCTCAGGTCCCTCAATTTCAGCCAAAAAATGCCTGAAATTATAGAAAAACACACAAACTCATAGTAAAGTCTAGGAATGTGATTTTTGAATAAAAACTAATAAAAATATAATAAAAGTAACTAAAATATACAAAAAACTACCTAAAAACAATGCCAAAAAGGGTATAAATTATCCGCTCGTCACAACACCAAACTTAAATTGTTGCTTGTCCCCAAGAAACTAAAAAAAAAAATAGGATAAAAAGAAGAGAATATACAATAAATTCCAAAAACATCAATGAAGATTAGTTTTAATTAGATGAGCGGGACTAGTGGCTTTTTGCTTCTGAACAGTTTTGGCATCTCACTTTATCCGGTGAAGTTCAGAATGATTAGCAACCATAGGAACTCAGAATTCAGATAGTGTTATTGATTCTCTTAGTTCAGTATGTTGATTCTTGAACACAACTACTTTATGAGTTTTGGCCGTGACCCTAAGCATTTTGTTTTCCAGTATTACCACCGGATACATAAATGCCACAGACACATAACTGGGTGAACCTTTTTAGATTGTGACTCAGCTTTGCTAGAGTCCCCAGTTAGAGGTGCCCAGAGCTCTTAAGCACACTCTTTTTTTGCTTTGGGCCACGACTTTAACCGCTCAGTCTCAAGCTTTTCACTTGACACCTTCACGCCACAAGCACATGGTTAGGGACAACTTGGTTTAGCCGCTTAGGCCAGGATTTTATTCCTTTGGGCCCTCCTATCCATTAATGCTCAAAGCCTTGGATCCTTTTTACCCTTGCCTTTTGGTTTAAAGGGTTATTGGCTTTTTCTGCTTGCTTTTTCTTTTTCCTTCTTTTTTATTTATTTATTTATTTTTCGCCACTTTTTTTCTTTTCTTTTTTTTTCTGCAAGCTTTTCACTACTTTTTCTTGCTTCAAGAATCAATTTTATGATTTTTCAGATTATCAAATAATATTTCTCCTTCAAGAGCCAACAACTTTAACATTCATAAACAACAAATTCAAAAATATGCACTGTTCAAGTATTCATCCAGAAAACAAAAATTATTGTCACCATATCAAAATAATTAAACTAATTTCAAGATAGAATTCGAAATTCATGCACTTCTTGTTCTATTACAATTAAAAACATTTTTCATTTAAGAAAGGTGAAGGTTTCATAGGACATTCATAGCTATAAGACATAGACACTAGACACTAATGATCATATAATAGAGACACAAACATAGACAAAACATAAAGCATAGAATCCGAAAAACAGAAAAATAAGAACAAGGAAATTAAAGAACGGGTCCACCTTAGTGATGGCGGCTAGTTCTTCTTCTTGAAGATCCCATGGAGTGCTTTAGCTCCTCAATATCTCTTCCTTGCCTTTGTTGCTCCTCTTTTATGGCCTTTTGGTCCTCTATGATTTTATGGAGGATAATGGAGTGCTCTTATTGAGGTCCATGAGTGGGCTCTCTTGTTTGCTCCATCCTCTTTCTAGTGATGGGCTTTTGAGATGAATCTCTCCATCTCTCATGACTCAGAGTTGGAAGCAACTGACTTCCCTTTCCTCATCCTAGAGGTTTCTCCGGCCTTAGGTGCCATTAGTAGTTATGGAAAGCAAAAAAGCTGAGCTTTTCCACACCAAACTTAAAAGCTTTGCTCGTCCTCGAGCAAAATAAGATAGAAGGGAGTAGAAGAAGAATGATGCAATTAATTTTGAAAACTTATTACTGTATACAAGAAAAATTAAGAAGATTTGAAAAGAATTTGAAAAGATATGTAAGTTTTAAAAATGTTTTGGAAGGAATTGAAAAGAATTAAAAATAGAATTGGAAAGATTATTAATTCTTGAAAATAGAAATTGAAAGATGAAAGTTTAAAATATGCTTGATGCAAAAAATTATGAATTAAAACATGAAAAATTGAAAAAAATCGAATTGGAAACAAAATTACCTCCCTTGTGTCATCCTGGCGTTAAACGCCCAGAATGCTATCTATTCTGGCATTTAACGCCCACTTGTTTGCCTATTTGGGCATTTAACGCCCAGCTAGATACCCTGGTGATGACATGTCACCATGTCATGTTTTTCTATGCTTTTTCATTTGTTTTCAATAGGTTTTATGCACTTTCTTAAGCCATAAGCAAGCCAATTGGGTAGATTTTCATGTTTCCTTTGATTTAATCAACCATGTATGAATTCATGCTATTTCATGAGGTTTTATGCTATAATTGTCACATATTATGAAAGAATGAATATCTCATGATTTTGAGCATAGCTTTGATGTGTTTGGTTGATTAATGATAGGTGAAGAAAGCTTGGAGAAAGGATGAAGCAAGAAGGAATGGCTAGGAGGAAGAGAGAACAAAAAGTTTGAGCAAAAGTTTGCCTCAAACTTTAGCTCAAACTTTTGGATTAATTGAAAATGAACCAGGAAGCAAAAAGCTGGACCAAAAGTTAGCCCCTAACTTTTTGGCTAACTTTTGGGCAAAAGCTGGAGCAAAAGTTAGCCCCTAACTTTTTGGCTAACTTTTGGCATGAAAAACACTCCCTGGATGAGCAAAAGTTTGCGCCAACGTTAGCCCCTAAATTTTTGGCTAACGTTGGCACATGAAAAACACTCCCTGGGCTAGCAAAAGTTTGCGCCAACGTTAGCCCCTAACTTTTTGGCTAATGTTGGCGCCATGAGTGTGCAAGGGGTATACTTCCAGCAAGAATAACTTGAGCTACAGAGCTCCAAATGAGGTGATTCAAAAAGCAATGGAAAGTAGGAATCGAGAGCTTTCCAAGCATATATGGCACTGCATGATGGACACTAAAATTGAAGGAGAAAACTGCCCCACAATGAGCATAAACGAACATGGTGGCAACCTGCAGTGAGGCCAACTGACCTCTGCACCTTCGACGGAGTATAACTCGAGCTGTAGAGCTCCAAATGATGTGCTCCCAACGGCATTGGAAAGTAGACCTCCAGGGCTTTCCAACAATGTATAATAGTATGGGGTAGACAATATGTTTGAGCCTCCAGAACTGGCGTTTTCGACCACGTTTGAGGCAAACGTCGCCTCAAACGCTGCACACCAAAACCAGCAACCTTGTCCTCTTCAAATGAGCATAACTTGAGTTGTAGATCTCCAATTGAGGTGATTCCAATTGGGTTAGAAAGCTGACATTCAGAGATTTCCAACCATATATAATAGTCTATAGTTGGCATGAAATTGGCAACGTTGACAAGAGGACAAAGTAGCACCCCATACATGCACACAAGGGGGCCAACGTTGGAACAAAAGTTTGACCCCTAACTTTTGCCCCAACGTTGGTATCAGCAAGGAAGGGTGCTGATGTGAAAAGTTGGAGCAAAAGTTAGACCCTAACTTTTACTCCAACTTTTACTCAAGCTTTCATGATTCCAACCCGGTTCAATTCGGTTCTCTCTCCAACTCCAAGAGCAATCAACCAAGGCCTCTATCAACCCAATTCCATCAAGAGCAAGGGCCCATTATCATCACTCAAAGGCACAAGAGATAGTTAGAATAGAAATTTCATTTTAATTGTAATTTGTTTTGAATTTCATTTTCATTTTGTAAAAATGCCTATATAAGGCATCATTCTCATTTTAGAAAGTAAGCCCGAATAGAGAGGAGGGGGGCGAGCTCCACTAGGGAGCATTAGGAATACAGAGCTCTCTCTCCGAGTTTCATTTTCTGTTTTGAATCTTGAATTGAGATTGGAAGGAATTCTGTTTTCATTCTCTATTTGCAACTTCTCTTTACTTCTTCTGCAATCTTTTTTTAATTCTCTGCAACTTTTCTCTTGTTGAATCAAGGAAGGATCCACTCCTGAGATCTTCAACATCCTTTTAAATTTCTACAAATTAAGCACAGTCACTTTGCTCTCTGATCTCCTTGTTCCCAATTTACTTTTCAGCACTTTTGTTCCTCTGCATTTTACATTTGAGCCACTGCGATCTGAATTTACTTTTCATGCAATTTTAATTTCCTTGCAATTGTTCTAAGCTTTGATTTACTGCTTTCATTCAATTTCCCTGCACCCAGTCTCCTTTACTTTCATGCAATTTACTTTTCTTGTAATTTAAGATTCTTGCTATTTTACTTCCTTGTTCTTTAAGTTACTGTCCAATTTACTTTCTGCACTTTAATTTTCCTTGTCATTTACTTTCTGCTGCATCAATTATCACACAAATGTTAGCTTGACTAAACTAATCACCCACTAAAGTTGCTTGATCCATCAATCCCTGTGGGATCGACCTCACTCCCGTGAGTTTTATTACTTGATACGACCCGGTGCACTTGCCGGTTAGTTTTGGGTGTTTTGGAGAAATTCGTTTTTCCGCGAAAATATCCCATCAAGTTTTTGGCGCCGTTGCCGGGGATTGATTTAGATCAACAATGATTAAGTGGGTGAGAAGTCTAGATTAAGCATTTTCTTTATTTTTGTTCTCTGTTCTAAGTTGAAACCAAGGTGTTTGAGTTATTGCCTCACTAAGAAATTCTTTCTCTATGACATGAATTTCAAATTTCATTGATGTTTACAAAATACAAATGGAGTTCAACTCATCTTATGGTCAAACAAAATTTTATGGGATATCACCCACCATCACCAATCTCTAATGGTGGTTGGGAATATCACCAAGAAACTTCAAATTCTGGGCACTCCAATTCATGGAGCTATGCTTCAGAACCACAAGATGAGAAAGAAAATCATATGGGATATTTCCCTCCACCTCAAAATGATGCAAGTCATGATTCTAATGGTGGCTGGGAAGGGAATTCTAATGCTCCATATGATATTCATCCGAAGATATCATCACTTGACCATGCTTCAACAGAAAGCCTCTGTCAAAACTCACCAACCACACAAACTTCCATGAACCAAAGCCTCTCAAAGATTGAGTCCATGCTCAAAAGATTTGCGGAGGAGGAAGAGAAATACCATAAAGAACTAGAAAACTCCCTCAAAAACATGGAAGTGATGGTAGACCAATTGTTGAATGCAAGGAAGGAGAAAATGGAAAAACAAGAATGCAAGGTCCCTGTGTCAAGTGAAATTACAAAAAAAGAAGAGGTGGTGAAAGTAGTGGAACCTGAAACTGCTCTTGAGGTGATAAAGGAACATGAACATTCACAACCCTCACAAACTTCCCTTGAATCTGTGATCGTTAAATATGAAGAGGAGATGAAGAAATGTTGGGAAGATCAACAAACCTCCTCAATGAAAAAGCTATTAAAACAAATGTTGAGTGTAAAAGAGGAAGTGGAGGAGCAAGAAAGTGAGGAAGTCATTCCAAACTCAAGTGAGGCAGAGAAGTACATGAAGGAGGAGTTCATGGAACCATCAGTTCAAAAGGCTCTGGATGAATACAAAACTCCAGTAATCACACAGCAACCAAGACTTGGATTCAAAGAAGTGAAGGCAACTAACAAGAGCACCAATCCTGTCCCTGATCCAGCAAGCAAGATCAATCAAGCCATTTGCAAAAGGAAGCTTGCTGAGGAAAGGCCAAGGCAAGGGACAGTAGCTGAAACTTCTCCTCCTTTGAAGTCATTTCTCTTAACAAATTGGAAGAAAAGGAAGAAAGTAAAGAACAGGTAGACAGTAGGTACATTTCTTCTCCTTGCTTTGTTTAAATTTCAATAAATTGGCATATGATCACATTCTAAGTTTGGTGTTGCCTTGCAACAAATTGTTTTCAATCCCATTTGGATGATTGCATCAATTCTACATGAAGTGTCACGCTAAGATTCTAAGTTTGGTGTGCCACTTAATTTTCTATGCAATGAATCCAGCAACATCACTTGTCTGCATAATCATATTGCCTTTTACAGTGTTATTTTTCTTCTTAGTTGGATAATTTTTGTTTTCTCTTTGTTTCATTTATTTACTTGTTTTTAATGCTTTCCTTCATTAACTGTTTTTGTTCATACATCACCAAGACATCCTTATTCATAACAGATTCTTCATTTGGTGATTGTATTTAACATATAACAGTTTCTTTTGTTTAGTTTTAGTTCAAATAAATTGACATAGGATTGCATTCTAAGTTTGGTGTTGCTATGCAACACAATTTGCTTCAAATCTTTACTGGATACTTGCATTGATTCCAAGTGAAAGTGTCACACTAAGTTTGGTGTGCCACTTATTCTTTATGCAAAGTATTATGCTCACCTTCTTAAGCTTGCAATCACAATGTCTCTGTCTCTTGTGCCTTGATTATTATCTTTAATTTTTCTTGCTTGAAACACATGTACTACTAACATTTCTTGTGTAAGACATTCATGATCCATCTTAGCCCCATAGCCACGGTTCTAATAGTTGCTTGAGGATGAGCAAGCATTCTGAGTTTGGTATGGGAAGGAGGAGAATGAGAGGAAAATGACAACAATAGAGAAGATGAACTACAAGGTTGTAAAGTTCCTTTTCCTCTCATTTGTTTCAAGCACTATAAACTGCATGATTGTCTTTACCTTCTCTGTATGCATGTGTGTATGAAAAGGCATAGTTTGATTTCTAATTTGCAACATGGTGCTGTGTCATTATGATTACCAACTTGAGTTTTGTGAATTCAAAAGCAACAAAGTATCATGATCATAAACAAACAAGGCATTAAAGAAGATTTTAGCATGTGCATAAAAGTATTGGAAAGCTAGTATGATTAATTGTTGCTCAATTACATTGGATTTTATTTAATTGAAGTTTTCATCTAGTACATTTTTTGAAAATCATGAAAACCTTGAAAGAAAAAGCAAAAAAGAGCAAGAAAAGAAAAAGGGAAAGAATGAGAAAGCTGAAGGCTCTGAGTACCAATGGCAATTTATTTGTTAAGTGCTTGTGGTGTTTATGTATCAAGCCAAATGCTTGAAAACAAAACACTTAGAAGTCAAGGTTAGGCTCAAAGTGCAAAAGCACTCCCTCAAAGCTCAAGGCTCTGAGCATCAATGATTAGAGAGTCAAGAAAAGAAAAGAAAAAATGAGCTTAATGAAGTCCTCTAATCAAATGCTTGTGGTGCTTATGTATCAAGTGGTAATACTTGAAAACAAAGCATTTAGAAGTCGTAGCTTTGTTATCAACTCATGGGGCAAAGCACCCAAAAGGAGAAGCTAATAAGAAAATCAAAAGCTTGTTTCAAGGAAGAAATATAAGAAAAAGATTTCATAAATTGAGCTAGATGGAAGCATCAATCATTTACATTTCTTTTGTGATTGTAGCATGCTTAGAAAACTAGCTTACCATGAACATTGAGTTGCTATTCTTCTTTCCTTGGATTGTCAATCTTTATTGCATGATTCTTTTCTTGCTTGGGGACAACCAAGGTTTAAGTTTGGTGTTGTGATGACATGTCACCATGTCATGTTTTTCTATGCTTTTTCATTTGTTTTCAATAGGTTTTATGCACTTTCTTGAGCCATAAGCAAGCCAATTGGGTAGATTTTCATGTTTCCTTTGATTTAATCAACCATGTATGAATTCATGCTATTTCATGAGGTTTTATGCTATAATTGTCACATATTATGAAAGAATGAATATCTCATGATTTTGAGCATAGCTTTGATGTGTTTGGTTGATTAATGATAGGTGAAGAAAGCTTGGAGAAAGGATGAAGCAAGAAGGAATGGCTAGGAGGAAGAGAGAACAAAAAGTTTGAGCAAAAGTTTGCCTCAAACTTTAGCTCAAACTTTTGGATTAATTGAAAATGAACCAGGAAGCAAAAAGCTGGACCAAAAGTTAGCCCCTAACTTTTTGGCTAACTTTTGGCATGAAAAACACTCCCTGGATGAGCAAAGGTTTGCGCCAACGTTAGCCCCTAACTTTTTGGCTAACGTTGGCACATGAAAAACACTCCCTGGGCTAGCAAAAGTTTGCGCCAACGTTAGCCCCTAACTTTTTGGCTAACGTTGGCGCCATGAGTGTGCAAGGGGTATACTTCCAACAAGAATAACTTGAGCTACAGAGCTCCAAATGAGGTGATTCAAAAAGCAATGGAAAGTAGGAATCGAGAGCTTTCCAAGCATATATGGCACTGCATGGTGGACACTAAAATTGAGGGAGAAAACTGCCCCGCAATGAGCATAAACGAACATGGTGGCAACCTGCAGTGAGGCCAACTGACCTCTGCACCTTCGATGGAGTATAACTCGAGCTGTAGAGCTCCAAATGATGTGCTCCCAACGGCATTGGAAAGTAGACATCCAGGGCTTTCCAACAATATATAATAGTATGGGGTGGACAATATGTTTGAGCCTCCAGAACTGGCGTTTTCGACCACGTTTAAGGCAAACGTCGCCTCAAACGCTGCACACCAAAGCCAGCAACCTTGTCCTCTTCAAATGAGCATAACTTGAGTTGTAGATCTCCAATTGAGGTGATTCCAATTGGGTTAGAAATCTGACATTCAGAGCGTTCCAACCATATATAATAGTCTATAGTTGGCATGAAATTGGCAACGTTGACAAGAGGACAAAGTAGCACCCCATACATGCACACAAGGGGGCCAACGTTGGAGCAAAAGTTTGACCCCTAACTTTTGCCCCAACGTTGGTATCAGCAAGGAAGGGTGCTGATGTGAAAAGTTGGAGCAAAAGTTAGACCCTAACTTTTACTCCAACTTTTACTCAAGCTTTCATGATTCCAACCCGGTTCAATTCGGTTCTCTCTCCAACTCCAAGAGCAATCAACCAAGGCCTCTATCAACCCAATTCCATCAAGAGCAAGGGCCCATTATCATCACTCAAAGGCACAAGAGATAGTTAGAATAGAAATTTCATTTTAATTGTAATTTGTTTTGAATTTCATTTTCATTTTGTAAAAATGCCTATATAAGGCATCATTCTCATTTTAGAAAGTAAGCCCGAATAGAGAGGAGGGGGGCGAGCTCCACTAGGGAGCATTAGGAATACAGAGCTCTCTCTCCGAGTTTCATTTTCTATTTTGAATCTTGAATTGAGATTGGAAGGAATTCTGTTTTCATTTTCTATTTGCAACTTCTCTTTACTTCTTCTGCAATCTTTTTTTAATTCTCTGCAACTTTTCTCTTGTTGAATCAAGGAAGGATCCACTCCTGAGATCTTCAACATCCTTTTAAATTTCTACAATTTAAGCACAGTCACTTTGCTCTCTGATCTCCTTGTTCCCAATTTACTTTCCAGCACTTTTGTTCCTCTGCATTTTACATTTGAGCCACTGTGATCTGAATTTACTTTTCATGCAATTTTAATTTCCTTGCAATTGTTCTAAGCTTTGATTTACTGCTTTCATTCAATTTCCCTGCACCCAGTCTCCTTTACTTTCATGCAATTTACTTTTCTTGCAATTTAAGATTCTTGCTATTTAACTTCCTTGTTCTTTAAGTTACTGTCCAATTTACTTTCTGCACTTTAATTTTCCTTGTCATTTACTTTCTGCTGCATCAATTATCACACAAATGTTAGCTTGACTAAACTAATCACCCACTAAAGTTGCTTGATCCATCAATCCCTGTAGGATCGACCTCACTCCCGTGAGTTTTATTACTTGATACGACCCGGTGCACTTGCCAGTTAGTTTTGGGTCTTTTGGAGAAATTCGTTTTTCCGCAAAAATATCCCATCACCTGGCTGGCGTTAAACGCCAGGAATCCTTCTTTACTGGGCGTTTTTCTGAACGCCCAGAATGTTACCATTTCTGGCGTTAAACGCCCATAATGCTGCCTATTCTGGAATTTAACGCCCAGAATGCTGCCTGCATGGGCGTTAAACGTCCATTATGCTATCCTTACTGGCGTTTAAACGCTAGTAAGCCTGTCCTCTAGGGTGTGCTGTTTTTGATGCTGTTTTTGATTCCACTTTAATTTTGCAGCTGTTTTTGTGACTCCTTTTACTGAGCTTTTAATTTAGTCTCAGTTTTGAGCATTCTTGCTCAACATTGCCTGCAAGATAATGTTTGTGCTCACTGTACTCTTTGGGTATGAATCTTACAACTTTATAGTTTTCAATGTCTGCAAACCAAGGTACTTCCTGAATGGCAAAGAGTTGCTCATCCGGGAAGGTTTCAGAGATCTCAATAGGAAGAGGGGATGCCTCTGCTACTGGTTCTATCCGGGACAGGTGATTAGCTACTTGGTTTTCTGTCCCATTTCTGTCTCTTATTTCTATATCAAACTCTTGCAGAAGCAATACCCATCTTATGAGTCTGGATTTTGAATCCTGCTTTGTGAGGAGATATTTTAGAGCAGCATGGTCAGTGTACAAAATCAGTTTTGATCCTACTAAATAAGATCTGAAGTTGTCAATGGCATAAACCACTGCAAGCAACTCCTTTTCTGTGGTTATGTAATTCTTCTATGCATCTTTCAAAACACTGTTAGCATAGTAAATGATGTGCAGAAGCTTGTTATGCCTCTGTCCCAATACTGCACCAATGGCATGGTCACTGACATCACACATTAGTTCGAATGGTAATGTCCACTCTGGTGCAGAAATCACTGGTGCTGTGACCAGCTTAACTTTTAGAGTCTCAAACGCCTGCAGACACTCTGTGTCAAAGACAAATGGTGTGTCAGCAGCTAGCAGATTGCTCAGAGGTTTTGCAATTTTTGAAAAATCTTTTATAAATCTCCTATAGAATCCTGCATGCCCCAGAAAGCTTATGATTTCCTTAACATTGGCAGGTAGTGGTAATTTTTCAATTACCTCTACCTTAGCTTGATCCACCTCTATTCCCTTGTTCAAAATTTTGTGCCCAAGGACAATTCCTTCAGTCACCATAAAGTGACATTTCTCCCAGTTTAAAACTAGGTTAGTCTCTTGGCACCTTTTCAGAACAAGTGCTAGATGGTCAAGACAAGAGCTGAATGAGTCTCCAAATACTGAGAAGTCATCCATGAAGACTTCTAGAAATTTTTCTACCATATCAGAGAAGATAGAGAGCATGCACCTTTGAAAGGTTGCAGGTGCATTGCGCAGACCAAATGGCATCCTTCTGTAGGCAAACACTCCAGATGGACATGTTAATGCTGTTTTCTCTTGGTCCTGAGGATCTACTACAATTTGGTTGTAACCTGAATAGCCATCCAAAAATTTGTAGTATTCATGGCCTGCTAGTCTCTCTAGCATCTGGTCTATGAATGGTGAAGAAAAATGATCCTTCCTGGTGGCTGTATTGAGCTTTCTGTAGTCAATACACATACGCCACCCTGTAACTGTTCTTGTAGGAATCAGTTCATTCTTTTCATTATAAACCACTGTCATTCCTCCCTTCTTGGGGACAACATGGACAGGGCTCACCCAGGGGGTATCAGAAATAGGATAAATAATCCCAGCCTCTAGTAACTTAGTGACCTCTTTCTGCACCACCTCCTTCATGACGGGATTTAGCCGCCTCTGTGGTTGAACCACTGGCTTAGCATCATCCTTCAATAGGATCTTGTACATGCATCTGGCTGGACTAATGCCCTTAAGATCACTTATGGACTACCCAAGAGCTGTCTTGTGTGTCCTTAGCACTTGAATTAGTGCGTTCTCTTCCTGTCACTCTAAAGCAGAGCTTATGATCACGGGAAAAGTGTCATTTTCTCCTAGAAATGTATATTTCAGGGATGGTGGTAGTGGTTTGAGCTCGGGTTTAGGAGGCTTCTCCTCTTCCTGAGGAGTTTTCAGAGGTTCTTCTGTTTTCTCTGGTTCCTCCATATCAGGCTGAACTTCTTTAAAAATGTCCTCTAGCTCTGATTCGAGACTCTCAGTCATATTGACCACTTTCACCAGGGAGTCAATAATATCAATGCTCAGGTAGTCTTTTGATGTGTCTGGATGCTGCATAGCTTTGACGACATTCAACTTAAACTCATCCTTATTAACTCTCAGGGTTATCTCCCATTTTCAGACGTCAATGAGGGTTCGTCCAGTTGCTAGGAAAGGCCTTCCTAGAGTGAGAGTTGCACTCTTGTGCTCCTCCGTTTCCAGCACTACAAAGTCAGTAGGGAAGGCAAATGGCCAAACCTTGACAATCATGTCCTCAATTACGCCTGATGGGATTTTAATGGAGCCATCAGCAAGTTGGAGGCATATCCGAGTTGGTTTAACTTCATCAGTCAAACCAAGCTTTTTGATAGTGGATGCGGGTATTAGGTTGATACTTGTCCCAAGATCACATAGAGCTGTCTTGGTACAATCATCCTCTAATGTGCATGGTATCATAAAGCTTCCCGGATCTTTAAGTGAGGAAAACTTTTTCAGTTTCTCTCCAATCCTTCTTATGACTTAAGATATCTTTCATGAACTTAGCATAAGAGGGTATTTGCTCAAGTAACTCTGTAAATGGAATCTTTATTTCAAGAGTCCTGAGATAGTCTGCAAAGCGGGCAAATTGTTTATCCTGTTTTGCTTGGCGGAGTTTTTGAGGATAAGGCATCTTGGCTTTATATTCTTCAACCTTAGTTGCTGTAGGTTTACTTCCTACAGAAGTGGTTGGAGAGGCCTGCCTAAGGGGTTTGTTATCAGCACTTGCAGGTGTCTGATCCCCTATTGGCATTTGAACGCCGAAATTGGGTGCTGTATGGACGTTTAACGCCAGATTGCCACCCTTTTTTGGCATTTGGACGCCAGACTTGGCTATCCACTGGGCATTCAACGCCAATTTCTTACCCTTTTCTGGCGTTTAAACGCCAGAATCCTTCCTCTCTGGGCTCTTACTGTCCTCAGAGGGATTTTGGGCCGTGGTTTGGTCATCCTTTGTCAGCTGTTCCTTTCTTGGCTTTCTGCTGCCTTGAGTTGAGACATTCAATGTCTTTCCACTCCTTAAATGAACAGCTTGGCACTCTTCTGTTATCTGTTTAGATAACTGCTGTCTTGTCTGATTCAATTGTGCTTTCATATTCTTGTTAGCCTTTTCAGTGTCTTGTAGCATCTCTTTAAATTCTGCTAACTGTTTTGTTATAAAAAGCAATTGCTAATTGAGTTTAGCAACTTATTCTGGAGGACTAATTTTATTGGATAGTGCTTTAGCCTCTTCTTTCATGGAGGACTCACTACTTAAGTACATGTGCTGATTTCTAGCAACTGTATCAATGAGCTCTTGAGCCTCTTCAATTATCTTCATCATGTGTATAGATCCATGATGTGTGAGCATCTTTTCCATCTTTTCCTAGTGAATTTGCATCTAACTTGCTGAGTTTAATTAAGAATTAATTATATTTTAGCCACTATGGATGCTATTTTGAGTTTTGTGCAATTTTATTCATTTTAGGTAGCATTCGGATGGATTTGATGAAGTTCTGCAGAGAAAGAGAAGAAACCAAGGAGATGACCAGCGAATACCGACGCGGACGCATGGCTCACGCGACCACGCGGAAAGGAGGAAATCGCAATGACGTGATCGCGTGCCTGACGTGAACGCATGGACTGGAATCTGCACAAATGATGCGAACGTGTGGACGACACGGACACGTCACATGAGCGATCTGCAGAATTGACAGAAAATATTGGGGGCAATTTCTGGGCTGTTTTAACTCAGTTTTCAGCCCAGAAAACACAGATTAGAAGCTGCAGAATGGAAAAATCAAGTGGTCTCCACCCATCAGTTGAAGACTTGTTAATTAATTCGAATTTAAATTCAAATCTTAAATTAGGAAAATATATTATTTTAAGTTTAATTTTGAATATTAGATTTTAAATTTATTAGGATTAGTTATAAAAAGGGATCTGATGCCATCAGATTAGAACGCTGTACATTTTACCAGAATCCTACTTTTCTTCTCTGAACTATGAGCAACTAATCCTTCATTGTTAAGGTTAGGAGCTCTGTCTATTTCTATGGATTAATTTTATTACTTTTTCTATTTTAATTCATGTATGGATTTATAATTTAAGAATTGTTTTCTCTCTTTATCTTATGAATTTGGGTGGAACGGAAGTATGACCCTCTTTCTATTTGAGTTCTTGTAAAACTTGGAAAAGCTCTTTACTTGAACAACAGCTTGAAAATAATTTCTCCTAAATTTTAATTATCTGAATTTAACAGGATACGTGACATATAATCCTTTTACTTCTTGGATAATTAGAGTTTTTGTGGCATATAAACTAGAAATTGATTATCACCCTCTAATTGGTATAAATTATCCGCTCATCACCAGTCAGACACAATGATCATCATGGGCGAACCCATGTCAGTTAAGATATCTTGGCATCACAGTAATAAATAGACTATCAGTTAGGCGAATATTCCCGTATTAGCAACCTTAGGCTATTAGTTAGGTGGGCACTTTCGCATTAGCAATTTGGCACAAGACCCATTCAACATACAATTCTCAACTTTTTGTTTCATTCATTATTTCTCATTTTCTTTTCTTTCCTTTATGCTTTTGCATCACCTTACAGCTAAGCATATATCCGCATCACCAATTAGCTAAATGTGTCTCCGCATCACTATAAAACTAGGCATACCTCTGCATCACCGCTTAACTTTAAATTCTTCCTATAGACAACTTACATACCTTTGTTTAACTAAGTTCACACATGCTGTCAAATTTAGACATACCCTTTGAATATAAATCAAGGTTTTACCACGTGTGGATTAGAATTGAATTTGATAGCCAACTTAGTAAAATCTGCTGCTGCACTCAAGAGAATTCAGAAAGAATACAGCAAGCAGCCCTGTTTTTGAAAAATTTATAATAATTTCAATTTTAACCGTTACTTCTAGATTTTGTTGAGGATACACTCAACACACCTATGTTTTAGAAAAAGCAAGTTTCAAGTTCATAGCACTTCGTTCGGTTAATTAAATGTCAATTAGAAGTGCTGCCCTGTTTCTATAAATTGGTTCTGAAATTCCTGCGAACAGCCCAGATTTCAAGAGACATAATTAACTCTACAAAATAGCTATAGACATGAAATTCATACTCACTTAAAATAGACTTACAGATCTTTAAAATCCTGTTGGAAACAACTCAAAATGCCAAATATATCAAAAGTTCTAGTGGCTGGAAGTTGATACTATAGAACCAGAAAAAATAGAAAATTCTGTAGCAACCACTAAATTTAAAAAATTCACATCTTCCAAGGTCTGTCCTTTGCTACCTTAAATCAGAAAACTCTAAAAAATATAATTAAAGAATTTTGTCAGTTTATAGGGCCAATTGGCCGAGCTTCCTATAGAGTAAGGAAAAGGATTTTTACTCTTGTGATGGGATGAATTTGATTGGGTTGGTCGTCATTTAAAGAAGTTGAAGCTTAACAAGGGTAGAACCTTTGAATTAGGAAGAACAACGGAGCACAGAGTTACTGATTCTTACTTAACAAAAAAAATACCAAGGGAATCAAAAAGAAAAAGGGTAGGGTTTCTTCTTTGGCTTCGAGTAGCAGTTCCTTTGATGGTCCTCTTCGTCCTACTTGATGATGATGTACGCAGATGATGACGATCTTGTTGACATTTCCTCATTCTCTTCCTTGATCAATTGCTACTTTTGCTTCCTTTCTCCTTTTCGTGTGGTTTCTAGAGGAATTGAAGGGCTGGGCTTATATATATATCCAAAGGAGGTGGAAAATGGTGAGCTGGTGCGACAAGGCTTCGTGGCTTCCTCCCTTTGCAACACCATATCACATCATTCATTGCATGAAGATGTGACCATGTTTCCCCCTGTAGTATCGTTCGGTTCTGAGAGAGGAAGAGGGAATGAGTTTAATCAGAGTTCCCTTGGGCTTTGGTTTAGTTAAAGGAAGCTTAGTTCGGTTGAACCGGGAGAAAGAAAAAAACCGTGACTTTGCAATGGGGAAAGAAAAAACCAGGTGAATAGTTAGTAACGCATCTAAGGTTGTTCCTTTACTAATTTTATTATCTATGCTATATATATATATATATATATATATATATATATATATGCGTGTCAGTGAATGTTATAAAGAATGAGAAATCATAGGCCTCGTAGAGGTAGGGTGATTACTTTCTGGCCTCCTAAAAAAAATTTTGTCCTCAAAATTTTGTTGCCTCGGGTGAGGGGATCGGTTTCGGTAGTATTTCCCGCATCCATAACAAACACCGTCCTAGGCTGTTGCTGCCAAGGGGAAACAAATTCAGCCTTCCGTCGTGTGCATTCTTTGGCTATGTGTCCGGGCTTTTCGCAATTATAGCAAACCCCAGACTTCAACAGATAGGGTCTGCCTCCATGATTACTTCCACATATAGTGCATGTCAGTTTTGGTTAGGTCGATTGTGGTTGTTTGCCTAAATCTGGCTGCCGAGTTACTTTGATGTGTCTTCCTTGAGGAGTGAGGTTACGATTGAAATTCCTTGTTGGAAGATTCCTTTGATTAGTTTGTGCTGCCACTAGCTTCTTTACGCATTCCTCTGTGAGTTGGCTCTTGTTAACTAATTCCAAAAAATTCCGGATTTCCATTGGACCATCATGAGCTAATAGTTCTTCCCTAAGCCCTCCTTCGAACTCGATGCACTTCCATGTCTCAAAGCAGCTGGTGCTCCTTGACAAACATTTGAGAACCGACATAGCTCCTCAAACTTGCGAGTATACTCAGTGACTGTCATATTTCCCTGTCGCAGCTGAAGTAATTCTAATTCCTTAGCGGTACAAAAACACTGAGAAAAATATTTCTTATAGAATTCAATTGAAAATTCCTCCTAAGTGATGTCAATAGCTTCTCTTCCTAACAGTTGAAGCATCCCCTGCCACCAATGTTGTGCGTCATTTCTCAGCATGGAAGTAGCAAATTCCACCCGCTGTTCTTTAGGGACTTGTTGTGCTCGCATTGACCGTCATATCTCTTTAAACCAGTCATCAGCTTGCGTAGCACTAGTGTTTCCATGGAATCACGGTAGATTTATCTTCAAGAAAGAGGCTAAGATCATTGGCCGGTTATCGTTACGTAATCCACCTTCACCTTCGTCGCCATTTTCATTTTCATGTCTAGTCTCATGGTTACTTTCAGTTCCATTGTGGCGATCAAGACGTTCAGCTACTCGATTGGTAGCAGCTACTGAGTCACATACAGCAGTGGTCATGGAATTTATAGATTCAAGAATAGTCGTTGCATCGAGGATAGTTCCTCACTTGTTCCCTCCCGTCGAGAGGGTCCTCACCTATTCGTAGCCATTCGAGTCTATCAATATCCAATAATCAATATTAAGGTGATCAGTCTTAATATATCAAAATCAAGTATTAATATCACTATAATGGATGTTCACAAACCTTCATGTAGAATATATTATAAAATATCCTAACTGCATGGAACAAAAGATTCAGAGTATGCAAGGAAGCATAATCAGTCCACCCCAAGGCTCAATGGACGAACTGCTCTAATACCAACTTGTAACAATCCAACTTTTGACACTTCATGATCAATGCCAAACATTTAGGTGTTACTTGTTGTAAGGGCCTACTTGGCTCTAGACTCAGATTTCATAAGCAATTGTTAATATAAGCCTTTATTGGTTTAGCGTGGTTAACTTATTAAGCATGAAAAATCATTAAGTTGTTCGCAATCTAATACTTAAAGTTATATTGCAAATAAATACATGGTAGCAGAAAATATACATATATACATATTTACAAATATACATATGAGTTACGATAAACTTAGAGATACATGTCATCCATTAAAAAGACCTAGTACTACACCAGGTTATATACATAAACAAAAAAGGAAGATAGTCCCAACCCTTACACGGGTTTTCTAGACTAGAATTGATCTACTACGAGGTCCTACTCCTCTAAAAAAAAGATATACTACAAAAGCGAGGGAAAAGCAGTACTAAGATTACCAAAAGGGAGAAGAAGATCTGTCGTACCTATCTCTGGAGTGACCTCTGAACCTCCTCCTGATAATTGGCCCAAGATCCCTCGAGAAGCGGCTCCTCGTCGGACTTTGAGTCCTCCTCTGACTAATCAGTCCAAATGGAAAAATCGTCCAAAGGGTCGGCCTACAAAGCCGTTACCACGAACTCCAGAAGGTCGTCAGACTCGATGGGCTCAGTCTGAGGTCCGGAAATGGGAAGGTGCTACGCAAGATCCAAGTCGGTCTCATATAAGTGCCGAGCATCCGGGAGAAGCAAATCGCAGTGTGGTCCTACCAAGAGAAAGGGCCGAGAAGAGGAGGACTGATTTCCAACTAGGTGTAACTCGAATAGTGTAAATGTAAGAACCGTAATTAATTAACCGCTTAACTAAAATAGTTTTATTGCCCAAAATAGGTTAAAAAAATTTAGAATATTAATTATAAAATTTAAATATGATATTTGGACCCAGTACATTTTCTGATTTGGAAAATGTAATTTTCTGCGGAAAATTACGTAAAAACGGGTACTGATAAATTAGCCGGCAGTACCGACTTAAGTCTGTCCAGTACTGCATGAGAATAATAAAAATTATAGAAAAACTTAGAAAAATAATTAAAGTTAAAAACCGGGCACTAATTCTAAAGGTTTGGCCCAAAAAATTGGACCAAACGGGAAAAAAATGCTAACGGGTTGGACCGGGTCCAAGCCCAAGTCGAACTTATATATAACCACTTAATAAAGCCTTTCAGCCTAATAAGACTCCAACAACACAAAATCACAGCTGAGAATTGAGAGGAGAAGAAGTAGAGTGGCACTATTCACATTAACCTTCATTTGTTTGTATCTTGAGCTACAGTGCTCCGATTTGCGTGCCGTTTATACCTACGGGAAGCTCTTGTCGAGCTCGTCATTTCTAACTAATTATTGTTGATAAGGAATCACGTTTCACACTCCCTTTCTTAGCCCTAACAGTTTTGAGGAAGTTTTGTGATTTTGATTATTTAGGGGTGATCTAGTGTTGGAGTATTATTGCGTTTCTCCCCTATTTCCTTTGGGTAAGGTGAGTTGCTTCAAAACCCTTGTGGTTTGGTATTTTGTGAACCCTAGATATTCATTTTAGGTATATTTCTTGTGTATAGTTTGAATTTGTGATTGTTGGAGTTGATTTGGAGCATTCGATTTGAGTTGGTGAATTGTTAATGATTGGAGGCTTGATTTTGGACTCAAATTTGGTGTTTGAAGCATATTAGAAATCGGTCAAGGTATGGTTTCGTCTTTCTCTATATAATATGTAATATTTCATGACAGTTAGGCTAGTAAACCTTAGGATAAGATTGAATTGGTTGTTGATAATTGTTTATGTATGATGATTTTGATGATTGTGATGATTTCGATGAATGATGATGTTGATTAATGATATTGGGATTGAATAAAGATGATCATGAGGATTGATAATGAATTATGAGGCTTGTTGATGTTGATAAATGTTGAGGATGGTGAAATGATGTTTTGTGATGTTAATTATTGAAATTTGAGTTTTATAAGTGGAATTTGGTGTATGGAATGGATGATATTATACGTTATTAA
The DNA here is from genome assembly GCF_059453495.1 of Arachis ipaensis. NCBI lineage: Eukaryota > Viridiplantae > Streptophyta > Magnoliopsida > Fabales > Fabaceae > Arachis > Arachis ipaensis. Next base: position 100,913,081 of record NC_142442.1, on the reverse strand, counting down.
GTTGTGGAATGATGAGAAGGTGTATGAATATAATTTAGGTATATTGGGATTGTTTTGGATGTGGTTTTGAATTGAGAGTTTTGGTAAAATTGAGGTTTAAAGGTTTTTGGTAAAAATAAATTTTTGGGCCAATTTTGGCAGATCATATCTTGAGATTCGATTTTTGAAATTGATTAAATTTTGTATCAAATTAAAGATAATTCAAAGAGCTTTAAAATGATAAAGATTTCATGGAAATAAAAATTTTGTAGAAAAAGATATGATCATTGGAATTTGGTGTCAAAAATCTATATTCTGTGATGCTGCAGAAAATTGTAAGTTCTGATTTGTGTGTCCACGCACACACCTGTGCCTACTCACCGAGCAGAACGGGTGTGATGACTCGTGCATACACACGAAGGGTGTGCACATGAACACCCTAAGAAAGTTTCAAGTTGTGCATACGCACAACATCATTCGTACGCGCAAGCTGGGAAGAGCCTTCTGTTGATTGCATCCGCACGTATTCATGCATATGCAAAAGATGGAAAATTTTACCTTGTGTATGTTCACACACCTCTTGAGCTTCGGTTTTTGAAATTGGTTGGATTTTGTATCAAATTAAAGATAATTCAAAGAGCTTTAAAACGGTATAGATTTCGTGGAAATCGGAATTTCGTTAAAAAAGATATGATCGTTGGATGTTGGTGTCAAAAATATGTATTTTATGATGTTGCAGAAAATGGTAAGTTTTGATTTGTGTGCCCGCACACACATCTATGCCTACGCACCGAGCAGAACGGGTGTTATGACTCATGCATACACACGAGGGGTGTGCGCATGCACACCCTGAGAAAGTTGTGAGTTGTGCGTACACACAACATCATGCGTATGCACATGCTGGGAAGAGCCTTCTGTTGATTGCATCCGCACGTATTCATGCGTATGCAAGAGATGGAAAATTTTACTTTGTGTGCGTATGCACACCTCTATGCGTACGCACAAATTGAGAAAACCACATTGGTGCGTGCGTATGCACAACCCTATGTGTACGTACAAGCCCTGGTTTTCAAATAAAAACTGTTTTCAACTGTTTCACCTTCCCGGTAAGCTTACAAACTTCCATAACACTTGTTTAAGATCCTTTAGCTTATTTTTAGGCTTTGAAACATAGAGAAACCGTAAGTGAGTTTAACTAGATATGTTCTGGTAAAAAGTTTAGAAGACGATGACTTAGGTTTTTGGAGGACTGAGGATGGATTAGTTGAGTGAGATGGCAGAGTACTGTAATGATGACTAATGTGATGAGTTGTGGAATTATGGACCGATGATGGTTTTGACGAGTCTGGGACTCAAAGAGAAATGATGAATTATTGAATGTTGAAAGTGATCACTGAATGAGATATGGACATGTATTGTATTATACTGATATTGTTGAGACGCTATGCACCTGGCAGGGATGGTAGGTTAAACCCGCCTGTCAAGGTCGCGGCGGCGGTGTAAGGGTGGTGGTTAGTCCCGCTTACGTTGAGATGTGAGATCTACGGCTGAGTATGTAACAACCCTGATTTTTGAGTATGTGAGATATTTTCTGAAAGTTAGGGATTGCGAATAGGGTTAGGTATTATATGAAAAGTTAAACTGTTTCAGTATAGACTTAATGAACCTATACTTGGGATAGGCTAACTATTCATTCCAAAATTTACATAAGCTTTAAATACATACGTTAAGCAGAGCAATCAGAGCAGAGTAGAGAAGCACAGAAAACAGAGTAACGAAAGTAAAGTAAAGAGATAAAGAAAAAAAGAGTAATATAGATACAGATGAAAAGAGTAATCAGAGAAGAAAAAAGAGATACAGAGAACAGAGTAATTAAAACAGAGTAAAGAGATACAGAGAAAAGAGAAACCAGAATAGAGTAAAGAGATATAAAGAGAAGACTAATATAATAAAGAGATATTTATATATATATATATATATATTAGTTGCTTGATGCAACCCAGAGCTATATTTATATATATATATTAGTTGCTTGATGCAATCCAGAGCTATATTCAATATATATTAGTTGCTTAATGCAACCCAGAGCCTCTGTAGGGAAACTAAGTTACCTACAGCCATTTTCCGCTTCCCCAGAGCAGAGCAGAGTATATATATATTTTCTTGCAGTAAGCAGAGGCTGTCTCAAATGAGGGGCTATTATTATATGCGCATTTATTTAGGAACGGAAAATCGTATCCGGAAAATTGGAATTACTCGTGACTAGATAAATGTCGGGATTGCGGACAGCCAACCGACACATGAGCTCATGGCCTGCGCTAGGGCTAGACATGCATCATTCTTGTCTGCGCATCATTCTCTGTTGCATTCCTTTCTGTGTGTGATCTACTTCTTTATGTTTGTCTGCTTGTATGTTATTTCTGTGTTTTATTTTCTTGTATTCTTTTGTTTGTGTTCTGCTTTCTGTTGTCTCTACTTTCTCTTTCTATCTTTATCTTCTGTTTAGTGCTTCGCTATATTATGTTATTCGTCTACTAATCGACCCCAAATAAATGAACGTAACTAATAATCCCGGTCCTACTAAGAACTCCCCAGTTCTTACCCCTTCTCTCTCTTTTCCCCCTTCAGATGGAAGTGAGAGTACCTTACCGTAGTTCGTTGATGATGGTTCTGCAAAGAGGATTCCACTCTAGATAGTCTTCTGAGTCTAGGGTGAATATCGTTCTCTGTTTATATGTATATACTGTCAGACCAGCCGATGTCTACACCGCGTTTGTACGTGAACTTTAACCTAAATCTTGTGTACGAGACTCCTGCTGTGTGGCTACTTCATGAGGTATCAGAGAGACGTCCTATGGCAATGTCTGATCGTGCAGAGGAGTAGCAGATGATGTTCTACCTTTTGATGACGTTCCACCTGACTTGAGTTTTGAAGACCTAGAACGTACTTTCCCTCGCTTTAGTAGTTTAGAGGGACTAGGTGAGTATAGGGTCTAGGCTAGCCTAGGTGCCAGCTTAGGGACCTCTTGAACAGGTCAGGACTTGGGATGTTGTATGTATGTATATGTATATAGTTATTATCTAACTATATCTAGGGGTGTTCTAACTAAAGGTCTATACTCTAATAAAGGCTGGATCACTGAATGTTGCTAGCTACTTGTGATGTATTTATGTGTGGTTGCTTATAACTGTTTTATTTGTTATCAGTTGTGAGTTGATTATGAGTGATTCCGTCTATTAATCCAAATGTTTTCAAAAAAAATAAAATACACCTCGCAAATTAACTATGCTTTTAACAACGAATCAGGCTCATATGATAAATAATAGATAATAATTAGGAAGACAAATTGGTAGCGCTCAATTTTCGGTATGATCTAGACATATTGAAAATTGGGTCGTTACAGAGTATCCCGCTCGCATCCTTTCGGAATCACAAGAGTGTGTGCGGGAACTATATCCCTAGACTGTGTGCCGAGCACGATATCCCTGGGGGTACCCATTTTATTCTTGACTGAAAGGCGACATTCCCATGGGGATGTGTCCCGTTGATGGTGCATGAATCTCCACACTTCGTATAACTGTACCAGCAAGTGCAGTGGGTCGTCCAAGTAATACCTGAGTGAGTCAGGGTCGATCCCACGAGGATTATGATTTGAAGCAAACTATGGTTATATTGTAGATCTTAGTCAGTCAAATAGAAAGGTAGGTGGTTTGATTAATTACATAAAAGAAAATAAGGAGATCTAAACTAGTTAGACCTGTTTATAATGATAAGAAGATGGGTAAGGTTTGGAGATACTTTGTCCTTCTGGATTAACTCCGGTCTTACTATCTTCTTCAATTGTGAATGATTTTTTCTATGGTAGGCTATATGTGATCAACGCCGTACGGTCACAGTCGCCAATATCCTTCAAATCTGAACCCCAGGATTAGTGTCGATCCATTCTGATTGAGGGTGAAGCTCCTGCAGTCCATTCTCCTTAATGATCCTACTCAAAATGCCACAGACAAGGTCGGATCTTCCGGATCAGAGAATGTTGCACCTTCGGGTTCTAGCCTATACCACAGAGACCCTAATCTCCCCATACCTCGGCTGAACTGGTGTTTTGAGAAGTCCCCAACGAAGTCGTGGATTAACCGTCTAAGAGATCTATAATCAAGCTGGTGGTTCGATGCTTTCCAGTTACGTATTCACAAGAACCCAAGAAGAACACGGGTGGTTGTCAGGCACGCGGTCTTAGTATGAAGAACGAAGATGATTGTCACGGGTCATCCCATTCATCAAGTTAAAGAATGAAGATACATCTTAAAATTGAATCAAACATGGATTGAAGAGAAATAGTAATACTTTTATTAATTCATGAAACTCAGCAGGACTCCTCCCCTCAACCTAGGAGGTTTAGAAACTCATACTGATAGAAAATATAATGATACACAAAAATATGGCAAAAAGTCCTCCAAGATTATGTAAAACATCCCTTAAATACTAAACTAATGACTAAGGATTACATGAGAAGGGTAAAATAGTATTTTAGTGCTAAAATCTACTTTTGGGGCCTACTTAGTGAGTGTTTGGGCTGAGCTTTGATGAGATCTACATGCTATGAGGCCCCTAGGCCATTGAACACTGGCTAGGGGGTCCTCTTTGGGTGTTTGGACGCTGGTCTCCTCCTTTGGGCACTGGACGCCTGGACTAGGGCAGGAGGCTGGCGTTGGATGCCAGTTTTAGGCCTTCTATTCTGAAGCAATGTATGGACTATTATACATTGCTGAAAAGCTCTAGATGTTAGCTTTCCATAGCCGTTGAATCAGATCCGGACAGCATCTGCAGCTTTCTCTGTCTCTAAATCAGACTTTTGCTCCACCTCCTCAATTTCAGCCAAAAAATACCTGAAATTCTACAAAAACACACAAACTCAAAGTAGAATCCAAAAATGTGAATTTTACACTAAAACCTATAAAAACTTAATAAAAATTAAATAAAACATGCTAAAAATAATATGAAAATGATGCCCAAAAGCCTATAAAATATCCGCTCATCACAACACCAAACTTAAACTGTTGCTTGTCCCCAAGCAACTAAAAAAACAGTAGGATAAAAAGAAGAGTAAGGTACAATAAATCTCAGAATTTCCAATGAAGCTCAGTTTCAATTAGACGAGCGGGACTTTGTAGCTTTTTGCTTCTGAATGGTTTTGGCATCTCACTATCCATTAAAACTCAAAAATGTTGGTCTCTTTAGGAACTTAGAATCTAGATGATATTATTGACTCTCCTAGTTCAGTCTTTTTCGTTCTTGAACACAGCTTTCAGAGTCTTGGCCGTGATCCTAAGCACTTTGTTTTCCAGTATTACCACCAGATACATAAATGCCACAGACACTTTAATTGGGTGAACCCCTTAGGATTGTGATTCAGCTTTGCTAGAATCCCCAGATAGAGGTGTCCAGAGTTCTTAAGCACACTCTTTTTTGCTTTGGACCACGAGTTTAACTACTCAGTCTCAAGCCTTTCATTTGACACCTTCACACCACAAGCATATGGTTAGGGACAGCTTAGTTGAGCTGCTTAGGCCAGGATTTTATTCCTTATAGGCCCTCCTAACCATTGATGCTCAAAGCCTTGGATCCTTTTACCCTTGCCTTTTGGTTTAATGGGTTATTGACTTTTTGCTCTTGCCTTTTGGTTTAAAGAGTGATAAACCCCAATTTTGTGGTTTATCTTGTGTTGAATTTAGGGGATTTTATTAACTTTTCTCACATTTATTCAATGAAATAGCATAGTTTTGTGAATTTCTCCTAATTTGGTCTTAAGAGTAAAAACATGCTTTTTAAGCCTTAAAATTGCTAATTTTAATTCACTTTAATTCCATTCGATGCCTTGATATGTTTGTTGAGTGATTTCAGGTTTAGAAGGCAAAGATTGGGTTGAAGGAATGAAGAAAAAGCAGGAAAAAATGGAGAATTCATGAAGAAATAAGGATTTGCTAAACTGAAGGCCATGCACATGCGTCACCCACGCGTACGCGTGAGATAGAAATTCGCAATCGACCCGCATGCGTCACCCCACGTGCACGCGTGACAAGGAAAATTGCCAATGACGCATACGCGTGACCCACGCGTACGCGTGAGAAGCAAAAACGCCAGACGACGCGTACGCGTGGCCCATGCAGACGCGTTGTAGCTCGCACGTGACCTCATTAAAATGAAAATGCTGGGGGCAATTTTTGAGCTTCCCAAGCCCAAATCCAACTGATTCTAGAGACTATTTCATGCAGAATTCAAGCTTGGACAAAGGGGGAGCACTTAGTTGTAGGATAGCATCATGTAGGTTAGTTTTCTAGAGAGAGAAGCTCCCTCTTCTCTCTATTATTAGGGTTCTTAGGTTAATTTCATCTTAGATCTAGGTTTAATTCTTGTTTTCATCTTTTTTCTTCTACATTTTCATGCTCAAGTAGTTTAATTCTCTAGTTTCCCTTGTTAATTTCCTTGTTTTGCTCTCTTTTATGTTTATGAACCCTTGTTGGATTTAATTCCCTTTTAATGCAATTTTATGTTGTCATGTCTCTTTCATGTTTATCTTTATTGCTATTATTGATTTCTTGTTCATGCTGGTTATAGTTTTCATTAATTCTAACAATTTGTGATGTTTACTTTTATTGCACTCTAGGTGTTTATTAAAATGTTTTCACTAGCTTTTGAGTAGTTCTCTTTACTCTTGGCTTAGGCTAAGGAAATTGAGTGACCTTGAGTCATTGGGTCTCATTGAATTGATGATTTGAGAACTCTATGTGGTCAATTTGATAATCATTGACATTAGCCTACTACTAAGTCAATTAGTAGCTAGGTTAGGACTTATGGATTGATGTTTATCAAGCCATTTGACATACTTCAACCATAGAAGTAAATTTAATGAGCTCGGTTCCTCATAATTGTCCATAGATGGTTTGTAGACAAGGATGGTGATCTCAATTTCCAAGTCTTAGCCAATAGTTCTTTTCTTTTATGTTATTAATTCTTATCATTTACTTTCTTGTTACTTACTTTTCTTGCTAATTACAAATCAAACCCCTTGTTCTTCATAGCTAATAATTGATCACTTTATTGCAATTCCTTATGAGATGACCTGAGGTTTGAATACTTCGGTTTACTTTTATTGGGGTTGAACTTTGTGACAACAAAAAATCAATTAAAATTTGAATTGAGCATTACTAGTTGGTTGGGAACTATACTATCAACGAAATTATTTTGAATAAAATTCCCAACTGAAGAATCGAAGATTGATGGTTCAGAGGTTATAAAAACTCTCGTTGTAAGTATAGTTACTAAACCAAGCAATCAACCTTTCTTACAAACGTTTTGGGTGTCACAAGTAACAACCCCTTTAAAAATTGTTAACCGAGTATTCAAACCTCGGGTCGTCTTCTCAAGGAACTGCAAGCAAGTATGTTCTTATTACTGGCTATAAAGGTTGTAATCGGGGTTTAGAAGGTGAGAAGCAAGTGATTTAAATGACAAGTAAAGTAGATGGCAATTGAAATAAATAAACACTGTAAAGCAACTTTTGGCAAGGTAAGAGAAATTGGAAGTCCAACTTGGTTATCTCCCTCAATAATAATGAAAGTTGAATCTAAATTCCACTTAGTTAACCTTTACTAAAGTAAAGGAAAGTCAAGGGACAAATTAGTTTGACCTTCGAATCCTATTTATTTTCCTAAGAAAAAGTTGGGATTATTGAAGTTCAGTTCAATTAGCAAGATAACGATTATCAATTATGCTGAGTTTAATAATGTTGAGTTACTGATTTCTTAACCAAGACCAAAAGGGAAAAAGTAAAATTGTTGGAAGAAAAAATGTCCTTAGATGGGAAGCAATGGTAACACAAATTAAGGAGAAAGCAATCAATAACTGAAATACCTCAAATAATCATTAATTCAAATCATAACATGGGAAGGATTCATAAGTCAAGTTGGCAACATTTATAGGTACGAATAAAAGCATTAAAGTAAATATTAAACCTGGATCGAGAGTCACTCTTACAAACTAAGAAAAGTCCTAAATCCTAATCCTAATCCTAAGAGAGAGAGGAGAGAACCTCTCTCAAACGAAATCTAAATCATGGAAAGTGAAAATTGGCGAGCTCTCCCTGAATGGATGCATTCCCCCACTTCATAACCTCTGGTCTATGCCTTCTGGACTTGGATTTGGGCCAAAAAGGGCTTCAGAATTTGCTATGAGCGTTTTTTGCAATTTCTGGTGCGTGGCCTCTGTCACGCGTCCTCGTGGGTCACGCGGTCGCGTCATTCGGAGCATTTCCTTGCCACGCGGTCGCATCAGTCATGCGACCGCATCATGTGCGTTCTGCTTAAGGCGCGCGGTCCCGTCAGTCATGCGGCCGCGTCGCTGCTGATTCGCGCTTGGCACGCGATCGCTTCGTCCATGTGATCACGTGGATGCCAGTTTCTTTAGAAGCTCCGTTTTGTGCTTTCCTTCCATTTTTGTATGTTTCCTTTTCCATCCTTTAAGTCATTCTGCCTTAGAAAATCTAAAACTACTCAACACACTAATCACGGCATCGAATGGAAATAAAGGTAATTAAAATAATTAATATTAAAGCTTAGGAAACATGTTTTTCACATACATCACATAATAAGGAAGGGAAAGTAAAACCATGCAATTAATATGAATAAGTGGGTGAAGGATTGAATAAATCACTCAAACTAAGCACAAAATAACTCATGAAATATGGGTTTATCAACCTCCCCACACTTAAACAATAGCATGTCCTCATGCTAAATCCAAGGTAAAGAATAAGGTAAGGTTAAAGTGGTGGAAAGTTATGCAATGCAACCTATTCTAAATGCATCTACCTAAATGAGTCATGCAATTCCAATTTATCCACTCATATATAAAGCTTACATGTAGTCAAATTAATCCACATTCTCAAGGAGTCATATATATATATATATATATATATATATATATATATATAATAAAGCATTTTAGCAAATGAGATGGGAAATATTGTACAAACTTGCAAAACAATTAGTAATTTAAGCACAGATATATGCTGATGAGCTATTGAACCCTCACTGGATTTTGTGTTTACCCTCTAGTCACTCAGTATTTATTGGGTTTATTCACTCTACTTTTCTTTTTATTCTTACTTTCTATCACTTTATTCTTCATCTAACCAATCAACAATTATAGAGTACAGTCATACCAAAAGTCATGAGGTCTTTAATTAAGGTTGTAATGGGGCCAAGGTAAAGGTAAGGATATATGTATAAGGCTAAGTGAGCTAATAAGTGAATCCTTAATTAGACTAAGATCTCACCTAACATACATATTTAGTAGAACAAAACTTTCTTTACCGATTTTCCCACATTTTCCCACTTATTGTTACATGCTCATGTTTTAATTTTATTTTTATCCCATGTGCATTACTTTTATTTTGCATTGGGGAATTTTTTTTGTATCCCCTTTTATTGAATGCTAAAAAATAACTTTTTTTTTTATGCACATGGTAATTGAATCACTTTGATTTCTCATGAGCATGTGATGAGCGGATATTTTATACGCTTTTTAGGGATAATTTCATATAGTTTAGAGTATGTTTTAGTTAGTTTTTAGTCTATTCCTAGTAGTTTTTAGGAAAAATTCATATTTCTGGACTTTACTATGAGTTGTGTGTTTTTCTGTAATTTCAGGTATTTTTCTGGCTGAAATTGAAGGAGCTGAGCAAAATTCTGATTCAGGCTGAAAAAGGACTACTGATGCTGTTGGATTCTGACCTCCCTGCACTCAAAGTGGATTTTCTGGAGCTACAGAACTCGAAATGGCATGCTTCCAATTGCGTTCGAAAGTAGACATCCAGGGCTTTCCAGTAATATATAATAGTCCATACTTTGCACAAGGATAGACGACCTAAACTGGCGTTCAACGCCAGTTCTCTGCCCAATTCTGGCGTCCAGCGCCAGAAAAGGATTAAAAACTGGAGTTGAACGCCCAAACTGGCATAAAAACTGGCGTTCAACTCCACAAATGGCCTCCGCACGTGAATTGCTTAAAGTCTCAGCCCCAGCACACACCAAGTGGGCCCCAGCACACCAAGTGGGCCCCAGAAGTGGATCTCTGCATCATCCATCATAGTCCACTCATATTTTGTAACCCTAGGCTACTAGTTTAGTATTTAAACAACTTTTAGAGACTTATTTTGTATCTCATGACATTTTCAGATCTAAACTTTGTATTCTCTGACGGCATGAGTCTCTAAACCCCATTGTTGGGGGTGAGGAGCTCTGCTGTGTCTCGATGAATTAATGCAAGTATTTCTGTTTTCCATTCAAACACGCTTGTTCCTATCTAAGATGTTCATTCGCGCTTAACTGTGATGGAGGTGATGAGCTGTGACACTCATCACGCTCCTCAAATCATGAACGTGTGCCTGACAACCACCTCTGTTCTATATACGATTGAATGAGTATCTCTTAGATTCCTTAATCAGAATCTCCGTGGTATAAGCTAGAACTGATGGCAGCATTCATGAGAATCCGGAAAGTCTAAACCTTGTCTGTGGTATTCCGAGTAGGATTCAAGGATTGAATGACTGTGACGAGCTTCAAACTCTTGAAGGCTGGGCGTTAGTGACAGACGCAAAAGGATAGTAAATCCTATTCCAACCGGATCGAGAACCAACCGGTGATTAGCCGTGCTGTGACAGAGCGCGTGAGCGTAGTTTTCACTGGAAGGATGGAAGGTAGCCATTGACAACGGTGATCCACCAACACACAGCTTGCCATAGGGGGACGTGCGTGCGTGAACAAGAAGACAGAGGAAAGCAGAGATTCAGAAGACAAAGCATCTCCAAAACTCCAACATATTCTCCATTACTGCACAACAAGTAACTTTTAATTTATGCTCTACTGGTTACTCACAATTCAATTGATAAACATAATTGACTTCCTGACTAAGATTTACAAGATAACCATAGATTGCTTCAAACCAACAATCTCCGTGGGATTCGACCCTTACTCATGTAAGGTATTACTTGGACGACGCAGTGCACTTGCTGGTCATGTGTGCGAAATTGTAAGAGAGTAACAATTTTGTGCACCAAGTTTTTGGCGCCGTTGCCGGGGATTGTTCGTGTTTGAACAACTGACGGATTATTCTGTTGCTTAGATTAGGAAAAATCTTTCTTTTTTGGTTTAGAGTCTTTCATTATTTATCCCTTGTTAAAACACTTTAAATTTATAGCTCAGTTAATTAGAACGTGGTGTTTATGTTCATAATAATTGGCTATCATATTTTTTAAAACCTTTTTCAAAAATATTTTTTCTATTAAATCTTGTGCCAAACTTTAAGTTTGGTGTTTTCTTGTTGATTTCCCCTTGGTTTTCGAAAATTTTGGTTTGGCTTTCTAAAAATTTTAAGTTTGGTGTTCTTCCTTCATGTTCTTGTGTTCTTATGATTCTTCAAAGTGTTCTTGAGTTCCTTGTGTCTTGATCTTAAAATTTTTAAGTTTGGTGTTCCTTGGTGTTTTCCCTCCAAAATTTTCAAAAACAAGGAGCATTAGATCTAAAAATTTTAAATCTTGTACCATCTTATTGTTTTTCTCTCTCCTCACTAAATTCAAAAATATCTTTTCAAAATATCTCTTCTAACTTCCTAACTTCTTATCTTTTCAAAATTTGTTTCAACTAACCAACTAACTTTTTGTTGGTTTCTTAACTTTTTCAAAACTACCTAACTAACTCTCTCTCTCTCTCTAATTTTCGAAAATATCTTCCCTCTTTTTCAAAAATTTCTTTTTTTTTAACTAATTAATTTTTATTTTCTTTTACGAAAAAAAAAAGAAAAAATTTTTTTTTTTAAAATTCAAATTCTTTTTAGTTATTTTATTTTATTTAAGTATTTACTTCTTATAAAATAAAATAAATAAAAAGATAAATCAGTCCAAGTTATATCCATATATCCATCATGGACATAAGTGGATATGGACAGTCCAGGAGGACTTTGGGGTCATATTCTAACCCCTCTACTGCTTCATATGGGAGTAGCATATGCATACCCTCCATTGGAGTTAGTAGCTTTGAGTTGAATCCTCAGCTCATTATCATGGTGCAGCAAAGTTGCCAGTATTCCGGTCTTCCACAGGAAGAACCTACAGAGTTTCTGGCACAATTTTTACAAATTGCTGACACAGTACATGATAAGGAAATAGATCAGGATGTCTACAGACTATTACTGTTTCCATTTGCTGTAAAAGATCAAGCTAAGAGGTGGTTAAATAACCAACCTAAGGCCAGCATAAGAACATGGAAACAACTGACAGAAAAATTCCTGAATCAGTATTTTCCTCCAAAAAGGATGACACAGCTAAGGCTGGACATCCAAGGCTTTAAACAAGGAGATAATGAATCTCTTTATGATGCTTGGGAGAGATACAGAGAGATGCTACGAAAATGCCCCTCTGAAATGTTTTCAGAGTGGGTTCAGTTAGACATCTTCTACTATGGGCTTGCAGAAGGAGCTCAGATGTCTTTAGATTACTCAGCTGGTGGATCTATCCATATAAGAAAGACAATTGAAGAGGCTCAAGAGCTCATTGATACAGTTGCCAGGAATCAGCATCTGTATCTAAGCAGCAACCCTTCCATGAATGAAGAGGTTGAAACAGTAACTGCTGAATTCAGTACTGTAAAACAAGCTGCTGAATTCAATCAGCAATTGGATTTTCTAACAAAACAGCTAGCTGAATTCAAAGATAGGCTACAGGAGACAAGGATAGCTAATATACATATGGACGAACAGTTTAAGCAAACAAAGCAGCAGCTATCAAGGCAAATAGCAGAAGAATGCCAAGCAGTTCAATTAAGAAGTGGGAAAACACTAAATACCCCACCTCAAGGCATAAAAAATTCAAGAAATGAGCGACCCACCAAAGATTCACCTGAGGACAGTAAGAGCCCAGGGAAAAATGATTCTGGCACTAAAACGCCAGAAAATGGGTGGAAGGCTGGCGCTGAACGCCCAGACCATGCCCAAAACTGGCGTTCAGCGCCAGAAACAAGGCAGGACTGGCGTTCAACGCCAGAAATGGGCAAGAATCTGGCGTTGAACGCCCAAATGGGGCATACTTCAGCGTTGAACGCCCAAAATAGGCACATTTCTGGCGTTCAGGCGCCAGGAACAGACAGTGAGTTGGCATCTAACGTCACTCCAGCTTCTGACTCTGGTACTCAATTGCCAGTGAGGGATCAGACACACACAAGTGCTGATAACAACCCCTCTAAAAAGGCTTCTTTAACCACTAAGGTTGAGGAATATAAAGCCAAGATACCTTATCCTCAAAAACTCTGGAAAGAGGAGCAGGATAAGCAATTTGCTCGCTTTGCAGATTATCTAAGGACTCTTGAAATAAAGATTCCTTTTGCAGAGGCACTTGAGCAAATACCTTCTTATGCCAAGTTCATGAAAGAGATCTTGAGTCATAAAAAGGAGTGGAGAGAAACAGAAAGAGTTCTCCTCACTGAAGAATGCAGTGCAGTCATTCTGAAAAGCTTTCCTGAAAAGCTTAAAGACCCTGGGAGTTTTCTGATACCATGTATATTGGAAGGTGATTGCACCAAGACAGCCTTATGCGATCTTGGGGCAAGCATCAACCTAATACCTGCATCCACTATCAGGAAGCTTGGCTTAACTGAAGAAGTTAAACCAACCCGGATATGTCTCCAACTTGCTGATGGTTCCACTAAATACCCATCAGGCGTGATTGAGGACATGATTGTCAGAGTTGGGCCATTCGCCTTTCCCACTGACTTTGTTGTGTTGGAAATGGAGGAGCACAAGAGTGCCACTCTCATTCTAGGAAGACCCTTCCTAGCGACTGGACGATCCCTCATTGACATCCAACAGGGGGAAATAACCCTGAGAGTCAACGATGACGAGTTCAAGTTGAACGCTGTCAAAGCCATGCAGCATCCAGACACATCAACAGACTGCATGAAAGTTGACCTTATTGACTCTTTGGTAGAAGAGATCAACATGGCTGAGAGTCTCGAATCAGAGTTGGAAGACATCTTTAAAGATGTTCAGCCTGATTTGGAGGATTCAGGGGACATGAAAGAGCCTCTGAACTTTCTTCTAAAAGAGGAAAAACCTCCTAAACCAGAGCTCAAGCCACTGCCACCATCCTTGAAATATGCATTTCTAGGAGAAGGTGACACCTTTCCAGTGATCATAAGCTCTGCTTTAAATTCACAGGAAGAGGAAGCACTTATTCAAGTGCTAAGGACACACAAGACAGCTCTTGGGTGGTCCATAGGTGACCTTAAGGGCATAAGCCCAGCTAGATGCATGCACCAAATCCTATTGGAGGATAATGCCAAACCAGTGGTTCAACCACAGAGGCGGCTAAATCCAGCCATGAAGGAAGTGGTGCAGAAAGAGGTCACCAAATTACTAGAGGCTGGGATTATTTATCCCATTTCTGATAGCCCCTGGGTGAGCCCTGTTCAAGTCGTCCCAAAAAAGGGAGGCATGACAGTGATTCATAATGAAAAAAATGAACTGGTTCCTACAAGAACAGTTACAGGGTGGCGCATGTGTATTGACTACAGAAGGCTCAATATAGCCACCAGAAAAGATCATTTTCCTTTACCATTCATAGACCAGATGCTAGAGAGACTAGCAGGTCATAATTATTACTGCTTTTTGAATGGCTACTCAGGCTATAACCAGATTGCAGTAGATCCCCAGGATCAAGAGAAAACAGCATTCACATGTCCATCCAGAGTGTTTGCTTATAGAAGGATGCCCTTTGGGCTATGCAATGCACCTGCAACCTTCCAGAGATGCATGCTCTCTATTTTCTCTGATATAGTGGAAAAATTTCTGGAAGTCTTCATGGATGACTTCTCAGTATATGGAGACTCATTCAGCTCCTGTCTTGATCACCTAAAACTTGTTCTGAAAAGATGCCAAGAAACCAACCTAGTTTTAAACTGGGAAAAGTGTCACTTCATGGTGGCTGAAGGAATTGTTCTTGGGCATAAAATCTCAAACAAGGGAATAGAGGTAGATCAAGCAAAAATAGAGGTAATTGAAAAATTACCACCACCTGCCAATGTTAAGGCAATCAGAAGCTTTCTGGGGTATGCAGGATTCTATAGGAGGTTTATAAAGGATTTTTCAAAAATCGCAAAACCTCTAAGCAACCTGCTAGCTGCTGACATGCCATTTGTGTTTGACACAGAGTGCCTGCAGGCGTTTGAAACGCTGAAAGCTAAGCTGGTCACAGCACCAGTCATTTCTGCACCAGACTGGACATTACCATTTGAGCTAATGTGTGATGCCAGTGATCATGCCATTGGTGCAGTATTGGGACAGAGGCATGACAAGCTTCTGCATGTCATTTATTATGCCAGTCGCGTTTTAAATGATACCCAGAAAAATTACACAACCACAGAAAAGGAATTACTTGCAGTGATTTACGCCATTGACAAGTTCAGATCCTACTTAGTAGGATCAAAGGTGATTGTGTACACTGACCATGCTGCTCTTAAGTATCTACTCACAAAGCAGGATTCAAAACCCAGGCTCATCAGATGGGTATTGCTTCTGCAAGAGTTTGATATAGAAATAAGAGACAGAAAAGGGACAGAGAACCAAGTAGCTGATCATCTGTCCCGGATAGAGCCAGTGGAAGGGACGTCCCTCCCCTTCCTTGAGATCTCTGAGACGTTCCCTGATGAGCATCTATTTGCCATTCAGGAAGCACCATGGTTTGCCGATATTGCAAACTATAAAGCTGCAAGGTTCATACCCAAGGAGTACAATAGAATACAAAAAAGAAACTAATTACTGATGCAAAGTACTACTTGTGGGATGAGCCCTATCTCTTTAAGAGATGTGCAGACGGAATTATCCGTAGGTGTGTCCCCAGAGAGGAAGCACAGAGAATCCTATGGCATTGCCATGGATCTCAATATGGAGGCCATTTCGGAGGTGAGCGAACAGCCACCAAGGTCTTCCAATGTGGCTTCTATTGGCCCACACTCTATAAAGATTCCCGAGAGTTTGTACGTAATTGTGACAGTTGCCAAAGAGCTGGTAATCTGCCTCATGGTTACGCCATGCCTCAACAAGGAATCTTGGAAATAGAGTTGTTTGATGTATGGGGAATTGACTTCATGGGACCTTTCCCACCATCATACTCAAACACTTATATTCTGGTGGCAGTTGACTATGTATCAAAATGGGTTGAGGCTATTGCCACACCCACCAATGATACTAAAACAGTGCTGAAGTTCCTCTAGAAACATATCTTTAGCAGGTTTGGTGTCCCTAGAGTGTTAATCAGTGATGGGGGCACTCACTTCTGCAATAAACAGCTTTACTCTGCCATGGTTCGGTATGGAATTCGCCACAAAGTGGCCACTCCATATCATCCACAAACCAATGGGCAAGCTGAAGTCTCTAACAAAGAATTAAAGAGAATCCTGGAACGGACAGTAAATACCCGTAGAAAGGATTGGGCAAGGAGCTTGGATGATGCTCTGTGGGCTTACAGAACAGCATTCAAGACCCCTATAGGGACCTCTCCATACCAACTCGTGTATGGTAAGGCATGCCACTTGCCCGTGGAACTGGAACATAAGGCCTACTGGGCAACTAGATTCCTAAACTTAGATGCCAAATTAGCAGGAGAAAAACGATTGCTCCAGCTAAATGAGCTAGAGGAATTCAGATTCACAGCTTTCGAAAATGCCAAGCTTTATAAAGAAAAATAAAAAAAATGGCATGACAGAAAGCTGTCATCTAGAATCTTTGAACCAGGACAGAAGGTCCTGTTGTTTAACTCTAGACTCAGGCTATTCCCCGAGAAACTGAAATCCCGGTGGAGGGGACCATACGTGATTACAAGTGTGTCACCATATGGTTACGTGGAGCTTCAAGATATTGATTCTGATAAGAAGTTCCTTGTCAATGGACAAAGAATCAAGCATTATCTTGAAGGCAACATTGAGCAAGAATGCTCAAGGCTGAAGCTAGATTAAAAGCTCAGCAAGGTCCAGCTAAAGACAATAAAGAAGCGCTTTCTGGGAGGCAACCCAGCCATGGGGCATTAATTCTCTAAGCATTTTTCCCTATTTTTCTTTTTTATTTGTTTATATAAAGTTTACTGACACTAAGGTAAAGGATCAATTGCATAATTTTACAGGGTTACAGAAGGAATTTGCACACAAAACAGAGATTGGAAGCTCAATGGCAAGAAAACGCCAGTAAAGGGGCATTTTGGGCGTTCAGCGCCCAAAATGGGCATCCACTGGGCGCTGAACGCCAGTAATGGCAGCAATTGGGCGTTCAACGCCAGAAATGGCCACCCACTGGGCGTTGAACGCCAGGAATGGCAGCAAGTGGGCGCTGAACGCCCAGGAGATCAGCATTTGGGCGCTGAACGCCCAAAACAAGCAGTGTTTGGGCGTTCAAACGCCAGGAAGCCAGGGAGGAGCCAAATCCATTTATCCCACACGTATTTCCATTTTAATTTATAATTTTATGATTCAATACATGATTTTATTTACATAAACATGTCAAGAACCCTGATTTCTAAAAATCCTACTTTCAAAATATCAAATGTATCTTAATTCATAAGCACACACCCTCTTTGCAAATTCAATCCAACTCTTTTCAAATCTTTTCCAAAAAACAAATCTATCTTTTTCACTCTAAAAATCTTATCAATATCTTTTTCAAATCCTCATATTATCTTTTTCAAAATCCAAATTTATCTTTTTCAAAAATCTATCCTATCTTTTCAAAATCAAACTATATATTCTATCTTATATTTTTCAACTCAATCTTTTTATCTTATCTTTTACAATTTTTCGAAAACCCACCCCCCCACCCCTTTAAAATTGGGTTCGGCCTCCCCCCTCCTCCATCAACAAGTGCACCTCGATCTCCTTCTATCCCTCTCCTTTCCTTTCTTTTGCTTGAGGACAAGCAAACCTCTAAGTTTGGTGTGTTTTTCCGAGATCACTGAGATCATGGCTCCCAAAGGAAAACTACCCACTCCAAGAGGCAAGAAAGAGAGCGTTCCAAAACCACTTTGGAATCAAGGGAAGTTCTTATCTAAAGAACATTTAGACCATTATCTTAAAGTAATGGGTCTGAGATCAGTGATCCCAGAAGTTAGATTCAATCTGAAAGAAGATGAATATCCGGAGATCCAGGAGCAAATTCGAATCAGGAACTGGGAAGTCCTAGCTAATCCTGAAACGAAAGTAGGAAGGAACATGGTCCAGGAGTTCTATGCTAATATGTGGCAGACTGACAAGCAAAGACTATCTGGAATTGCCTGCTACGAATTTCGGACCATGGTCAGGGGAAAGATTGTTCATACCACCCCTGACAAGATCAGAGAGATATTAAAGCTACCTCAGCTAAAGGATGATCCAGACTCCTTCAACAGAAGGATGATGAGAGCAGACATTGGCCTGGATAAGATTCTAGAGGACATATGTATCCCTGGAGCCAGGTGGACCACCAACACAAAGGGCGTTCCAAATCAACTCAAGAGAGAGGATCTCAAACCAGTTGCCAGAGGATGGCTGGACTTCATTGGGCGTTCTCTGTTGCCCACTAGCAACCGTTCTGAAGTCACAGTTAAAAGAGCAGTAATGATTCATTGCATCATGATGGGAAAGGAAGTGGAGGTTGATCAGCTGATTTCAACTGAGCTCTATAAGATTGCTAACAAAAATTCAAAAGAGGCCAGGTTGGCTTATCCAAGCGTGATTTCTCTGCTCTGCAAGGACGCTGGAGTCAAGATGGGAATAACTGAATATATCCTAATTGAAAAGTCAATCACCAAAGCATCAATGGAGAGACAACAAGCACAGGAGGATCTTATCAAGAAGAGAGCACAGGAATTCTTCCCAGAGATTCCTCAAGCGGAATATTGGGAATATCTTGAGACGTCTGTCACCAAGATACAGGAAGCTATGGAGCAGATAATAAAACAACAGAAGGAACACAGTCAAATGCTGACCCATATGCTTAAAGAACAAGAGGAGTAGGGACGTGACTTAAGGGAACTGAAGCGCCAAAAGTCTTCTGTAATACCAAGCCTCCCAAGGATCAGAGAAACCCCCATACCCCCAGAATAAAGGTTGTTAATTTCCAATTTCTGCCTTAACTCTGTGACAGTGTCCTTATAAAAAGTCTACCTTAGAAGTCATATAATAGTAATTAGTATCTATTTGATTTTATTTCCAATTAAGCTATAGTTTATTTTTCTCATCATCATTAAACATGAATAAAATAGTAGATCTTTTGAATAAGAAGCAATAAAATTTCGAGTTTAATAAAAGAAATTCTAATTGGTTAAATGTGGTGGCAATACTTTCTGTCTTCTGAATGAATGCTTGAACAGTGCATATGTCTTTTGAATTTGTTGTTTAAGACTGTTAAATATGTTGGCTCTTGAAAGAATGATGAACATGAGACATGTTATTGATAATCTGAAAATCATAAAAATGATTCTTGAAGCAAGAAAAAGCAGCAAAGAACAAAGCTTGCAGAAAAAAAAAAAAAAAGCAAGCAGAAAAAGCCAATAACCCTTAAAACCAAAAGGCAAGGGCAATTAAAAAGGATCCCAAGGCTTTGAGCATCAGTGGATAGGAGGGCCTAAAGGACTGAAATCCTGGTCTAAGCGGCTAAACCAAGCTGTCCCTAACCATGTGCTTGTGGCGTGCAGGTGTCAAGTGAAAACTTGAGACTGAGCGGTTAAAGTCAAGGTCCAAAGCAAAAAGAAGAGTGTGCTTAAGAACTCTGGACACCTCTAATTGGGGACTTTAGCAAAGCTGAGTCACAATCTAAAAAGGTTCACCCAGTTATGTGTCTGTGGCATTTATGTATCCGGTAGTAATACTGGAAAACAAAGTGCTTAGGGCCACGGCCAAGACTCATAAAGAAGCTGTGTTCAAGAATCATCACACTGAACTAAGAGAATCAATAACACTATCTGGATTCTGAGTTCCTATAGATGCCAATCACTCTGAGCTTCAATGGATAAAGTGAGATGCCAAAACTGTTCAGAAGCAAAAAGCTACTAGTCCCGCTCATCTAATTAGAATCTGAGCTCCAATCAAAAACTCTGAGATATTATTGCTTCTCAACCTATTAGTCTTCTATTTTATTTGTCTAGTTGCTTGAGGACAAGCAACAGTTTAAGTTTGGTGTTGTGATGAGCGGATATTTTATACGCTTTTTAAGGATAATTTCATATAGTTTAGAGTATGTTTTAGTTAGTTTTTAGTCTATTCCTAGTAGTTTTTAGGAAAAATTCATATTTCTGGACTTTACTATGAGTTGTGTGTTTTTCTGTAATTTCAGGTATTTTTCTGGCTGAAATTGAAGGAGCTGAGCAAAATTCTGATTTAGGCTGAAAAAGGACTACTGATGCTGTTGGATTCTGACCTCCCTGCACTCAAAGTGGAATTTCTGGAGCTACAGAACTCGAAATGGCATGCTTCCAATTGCGTTGGAAAGTAGACATCCAGGGCTTTCCAGAAATATATAATAGTCCATACTTTGCACAAGGATAGACGACGTAAACGGGCGTTCAACACCAGTTCTCTGTCCAATTCTGGCGTCCAGCGCCAGAAAAGGATCAAAAACTGGAGTTGAACGCCCAAACTGGCATAAAAACTGGCGTTCAACTCCACAAATGGCCTCCGCACGTGAATTGCTTAAAGTCTTAGCCCAGCACACACCAAGTGGGCCCCAGCACACCAAGTGGGCCCCAGAAGTGGATCTCTGCATCATCCATCATAGTCCACTCATATTTTGTAACCCTAGGCTACTAGTTTAGTATTTAAACAACTTTTAGAGACTTATTTTGTATCTCATGACATTTTCAGATCTAAACTTTGTATTCTCTGACGGCATGAGTCTCTAAACCCCATTGTTGGGGGTGAGGAGCTCTGTTGTGTCTCGATGAATTAATGCAAGTATTTCTGTTTTCCATTCAAACACGCTTGTTCCTATCTAAGAAGTTCATTCGCGCTTAACTGTGATGGAGGTGATGAGCTGTGACACTCATCACCCTCCTCAAATCATGAACGTGTGCCTGACAACCACCTCCGTTCTATATACGATTGAATGAGTATCTCTTAGATTCCTTAATCAGAATCTCCGTGGTATAAGCTAGAACTGATGGCAGCATTCATGAGAATCCGGAAAGTCTAAACCTTGTCTGTGGTATTCCGAGTAGGATTCAAGGATTGAATGACTGTGACGAGCTTCAAACTCTTGAAGGCTGGGCGTTAGTGACAGACGCAAAAGGATAGTAAATCCTATTCCAACCGGATCGAGAACCAACCGGTGATTAGCCGTGCTGTGACAGAGCGCGTGAGCGTAGTTTTCACTGGAAGGATGGAAGGTAGCCATTGACAACGGTGATCCACCAACACACAGCTTGCCATAGGGGGACGTGCGTGCGTGAACAAGAAGACAGAGGAAAGCATAGATTCAGAAGACAAAGCATCTCCAAAACTCCAACATATTCTCCATTACTGCACAACAAGTAACTTTTAATTTATGCTCTACTGGTTACTCACAATTCAATTGATAAACATAATTGACTTCCTGACTAAGATTTACAAGATAACCATAGATTGCTTCAAACCAACAATCTCCGTGGGATTCGACCCTTACTCACGTAAGGTATTACTTGGACGACCCAGTGCACTTGCTGGTCATGTGTGCGAAATTGTAAGAGAGTAACAATTTTGTGCACCAGCATGCTTCCCAAATTTTATTTTATTTCTTTTAACTTTTCTACCCATTTGTTTCTATCATCCATGTTCCCAATAGGTTTCCCACATTTTAATCTATTTATAATTTTTTATCTTAAGCTAACCAAGGATTCAACTTGAGATTTTTTTTTATTTTTCTGCTTAAGGCTAGTAGTGTGGCTAAATAGAATAAAAGGGATTTTGAAGGCTCAAGGGGGCTAACAAGGGTGATGTGAAAGGTAGGTTATTTTGGGGTAAGTGAGCTAAAATCAAATGATGGCCTTAATCATTCTTTTGGCATGTATCTATATTCTATAATTGGACATATAGATTAAAGCAAAGTAAAGAACATCAGAATAAAAAGAAACGAAACACACAGGAATGAAATTATGGTTTGAATGCAACCATACAATTAAGCTCAATACTCACAGGCTGTGTGTTCTCTAACTCAAGCATCATATATCATTCATATATGTTATGCAGGTTTAGTTAAAAATTCCCATTATTCTCATAAAAAAATTATTTAGGGTAGCCTTTAAAGTTTTAATGTTCCTCCTTGATGAAATGTTGTCAGCTTAACTATATGATGTAATGCTATATATACAAGGTTTATGGATTTAAATCTGTTATGTTCAATTTCCTAGCTTACTTCCTTTTTATATTTTTTTTAATTTAAACTATGCTATCTTATGCTAAAAAGGGTAAACTATACTAATTAATCCACTAATAAGTCAGAATTGCAAACTAAACTAAATAACTAAAAATATGAACTAAAAATGCAAAATGCAAAAATAGAGTAAAAATACATAAAAGCAGCAATGTATAAGTACTCAGAAAAAAAATACAGAAAAATATCCAAAATAAAAGAAAAAGAGATGTAGTGGTTCACCAAAATAAAAATGCCAGAGATGGCGACCTCCCCACACTTAAAATGAAGCATCGTCCCTGATGCTCAGTCACGCCGGGTGTGAAGGGGTGTCATCACTGGTAGGGATGGTAGCTGGAGGCTCTGTGGTGGTGGTGGGCTGAGGGTCTGGCTGCTGTAGAGGCGGTGCTGACTAGATCGGGATCTCCGGATCTGCAGCCTTTATCTGATGCGTAACCTCCTGATGTGGGGCAGCCTGCTCTGTGTCTGCCTGCTGATCGGTCTCCTTCTGGAAGTGAGTCTCCTCCTTGTGCTCATCCTCCTCCTCCTCTGATGGCGCTGATGGTGTATCGGGCTCGGAGGGGATGTCACCACCCTGTCGGATCATCAGCTTCAGATGCAAATAGCGTCGCTGGCTGCGCCGCTCCAATCTCTCATACCGGCACCGGTTACGGTGCTCCATCTGATCAAGCTGTCGGAATAGGCGGTGCACGAGGTAGTATACGGGCTCAGAGGCAGGTGGAGGTGAAGTGGTAGCAGTAGGGTCAGTAGTGGCAGCTGTGGATGAAGAGGGTTCAGCAGACGGTGGGGCTGTCTCATCAGTAGCAGTGAAGGGTGGTGGTCTGTAGCCCAAAGCGAGGAAGTTCCAGCTGTGAGGAATAATCTTCCTGCAGTCCGCCGCTAGTGGTCTCTCATTGGCATCCTCCCATGGCACGTCAGCTCGACGGCCTAACTGTGTAACCAGATACGAAAAAGGGAGGGTGCCACGGACATGGACCCTGGCCATAAAATGCCAGATAAAGCGTGGTAGATAAAGGTCCTTACCCTCTAGTACACACCATAGGAGGGTGATCATAGCAGCTGGGATCTCCGTCTCGTGAGTACTCGGCATCACATAATTACTCAAGATCTGGTGCCATAACCGAGCCTCATCATTTAAGTACGCCCTCTTGATCCCTCTAGGCATGGTGGTGTCCTGATCCATCTCCCAAGGAACAGTCGGGTCGAGAGCTATCCGTGCCTTTACAGCATCCCAATCAAACTGCATCAGGCGCATGTCCTCCTCAGCCTTTGAATAACCATCAGGTTGATCGGACTTGGCTCGGAGCTGGAGAATGTCCTCTATGGCCTCCTCAGTAACTAGAATTTGTTTTCCTCTCAGGTTCGCTGCATCTAGGGTGGTGATGTAGTAGTTACAGTAGAATTCTCGGACCCAAGATGCATTGACCTCTGTCAATGTTCTCTCCAGAAAGAACCAGCCTCTTTGCTTGATTTGCTTAGTGGTGTACTGCTGGAGTGCTTCTGGAATCTTCAGAGTTCTCTCCAGGTATAGATTCCTGGATTTTGCAAATACTGGATACTTCATCTCACAGTACCGGTTTGCAAATTTTATGGAATCATTTGCAGGGAGCAGCTGGTCAGTTTTTTTCTGCTGTGTAAAGTTCTTCTCCCGCCATGAGGAATCATGCATGAGGGCAATGATGGACTGGGAGGAATCTCCTCTCTTTCGCTTGCCAGTAGCCTTGCCTTTTCCTTTCCTTTGTGAGGTAGACATCCTGAAAAATGGGAAACCAGGATATGAATAAAAATAGGGAAGCAAATAGGCAAGTTAAACAAAGAAAACTCAAAGCGGCCAAGGAGAATTAGAATGAGGTAAATGAGTCAAGTAATTGTGCATTAAGGATTATTTAGTAGTATAAAATTTGGAAAGGAAGAATTGACAATCCAAAATGTATCAGAATTCAAGTTAAATAGAAAAAAAAATCAGTATGCCATGGTTAAGAAGTTAGAGGAAAGTAAAAAAAATCAGAAAAGAGATTTTGAAAAGGTTAGTATGGTTAGAATTTGAAAAAGAAGTTAGTAAATTAAAATTAGTGAGTCAGTAAGTGGCATAAAGAAAATAGTCCATGTAACAAGGATTCACAATTATGACTAAAAATAACTCAAAACCTAACAAGGAA
The DNA here is from genome assembly GCF_059453495.1 of Arachis ipaensis. Lineage (NCBI taxonomy): Eukaryota > Viridiplantae > Streptophyta > Magnoliopsida > Fabales > Fabaceae > Arachis > Arachis ipaensis. Next base: position 100,888,469 of record NC_142442.1, on the reverse strand, counting down.
AATAGGGTGATGTTGATTCAAAGAGATATAAAGAAAGCAAGAATTGGAATCAGAATATCACAGATGCAGTTTATAAACCAAGAAATCAAAGAGGATAGGAAAGTCTGCCATAGCATTCATGAAATGGGTTGGGTAAGGCAGAGGACAACAGAGTTTAGATTGCCAAACCAAAACATGAATGAAAACAATTCACAAAAAATTTGGGCAGCATTCCGGCTAAAATTGGATTGTCCCGAAAAGTAAACAGCAAACAAGGCAGTTCATATGAATTAAAAAAACTTGCTGCAGTTACCTATAATTAATAGAAACAGGAAAATTCAGAGTAACAAGCAGCAAATGCAGGAAATCATAGCATATGAACAAGGTCACAGGAACAGCAGAATTGCAGTTTGATAAAACAGAAGCATGAACAGTGCAAGTAAACAGACCTAGATCCACTAACCACAGCCTAAGCTACCTAACAACCTAAAAATCCACTACAGCATGCATTTCTATCTATCCTAATTAAGAACAGAAACAGAAAAAAATTATAAAATAACTGCGAAGGACAGAAAGGCAGCGTTCATCGGAACCTGGTAGGCGTGAGGAGTAGAATGGGGTAAGAAAGCGGCTGGGTGGTGGCTGCGGCGGCGTCCGGCGCGGTGGAGGGGTACGGCGGCTGAGGGGGCAGTGGAGAAGGGGGTAATGGGGATAGGGTTTAGGGTAATTGATAGAGGAAGGGAGGGGGGTTGCTTGTGGGTGGTAGAGGGTATGCGGCTGGGTTGGGTGAGGCGGTGTGAGGTGGGCAGTGGCGGAGGGCAGTGGCGGAGAAGGAGGGAGAAAGAGGAAGAAGGAGAAAGAAAGAAGGGGAGGGAGGAAGGGGGTCGGTGGCGGCGGCGTCTGGGCGGCAGCGGCGACTGGGTGGTGGTCGGGGCGGCGGCAATGGTGGCTGGGTGGTGGTTGAGAGAAGAGGGGCAGAGAGGGAGAAGAGGGTTGGGGGGAGGGGCTATGCGACTGATAGGGTTTGCGTGGCTGGGGGGGTTATATTTTCGAATCCACGCGGTCGCGTGGTTGGGGTGAAAATGGGAGTGATGCGATCGCGTAGGTCGCGCGATCGCGTGAGAGGGGTAGGAGAGGGGGTGACGCGATCGCATGGTTCGCGCGATCGCATCGCTGGAATTTGTGCTAAACGCACGACTCCAGCACCGTTTCAGCGCAACTCTCTGTCTCGTCCTAGGGTGTTGTGCAATCCATGCGACGCGATCGCGTCGCTCACGCGGTCGCATGGGATTGGTTTTGTGCAAGTGACGCGATCGCATGGGGCATGCGATCGCGTGGGCCAATTTGTGCAAAACGCACAAGGGCCGCACGATTCCAGCCTAACTCTCTGGACGTTGGATTTTTTTGACGCCGATCTTCAAGGCACGCGGCCGCGTGGATGACGCGGTCGCGTGGATAGTGTATTCGCAGTATGACGCGATCGCATGGGGCATGCGGTCGCGTCGTGCATCCCTTTTTTTTTTGAATGCAGAATGAAATGATTAATATGAATGTTATGCATGATTCCAGGTTCAATAAAATGAAATAAAATTCGAAAACAAACAAAACTAAATAAAATTAAAATTGCAAAAGGAACGATCATACCATGGTGGGTTGTCTCCCACCTAGCACTTTTAGTTAAAGTCCTTAAGTTGGACATTGGAGGAGCTTCCTGCTATGGCGGCTTATGTTTAAATTTATCCAAAAATCTCCACCAGTGCTTGGTATGCCAATAGCCTCCGGGGTCCCATACTAGGCATGTAAAGCTTCTGAGCAGCTTCAGACAAATTTTCAGGCTCCCGGGGTGACAAATGTCAGAATAGAGTCCAGGATCCCAAGCTTTGCTATTAAATCCGCCTCGGTCTTGATCTATATGTTTCCATCCGGGCGGTTTAAAAAGTAGAATCTCACCATGGTGACCAAACGTTCTCCGTGATCCATGCAATGGAGCATGATACCAATCCATGTACTTCGAGGTGAAGTGTGGAACCTTATTGAACCTTGTATACCAGCTCTGAGCACGAGCCATTTCCCTCTTACTCTTAAAGCCGCAAAGAGCTCTAAGCTGGCCATCTGTTTCAAGCAAACCATATTCAAGTGAATAAGTAAAGTTAAAGGTTAAGGATTGTACCCACTTGAAGCTTGTATTAGGTGGTAATGGCCTTGGGATAGGTGTTTCTGGTGGTTCTGTAAGTTCTACTCCCTTGGGTTCTTCTGTGAATTTCTCCACTTCCTCGCAAGGTTCTACAATTGTATCTGTGTCCTGGTCAAAGTCTTCTCTGTATTCCTCGTCACTTGAGTCATAGATTGGAGGTTGAGAGAAATCTACCTCCGCATCATCTTCATATTCACTTGGGGAAGATTCTTCGATCTCAGAGAATTCGCTTTCGAATGCAAGTTCATTACTAAGAGAATTTGACTTGTGACTATCATCATCAAGGGAATTTGTGTCCTGGGTTATTCCGTCTGATTCGTCATAAACAACTTGCCTTGGAGGTTGTACAATATCCTCCTTAGCATCAACTGTAGCCTCCTTGACGGAGTTCTTCTCAGTTCTGGATTCCCATAGAGGTTCAGCATCTCCTAGATCTTCAACCAACTCTTCTTCTTGAACAATGACAGCTTCTTCTACTTGTTCTAGTACGAATTTATTCTCTGTCTTGTCCACTGGAGTTTCTGGTATCTCCTTTATGTTACGCTCTTCGTTAGACTATTCACATGGGGCTGTGGCTGATCCTTGTGTATTTGAGCGCCTAGAAACCCATTGAATTACTACTTGCTCCAGTTGTCGAATGGTTGTTTGAAATTTATTTACTGTTTCCTTTAGGCGAACCTCTGCTTTTCGGGTTGTCGGACTTGGACATGATACAAAGAAAAGTGGTGGTGGTTGGGAGTGATTAGATTGGTACTGGGGTAAGGAAGGATCATATGGTGGCGAATGGTGAAGAGAAGCTTGTGAGTGTGGTGGTTCGAGGTTATGTTGAAAGGATGGTTTATATGCACGGGGTGGGGCTTGTTGGTAGTTACAAGGTTGTCCACCATATCTTTCAGCTGGGTATGCACGGTAGAATGGTCTTTGTCCAGGATATCTCGGAGGGTGTTGCTGCCTAAAGGGTTGATTAGATCCTCTTGGCTCCATCCATCCTTGATTGGTCTGACCTTGATGCATATTCCTGCTGTAACTTCTATTTCCTTTAACAAAGTTAGAACCAAACTCAAAGCGAGAGGGGTGAGAGTTCATGGTTGCAAATAAAGATAAAAAGGAAAAACAAAAATAGAGAAACAAGCAAAAGAAAAATATTTACAATAACCAATAATAAGGCACACGTTAGCAGTTCCCCGGCAACGGCGCCATTTTGAAGAACCGAAGATTGATGGTTCAAAGGTTATAAAAACTCTCGTTGTAAGTATAGTTACTAAACCAAGCAATCAACCTTTCTTACAAACATTTTGGGTGTCATAAGTAACAACCCCTTTAAAAATTGTTAACCGAGTATTCAAATCTCGGGTCGTCTTCTCAAGGAACTGCAAGGAAGTATGTTCTTATTACTGGCTATAAAGGTTGTAATCGGGGTTTAGAAGGTGAGAAGCAAGTGATTTAAATGACAAGTAAAGTAGATGGCAATTGAAATAAATAAACACTGTAAAGCAACTTTTGGCAAGGTAAGAGAAATTGGAAGTCCAACTTGGTTATCTCCCTCAACAATAATGAAAGTTGAATCTAAATTCCACTTAGTTAACCTTTACTAAAGTAAAGGAAAGTCAAGGGACTAATTAGTTTGACCTTCGAATCCTATTTATTTTCCTAATAAAAAGTTGGGATTATTGAAGTTCAGTTCAATTAGCAAGATAACGATTATCAATTATGCTGAGTTTAATAATGTTGAGTTACTGATTTCTTAACCAAGACCAAAAGGGAAAAAGTAAAATTGTTGGAATAAAAATGTCCTTAGATGGGAAACAATGGTAACACAAATTAAGGAGAAAGCAATCAATAACTGAAATACCTCAAATAATCATTAATTCAAATCATAACATGGGAAGGATTCATAAGTCAAGTTGGCAACATTTATAGGTACGAATAAAAGCATTAAAGTAAATATTAAACCTGGATCGAGAGTCACTCTTACAAACTAAGAGAAGTCCTAAATCCTAATCCTAATCCTAAGAGAGAGAGAGGAGAGAACCTCTCTCAAACTAAATCTAAATCATGGAAAGTAAAAATTGGCAAGCTCTCCCTGAATGGATGCATTCCCCCACTTCATAACCTCTGGTCTATGCCTTCTGGACTTGGATTTGGGCCAAAAAGGGCTTCAGAATTTGCTGTGAGTGTTTTCTGTAATTTCTGGTGCGTGGCCTCTGTCACGCGTCCGCGTGGGTCACGCGGTCGCGTCATTCGGAGCATTTCCTTGCCACGCGGTCACGTCAGTCATGGGACCGCGTCATGTGCGTTCTGCTTAAGGCGCGCGGTCGCGTCAGTCATGCAGTCGCGTCGCTGCTGATTCACGCTTGGCACGCGATCGCTTCATCCATGCGATCGCGTGGATGCCAGTTTCTTCAGAAGCTCCGTTTTGTGCTTTCTTTCCATTTTTGTATGTTTCCTTTTCCATCCTTTAAGTCATTCTGCCTTAGAAAATCTGAAACTACTCAACACACTAATCACGGCATCGAATGGAAATAAAGGTAATTAAAATAATTAATATTAAATCTTAGGAAACATGTTTTTCACATACATCACATAATAAGGAAGGGAAAGTAAAACCATGCAATTAATATGAATAAGTGGCTGAAGGATTGAATAAATCACTCAAACTAAGCACAAAATAACTCATGAAATATGGGTTTATCACTAACCATACGAAAATACTCTTTCAAATTTTTGGCGCCGTTGCCGGGGAATTGCAATGGTGTTATATTATTGGCTATCGTAAATATGTGAATATGTTTGCCTTTTGCTTGTTTGTTAGCTTTTGTTAGGTTTAGGACTTTGTTGTTTATTTTGTTAGCTTTTGTTTCTCCTTTCCACTATGAATTCTCACCCCTTTGGCTATGAGTTTGGTTCAAATTATGTTGTAGAAAATGGGAGCTACAATGACAACATGCATCAAGGATGGAACAATCAAAGATGGGAGGAGCCTCAACGGATTGATCAACCTTCTTAGCAAAAACAACCTCCGGTTCCTTATAGGTATAATTTCAATCCTAATGCATATCTAACTAATGGATGTGGTGATCCTCATTGTGGTTGTCAACAACTACCACCATATGCCTATGAACCACTTCCTCAACATGGTTTTGAACCACCTTACTCACAAGCCCCCTACCACCAAATACCTCACTATGACCCTAATCCTTATCCACCATACCAACCACCTTATGAGCCATATGAACCATACATGGAACCACAACAATTCCAACACAATTACTCCCAAGAACCACCTCCATATACACCATCTTCATACCTTTACCAAGGAGAACCACCTTCTAATTATGAACCCTTTCCCTCAAACAATGAACCCTCTCTTACACCACCTCCAATGGATGAGTCTCTCCATTCCTTCAAGCTAGCATAGCAAAGAGATATTAGCTCTTACCTCTAAAGACAAGAAGAGACACAAAAAGAGTTCAAGAAGATAGAAGCCGTGCTTGCCACTATGGCGGAAGCTGTTCGTAACATGGTCTCCTCCCGCCTAAGCCTATGCAATCAAGGCACTCCCATTGTTGAATATGGAGAAGAAATCAAAGAGCATAGTGAGGGAGTGAGTTTGGTACTTCAAGGTGGAGAAGAAGAGTTGAAGTAAGGAGTGCAACAAGAGGAGAAGGTAGAGATGATTAAAAAGGAAGGAGTGGTTGAGGACCTAGGAGATGTTGGAAGTCCATGGAGATGTAGAATTAGAGAGCCCTCTTCCAAGAAGCTTGACATTGGTGTTGAGGAGGGTGCGCAACCTCCAATACATATCATGGTTGAAGACTTTGAAGAGGGTGATCAAGAGATGGATTCAATCATTGAGGAGTTCTTATTTACAATTGAATCCTCTCCCATTGGACATGAAATTGAGATTAAAGAAGAAGATGCACAGCCTCGCATGCCCTTGGTAAGCAATGAAGAAGAGATTGAATTGGAGGGAAGCTACCAAGAGGATGAGGTTGAAATTGAAGAAGCTTACAAGGAGGTAAAAGTTGTCAAAGAAGAACATAAGGGAGTAGAGCTTGCAAGATCATTGGAACCACCCCTTCCTAAGTCACCATCCAATACAACATTCAAGCGGGTAAAATTCTTATCCTTAAGCTTTGTGTTCTCACTTGAATATAGTTTGATTGAAAATGATGGACAACTTAGAGCTCTTTGTGGATTGAGAAGTAAGAGAGAGTTGTGTAGTGGTTGGAAGTTTGACGTTAGGCTCATCAAGGTTGGAGGCTCAAGGTTTAGGAGTAATGGTTGGTGTAGAGCTAGATTGATTGGGCCTAGGAGAATGTTTGGGTGCTTCATTGAGAATTCGGTTTGCCTACCACCCAATTAGAATCATGATGATCAATTAGAAGATGGGTGTGAAAATAAGATATGGGATCCCGGATCACAACATGAAGACCAATTTTGGGAGCTCATATCTTGGGAAGAACTTCCCCCAAGCTTGGTGAAGATGGTTGGAAATTCTGACAACCAATTGAGGAGCAAGCCTTCTTGGGGTTTCAAGGATGAATACAAGCATAAGCCACCATGACAAGGAGCCTGCCAAATGTCCAACTTAAGGACTTAAACTAAAAGTGCTAGGTGGGAGACACCCCAACATGGTAAACTTTTTCCTTTCTCTTGTATATATAATCAATGAATGAATTGAGTTGCCATTGTAGGTAGTTATTCTTATTTTCTATACTCTTATACAATGCTTTGATTGATAGGTTGTTTGATAAATTCATGTTTTGATTAGAATAGTTGTTGTATTTTGCTTGAAGTGTAAGTTTTGTTTGTTTTGTATTTGAAAATTTTTTCAAAAATGAAAAGATTTGTTATTAAATTTGAATTTTGATTGTTTTAGAATACTTGTGGAATAGGAGAGTGCTCTGTTTCTATTTTCATATGAGAAAAAAAAGTGGCGCACCACGCCTAAGCGTGGCCGACGCGCACGCGTCGTGCGCCATATTTGAACTCCTGGTACAAAAATTAGAGAGTTGTGCTGGAGTGGTGCTGGTTTTGTGCGAGTAGCACAAATTGGCCCCACGTGTACGCGTGAGTGACGCTTACGCGTCACCTGTACTTTCTGAAATCTACGCGTACACGTGGACAATGCTTACGCGTCGATCCACCATCCTGCCTACCAATGCGTACATGTCGCCAAAGCGCATGCGTCGCTTTCTGCGCCCTATTTCCCTTGTTTTGCTCTGTTTTCTTTTCTTTTCTTTCTCCTTTCTTCTTTCTTCTTTCTTCTTTCTTCTTCTTCTCTCTTTCTTCTTTCCTTCTTACTTTCTATCTTTCTTCTTCTCTCCTCTTCCTTTCTTACTTTCTTCTTCTCCCTCTCTTTAAAATTTCACTTTTCATTTTCTTTTGTTTATTGCATTTTCTTACTTTTATTCATCGCATTTTAATTTTGTTTTTATAGCTTGTTTTTATTTTATTTTAATAATGGTGTTGAATTTCTCATACTCAATTGTTGAGATTTTATTCGTTAGTTTTGGTGCTTCTTGACTTATTTGGTATTGTTGGATATGAAACTTTTAAATCAATGCTTAATCTTTTATGACTCTTGTGTTCTTTGTGCATTGATATGAACTTCTATTGTCTTTCATGACCCACTTTTTCTTATTTGGACTTGATGCTCAACATGCTCTTCATGCTTTGACTTTACTCTTGCATCAAGTGTGAGTTGATATGCCTTAGCTTATATTGCTTTCTCATCTACATGTTGTAGCTACCATGTAGTGGAGAACCTTACTCTTATTTGGCATTAGCCCCCGCCTATGTTCTATTGCTTTGATATCTTTATTGTAGGCTTAATTTTCCTTCTTTTTCTTTCCTTTTAGGTTGGCCACCAAGAGGGAAAGGAGAAGCTTCAAAATGGGGCAACAAACAAGTCCACCCGCACAATCCTTTGAAGAAGCTCATCAGTTGTAGCAACACGTCCACCTTGCTCTTCTTTGCATGCACCGAGGATGGTGCAATCTTCAAGTGTGGGGAGGTCATCCGACCGATCTTCGTGAGTAACTGAACGATTGGATTTTCTGAAGGTAAATAAATTTTATAAAAATAATCGCGTTGTAAGTATAGTTTCTAAACCAGCAAAGAATTCTTTCGTACAAAAGTATGGTTGTCACAAGTAACAAAACCCAATAAAATTTATAACCGAAGTATTTAAACCTCGGGTCGTCTTCTCAAGGAATTGCAGGGAGGTATGATTTATTATTGGTTATGGAAAAAGGGTATATTTTTGGATTTTTGAAGTAAGGAACAAGTAACTTAAATGGCAATAAAAATAAATTAATAATTAGAAAATCTCTTGGCAAGGTATAAGAACTGGAAATCCTATCCTGGTTATCTTTATCAGGTGTGATGAGAATTATTGTTGCTCCCACTTAGTTAACCCTTACTAAATAAAGGAAAGTCAAGTGGACTAATTAATTTGATCCTCAAGTCCTAGTCAACTCATGTGGGAAGACTAGCTTTAGAGCGATCCAAATAAATTAGCAGCTCCAATTTCCATCAACAGCTGAGTTTGACAACTCAAGTATTACCAATCACTTGACCAAAACCAAAAGGGGAAAATAAATCTAAATTAAATTGAAAGCAATCATAAATAGAATAAAACAATCATTAATCTGAAATACCTCAAATTGCATTTAAACATAAATTCAAATCCTAACATGGAAAGTTTGTAAATCAATAATGAAAAGATAAATGACAATTAAAGTAATGGAATAAATAAAAGTAGAAAATAAATTAAAGGAACATTGAACCTGTGATTGAAGAGATCATAGCTTAAACATAATAGAAATCCTAAATCCTAATCCTAAGAGAGAGGACATAGCCTATCTCTCTAAAAGCTACAACTAATCCTAAAATTATCAATATTGTATCTATCACTAAGTTGTTAAGTTGTTATTTGATTCCTCCATTCTCTGGCTTATATTTTGTGTTTCTGACTTAGATTTGGGCCGAAAAAGGGTCCAGAAATCGTTGGGGGCGTTTTCTGTAGATTCTTGTACGTGGCGTCTGTCACGCATTCGCATGGGTCACGCATTCGCGTGGTCTGGAAGTTTTCCTTGTCACGCATACGCGTCAGTCACGCATACGCATCATTTGCATTCTACTCAAGGCCCGCGTTCGCATCGTCCACGCGTACAAGTCGCTGCCATTTTGCACTAGGCACACGTCCGCATCGTCCATGCGTTCGCGTCACTACCTTTTCTTCAAAACTCCATTTTTGTTCTTTCCTTCCATTTTTGTATGTTTCCTTTCTGTCCTCTAAGCCATTCCTGCCCTATGAGACCTGAAAATACTTAACACACAAATCACAACATCGAATGGTAATAAAGGGTAATTAAAATTAATATTTTTAAAGCATAGAAAACATGTTTTTCACATATATCATAAAATAAGGAAGGAATAGTAAAACCATGCAATTTACATGAATAAGTTGGTGAAGAATTGATAGAAACACTCAATTTGAGCACAAAATTCATCATAAAATATGGGTTTATCAGTAACCACTTCCTTTTTCAACACCAATGTTAGTTAGTTGTTGCATTGCATGATAGGTTGCATGATAGTTAAAATTTGTACATATTTTATCACTTCTTTTTATCTTAGGACTACTTGGTTAGGGTGATGATTTCTCATCCAAGAAACTATTTTTAGGGCACCTGATAAACCACTATTTTATGGTTTATCTTTTACTCAATTGAGTGGTTTTTATCAACTCTTTACCCACTTATTTATACTATTTGCATGTTTTACATTTTCCTTCCTGGTTTTGTGCTATGATTGAAAACATGCTTCTTTGATCTTATATTTGCTTATTATTAATCCTCTCTTATTACCATTAGATGCCTTGATATGTGTGTTAAGTGTTTTCATAGATTACAGGGCAGGAATGGCTCAGAGGATGGAAAGGAAGCATGCAAAAGTGGAAGGAATACAAGAAGTTGGAGAAACTGCTAAGCTGTCCAGCCTGACCTCTTTGCACTCAAACGGCTATAACTTTAGCTACGAAGGTCCAAACGACGCGGTTCTAGTTGCGTTGGAAAGCTAACGTCCGGGGCTTCGATTTTATATATAATATGCCATGGTTGCTCTGACGCTAGGAGACGCGAACGTGTGATCCACGCGGACGCGTCGCATCTGCAAACTTCAATCCACGCGGCCGCGTGGGCGACGCCTCCGCGTCACTTGCCCGCGACCTGAACGTACCAGAATACACTGGGGGCGATTTTTGGGCTGTTTTTGACCCAGTTTGCAGCCCAGAAAACACAGATTAGAGGCTATAAAGTGGAGGAATGCATCCATTCAAAGGAGAGCTCGCATTTTTTTACTTTCCATGATTTAGATTTAGTTTTGAGAGGGAGATTCTCTCCTCTCTCTCTTAAGGTTAGAATTTAGGACTTCTCTTAGTTTTTAAAAGTGACTCTCGATCCAGGTTTAATGTTTATTTTAATTTATGTTTCTGATGTGCGGAAAATGATCCGACACAAAACTCACCAGCAAGTGCACCGGGTCACATCAAGTAATAATAACTCACGTGGGTGAGGTTGATCCCACAGGGATTGAAGGATTGAGCAATTTTAGTTTAGTGATTGATTTAGTCAAGCGAATCAAGATTTGGTTGAGTGATTTGTGATTAACAGAATTTAAATTGCATGGAAAGTAAAGGGAATGGGTAAATCGCATGAAATTAAAGAGCAGAGAAGGTAAATGTGCTGAATCTTAAAGAACAAGAAATTAAATAGCAGAAACTTAGAACGCAAGAAATGTAAATTGCAGAATCTTAAAGTGCAAGAAATGTAAATGGCTTGAATTGTAAAGGGAATTGGGAAGTGGATTTGCAGAATTTAAACAAGGAAAAGTAAATTGCATTGATCAGACAAGTAGAAGGTAACTTGAATCGAACCGGATCTAAAATGGAAATGTAAATGAACTTGGAAAGCTTTAAACAGGGAATTTAAAATGCAACTTCAGATCTCAGGACCCAAGAGACTAGATAACCGAGTCTAGATCTCAATGCCTTCCTAGATCCAACAAGAGCAATTGCAAAGGAAATGTAAATTGCAAAGAAAGTTGAAGAAGAAGCAATTGACAGAAAAGGTAATTCAATTAGGCAGTAAGTAAACAGAGAGATCTCAGGATGAGATTGAAACAGAAATCCTTCAATTCTCCAACCCAAGATCAAAGCAAATGTAATTGAAATTAAAAGCAAGAAAACTAAGAGGAAGGGAATTCAATTCTCCTTCCTCGAGACTTAGAAACTCAAATTACTCAACACCAAAAGCTCTCCAAAAACTACCTACTAAAACTAAAGGAAAGCTCCCCTAAAAACTTAAATCTTAAGCTATTTATACACTTTCTTCAAATGGTCTTCAAGCCTTGAGTTGGGCCTTTGCTCTTGATGGAATTGGGTTGATAGGGGCCTTGGTTGATTGCTCTTGGTGTTGGAGAGAGAACCGAAGTGAACCGGGTTGGGAATTATAAAAGCTTGAGTAAAAGATTGAGTAAAAGTTTGAGGCAAACTTTTACTCAAACTTTTTACATCAGCAACCCCATTCTTGCTGCTACCAACGTTTGAGCTAAAGTTTGGGGTCAAACTTTTGCTCAAACGTCGGCCCCCTTATACACACTCATGGCGCCAACGTTTGCCAAAAAGTTTGAGGCAAACGTTGGCGCAAACTTTTTGTCTCCAGGGTGTTGATTTGTGATGCCAACGTTTGCCAAAAAGTTTGAGGCAAACGTTGGCGCAAGCTTTTTTTTTTCCAAAAGTTTGAGCTAAAGTTTGAGCCAAACTTTTGCTCAAGCTTTTTTCCCAAAAGTTTGAGCTAAAGTTTGAGGCAAACTTTTGCTCAAGCTTTTTTTCCTTGGGGTGTTTTCACTTCTTCCAAAAGTTTGAGCTAAAGTTTGAGGCAAACTTTTGCTCAAACTTTTTGTTCTCTCTTGCTCCTAGCCATTCCTCTTTGCTTCAACCTTTCTCCAAGCTTTCTTCACCTATCATCAATCAATCAAACACATCAAAGCTATGCTCAAAAATCATGAGATATTCATTCTTTCATAATATATGATAATTATAGCATAAAACCTCATGAAATTGCATTAATTTATCTATGGTTGATTGAATCAAAGGAAACATGGAAATCTACCCAATTGGCTTGCTTATGGCTCAAGAAAGTGCATAAATCAATTGAAAACAAAAGAAAAAGGCTAGTGAAACTAGGCTAAGATGACTTGTCATCACAACACCAAACTTAAAGCTTGCTTGTCCCCAAGCAAGAAAAGATTTATTGAGAAGAAAGAATGAAATGGAAGAGGATGTTCATGCTAGCAGAGTATTATTGGTAGTTCATGGGGTTTTATGTGGATATGTAAACACTCACTTCTTATTGACTCTTAGGCCTAGAAAGTCTCCTTCAAGCTTCAAGTAACACACTGCTAAGACTTCTCATTATTCCTTCATCCTTGGCTATTACTTTTTATAAGCTTTATTTGAGTGTCATGTGTAACAAGTTCATTTATTTCTTGACACATTATTCACTATAGACACTTGGCTCACATTCCTTCTTAAAACATTGATGCCCAGTACCTCTTTGGGTTATTAAATGCCTTGTAGTTAGGTTGCTCTTGATAGTGGACTTTCAGCTGATGATCCCGGGTTAGTTAACCCAAGTCACCGAGTGTTGATGCACTCCAAAGAGCTTAATAATCCAAGCAGATCCTAGTACAAAGACACCACAAGCATATATTCTAAGGTTCAAGCTATTGGTGTCTAGCTTTTGTTTCTTTTTTGTTTTCTTTTGTTCTGCTGCCACTCTTTGGCTATTTCTTTTTCCCCCTTTTTTTTTTCCTTTTTGTTTTTCTTTTTAACCAAGGATTTTTATTTGATTGAGATTCATAGACAGTAGGCCACTTTCTACTTAGAAGGAGACATCCTAGTTCTCTTATTCACTAAAAGTGAGCTATCATACAATCACACACACATACCACCACTTACTTTTATTGTACTTCTATCTAACAGAGAACTATCTTACTTCACATTCAAACATTTCTTTTATTGAATTAAAAATGCAGGGGACAAAGCATGCTTTTTGTTAAGTGAAAGTAAACATACAAGCACACACTTAGACTAGCTTACTTATTTTAAGAGTGATTCTACTTGTACTAGGTGAACACTTTAGCAAGACACAAGTCAAAGCATTTTTCAACAGCAAGAGTTAAGTGTAGATACAACCTATTGGTTTGCAGTTCCTTTATCCTTCCTTCTGCTGTGCCCTTTTGAGTTATGATGCATAGTGTCTTCAAATGGTGGTGAATTCCCTGCACAATTCTCAAAAGTTGCTTGCTTCTCAAGCCCTTAGGTAATTGGTTAGTGTGCAAGACTTTCTTGTAGGCTTGTGAACTTACTTTGGTATGTGAACACCAAACTTAGTCCCTTGCCACTACCTCTGATGCATCAAGTTAACCACATGTGAAATCCTTGTGTCTTTGCTAAAGGCAATAAAACTAAAAACTAGAAACAGACAATGATTAAATGATTCATCTGATTGCTTGGAGCTAGCAACCCTTTATGCAGAAGGTGAGAATGTGTTTTTAAATGAGATTTCGGTGGAACACCAAACTTAGAATCCTTCATTCTCCCTTAAATTGTTTTGGTGTGCAACACCAAACTTAGCTCCTTACAATACAGGTGAATCTACTTAACCTTTTTATTGAACTAGCTATGAAAAAAAAAAAAAAAAGAACTACCTCAGGTTGGGTTGCCTCCCAACAAGCGCTCTTTTAATGTCACTAGCTTGACATCCTTCATTCTTTGATCATAGGGGCTGAAAATCATAGTGCCTCAACTTTTCTCCTCTTACTGTGAACTTCCTTCCAGTCTCCTCTTTGATGATCTCTAAGTGTTCAAGTGAAAGGACCCGGTTCACAGTGTAATATTCAAATAATTGTGGAGACATCTTCATTGGTTGTGTGTTTAACACTACTTTATCCCCTGGTGAAAAGCCTTCAGTGGGGATTTTCTTGTTTTTCCACCCTTTTGGCCTCTTCTTCTTCTCTTCTTTCTTAGGAGATGATTCATGCTTTGGTGGTTCTTTATCTGGAATGTTGAGGTTCTCATCTGGGGGTTTTGGATCTAGTTCCTCCTTGATTTCTTTGGTCTGTTGCACCATCTCTACTTCTTTCAAGCATGGATGTAGAAGTCTTAGAGTTAACTCATTGAATGCCTCCTTCAAGCTTTGATCCTTGGCCTTATCCTTCATACAATCTTCTTCTTGAGTGGGCTCATGTGGGTTTTTAAAAACATGGAATGCTAGGTGCTCATCATGCACTCTCAGCAATAATTCCCCTTTTTCAACATCTATCAGTGCTCTGCCCATAGCAAGAAAAGGCCTCCCTAGGATGATGGGGGTGTTAGGGTCCTCCTCCATGTCCAAAATGACAAAATCAGCTGGGAGAAGGAATTTCCCCACTTTTACCAGTACATTCTCTACAACTCCAACTGCTTGTTGGATGGATTTGTCAGCCATTTGAAGGAGTATTCGTGTGGATCTCAGCTCACAAATTCGAAGTTTCCTCATTAGAGACAAAGGCATCAAGTTTATGCTTGCACCAAGGTCACAGAATGACTTTTCAATTGTTATGTCTCCTATGGTGCAAGGTATATAAAAACTCCCAGGATCATCTTTCTTCTCTGGTAACTCTCTTTGGAGAATAGCACTACATTCCATTGTCATCTCAATAATTTGTCCTTCTTTTAGGGACTTTTTCTTTGTCAGCACTTCCTTCATAAATTTGGCATACACTGGCATCTGTTCAAGTGCTTCTAAGAAAGGAATATTGATACTGAGGGTCTTGAATATGTCCAGGAACTTTGAGTATTGCTTATCCTCATTCTCTTTTTTGAACCTCTGAGGGTATGGAAGTTTGGGGATATATGGCTTCACCCCTTCCTTCTTCTCTTGTAGTTGTGTTTCAAGGATGTCCTTATCTCTCTTTGAGCTTTTTGCATTCTTGATTTCTTGATCTTCTTCACTTCTCTCTTCTGTCTCTTTTTGTAGAACTTCTCTGTTGTGTTCTTCCTGATTGATGGCTTTCTTCTCACTTTCCACTATAATTGCTTTGCACTCCTCCCACTTTGTAGCTTTTCCTTTGTCCCTTGAGTGGTCTTGAGTGGCACTAGGAGATACATTTGATTGCTTTTCATCCATCTCTGCAATTCGTTTAGCCATTTGTTCCATATGCCTCTCAAGATTTTTACTTGTTATGGCTTGATCCTTCCGTGCTGCTTCCTGATCTTGTCTTGCCATCTCTTGATTTTTTATGAGTTTCTCCACCATTATCTCTGGATTAGAGATTCTTTGGGAGTCTGGATTTAGTTGTGGTTGTGTAAAGTGAGATGGTTGTTGCTGGAAGTTATTTGAACTATTTGTGGGGTTGTTTTGTGGGTGGAATGTGGATGTGGAAGGTGGATGATGGTTGTTTTGGTTAGTAACTGAATTATTGGGTGGATAATAGCTGGAATTTGGGTGGTCATTTTGGGGTTTTCTATATGGATTGTGGGTTATGTTTTGCTGGTTGTTGTTCTGGTTGCTTCTTGAGTTGTTATGGTTTGAATTCCTTTGCCATGGTTGTTGGTTTTGAGTGTGGTTATCTCCCCATCTGAGATTTGGATGGTTCTTCCAGGATGGATTGTAGGTGTCACCATAAACCTCATTTTGGCCTGAACCTTGGTTGTGCACATATTGAGGTTGTTCCTGCTGCTGATCTTCTTGGTTTTCTTTATTTTTCCCCCATGTGGTTGATGGTTGGCTTGTATTCACTGCTGTAACTTGCAAGCTATCAATCTTTTTAGCCATCTGCTCAAATTGTTGTTGAATCTGCTCCTGCATTATCATGTTTTGAGCTAGGAGGGTGTCAACCCCTTCCATTTCTAACACTCCTTTCCTTTGTAATGGCTGGCGTTGTCTCTGATGAGCAAAGAAATATTGATTGTTTGCCAACATATCAATGAGGTTTTGGGCCTCTTCAGCTGTCTTCATGAGTTGCATTGAGCCTCCTGCTGAATAGTCAAGTGCCTCTTGAGCTTTCATTGTCAGTCCTTCATAGAAATTTTGGAGTTTATCTCATTCATTAAACATCTCTGGTGGACACTTCCTGAGTAAAGCTTTGTATCGTTCCCATGCCTCATACAAGGGTTCAACATCCATTTGTGTGAATGTTTGTACTTCAGTCTTCAATCTAATAACTCTTTGAGGTGGGTAAAACTTGGCAAGGAACTTGGTTACTAGATCATCCCAGTTGTTGATGCTGTTTCTTGGGAAGGATTCCAACCATTGAGTGGCTTTGTCTTTGAGGGAAAATGGAAATAGCAGCAATTTGTAACTGTCAGGATGCACACCATTGGTCTTCACTGTGTTACATATCCTCAGGAAGGTGGATAAGTGCTGGTTTGGATCTTCCAAGGGGCCTCCTCCATAGGAACAGTTGTTCTGCACCAAGGTGATGAGTTGGGGCTTCAATTCAAAGTTATTTGCATCGACATTTGGGGTAAGGATGCTACTCCTACAATGCCTTGGATTAGCAAGTGTATATGAAGCCAAGACTCTCCTCTGGGGTTGACCATTATTGTTGGCCATTCTCACTGGTGGATTTGTTGGATTTGTTGAGTGTTCCTCCAATTCCTGATATTCTTCATCTGATTCTTCCTCTCCAGCAACATTTTTTTCTCTTGCTTCTCTTCTTAGCCTTCGGAGGATTCTTTCGTCAGTTTCATGAAAGGTAGGGATCTCTCTTCTTGTATCTGACATACAAGCAAAACACAAGAATCACACAATACCAGAAAAGCAATAACACTTCAATCCATGGCTGAAGTGAAATATTAGTTAGCTTAGGCAAAAATTCAAACAGTTAGCGTGTTAGTCAAAAGTTAAAGAAACAGAAAAGAAAAAGTGCTTGATCTAGATCTCCACTTCACTTAATCATTGTCAATCTAATCAATCCCCGGCAACGGCGCCAAAAACTTGATGTGCGGAAAACGATCCGACACAAAACTCACCGGCAAGTGCACCGGATCGCATCAAGTAATAATAACTCACGTGAGTGAGGTCGATCCAACAGGGATTGAAGGATTGAGCAATTTTAGTTTAGTGGTTGATTTAGTCAAGCGAATCAAGATTTGGTTGAGTGATTTGTGATTAACAGAATTTAAATTGAATGGAAAGTAAAGGGAATGGGTAAATCGCATGAAATTAAAGAGCAGAGAAGGAAAATATGCTAAATCTTAAAGAACAAAAAATTAAATAGCAGAAACTTAGAACGCAAGAAATGTAAATTGTAGAATCTTAAAGTGCAAGAAATGTAAATGGCTTGAATTGTAAATGGCTTGAATTGTAAAGGGAATTGGGAAGTGGATTTGCAGAATTTAAATAAGGAAAAGTAAATTGCATTGATCAGACAAGTAGAAGGTAACTTGAATCGAACCGGATCTAAAACGGAAATGTAAATGAACTTGGAAAGCTTTAAACAGGGAATTTAAAATGCAACTTCAGATCTCAGGACCCAAGAGACTAGATAACCGAGTCTAGATCTCAATGCCTTCCTAGATCCAACAAGAGCAATTGCAAAGGAAATGTAAATTGCAGAGAAAGTAGAAGAAGAAGAAATTGACAGAAAAGGTAATTCAATTAGGCAGTAAGTAAACAGAGAGATCTCAGGATGAGATTGAAACAGAATTCCTTCAATTCTCCAACCCAAGATAAAAGCAAATGTAATTGAAATTAAAAGCAAGAAAACTAAGAGGAAGGGAATTCAATTCTCCTTCCTCGAGACTTAGAAACTCAAATTACTCAACACCAAAAGCTCTCCAAAAACTACCTACTAAAACTAAAGGAAAGCTCCCCTAAAAACTTAAATCTTAAGCTATTTATATACTTTCTTCAAATGGTCTTCAAGCCTTGAGTTGGGCCTTTGCTCTTGATGGAATTGGGTTGATAGGGGCCTTGGTTGATTGCTCTTGGAGTTGGAGAGTGAACCGAAGTGAACCGGGTTGGGAATTATAAAAGCTTGAGTAAAAGTTTGAGGCAAACTTTTACTCAAACTTTTTACATCAGCAACCCCATTCTTGCTGCTACCAACGTTTGAGCTAAAGTTTGGGGTCAAACTTTTGCTCAAATGTTGGCCCCCTTATGCACACTCATGGCGCCAACGTTTGCCAAAAAGTTTGAGGCAAACGTTGGCGCAAACTTTTTGTCTCCAGGGTGTTGATTTGTGATGCCAACGTTTGCCAAAAAGTTTGAGGCAAACGTTGGCGCAAGCTTTTTTTTTTCCAAAAGTTTGAGCTAAAGTTTGAGCCAAACTTTTGCTCAAGCTTTTTTTCCTTGGGGTGTTTTCACTTCTTCCAAAAGTTTGAGCTAAAGTTTGAGGCAAACTTTTGCTCAAACTTTTTGTTCTCTCTTGCTCCTAGCCATTCCTCTTTGCTTCAACCTTTCTCCAAGCTTTCTTCACCTATCATCAATCAATCAAACACATCAAAGCTATGCTCAAAAATCATGAGATATTCATTCTTTCATAATATATGATAATTATAGCATAAAACCTCATGAAATTGCATTAATTTATCTATGGTTGATTGAATCAAAGGAAACATAGAAATCTACCCAATTGGCTTGCTTATGGCTCAAGAAAGTGCATAAATCAATTGAAAACAAAAGAAAAAGGCTAGTGAAACTAGGCTAAGATGACTTGTCATCAGTTTTTATGCTACTTTTACTTTAATGCTTTTATTCGTATTTACAGATGTTGCCCAATTGGCTTATGAACCCTTTCCATGTTATGATTTGAATTAATGATTATTTGAGGTATTTCATTTATTGATTGCTTTCCATCTAAGGACATTTTTATTCCAACAATTTTACTTTTTCCCCTTTTGGTATTGGTTAAGAAATCATTAACTCAACATTATCAAACTCAACATAACTGATAATCGTTATCTTGCTAATTGAACTGAACTTCAATTATCCCAACTTTTTCTTAGGAAATAAATAGGATTCGAAGGTCAAACTAATTAGTCCCTTGACTTTTCTTTGCTTTAGTAAAGGTTAACTAAGTGGAATCTAGATTCGACTTTCATTATTGTTGAGAGAGTTAACTAAGTTGGACTTCTAATTTCTCTTACCTTGCCAAAAGTTTGCTTTACAGTATTTTTTTATCTTAATTGCCATCTACTTTACTTGTCATTTAAATCACTTGCTTCTCACCTTCTAAACCCTGATTACAACCTTTATAGCCAATAATAAGAACATACTTCCTTGCAGTTCCTTGAGAAGACGACCCGAGGTTTGAATACTCGGTTAACAATTTTTAAAGGGGTTTGTTACTTGTGACACCCAAAACGTTTGTACGAAGGGATTTCTGTTGGTTTAGAGACTATATCTACAACGCGACTGTTTTTATGAACTTCTTTACTGGCAAAAATCCCAACGTCAAAATGGCGCCGTTGCCGGGGAACTGCTAACGTGTGCCTTATTATTGGTTATTGTAAATATTTTTCTTTTACTTGTTTATTTATTTTTATTTTTCCTTTTTATCTCTATTTGCTACCATGAACTCTCACCCCTCTCGCTTTGAATTTGGTTCTAACTTTGTTGAAGGAAATAGAAGTTACAGCAGGAATATGCATCAAGGTCAGACTAATCAAGGATGGATGGAGCCAAGAGGATCTAATCAACCCTTTAGGCAACAAAACCCTCCGAGATATACTGGACAAAGACCATTCTACCGTGCATACCCAGCTGAAAGATATGGTGGACAACCTTGTAACTACCAACAAGCGCCACCCCGTGCCTATAGACCATCCTTTCAACATAACCTCGAACCACCACACTCACAAGCTTCTCTTCACCATTCGCCACCATATGATCCTTCCTTACCCCAGTACCAATCCAATCACTCCCAATCACCACCACTTTCCTATGTATCATGCCTAAGTCCGGCAACCCGAGAAGCAGAGGTTCGCCTAAAGGAAACAGTAAATAAATTTCAAACAACCATTCTACAACTGGAGCAAGTAGTAATTCAATGGGTTTCTAGGTGCTCAAATACATAAGGATCAGCCACAGCCCCATGTGAACAGTCTAACGAAGAGCGTAGCATAAAGGAGATACCAGAAACTCCAGTGGACAAGACAGAGAATGAATTCGTACTAAAACAAGTAGAAGAAGTTGGCATTGTTCAAGAAGAAGAGTTGGTTGAAGATCTAGGAGATGCTGAACCTCCATGGGAATCCAGAACTGAGGAGAACTCCGTCAAGGACGCTACAGTTGATGCTAAGGAGGATATCGTACAATCTCCAAGGCAAGTTGTTTATGAAGAATCAGACGGAATAACCCAGGACACAAATTCCCTTGATGATGATAGTCACAAGTCTAGCTCTCTTAGTAATGAACTTGCATCCACAAGTGAATTCTCTGAGATCGAAGGATCTTCCCCAGATGAATACGAAGATGATGTAGAGGTAGATTTCTCTCAACCTCCAATCTATGACTCGAGTGATGAGGAAGACATAGAAGACCTTGACCAGGGTGATACTACATTTGAAGACTCTTGCAAGGAAGTGGAGAAATTCACAGAGGAACCCAAGGGAGAAGAACTTACAGAACCACCGGAAACACCTACCCCAAGGCCATTGCCACCCAATACAAGCTTCAAGTGGGTACAATCCTTAACCTATAACTTTACTTATTCACTTGAATATGGTTTGCTTGAAACAGATGGCCAGCTTAGAGCTCTTTGCGGCTTTAAGAGTAATAGGGAAATGGCTCGTACTCAAAGCTGGTGCACAAGGTTCAATAAGGTTCCACGCTTCACCTCGAAGTATACGGATTGGTATCATGCTCAATTGCATGGATCGCGGAGAACGTTTGGTCACCATAGTGAGATTCTACTTTTTAAACCGCCCAGATGGAAACATATAGATCAAGACGGAGGCGGATTTAATAGCAAAGCTTGGGATCCAGGAATCTATTCTAACATTCGTCACCCCGGGAGCCTGAAAATTTGTTTGCAGCTGCTTAGAAGCTTTACAGGCCTAGTTTGGGACCCTGGAGGCTATTGGCATTCCAAGCACTGGTGGAGATTTTTGGACGAATTTAAACATAAGCCGCCATAGCAGGAAGCTCCTCCAATGTCCAACTTAAGGACTTTAACTAAAAGTGCTAGGTGGGAGACAACCCACCATGGTATGGTCGTTTCTTTTTCAATTTAATTCTTGTTAATTGCTTTTATTTTTATTTACTTTTCATTATTACTTCATTGAACCTGGAATCATGCGTAGCATTCATGTTAATCATTGCATTCTGCATTTATCATACATAAAAAAAAATGCCACGCGACGCGACCGCATCGGCGACGCGTCCGCATCGCAAAGAGAGGGGAGAAAATAAAAACGAACAGAGAGTCACGCTGGAGCGTGGCTGGAGGCGTGCCCATGGCACAAATCATCCCACGCGACCGCGTCACTGACGCGTTCGCGTCGAGTGGGAATAGTGGCCTCCCACGTGACCGCGTGCCCCACGTGGCCACGTGACCAGGATTTCGACGTAATAATGATGCACAGCCGAAAGTTGTGCTAGAGTGGTGCTGGACTGGCGCTGGACGCGCAGTCCATCTCACGCGACCGCGTGCCCCACGCGGCCGCGTCACATCCTACTAAGTGTCCACTCACGCGATCGCGTGGCCCACGCGATCGCGTCACCCAATATTTGGCAATTAATGATTTTTGAACAGAGAGTTGTGCGAGAGCGAGGCTGCCCTCGCGCCAGTAGCAGAAAACGGGTCACGCGACCGCGTGACTGATGCAACCGCGTCAATCAGTTTAAGCGCAAGCCTCGCGACCGCGTGCCCCACGCGACCGCGTCGCCTGCGCCGCACAGCTTATCCTAATTTGCCAAATATCTTATTTTTTCTTCCCCAATCCTAATTTTTCCCTCCCTCCTTTCTTACTCACTTCTTTCCCTTCTCATTCTTCTTATCTTTCATTTTATTTTACTTAATTTATTTGCATATTTCATTCATTGCATTTTAATTTAGTGCATATTTTTTCTTTTCTTTTCTATATTTATTATTTTTCCTTTGATGTTGATTTTTTTATTTAACTGTTGCAACTTTTCTGGTATTATTTGGTGCTTAGTAACTTGTTTACACTGTCGGGTAATATTATTTAAATCAATGCTAATCTTTTATGATATTTGTATTCCTTTTTGCATTGACATGAGCTTATACTGTCTTTCATTACCCACACTCTCCTCCCCTATGTTTCAAATCTTGCACCACTGGCATGCCATGGCTTCTATTGTTTTCTCACTTAGATGTTGAAGCTTCCATGTAAATGAGACCCTTATCATTTGGCATTAACCCACCCATACTTCTTTTATTTTCTTATCTCTATTTCTGGGTTACTCTTCTTCCCTTTTTCTTTTAGGATGGCCACCCGGAAGGGAAGCGAAAGATGTTTTAAATGGGGAGACAGACAAGTCCATCTGCACAATTCTTAGAGAAAAGCAACCGTTGAAACAACCCGTCCACCTGCAAATCTCAGCATGCACCGAGGACGGTGCAATCTTTAAGTGTGGGGAGGTCGATACCGATCTCCATGGGTTAGTTACTCCTCTATCTCAACACCAATGATTTATTTTCCTTATTCATTGTTGCATTTGCATGTTTGATTGCATATTTGTTTAATTTTTTGCATATTTTACCACTTGGTTGAAGTAATATTTTCTTTTTCAAGAAAAATTTAGAGAATTTCACTAATTTGAATAAAATTTAATGTTACACTTGTTTGAAGAGATATTATACTGGAACATGGTTTAGAACTCGAACACACAAAACCTGTGAGATTTTGAGCCTATTTGAATTGGTTGCATTTTTCAACCAATATTTTATTTTTGATGTGTGTTTTTTCTCTCTAAAATTGTGATCTTTGTCTTGCTTAATTCTATATTTCCATTATTTGATGTATGCATACACTTACATGATTGAGGCCTTTGTTTCACTGAGCTTACATACCCATATGGCCTTACCTTTCATTATCCCTTGCAAACCAATTTTGAGCCTATTTTACCCCTTTGTTCTTTACTTTAGCACATCATTAACTCTAAGCGAAAAACAATATTGTCCTTAATTTGAATCCTTGGTTAGCTTAGACTAGTGAAAGTACTCATGAATTAAGTGTGGGAAAAAGTGGGTTTGGAAATATTTGGTTTAAGAATTGGGTGTTATATATCTTTATGAAAATGTGAAAGAAATGTTTAGGACATGTTCATGCATTCAATAATTTAATCATATGCATTGAGAAAAACAAAAGAAAAAAAAAAAAATATATATATATATATATATATATATATATATATATATATATATATATATATATATATATATATAAAAGAAGAAGAAAAAGAGAAAGAAAAGAAAAAGAGCACTTAAGCAAAAAGGGGACAAAATGCCCCAAAGTAAGTGAAAGCAATGCATATGTACTGTACTTGAAATTAGAATGCATGAATATGTGGAAAACAGGGTTAATGGATAGTTAGATATTATATTATGATTACATGGATTGTCTAAAGTTAGGTGGCAAGTTTAAGTTAATTAAGGATTCAGATTTTAGTCCACTTGGCCAAATACAATCCTACCTTGACCCTAACTCCATTACAACCCTTAAAAGACCTCTTGATTTGTGTATTTGTGCATTAAATTTATGTTGATTGTTAGATGAAGAGCAAGCCTTAGAAAGCAATGTTAGTAGAGAATTGAGAGATTCGAACCTTAAACACTTGAGTGATTAGAGTGTATACACTACCAGTGAGGGTTCGATGCTCGATTCTTTGTTCCCGGCTTTCATGAGCTATTTTCTTCTGCAAGTCTATTTGTACTTCATTTTTATGATTTGAATTAGTGAAATCCAGTTCATGTATGTTCTTAAAAGATTTGTTTACTTTTAACCAAGTAGGTAGAAATATTCTGCATATAGTTGCATTCATACAGATAGGTTGCATTTCATGCGTTCTACCATTCCTCTTCATCTTTATAGCTTCTCTTGAGCTTAGCATGAGGACATGCTAATGTTTAAGTGTGGGGAGGTTGATAAACCACTATTTTATGGTTTATCTTGTACTCAATTGAGTGGTTTTTATCTATTCTTTACCCACTTATTTATACTATTTGCATGTTTTACATTTTCCTTCCTGGTTTTGTGCTATGATTGAAAACATGCTTCTTTGATTTTATATTTGCTTATTATTAATCCTCTATTATTACCATTAGATGCCTTGATATGTGTGTTAAGTGTTTTCATAGATTACAGGGCAGGAATGGCTCAGAGGATGGAAAGGAAGCATGCAAAAGTGGAAGGAATACAAGAAGTTGGAGAAACTGCTAAGCTGTCCAGCCTGACCTCTTTGCACTCAAATGGCTATAACTTTAGCTACAGAGGTCCAAATGATGCGGTTCTAGTTGCGTTTGAAAGCTAACATCCGGGGCTTCGATTTGATATAATGGGATCTCCCCCTTTCAAAATCGGACGTGAAAGTTTCCTTTCATCCGGCTTAAATAATTAAGTCCAAAATAAAGAATAATGAATTTCTGTGTTCCAATTCTATAAAATGGAGAATCAAATAATCTAAAAATTTTTACTCTTTACTCAAGTTATCACTAAAGAAAAACCCAACAACTTTTCATTGTTGATGAACTCCTTTTCTCAATTATCGCAGAAAAGAGGTATAAAATTTTTGAGTAGTCTACTCCCCTCGAATGGAGAATCTCCTTCATTTTTAATTGAAATTAAAAGAGTATCCCTAAATTCATAAGAGATTTGCTTGTCTATCTTATGTATAATTTCATGTGATCTTTTAGGCCCAGACTTATCTTGTTCATTCGGAACAAAATATTTTCTTTGTGCGGCGGTAAAAAAAAACATGCTTTCTTGGAGAGAGATACTATTCCACCAATCGAGTCACAGGTATCTAACATATTGATATCTAACCATTTTCCGCAAAGTGGTGACGAAGGGTATAACTTGTACAAATCTTTCCATTTTCCAATTCGATTCGATCCATTCGTTCGTAGAGCTATTTACTCGATCGCAGACATTTCGGGAACACCTCTAACAGAGGGACAAATAGTCAATTTTGAAAGAAATTATTGTAAACCTCTTTCAGATATGAATCTACCTGATTCAGAAGGGAAGAACTTGCATCAGTATCTCAATTTGAATTCAAACGTGGGATTCGAGTAGAGTTTTTCTTTCTTTTTCTTATCACAATCAACAATCATAAGTATTTGTTTGGAATATGTATTGGAATATATTGGAATCTATTTGGACTATGGAATAAGAATAATATATTCTTATATATGCTAATAATATATATTCTAATTAGAATTTTTTTTTGTCTTGTTTTTAGTTGATATGGAGTCATTGACATATATTTAAGTAATCTAATAAGATTAATATGATGCCTCAAGAGAGGTCGGGATAGCTCAGCTGGTAGAGCAGAGGACTGAAAATCCTCGTGTCACCAGTTCAAATCTGTATATGCTATAGTTGCCCTGACGCTAGGCGACGCGAACGCGTAATCCACGCGGACGCGTCACATCTGCGAACTTCAATCCGCGCGGCCGCGTGGGCGACGCCTCCGCGTCACTTGCCCGCGACCTGAACGTACCAGAATACGCTGGGGGCGATTTCTGGGCTGTTTTTGACCCAGTTTGCGGCCCAGAAAACACAAATTAGAGGCTATAAAGTTGGAGAATGCATCCATTCAAAGGAGAGCTCGCATTTTTTTACTTTCCATGATTTAGATTTAGTTTTGAGAGGGAGATTCTCTCCTCTCTCTCTTAGGATTAGGATTTAGGACTTCTCTTAGTTTTTAAGAGTGACTCTCGATCCAGGTTTAATATTTATTTTAATTTATGTTTCTATGCTACTTTTACTTTAATGCTTTTATTCGTATTTACAGATGTTGCCCAATTGGCTTATGAACCCTTTCCATGTTATGATTTGAATTAATGATTATTTGAGGTATTTCAGTTATTGATTGCTTTCCATCTAAGGACATTTTATTCCAACAATTTTACTTTTTCCCCTTTTGGTATTGGTTAAGAAATCAGTAACTCAACATTATCAAACTCAACATAACTGATAATCACTATCTTGCTAATTAAACTGAACTTCAATTATCCCAACTTTTTCTTAGGAAATAAATAGGATTCGAAGGTGAAACTAATTAGTCCCTTGACTTTCCTTTGCTTTAGTAAAGGTTAACTAAGTGGAATCTAGATTCAACTTTCATTATTGTTGAGAGAGATAAGTAAGTTGGACTTCTAATTTCTCTTACCTTGCCAAAAGTTTGCTTTACAGTATTTATTTATCTTAATTGCCATCTACTTTACTTGTCATTTAAATCACTTGCTTCTCACCTTCTAAACCCCGATTACAACCTTTATAGCCAATAATAAGAACATACTTCCTTGCAGTTCCTTGAGAAGACGACCCGAGGTTTGAATACTCGGTTAACAATTTTTAAAGGGGTTTGTTACTTGTGACACCCAAAACGTTTGTACGAAGAGATTTCTGTCAGTTTAGAGACTATATCTACAACGCGACTGTTTTTATGAACTTCTTTACTGGCAAAAATCCGAACGTCAGCACCCTACCAATTTGAAAAATTTTTTTGTTGAACTTGCTTGAAGAATTTATTTAGGAACATGGTTTTTGAGCTAAGAACACATTAGCATGTGAGTTTTGAGCCTAATTGTATGGTTACATCATATAACCACTATTTTCCATTCTTGTATGCATTGTTCGCTTTCTATGATTGTAATCCTTGATTTATTTGATTCTTTATGTCCATTATTCCATGTATGAATACATCTATATGATTGAGACCATCATTTCATTTAGCTTACTTACCCAAATAGTGTACCTTTCATCAACCATTGTTAGCCAATTTTGAGCCTATTTAATCCCTTTTGTTCTTAATTTTAGCACATCACTACCCTTAAGTGAAAAACAATATATGTCCCTTAATTTGGATCTTTGATTAGCTTAGGCTAGTGAGGGTGTGTATCATTTGGGTATGGGAAACTGGGGACATTGGTTGAGGTAAAAGTATATTTTGTATTTTTGTTGAAAATATTAGGAATAGGGTACATACTCATGTATTAATTGTGTTTAAACCATATGCTTTGATACTCTTGTACATACTTTATTGCAAAAAGAAAAAAATACAAAATAAAGAAAAATACATGTCAAAAGAGAATTAAAAAGAACAATATATATATATATATATATATATATATATATATATATATATATATATATTTAGAGAAGAAAATGCAATAAAAAAGGGAGAAAAATGCCCCAAAGCAAAGTAACAATAACAATGCATATGGGATGTGAATTAAAAAAAATGCATGAGTATGTGAAAAAGTGGAAATCATGGGTAGCTAGGTATTGTATTAGAATTGTATAGGTTGTTATATGTGTTTGGTGAGAGCTTAGGTTACTCAAAGATGCAAATTTTAAGCTCACTTGACCATATCCATCCCTACCTTTACCTTAGCCCCATTACAACCTATGAATAAGACCTCATGATGAATGTATGCATGCATTGAATAATTGTTAATTTTCAGAAGAAAAACAAATCTTGGAAAGCATGAGTAGAAGAGAATTGAGTGAATCGACCCTATACACTTAAGTGACTAGAGCAGATACACTTCCGGTGAGGGTTCTATGCTCAATTCCTTGTTCCCGGCTTTCATGAACTTTCTTCTTGCAAGTATATTTGAACTTCAATTTTTATATTTGAATTGGTAGGATTCATGAATCGTCATATGATCTTAGCCCTACTTGTTCATATATGTTCTTGGAGATTGATTTACTTTTAACCAAGTAGGTAGAAGTATTTTGCATTTAGTTTCATTCATATAGATAGATGTATTTAGGTTATTTGCATTAAATAAATGTTCATACCCCTTTTCTTGTCTGTCTTGGTTTAGCATGAGGACATGCTTAGTTTAAGTGTGGGGAGGTTTGATAAACCCCAATTTTGTGATTTATTTTGTGTTGAATTTTAGGTATTTTATCAACTTTTCTCACATTTATTCAATGAAAAAGCATGGTTTTGTGAATTTCTCCTAATTTATGCCTAAGAGTAAAAACATACCTTTTAGGCCTTAAAATTGCTAATTTTAATTCACTTTCATTCCATTCGATGCCTTAATATATTTGTTGAGTGATTTCAGGATTAGAAGGCAAATATTGGTTTGAAGGAATGAAGAAAAAGCATGCAAAAATGGAGAATTCATGAAGAAATGAGGATTTGCTGAACTGAAGGCCACGCGCACGCGTCACTGGTGCATGAATTGTGAATCACACTTTTCACAACTCGTACCACTAACCAGCAAGTGCACTGGGTCGTCTAAGTAATACCTTACATGAGTAAGGGTCGAATCCCACGGAGATTGTTGGTTTGAAGCAATCTATGGTTATCTTGTAAATCTTAGTCAGGAGGTCAATTATAATTATTAGTTTGAATTGCGAAAAATAAAAGAGCACTAATTAAATACTTGTTCTGCAGTAATGGAGAATATGTTGGAGTTTTGGAGATGCTTTGTCTTCTGAATCTCTGCTTTCTCCCTGCCTTCTTCTTCACGCACACAAGGTTCCTCCTATGGCAAGCTGTGTGTTGGTGGATCACCGTTGTCAATGGCTACCATCCGTCATCTCAGTGAAAAGGGTCCAGGTGCGCTGTCACCGCACAACTAATCATCTGTCTGTTCCCACTCATGCTGGAATAGGATCCATTGATCCTTTTGCGTCTGTCACTATGCCCAGCCCTTGTGAGTTTGAAGCTTGTCACAGTCATTCAATCCCTGAATCCTACTCGGAATACCACAGACAAGGTTTAGACTTTCCGAATTCTCAAGAATGCTGCCAATGGATTCTAGCTTATGCCACGAAGATTCTGATTAAGGAATCCAAGAGATATTCATTCAATCGAAGGTAGAACGGAGGTGATTGTCAAGCATGCGTTCATAGGTTGAGGATGATGATGAGTGTCACGGATCATCACATCCATCATATTGAAGTGCGAATAAACATCTTAGATAGAAACAAGCGTGTTTGAATAGAAAACAGAAATAGTTGCATTAATTCATCGAAACACAGCAGAGCTCCTCACCCCCAACAATGGAGTTTAGAGACTCATGCCATCAGAGATTACAAAGTTCAGATCTAAAAATGTCATGAGGTGGGAAATAGACCTCTAAAAGTTGTTTAAATACTAAACTAGTGACCTAGGTTTACAGAAAATGACTAAACTATGATAGATGGTGCAGAAATCCACTTTTGGGGCCCACTTGGTGTGTGCTGGGGCTGAGACTTAAGCTTCTCACGTGCCTAGGCTGTTTCTGGAGTTGAACGCCAGGTTGTAACCTATTTCTGGCGTTCAACTCCCATTTGTAACCTGTTTCTGGCGTTTGACGCCAGACTGCAACATGGAACTGGCGTTGAACGCCAGTTTACATCGTTTATCCTTTAGCAAAGTATGGACTATTATATATTTCTGGAAAGCCCTGGATGTCTACTTTCGAAAGCAATTGAGAGCGCAGCATTTGGAGTTTTGTAGCTCCCGAAAATCCACTTTGAGTCCAGAGAGGTCAGAATCCAACAACATCAGCAGTCCTTTTTCAGCCTGAATCAGATTTTTGCTCAGCTCCCTCAATTTCAGCCAGAAAATACCTGAAATTACAAAAAAACACACAAACTCATAGTAAAGTCCAGAATTATGATTTTTATTTAAAAACTTATAGAAATATAATAAAAACTAACTAAATTACACTGAAAACATACTAAAAATAATGCCAAAAAGCGTATAAATTATCCGCTCGTCACAACACCAAACATAAATTGTTGCTTGTCCCCAAGCAACTAAAAACAAAGTAGGATAAAAATAAGAGAATATACAATGAATTCCAAAAAATCTATGAAGATTAGTCTTAATTAGATGAGCGGGGCTATTAGCTTTTTGCCTCTTGAATAGTTTTGGCATCTCACTTTATCCATTGAGGTTCAAAATGATTGGCATCTATAGGAACTCAGAATTCAGATAGTGTTATTGATTCTCCTAGTTTAGTATGTTGATTCTTGAACACAGCTACTTTATGAGTCTTGGCCGTGGCCCTAAGCACTCTGTTTTCCAGTGTTACCACCGGATACATACATGCCACAGACACATAACTGGGTGAACATTTTCAGATTGTGACTCAGCTTTGCTAAAGTCCCCAATTAGAGGTGTCCAGGGTTCTTAAGCACACTCTGTTTTTGCTTTGGACCTTGACTTTAACCGCTCAGTCTCAAGTTTTAACTTGACACCTTCACGCCACAAGCACATGGTTAGGGACAGCTTGGTTTAGCCGCTTAGGCCAGGATTTTATTCCTTTAGGCCCTCCTATCCACTGATGCTCAAAGCCTTGGATCCTTTTTATTTACCCTTGCCTTTTAGTTTTAAGGGTTATTGGCTTTTTGATCTTGCCTTTTGGTTTAAAGAGCTTTTGGCTTTTTCTGCTTGCGTTTTCTTTTTCTAAATTTTTTTTCGCATCTATTTTTTTTTCTGCAAGCTTTTGTATTCATTGCTTTTTCTTGCTTCAAGAATCATTTTGATGATTTTTCAGATTATCAAATAACATGTCTCCTGTTCATTATTCTTTCAAGAGCCAACATATTTAACATTCATAAACAGCAACTTCAAAATTCATATGCACTGTTCAAGCATTCATTCAGAAAACAAAAAATGTTGCCACCACATCAAAATAATTAAACTATTTTAAAATTCGAAAATTCATGTACTTCTTTTTCTTTTTTAGAAAACATTTTTCATTTAAGAAAGGTGATGGATTCATAGGACATTCATATCTTTAAGACATAGACACTTAGATACTAGTGATCATATAGTAAAGACACAAATATAAATAAAACATAAAGCATAATAAATGAAAAATAGGAAAATAAGAACAAGGAGATTAAGGAACGGGTCCACCTTAGTGATGGTGGCGTCTTCCTCTTCTTGAAAAACCAATGGTGCTCTTGAGCTCCTCTATGTCTCTTCCTTGTCTTTGTTGCTCCTAATAGTTTTGTGGAGGGAAGTGCATCCCTTGAGGCATTAGTGGTTATGGAAAAACAAAAAAAGCAATGCTTTTTCCACACCAAACTTAGAAGGTTTGCTCGTCCCCGAGCAAAAGAAGAGAGAAAGTAGTAGAAGAAGAAGAAAATGGAGGAGATGTGGGAAGAAGATGTATTCAGCTAAGTGGAAGAAGAGAGGGTTGTGTTGTGTGAAAATGAAGAAGGAAAGGTAGGGATCCTGTGGGGTCCACAGATCCTGAGGGGATCCTCTGGGGTCCACAGATCTTGAGGGAATCCTGTGGGGTCCACAGATCAAGTGGGGTCAAGGACTTAACATCCCTGCTCCAATTAGGCGTGTAAAATGCCCTTGCTGTGCAATCCTGGCGTTTAACGCCAAACTGCTGCCTGTTTCTGGCGTTAAACGCCCAAATGTAGCTTGTTTCTGGTATTTAACACCAGGTAGATGCTTGTTTCTGGCGTTTAAACACCAGAATACTCCCCCTCCAGGGTGTGCTATTTTTGTTGCTTTTTTCATTCTGTTTTTGATTTTTCAGTAGTTTTTGTGACTTCACATGATCATCAACCTTAAGAGGACATAAAATAGCAATAGAAAATAAATAGATATAATTAAATAACATTGGGTTGCCTCCCAACACGCGCTTCTTTATTGTCTTTAGCTGGATCTTGCTGAGCTTTTAATCTAGCCTCAGCCTTGAGCACTCTTGCTCAACCTTGCCTTCAAGATAGTGCTTGATTCTCTGTCCATTAACAATGAACTTCTTATTAGAATCAATGTCTTGAAGCTCCACATAGCCATATGGTGATACACTTGTAATCACATATGGTCCCCTCCACTGGGATTTCAGTTTCCCGGGGAATAGCCTGAGCCTAGAGTTAAACAACAGAACCTTCTGTCCTGGTTCAAAGACTCTAGATGACAGCTTTCTGTCATGCCACCTTTTTGCTTTCTCTTTGTAAAGCTTGGCATTTTCGAAATCAGTGAGTCTAAATTCCTCTAGCTCATTCAGCTGGAGCATTATTTTTTCTCCAGCTAATTTGGCATCAAAGTTTAGGAATCTGGTTGCCCAGTAGGCCTTATGCTCCAGTTCCACGGGCAGATGACAGGCCTTACCATACACAACCTGGTATGGAGAGGTCCCTATAGGAGTCTTGAATGCTGTTCTGTAAGCCCACAGAGCATTATCCAAGCTTCTTGCCCAATCCTTTCTACGGGTACTTACAGTCTGTTCCAGGATTCTTTTTAGTTCTCTATTAGAGACTTCAGCTTGTCCATTTGTTTGTGGATGATATGGAGTCGCCACCTTGTGGCTAATCCCATACCGAACCATGGCAGAGTAAAGTTGTTTGTTGCAGAAGTGAGTGCCCCCATCACTAATTAGTACTCTAGGGACACCAAACCTGCTGAAAATATGTTTCTGGAGGAACTTCAGCACTGTTTTAGTATCATTAGTGGGTGTGGCAACGGCCTCCACCCATTTTGATACATAATCAACTACTACCAGAATATAAGTGTTTGAGTATGATGGTGGGAAAGGCCCCATGAAGTCAATTCCCCATACATCAAATAACTCAATCTCCAAGATCCCTTGCTGAGGCATGGCGTAACTATGAGGCAGATTACCAGCTCTTTGGCAGCTGTCACAGTTACGCACAAACTCTCGAGAGTCTTTATAGAGAGTGGGCCAGTAGAAGCCACATTGGAGGACTTTTGAAGTTGTTCACTCACCTCTGAAATGTACTCCATATTATGATCCATGACAATGCCATAGGATCTTCTGTGCTTCTTCTCTTGGCACACACCTACGAATTATTCCGTCTGCACATCTCTTAAAGAGATATGGTTCATCCCACAAGTAGTAATTTGCATCAGTGATTAATTTTTTCTTTTGTTGCCTGCTGTACTCTTTGGGTATGAACCTTGTAGCTTTATAGTTTGCAATGTCTACAAACCATGGTGTTTCCTGAATGGCAAAAAAATGCTCATCCAGAAAGGTTTCAGAGATCTCAATAGAGGAAAAGGACACCCCTTCTACTGGTTCTATCCGAGACAGATGATCAGCCACTTGGTTTTCTGTCCCTTTTTTGTCTCTTATTTCTATTTCAAACTCTTGCAGAAGCAACACCCATCTTATGAGCCTGGGCTTTGAATCCTGCTTTGTGAGTAGATATTTAAGAGCAGCATGGTCAGTGTACATAATCACTTTTGATCCTACTAAGTATGATCTAAACTTGTCAATGGCATAAACCACTGCAAGTAATTCTTTTTCTGTGGTTGTGTAATTTTTCTGGGCATCATTTAAAACACGGCTAGCATAATAAATGACATGCAGAAGCTTGTTATGCCTCTGTCCCAGTACTGCACCAATGGCATGGTCACTGGCATCACACATTAGTTCAAATGGTAATGTCCAGTCTGGTGCAGAAAGAACTGGTGCTGTGACCAGCTTAGCTTTCAGAGTTTTAAACACCTGCAGACACTCCGTGTCAAACACAAATGGCGTGTCAGCAGCTAGCAGATTGCTCAGAGGTTTTGTAATTTTTGAAAAATCCTTTATAAACCTCCTATAGAATCCTGCATGCCCCAGAAAGCTTCTGATTGCCTTAACATTGGCAGGTGGTGGTAAGTTTTCAATTACTTCCACTTTAGCTTGATCCACCTCTATTCCCATATTCAAAATCTTGTGCCCAAGGATAATCCCTCCAGTCACCATAAAGTGACATTTTTCCCAGTTTAAAACCAGGGTAGTCTCTTGGCATCTTTTCAGAACCGGTGTCAGGTGATCAAGACAGGAGCTGAATGAGTCTCCATATACTGAGAAGTCATCCATGAAGACTTCCAGAAAATTTTCCACCATATCAGAGAAAATAGAGAGCATGCATCTCTGAAAGGTTGCAGGCGCATTACACAGCCCAAATGGCATCCTTCTGTAAGCAAACACCCCAGAAGGACATGTGAATGCTGTTTTCTCTTGGTCCCGAGGATCTACTGCAATTTGGTTATAACCTAAATAGCCATCCAAAAAGCAGTAGTATTCATGACCTGCTAGTCTCTCTAGCATCTGGTCTATGAATGGTAAAGGAAAATGATCCTTTCTGATGGCTGTATTGAGCCTTCTGTAGTCAATACACATGCGCCACCCTGTAACTGTTCTTGTAGGAACCAGTTCATTCTTTTCATTATGAACCACTATCATACCTCCCTTTTTGGGGACAACTTGAACAGGGCTCACCCAGGGGCTATCAGAAATAGGATAAATAATCCCAGCCTCTAGTAACTTGGTGACCTCCTTCTGCACCACTTCCTTCATGGCTGGATTTAGCCGCCTCTGTGGTTGAACTACTGGCTTAGCATCATCCTCCAATAGGATTTTGTGCATGCATCTATCTGGGCTTATGCCCTTAAGGTCATTTATGGACCACCCAAGAGCTGTCTTGTGTGTCCTTAGCACTTGAATTAGTGCTTCCTCTTCCAGTGGATTTAAAGCAGAGCTTATGATCACAGGAAAAGTGTCACCTTCTCCCAGAAATGCATATTTCAGGGATGGTGGTAACGGCTTGAGCTCAGGTTTAGGAGGTGTTTCCTCTTCCTGAGGAAGTTTCAGAAGTTCTTTCAATTCTTCTGAATCCTCCAAATCAGGCTGAACATCTTCAAAGATGTCTTCCAGCTCTGATTTGAGACTCTCAGCCATGTTGATCTCCTCTACCAAAGAGTCAATAAGATCAACTTTCATACAGTCTTTGGGTGTGTCTGGATGCTGCATGGCTTTGACAGCATTTAACTTGAACTCATCCTCATTGACCCTCAGGGTTACTTCCCCCTTTTGGACATCAATGAGAGTTCGTCCAGTTGCTAGGAAAGGTCTTCCTAGAATGAGAGTAGCACTCTTGTGCTCTTCTATTTCCAGCACCATAAAGTCAGTGGGAAAAGCGAATGGCCCAACCCTGACAATCATGTCTTCAATCACGCCTGATGGGTATTTAATGGAGCCATCAGCAAGTTGGAGACATATCCGGGTTGGTTTGACTTCTTCAGTTAAACCAAGCTTTCTGATAGTGGATGCAGGTATTAGATTGATGCTTGCTCCAAGATCACATAAAGCTGTCTTGGTGAAATTACCCTCTAGTGTGCATGGTATCAGAAAGCTCCCGGGATCCTTAAGCTTTTCTGGGAAGCTTTTCAGAATGACTGCACTACATTCTTCAGTGAGGAGAACTCTTTCAGTTTCTCTCCAATCCTTCTTATGACTCAAGATCTCTTTCATGAACTTGGCATAAGAAGGTATTTGCTCAAGTGCCTCTGCAAACGAAATCCTTATTTCAAGAGTCCGAAGATAGTTTGCAAAGGGAGCAAATTGCTTATCCTGCTCCTCCTTGTGGAGTTTTTGAGGATAAGGCATCTTGGCTTTGTATTCCTCAACCTTAGTTCCTGCAGGTTTACTTCCTACAGATGTGGTTGGAGAAGCCTTTTTAGAGGGGTTGTTATCAGCACTTGTGTGTGTTTGATCCCTCACTGGCATTTGATTGCAAGAGACAGAAGCTGGAGTGGCGTTGGGCGCCAACTCCTTACTTGTTCCTGGCATTTGAACGCCAGAACTGAGCTTCCATTGGGCGTTTGACGCCAAATCATTGCTTGTTTCTGGCGTTTTAACGCCAGAGTTATTCCTCTCTGGGCTCTTACTATCCTCAGAGGGATCGTGAATAGCAGTTTGTTCATTTCTTGGCTTCCTGCTGCCTTGAAGTGAGGTATTTAATGTTTTTCCACTTCTTAATTGAACTGCTTGGCATTCTTCTGTTATTTGTTTTGATAAATGCTGTTCTGTTTGCTTCAACTGTACTTCCATGTTTATATCAGCCCTTCTTGTATCTTGTAATATCTCCTTGAATTTGGCCAGCTGTTTTGTTAGAAAATCTAATTGCTGATTGAATTCAGTAATTTGTTCTACAGGACTGAGTTCAGCAGTTACTGTTTTAGCCTCTTCTTTCATAGAAGATTCACTATTTAGGTACAGATGCTGATTTCTGGCAACTGTATCAATAAGCTCTTGAGCCTCTTCAATTGTCTTTCTCATGTGTATAGATCCACCAGCTGAGTGATCTAGAGAAATTTGAGCTTTCTCTGTAAGCCCATAATAGAAGATGTCTAACTGTACCCACTCCGAAAACATTTTAGAAGGGCATTTTCTTAGCATCTCTCTGTATCTCTCCCAAGCATCATAAAGAGATTCATTATCTGCTTGTTTAAAGCCTTGGATGTCCAGCCTTAGCTGTGTCATCCATTTTGGAGGGAAGTATTGATTCAGGAATTTTTCTGACAGCTGTTTCCATGTCCTTATGCTAGCCTTAGGTTGGTTATTTAACCACCTCTTAGCTTGGTCTTTTACAGCAAATGGAAACAGTAATAATCTGTAGACATCCTGATCTACTTCCTTATCATGTACTGTGTCAGCAATCTGTAAAAACTGTGCCAGAAACTCTGTAAGTTCTTCCTGTGGAAGACTGGAATACTGGCAACTTTGCTGCACCATGATAATGAGCTGAGGATTCAACTCAAAGCTACTGACTCCAATGGAGGGTATACAGATACTACTCCCATATGAAGTAGTAGTGGGGTTAGCATATGACCCCAGAGTCCTTCTGGACTGTTCATTTCCACTTAGATCCATGACGGAGAAAGGGAGATGATGTGAATTGCAAGTAAATTTTTTTTTGAAGACCGAAATCAAAATAAAATAAAATAAATAAAAAATTGACTATATTTTTGAAAATTAGAAGAAAAATAAATAAAAGAAAATTGAAGACTAAATTAATTAATTAAAAAGATTTGAAAAAGATGTGGGTGAGGATTTTCGAAAAAAATGAAGAGAGAGAAATTGGTTAGGAAGTTTTGAAAAAGATGTGTCTTAAAATTAAATATACTTGTAAGAAAATAAAATAAAAAAAAGAAAAGATATGAAAAAGATTTGATTTTAAGATTTGAGATTAGAAAAGATACGATAAACTAGGTAAGAGAAGATAAGGAATTTAAATTAAAAAGTTTTGAAATTTAAATTTTAAATTTGAAAATTAAATTTGAAAATTTGAAATTTGAAATTTGAAATTTAAAATTTAAATTTTGAATTTTGAATTTTGAATTTTGAATTTTTGGAAGTTGAAAATTGAAATTTGAATTTGAAATAAGATAAGATAAGATTTTGAAAAAGATATGAACTTTTTTAAAAAAGATTTGAATTTTGAATTTTTTTTTTAAAACTAAGATAAGATAAAATTTTGAAATTGAAATCTGAATTTTTTTAAAAAAAATTTCGAAATAATTGCTTAAAAATAGTTAGAAAAGATATTATTTTTTTTTATTTTTGAATTTTATGATGAAAGAGAAAAACACACAAAAGACACACAACTTAAAATTTTTAGATCTAATGCTCCTTGTTTTCAAAAATTTTGGAGGAAAAACACCAAGGAACACCAAACTTAAAAATTTTAAGATCAAAACACAAGGAAGACTCAAGAACACTTTGAAGACTCACAAGAACACAAGAACATGAAGAAAGAACACCAAACTTAAAATTTTTAGAAAACCTCAATAAAATTTTCGAAAATTATAGAAAGATTAACAAGAAAACACCAAACTTAAAGTTTGGCACAAGATTTAATCAAAGAAAAATTATTTTAAAAAAAATTTTAAAAAGAAGATACCCAATTACCAAGAACATAGACCAACGCTCTAGCCAATTGGGCTGTAAATGTAACACTTGTTTTGAAGAAGTATTTTTAATAACTAAGAATAAATTTTTTTTCGAAAAATAATGTTTTGAAAAGGCACAAGAAAAACAAGAAAAGAAACAGAACAAGAAAAACTAAAGATCAAACAAGAAAAATAAACAAGAACAACTTGAAGATCCAGGAAAAACAAAGAACACAAATCCGAAAATTTAAAGGAAAATATAAAATATGCAATTGACAACAAACTTAAAATATGAAACTAAACTCAAACAGAAAAATTCAATTATTAGTAAAAGAAAAATAAAATTTCGAAAAAAAATTTTGAAAAAGAAAATAAGGATTCTAAAATTCTAACAAGAACAATAATAAAAGACTCAAAGACAAATTACAGATTAATAAAGAAAGATAAAAATTTTTGAAAGATTTTTTTTGAAAAGAAAGTAAAAGACTCTGACCCAAAAGACAAAATTTTCCTAATCTAAGCAACAGGATGAACCGTCAGTTGTTCAAACTCAACAATCCCCGGCAACGGTGCCAAAAACTTGGTGCACCAATTGTGAATCACACTTTTCACAACTCGTACCACTAACCAGCAAGTGCACTGGGTCGTCCAAGTAATACCTTACGTGAGTAAGGGTTGAATCCCACAGAGATTGTTGGTTTGAAGCAATCTATGGTTATCTTGTAAATCTTAGTCAGGAGGTCAACTATAATTATCAGTTTGAATTGCGAAAAATAAAAGAGCACTAATTAAATACTTGTTCTGCAGTAATGGAGAATATGTTGGAGTTTTGGAGATGCTTTGTCTTCTGAATCTCTGCTTTCTCCCTGCCTTCTCTTCACGCATGCAAGGTTCCTCCTATGGCAAGCTGTGTGTTGGTGGATCACCGTTGTCAATGGCTACCATCCATCCTCTTAGTGAAAAGGGTCCAGGTGCGCTGTCACCGCATGGCAAATCATCTGTCGGTTCCCACTCATGCTGGAATAGGATCCATTGATCCTTTTGCGTCTGTCATTACGCCCAGCCCTTGTGAGTTTGAAGCTCGTCACAGTCATTCAATCCCTGAATCCTACTCGGAATACCACACACAAGGTTTAGACTTTCCGAATTCTTAAGAATGCTACCAATGGATTCTAGCTTATGCCACGAAGATTCTGATTAAGGAATCCAAGAGATATTCATTCAATCGAAGGTAGAACGGAGGTGGTTGTCAAGCACGTGTTCATAGGTTGAGGATGATGATGAGTGTCACAGATCATCACATCCATCATATTGAAGTGCGAATAAACATCTTAGATAAAAACAAGCGTGTTTGAATAGAAAACAGAAATAGTTGCATTAATTCATCGAAACACAGCAGAGCTCCTCACCCCCAACAATGGAGTTTAGAGACTCATGCCATTAGAGATTACAAAGTTCAGATCTAAAAATGTCATGAGGTGCGAAATAGACCTCTAAAAGTTGTTTAAATACTAAACTAGTGACCTAGGTTTACAGAAAATGACTAAACTATGATAGATGGTGCAAAAATCCACTTCTGGGGCCCACTTGGTGTGTGCTGGGGCTGAGACTTAAGCTTCTCACGTGCCTAGGCTGTTTCTGGAGTTGAACGCCAGGTTGTAACCTGTTTCTGGCATTCAACTCCCATTTGTAACCTGTTTCTGGCGTTTGACGCCAGACTGCAACATGGAACTGGCGTTGAACGCCAGTTTACATCATCTATCCTTGAGCAAAATATAGACTATTATATATTGCTGGAAAGCCGTGGATGTCTACTTTCCAACACAATTGAGAGCGTGCCATTTAGAGTTTGGTAGATCCAGAAAATCCACTTTGAGTGTAGAGAGGTCAGAATCCAACAACATCAGTAGTCCTTTTTCAGCCTGAATCAGATTTTTGCTCAGCTCCCTCAATTTCAGCCAGAAAATACCTGAAATTACAGAAAAACACACAAACTCATAGTAAAGTCCAGAATTGTGATTTTTATTTAAAAACTAATAGAAATATAATAAAAACTAACCAAATTACACTGAAAACATACTAAAAATAATGCCAAAAAGCGTATAAATTATTCGCTCACCAGTCACCCACGCGTACGCGTGAGATGGAAATTCGCAATCGACACGCATGCGTCAACCCACGTGCACGCGTGACAAGGAAAATTGCCAATGACGCGTACGCGTGAGAAGCAAAAATGCCAGACGACACGTACGCGTGGCCCATGCGTACGCGTCGTAGCTCGCACATGACTTCATTAAAGTGAAAACGCTGGGGGTGATTTCTGAGCTTCCCAAGCCCAAATCCAACTGATTCCACAGACTATTTCATGTAGAATTCAAGCTTGGGCAAAGGGGGAGCACTTATTTGTAGGATATCATCATGTAGGTTAGTTTTCTAGAGAGAGAAGCTCCCTCTTCTCTCTAGAATTAGGGTTCTTAGGTTAATTGCATCTTAGATCTAGGTTTAATTCCTTGTTTTCATCTTGTTTCTTCTACATTTTCATGGTCAAGTAGTTCAATTCTCTAGTTTTCCTTGTTAATTTCCTTGTTTCTTCTACATTTTTATGTCTCTTTCATGTTTATCTTCATTGTTATTGTTGATTTCTTATTCATGCTGGTTATAGTTTTCATTAATTCTAACAATTTATGATGTTTACTTTTATTGCACTCTAGGTGTTTGTTAAAATATTTTCACTAGCTTTTGAGTAGTTCTCTTTACTCTTGGCTTAGGCTAAGGGAATTGAGTGACCTTGAGTCATTGGGTCTCATTGAATTGGTGATTTGAGAACTCTATGTGGTCAATTTGATAACCATTGACATTAGCCAACTACTAAGTCAATTAGTAGCTAGGTTAGGCCTTATGGATTGATGTTGATCAAGCCATTTGACATACTTCAAGCATAGAAGTAGACTTAATGAGCTCGGTTCCTCATAATTGTCAATAGATAGTTTGTAAACAAGGATGGTGATCTCAATTTCCAAGTCTTAGCCAAGAGTTCTTTTCCTTTATCTTATTAGTTCTTATCATTTACTTTCTTGTTACTTACTTTTCTTGCCAATTACAAATCAAACCCCCTTGTTCTTCATAGCCAATAATTGATTACTTCATCGCAATTTCTTGTGAGACGACCCGAGATTTGAATACTTCGGTTTACTTTTATTGGGGTTGAACTTTGTGACAACAAAAAATCTATTAAAATTTGAATTGAGCATTACTATTTGGTTGGGAACTATACTATCAATGAAATTATTTTGAATGAAATTCCTAACCATACAAAAATACTCTTTCAAAGAGCTATTGGCTTTTTCTTCTTTTTATTAATAATTTTTTTGCCATTTTATTATTTTTCGCATGTATATATTATTTTTTCTTTTGCAACATGCTTTTTATTTTCCTTTTTGCTGCTTTTTTTTGCTTCAAGAATCAATTTATTTGGATTTTTCAGATTACCAATAATACTTTTTTTTTTCATTATTCTTTCAAGAGCCAACATTCTTAATTTTAATTTCAAATATGCACTGTTTATTCATACATTCAGAAAACTAAAGCAATGCCTCCACATCAAGATAATTGAACTATTCTTATTATAAACTTGAAATTCGTGTATCTCTCAATTCTTTTCAAATAAAATTTTCTTCTAAGTAAGGTGAGAAACATATGGAACATTTTATAACTTTAAGACATAGATAGAAATGATCATGCAATAAGAACAAGAGAACAGACAATACAACATAACAGAAAACAGAAAAATAACACAAGGAGAGGTGATTAAGAGAACGAATCCACCTTAATGGTGGTGGCTAGTGCTCCTTCTTGAGGATCCAATGTAGTGCTTGATCTCTTCAATGTCACTCTTTTGTCTTTGTTGTTCTTCCCTCATAGCCCTTTGGTCTTCTCTAATTTCATTGAGGACGGTTGAATGCTCTTGATGCTCCATCCTCAACTGATTCATATTAGAGCTCAATCTTCCCATGGAATGGGCAAAGTTCAACCCCAATAAAAGTAAACTGAAGTATTCAAACCTTGGAATTCGCCATTTGAATTGATGTGTGATGTTAGTGATTTTGCTATAGGAGCTATTTTCGGACAGAGGCATGGCAAGCTTATTGATGCCAGGGCATTTTGGCCAGTTTCACTGACCTTTTTCTTTATTATTTTAGGATAGTTTCATGCATTTCTTAGTAAATAAGCAAGTTTTGGGTGAATATATACTTACATCTTGATTCAAGCAAACATTGTGAACTTTACATGATTTCATGAGAATTGTGCATGAATTGAATGATAATATTGATGATGCATGATCTCATGACTTGAAACAAAGCTTTGATGCACCTTGTTTGTTTGATTTCAGGACAAAGAAAGCAAAGAAGAACCACATTAGCAGCCACGTTAGCTTCACTAACGTGGAATGGGAGCAAGCTTGCAACGTTAGTGGTAAAGTTACCACCAATAACGCCTTCGAATGCCATCATAACCCACGTTAGTTGTCACGTTAGTTACACT
This sequence comes from Arachis ipaensis, assembly GCF_059453495.1. Lineage (NCBI taxonomy): Eukaryota > Viridiplantae > Streptophyta > Magnoliopsida > Fabales > Fabaceae > Arachis > Arachis ipaensis. The sequence continues at coordinate 100,845,845 of NC_142442.1, read as the reverse complement.
AACATGGATTCTAACGTGGAAGAAAGGGGGAGCTCCAACGTTACTGGTGAAAGTGAACACCACTAACGCCACACTAAGCCACGTTAAGAGACACGTTAATCCAATTAATGTGGACTCTAACGTGGAGTAAAGGGGAAGTCGCAAGCGTTAGTGACACTCACCTTTGTCACTAACGCTAGACCAAGCCTAATTTTCCTATGTTAGTGGTCACATTAAGACCACTAACGTGAAAGGTAACATGGAGCAATGAATGATAAGCCAACGTTAGTAACACTCACCTTTGTCACTAACGTGGGAGAATGGGGCACTTTAAAGCGTTAGTGACAAAGGTAAGTGTCACTAACGCTCTCGAAGCTTTGGCATGCCCACGTTAAGGGCCACGTTAGTTACATTAACATGGACCATTAACGTGGAAGAAGGGGACAAAGAGCAATATTATTGGAAAAGGTGAATGCCAATAATGTTTGCGAATGGCTAAAGAGGCAACGTTAGTGGTTACGTTAGTACCACTAACGTTGAAGTTAACGTGGAGTAACTAGTTAGGAATGTTAGTGAAAAAGGTTATCATCACTAACACTTTCGAACCCAAGTTTACACTTAACGTTAACGCCACTAACGTCCTAACTAACTTCCCATCATGCCTAACTTACACTTTTTTTGTAAGCAAAGCTGAGCCCACTAAAGACTGTAACTGCTTCAACTAAAGATCAAGGGCCCATATCCAAGACTTGAAGAGCTAACTAGAAGATCTGAAGAGTAGTATATATAGGGATAATTTTGAATTGAAAAGGGATCTGGAACTTGAGAACTATACTTTGTATATTTTTCTTTCTCTGCAACTTCTAGTTTAATTTCAGAATGCACTTTTCATTTTTGCTTTCCATTTCCAAAGCTATGAACAACTAAACCCCTTTTCATTGGGTTAGGGAGCTCTGTTGTAATTTGATGGATCAATAATAGTTTCATTATTCTTCCTCTTTCTTTTCTCTTGATTTTACTAGAAAGCTTTCGTTCTTCATCCAATTGGTTAGCTATCTTGGAAAAGAAGCTCTCCATAATTGGATCTCCTCTGAACCTTGGAAGAGGAATGAGGAGATCATGCTAGAAATGCTTTCTCATGCTGGACCAAATTGGGGTTTGGATGGATATAGTGACATATAATCCTACCAACACTTTGATTTGGAAATGCATGTGGTATAATCAGTGACCACACTTCATCTCTTCCCATGAGCAATTAAATCAAGGAATTGGGCAATTGTTCAAGATTAGAGGGATTGGGTTACTAAGTAATTGGGATCCAATCACTTAAGATTGCCAAGGAGATCAATGAATGCATTGATTGAGGAAGAGATGAGAATGAACTTGATCCGGAGAATGCAACATCTCCTAATCCCAATGAATCCCCTATTTCTGATCTTACCCATTCTCTTTATTTTCTGCCATTTACTTTTATGCTCATCTCCCCAAATCCCCATTTAAGATTCTGCAATTTACTTTCTGCCATTATTTCCAGCATTTACATTTTCTGTTATTTACTTTCTTGCCATTTAATTTTCTGCAAATCCTTAACTCAATTTTTGCTTAGCTCAACTAGAACATTCCTCTAGTTAAAGTTGCTTGACCAATCAATCCCTGTGGGATTCGACCTCACACTATTGTGAGTTTTTACTTGACGACAATTCGGTATACTTGCCGAAGGGAAATTTGTTGAGAGACAAGTTTCCGTGCATCAAGTTTATGGCACCGTTGCCGGGGATTAATTTTGTATCGACAATGATTAAGTTGGAGGATAACTAGACTGAGCATTTTTCTTTTGATTTGTTTAATTCCATTTGAGTGATTTACTTTCAGTTTTAGCTATTTTTCTTTCCTTTATCCCTTACACGGTTGTTGTGTTTTCTTCACTGTTTACAGTTCAGTTTACTAACCCACTAACTGTTTGATATATTGCATCACTCATACTAATAGCCATTCTAACAAGAGTAATTTCCATTCAATTTCTTTCTTGCTTTTTGCCTTGTTGGTTGTATGACAGGTAGAAGAAGTGGAGCTTCAACTTTCTTTGATTTTGAACCTGAGAGGACCTTCCTTAGATTAAGGAGGGAAGCAAGAGGGAAGAGAGTTGTTGGTGCTGAGGAAGAGGAAGAGTATTTTGAACCAGACATAAAGTAGCATCCAAAAGCCAACCATACATGCCAATAACTTTGAACTAAAACCCCAGCTCATCACCCTCGTTCAGAACAACTGTGCATTCGGAGGAAGTGCCCAAGAAGACCCCAATAAATATCTAACCACCTTCCTAAGGATATGTGATACTGTGATGTCTAATGGTGTTCTTCCTGAAACCTATAGACTGCTTCTATTTCCCTTCTCACTCAAGGATAAGGCATCCAAATGGCTAGAATCCTTTTCGAAGGAGAGTTTAACAACCTGGGAAGATGTGGTAAACAAATTCTTGGCACTGTTCTACCCTCCTCAAAGAATCAACAGGTTGAGAGCTGAGGTACAAACCTTCAGGCAACAAGATGGTGAAGCTCTCTATGAAGCACGGGAGAGGTTTAAGGACTTGACAAGAAGGTGCCCACCAGACATGTTCAATGAATGGGTGCAGTTACATATTTTCTATGAGGGTCTTTCTTATGAATCAAAGAAGGCAGTAAACAACTCATCCGGGAGATCTCTGAACAAGAAGAAGACCATTGAAGAAGCCATAGATGTCATCAAAACTGTAGCTGAGAATGACTACTTCTATGCTTCTGAAAGGGGCAATACTCGAGGATTAATGGAGCTGAATAACATGGACGCACTACTGGCTCAAAACAAGATGATCACCAAGCAACTAGCTGACCTTACTAAGAAGATGGAAAGAAACCAAGTTGCAGCAGTCACCACCTCATCAGCAGCTCAAGAAGGAGTGAATACAGAGGAAGAGGGTGACCGAAAACAAGCCAACTACATTGGAAACTCACCAAGGTAGACCCATGATCCATACTGCAAAACTTATAATCCTGGTTGGAAGAACCACCCAAATTTCGGGTGGAGAAACCAATAAGATCAAGGCCAAGATCAGAGACGTCACAACCCCAACCACAATGCAACTCACCAATATTCTACACAGAGATCATATCAGCACCTACCCAACAATACCTCTCAACATCCATATCAAAACCAAAATGGCCCTTCTCACCACTTCAACCTCAACTCACCATCACTATCCAAAGATAGACTCTCCAAAATTGAGACTCTACTTGAATGTATATGCAAAGAAGTTCAAGACAGTAAAATGTTCCAGGAAGAAGTGCGATCCAATATGCAAAATCAAGATGCTGCCATCAAGAAACTTGAAACACAAATTAGCTACATGTTAAAGCAAGTTCCCAGCCACAACATTTTTAGCAACACTAATTCAAACCCAAGGGAGGAGTGTCAGGCTATCACCCTCAGAAGTGGGAAGGAATTGAAGGAGACCTCCAAGAAACCACAAGAGAAGAACTCGGATGAAAAGACAAAGGAACAAGATGAAGTTCAAGTTTCCACTTCCAAGTCACATCAAGAAGGAGCAGTGCTGAAGCCATACGTTCCAAAAGTCCCAAACCCTCAGCAATTCAAGAAGAAGGGGGATGATAGCCAATTCTAAAGATTTTTAGAAATCTTCAAGAAATTACAGATTAACATACCCTTTACTGAAGCAATAGAGAAAATGCCACTCTATGCCAAGTTCTTGAAGGAGTTGATGACCAAGAAGAGAAGCTGGAAGAACAACGAGACTGTGGTACTAACCAAAGAATGTAGTGCCATCATTCAGCACAAACTACCCCAGAAATTGAAGGATCCTGGGAGCTTCCAAATTCCTTGTATTATAGGGGAAATCACAGTGAAAAAGGCTCTATGTGATTTAGGAGCCAGCATAAATCTGATGTCCTTAGCAATAATGAGAAAAATAATGATTGAGGAGGCCAAGCCAACAAAAATAGCCCTGCAACTGGCAGACCGATCATTCAAGTTTCCTCACGGAATAGTAGAAGACTTGTTGGTGAAGGTAGGAGATTTTATCTTCCCAGCAAACTTTGTAGTGTTGGATTTGAAGGAAGGAGCCAAGGCTTCTATCATCCTGGGAAGACCATTCTTAGCCACTGCCGGAGCTATCATCGATGTCCAAAAGGGTGAACTTACCCTTAGACTACACAATGAGAAAATGATAATCAATGTGTTCAAGGCCATGAGTTACCCACAAGAACCATTGGGAGAATGTATGAGGTTAGATTCACTGGAAGATGTAGAACAAGAGACTTTTGAAGAGGTAGAATTTGAGGGGTTAACAGAAGAAGAGGAATCAACATCAAGCAAAGAGGCTGCAACAGCTGAAGTTTAGGTTCAGGGCACACTAGAGGAGAAGAATGAAAAGAAAGAAGCACCCAAACTTGAACTAAAGGCACTGCCACCCACTCTCAAGTATGCATATTTAGGATAAAATGAAAGTTATCCAGTGATCATAAACTCATCCCTCAGCCAAGAGCAAGAGGAGGAGCTACTCCAAGTATTACAAAAGCATAAGGATGCCATTGGATGGACCTTCACTGACTTGAAGGGAATCAGTTCGGCCATATGCATGCATAAGATACTATTGGAAGATGATGCCAAACCTTCCATTCAACCCCAAAGGAGGCTGAATCCAGTCATGAAAGAAGTGGTACAGAAGGAAGTCATGAAGGTGTGGCAGGGAGGGGTAATCTACCCAATTTCAGATAGCCCATGGGTCAGCCCCGTCCAAGTGGTCCCCAAGAAAGGAGGAATCACTGTAGTTCCCAATGAAAAGAACGAACTCATCCCTACAAGAACGGTCACAGGATGGAGGATGTGCATCGACTAAAGAAAACTCAATGAAGCTACAAGAAAAGATCACTTCCCACTCCCCTTCATGGATCAGATGCTAGAAAGACTTGCAGGACACGCATATTACTGTTTTTGAGATGGTTACTCAGGAGTAAATGTCATTTACTTGCCCATATGGAGTGTTTGCATACAGGCGTATGCCATCACTACAACAAATATGGCCTTTAGGAACGCCAAATTTTGCAACGCCTTAAAACCGTTCTCTTAGATAGGTTTAGACAACGATTTTTTAAAGTGTTACTGGTGAATTTCATTTTTCATCAATTTCTAGCAACACAGTAAAACCGTTCTGTTTGACTATTTTAAAGAACGATTTTATAATCGTTACCATGATTTGGCTTTAAGCAACGGTTTTTTATTGTTGTTTAAAAAATTGCACAAAAGAAACGCATTAAAACCGTTGCCAAAATGCTACACTTTAAAACCGTTCCATTAGATTGTCTTAGACAATGGTTTTTACAGTGTTGCTGTTGAAGTTCATTTTTTCATTATGCTATAGTAACAAAATAATACCGTTCTCTTTGACTATTTTAAAGAACGGTTTTACAACCATTACAACAATTATTTATGAAACAACCATTTTCTAATATTATTTAAATAATTATACAAATTAAACAATGGTAATAAAAATAATTTTAGATAATTATATAAATTGAAACTTTTTTTTTCTATAAATATTGAATTTATAAAATACTTAAAATCTATTGTTATAAATAAATAACAAATACTATTTTAAAAAAATAAAATTGAAATAAGTTTATTATAAATATTATATATTATTATAAATATATAAAAAATATTATATTTTGAACACATAAAGCTAAAATAAATTTATAATAAATATTATATATTTTTATTATAAATATATAATAAATATTAATATAAAGAAATAAAATTAAAATAATAATTTTTCCCTAATTAATAAAGAAATACAGCTAGCGAAGAAACTAAG